>NW_022589713.1:39495964-40187445 GCF_004348235.1 Phoca vitulina | reverse complement strand
CTGAGTTGTTTTTCCCTGGCCTCCTCTTTTCCCTTTTTATCTATTATATTGTCTTCCAGGTCGCTTATTTGTTCTTCTGCCTCAGTTACCCTAGCTGTTAGATTATCTAGATTGGATTGGATCTCATTGATAGCATTTTTAAGTTCTGCCAAATCACCTTTTATTTCTGCCCTTAGAGACTCTATGTTGCCATTAATTGATTTCTCCATTCTAGCCATTGTCTTCACAATTGCTAGCCTGAATTCCATCTCCGACATCTTGGTTATATCTGTAACCATTTGTAAATCTGCAGCGTAAGTCATAATCTGATTCTTTTCTGTTTTGGGGGCTCCTCCTCCTAGTCATTCTGTTGATGGGTGTTTGAGGGAATGTATAGAGTCCAAATTATTGACCAGAACCCAAGCAAGATGCACCTGTTTTCTCGGGACCTTAGGGTTGCTCGCCTTTTGTTTTCCCAGCCTGTCTTCTGTGGGAGGGGCCTGCCGTGCTGTTACTCAGGTAACCCTGTTTGGGCGGAGTTGCCCTGCGCCCCTGTGGCGGGGGATGGGCTCAGCGGGAATCAGGTTTTGGGGCTTTTGTCCTCTGGCGGCTTTCCCTGGTGGCTTTCCGCGTCTCTTCCATGAGTTAGAGCAGAAGAGACCGTTTCCAACCCTCTGCCTCAGAGCAGAGAGACCGCAGTCTGTTCTTCAGTGAGCTCTCCAGGCCACACTGTTTCCGTTTCTGTCCGTGCTGCTATAAACTGCAGCATCCTGGGTTTTGCACCCCTCCGCAGTGCTCCCAGTCCTGCCTCCAGGTTGGGGTATGTCTCTGCCCTTTGTGCTACTGAAAGCGCCAGCCGCTCCCAGTTCGCGTGCGCGGGACCCTGCCGCTCTGGGTTTCCACCCCGGGGGCTGCCCTGAAGTCCTTTCCCCGCCGGTACTGGTCTGCAAGTCTGTGCCCGGTCCCCAGCACGAGGCTGTCACTCACCGGCGGTGTAGGATCCCCACGGCCAGGCATCCTCCCGCTGCCATTTATCCTCTGATATGTGCCCACAGAATCAGGGCTCCCCGCTTTGTACCTCAAAACCAACCGCCTGCAATATTCTGTTTGTAGAGATCCAGGCATAGACTGAAAAGACCTGAGGTCTTACATCTCAGGCTGGTTTCGTGGGTGCTCAGAGTGGTCTGGTAGATATCCAGCTCAATTCCGGGGACCAGTTGAAATAGGGTCCCCTACTCCTCCGCAATCTTTCCCCCCTTCCAAGAGTCACTATTGCACATTTTCAACACGTACATGCACAACTTCGTATTTTTCCCCAGTAGGGAGACTAGTCTCCCACATCAGCACCAACTTAGTGAGGCACTGGCTTTCATTATAAAATGGCTTAGTACAGAATGGCTGATGTCTATCCATTGTAAAGAACAGCAGATGCATTTACTGCCCTTCTCAAATTTCTTAAAGGGGCACTGCTCCCAAACGTTAAAACAGAACAAAACCCCATTAAATTGTGGTTTCCTGTGACCCACTTTTAAAAAGAACAAAAAAAATTATATTAAGATATGTAGTGGGAATACAAAATATTGGCTTATACATTTATGAATCATTCTTCTCCCTTCCTCTGCCATCAAAGAAGAGTCGATGCTGGGACTTCCTCAGTTGTACGGAATCCAGAGTACTTGTTAGGATGTCTTCGCCTACAAGTAGGAGAAACCTGATTCACATGGGTTTGAACAAGATTTGTTATCTCCCATTTCTGGAGCTCGGTGGGTAGGCTGGGCTCTAGCACCATCCGTCTGGGCTCTTCCCTGCTCTGTTTCAGACTCTCATCCTGTTACAAGGTGGTCATCAACAGAAACAGAGGCAAATGCTTCTTTGATTGGGGGAGGAAGGGGAGATGCAAGAGGTCCTACTTACTCTACCATGGAGGGGAGGCAAGAAGAAATGTGAGACAGGTGGTGGGGAAGCGGAGAGGACTGGCACAATAAAGACCGGGCCGCTGAGGGGGATGAGATGGGGAGGAGGGAGGCGCACAGCCTGGGTTAGAAAGAGAATTTTCTGGACTTAGCATGGAAGAGGAAAGGCACTTTAGGGCATTAGCCATGCATGTGTAAGATCTTGACAACCAGAGAAATGGGATGGAAAATCTGAAAGAAGTTTAGTTCTGTGTTATAAATATACACTCCTTTGGTGTTTTCATGAAAGACTATAAATTAAGATTTACATTGATTTTCAATTATTTGGGCTGCTGAAGTATGACAGAGTCTAAGGGTTGGTTTGCTCAGCACTTCTTTTGCCATTCTCTATTATAAAAAGGTGAATCACATAATTTATCACCCAAACAGGGACCTTTGAGGCTAAAGGGGGGACCCCATCAATGATTATGCTGAAACTACCAGGGTAAACCAGAACTACCCCAGACAAACTAAGATTTATGCCAATATTTGATACACAATTTTAGTTAGAAATGCTGCTAAAAACTGGAAAGTGAGGTACCCAAACTCCCAGCCTCCCTTGCAGCTAGAGTGGTCAGTTTTCATAGGTGTGGGCTGAGTTAGAGGTGGGAAGCCCTGAGTAGGACTTGCCTTCCTTAGTCAATCAACACTAGGGAGAACTATGGCTCTGTCCCCTTCCTTCTGTTTAGACTACACCCATATGGCCTGGAAATGCATCAGCCATTGCATGAGCATTAAGATGGAAGCCAATGGCCAGGATTATGAAGAGAAAGATGGAGGGAATGAGGATATTGATGACTTCATGGGCATGCTGCACAGCCCTGGCCTGTTCACCTTCAGACTTCTTATGACAGGAAAAAAATCAACCTGAACTTGTAGGTCAGTCTAATAGGATTTCTGCACCTCATACCCAAATGCAAATTCTGCTGATTTATGGACTTTTTATTGGATTTTTAAAAATATTAAGTTGTATTAAGATGGAGCCATAAGGTAAGTATGTTTATATGGCAATCACATTAATCCCTTTTCTGTGTAAAGAAACTACACATCTGTTGAGAAGACAATCTCAATATTTCTTTTTGGTTGTGTTTTATTAAATTACAGACATTTTCAAACACACAAAAGTAGACAGAACAGTAGAATAAATCCTGATAGACCCTTAACCAAACTTCATAATTATTGTTTCATCAGTATTGTGGGTGTGTTTCTGTGTTAAGCAAATTAACATTCTTGTAATGGGTACATATTATGAATGGATAATACCCTCTCTTATGTATAACTGGAGAAACAGAAAGAAAAATTTTAAATCATTTGCCACAGTAATGAGGAACTGTCATCAGAAGTGAGCACTCGATTCATAGACTACTGACTCAAGGTAATGCTGTGCCACATGAAATCTCTGTTGAGAAACAAACATTTTCATGTGATTTGTCCTATCAATGAGAAAGTAAGGCATAGACTGAAAAGACCTGAGGTCATTACTAGTCACGTGATGTTAGACTCCTTACTTAACCTCCAGGTGTCAGATTACATTCCTGTAGACTGGAGATAATATTTACCTCACAGGGCAGTTGTAAGTGTTAAATAAGATAATAATCATCCAGTTCTTTGTACAGTAATTGATATATAATAAATGCTCAATAGCTGATCACTATTGCTGTTATTATTATTATTTTTTTAAAGATTTTATTTATTTATTCATGAGAGACAGAGAGAGACAGAGAGAGAGGCAGAGGGAGAAGCAGGCTCCCAAGGAGCAGGGAGCCCGATGCGGGACTCGATCCCAGGACCCTGAGATCATGACCTGAGCTGAAGGCAGATGCTTAACCATCTGAGCCACCCAGGTGCCCCAGCTGTTATTATTATTAACTCAGTGTTAATTGGTATGAGTTTCTTCTGTTTTCTTCTAGGCCAGGGGGTGAGTGGGGAAGCAAGAGAATGACAGGAAATACAAAAATGTTTAATTCTATAAGCTTCATGAAATGATACATAGAATAGAGGTTGACCATCAGGGACTCCATTTTCCGTACTTGAAGACTTGTTACTTCCACCAAACAGAGCTAAGTGGTCACAATGGTTAAAGATGGATAACTGGTTGCAGGTTTATTTGTTTCAGGGTCCATAGGTGGTTCAGTCTGCTATAGCAGTGAGTGCCTGGGGAGATGCCAATTTCTCAGATTAGAGAAGAGTTCCATATAATTGGATCCTGAAAATTGGTTCTAGAGATTTAGAAATATATTAAAGGAGTCATTTTGGTTTTGATATTTTCACAGAAACTGTGAGTCAGAAATCCTCAAGTTAAATCTGCCAGAGTTCTTTGGTTATTAAATCTCATGTTTTGGAGAATAAAGTATGTGTCTCCTATTCATGGTAATGAGTAGAGAAGAAAAAGGAATTTCCACAGAGACTTCCTGTGTGCTCAAACAGCGGCCCCTATCTTTGTGCCAAGTAGGTTTCCTATGGATTGGAAGGGTATCTTAGGTGTGGGTCCCTAGAAACAGAGACTCAGACAGGAACTTGGCTGCATGTTGGGGGTGTGCTCTCAAGAGAGGAAGAGTAAGGGAAACAAGATAAAGAACAAAAGATGCTAAGCAAGGATGTGGTCTCACCTGGAGTCACCTTCTGCCTGATGCCACAGAGCTCTAGAGCATGATGTGTATCAGAGTTGAGTCCATCTTGAAGCAAGAGGACTGGATTTCTGCACCCCCAAGTCAGCAAGTCAATGTCTTCGGAGTGTCCCCAGTTGGGAGAGGAAGGTATAATCTTTCATGTGGGCTCCCTTTGGTCTGAGGGCAATTCTCCAGAGAAGGGGGCAGCTCTGAGCCATTAGCATCTATCATTCACACCAGCTGGGGGCAGGTCACTGGTACAATAAAAAGGACCAATGAAATCCCTTACAGATGATGCCTTCATTTGAAGTCAGCTATGTTCCTCTTCGTGCTGCTTTGACTGAATTTATTTGGAACAGAGAGGTTAAAGAGGATGTTCTCTAAAGAGGAGGTTCATTGTTTCTTAAGCTCAGCTAGTATATGGATGCTCTCCTAGGAGGGGAAAGTTTTCTTGGTTTCCAACATTGGCTTAAATGGTTTCTATTATAACTTTACTTAAATATGTATAAACCTAAAAGTTTCAATAAACTTCTTATGTTCACATTTATTTAAAAGGCATGAAATCAAAACAAATTACACATTAAAATTTAGAAAGTGTGAGAGCATTAAACATCAAATTGACAACATAAATTCAATGTGACAGGTGATACCGTTTTGCTGAAACTAAGTTGCCATTTCCAAATAAATGTGAGACCGTGCAGTCTCAGATTGTCTCACGTGCTTCACAACAACCTGTGTTGCAAGATGCCATGTTGAAGGACCACCTTTCCCCCACTCTTCTGTAATAGAAATTTTGCAAACCCTAATCTGCAGAGGGTTTGAGGGAGAGGTCATGAGGTTCTCTGATCTTTACTCGGCAGGAAGGAATTATTTAGTATTTACCTATAGGTGGTCTCTACTATTGTCCTTTGCTCGAAGTAATCAAAGGCATTCATCTTGGCACCATTGTGATCATAAACCAAAATGCAAACACAGGCACTCAAATGCGATAGTCATCCACAGAAAGCAAATCATCCGTAACACACACAATTCTACTAGAATGAAAGTGTAATATTTAAAGCTCATTTAAAGTACTCTCTTAGGGGCGCCTGGGTGGCTCAGTGGTTAAGTGTCTGCCTTCAGCTCAGGTCATGATCCCAGGATTCTGGGATCGAGCCCCTCATAGGGCTCCTTGCTTAGCGGGAAGCCTGCTTCTCCCTCTCCCACTCCCCCTGCTTGTGTTCCCTCTCTCACTGTGTCTCTCTCTGTCAAAGAAATAAATTAAAAATCTTTAAAAAAATAAAGTACTCTTTTAGAGCACTTAGGGGCCCCAGCTACCATGTCTGCACATTCTTTGATATGAGACAATAGCTCTTTCCCATGAAAAGGGAACCTATACAGGGTTTGCCCATTAGATGACACTTGGAATACCCAAGAAAGCGCCATTTTGAATCCTGCTGGTTGGGGCGAGAGGATGGGCACAAGGAAGGCCCGCAGATTGGAGGGTGAAGCAGTGGCAATATGAAAGGCCACTGACTGGGCTTTGTGCCCCATATCTCATTATATTAATGACTTAACTTAGTGATACTGACCATGACTGCCTGGTGGTTCTGCATATAGAGGCTACTCCTCATGCTAGATGAACCTCCTGCTCCCACTGACAGAACACAGGGAAAGCCATAGGGGGCCCCGAGCTCCTGCTTGGGAGGTGTAGCAAGAGAGTTGGGACACTGGAGTTACTGGTGCATCCTGGGGGGTTATGAGCATCACCATGTTGCTGCAGGCTGTTTCTACCGGGAAACTCGGGGACCAGAGGGCTTTTGCCACTGCCAAGGAATCTTCCCGACTTCCTCACCTCCCCCAGCTTCCTTACAACAAACTGCACTCCCTGTGCCCATCTGAGCACTACCTGAGCAAAATGCTTAATGAAGGCAGAGAAAAGGTAGGAGATCCTCTGTGGTCACTGCTTGCGGGAAGTCTGCTGCCTAATCCAGAAACAAGACCTGCATTGAATCAGAGAGCCCAGTGTGAGTGAAGGTGGATTAAGCAGAGTCTTGGGGTGGAGGGAAAGCATTAAACCCCACTGTTTCAACATAGAGGTCAAAGCAAAAGGGGAAACCAGCTGGGCAGCTCAGAGCACAACAGCCGGTTCAGTCTGCTCCTGATCATCCCCTCATTTAACAGTGGGGAAAAACACATTCAGAGAAGTGACTTGCTCAAAGTGTCATTAGCTGAACAAATAGTTAGTGATCAGTGTCCAGGAAAGGCTGGGCAGTCAGCCTGCTGTGTGCTTGGTATCCAGCAGACAGGCGTGAGCAGTACACGCCCTCAGGGAGCACAGGGTTCCAAAGAGAGAGACAGCCGGTGAATAGATGGTTAGGATGCAGTGAGTCAATGCCCTGAAAGGAGTTGCACAGATGCCCGCAGGCATGCAGGAGGGTCGTCTAATCTAGCCAGGCACGCTCAGAAGGAGCTCCGAGGAAGAGATGGCAAAGCATCCAGGGGGCGCAGGTGTTCAGTTCCATTGCTGTGCTAGTCACACCATCCAGAGCTCAGGGGGGACTCGTGGACCAGCCGCTCACTGCTTCGTTGGAGCGAAGGAGCCACAAGCCATCCCAGGAAAACAAAACACTGGCTCCACCTTCATGTTCTTCTGGTGCTAATGATTGAAAGAGGGACTGGAAACAGTCTCAGTCGGTTTCTTCTACTTCAATTCATGGTACCAAAATGCAATTCCTATGACCAGGATGCTTGCTAGATCCCTCTCGGTTTTCTTCCACAGAAATCCAACCCTCTGCCAACCCTTAAGGGCAAGATCACCCCAGCTCTCCTACCTCATAGCTCCCAGCCTGCACCTCCCATTATTCAAATTATAGGTGTTAAAATGATCCTACCTGGTCGTCATTGCTAGCATTCATTTGAGAATGACTAGATCCACGGGGTGGGATGTGGCATAGACCCAAAAGCTTTGCTACTCAAAGTGTGATCCCTGGACCAGTAGCATCATCACCTGGGAGTTTGTTACAAATTACCAAGTCCTAGGCCCCAACCCAGACCTATTGAATCAGAACTTGAAGGTCAACAAGATCCTCAGGTGATTCTTATGTATATTAATTTGAGAAATTGTTCTAAAGAGATAGTGTATGTAGATTTTAATTCTAAATGACATACAAAAGACAGCAGCTTTATTTGTAAGCATAACATCATCTTGATCACTTATTTTGAAAAAACTCAACAACTTGTATTGATGAAGTTTTTCTTTATTTTTGCTGATTGATTATTTTGGCAATTAATTTGCATAATATTGGCATTATTACTATCTTTTTATTTTTCTTAAAAGATTTTATTCATTCATTTGATAGAGAGAGAGAGAAAGCACAAGCAGGGGGAGTGGCAGGCAGAAGGGGGGAAAAAGCATGCTCTCTGCTGAGTAGGGAGCCCGACGTGGGGCTCAATCCTAGGACCCCGGGATCATGACCTGAGCTGAGGGCAGACTGAGCCACACAGATGCCCTTATTACTATCTTTTTAAAGCATGCTCAGGATTCATAAAATAATTTTTAAAACCAGGAAATGAATAGAAACACATTTCCATCCTCAATACATATAAACACATTATAAAATGTTTAGAAAGTTGCAAATGTATTGAAAATAAAAATGCTAAATACACATGAACAGATAAAATTAATAAAGTATCATTCTAAAGCATATTACATAGGAAAGAAGAAATGAAATGAAAATGAAAAAATGAAACATGTAATTTGCTATTTTTTTTTTTAGATAAAAAAGCAAAATCTGAAAACAAAACAAAATAAAGGCAATGTGTGTTAGTACTGCAATTAGGGAATTGTGAGCTATTTTTGTGCATTTTTTTCTAGCTGCTGAAATGGCTTTTGTGTGTTTGGTCAAGGAATATCAGAAAGAAGACTCATCTTCAAATAGTTTTATAATTGTATCTCCTGTTCAAGTGGATCTCTTTGAAGAGAAAGAGAGAGGTTGAGAGACGGAGAAAGAGAGAGAGGGAAGGAGGGGGGAGAAAGAAGGCAAGAAAGTGCAGGATTTTTTTTGTCTCAAAGAAAGCATTTCAGGTTTATCTATGTCTTCTTTGGTTTTATCTTGTACTGATGATACTCCAAAGCAGAGTTACCTGTTCCAATTTCAAAACTGTCAGATTTATATACCACTTGTTCAGAAAGCCTTTGAACTAGATAAGAATTATTCTTGTGAATGAAGCTTTACTTTATCAATTGTCATTTCCTTTCTCTTCCTGAGGATTCTGGAGCTTTAGAAAAACGCTTTCTAAACAAGAAAGCTTTGTTCCATACAAAATTTGAATGCAGCAGAGAACTCTTTAAGCAGGCAATCAATATGCAAATAATTTTCAGATTTATTTAAATTCTAAAACAATGGTGTTACATCAATAAAAATGCCTGAGGGGCACCTGAGTGGCTCGGTCGGTTAAGCATCTGCCTTCAGCTCAGTTCATGATCCCAGGGTCCTGGGATCGAGCCCCGCATCGGTCTCCCTGCTCTGCGGGAAGCCTGCTTCTCCCTCTCCCTCTTCCCCTGCTTGTGTTCCCTTTCTCGCTGTGTCTCTCTCTGTCAAATAAATAAATAAAATCTTTAAAAAAAAATTTTTAAAAACGTCTGAATATTTAGTAACATAGATCAGAACACCAAAATACCCAAACCAGGAGGGTGATCAATAATGACTGCAATGATTAGCAATACTGACAGATCAGGCAGAGGTCATTGTCAACAGGCTTATTGAAACAGAAGAGCAAGAGATCATGGAAAAAAAATGACATCATGGAAACTGTCTTTCTTCCAGCTTTTACTATGCAAAAATTTTCCATTCATTCACACTGACTTGGAATAAAATTTTTGAGACAAATCGCTCTAATTTTGAATTCAAGTCTGAAATGCCTAAAGCAGTGACATATGCCTGTGACTGCTACAGGGAAATCTGCTAGGAGAAATAATTTATCTTCAATCCAAACTTCATCGATTTGTATTTTAACAAACTTCAAGGAGACTCGTACATACCGAAACCAAGCTTACGTTAAGCGTTAGTTTATAAAAGCTTACATTTCTGTTCCTTTCATGGATTTTTTGTGTTTTGGGGTATTTTGGGGGAATCTAATGGTTTTCCGGAAATAGGACCTAATTTATCACATCTGACCTGTAGGAAATAGGAGCTTAACTTATAATGGTATGACTTGTAGCTAGTTTTCATCCAGGGTAAGATTTATTTATTTATTTATTTTTTAAAGATTTTATTTATTTATTTGACAGAGAGAGACACAGCGAGAGAGGGAACACAAGCAGGGGGAGTGGGAGAGGGAGAAGCAGGCTTTCCCGCGGAGCAGGGAGCCCGATGCGGGGCTCGATCCCAGGACCCTGGGATCGTGACCTGAGCCCAAGGCAGACGCTAAACGACTGAGCCACCCAGGCGCCCCTCATCCAGGGTAAAATTTAGCCATGAGTTGAAGGTCTTTGAAGTTCACCCATGTAATGGAGTACTGATATAAACCTTGAATTCATGCAGGTACAGAGAAAACCCTGGGAGTGGCTAGGAAAAATCTTTGTGCAGTCTGGATTTCTTTTCTTCCAAGCTCTGCTGGTCTTTCTGTGTCCCATGTGGGGAGGATGGGCAGAAGAGCTAAAGGTATTGACCCAGCAGCGGTGCCTGGTTTTGAGTTCCAGATCTGTCACTGATTTTCTGCATGGCTTTGGGCGTCTTTATAAACTCTCTGCTTTGTTTGCTTATCTGTAAAATGAGGAGGAACAGGACAAGTTTTCCCTCCCAGGAAGGTGATGTGGATAAAATGAGTGTATCTAGAGCATTTACAACAGCGCAAAGTACATTTCAAGTGCTGTGTATTTGATATTACTATCATTATAATAACCAGGAGATGGTGACCATGACCTTCTATTCCCTTTTCTCGGTCCCCAGGAAGAACTGAGGAAAAAGCAGGAATTTCTTATCTATATTTTTAGAAGCAGCAAATGATATCAGTGTTGGAGTCACCCAGACCTAGGTTCAAGCTCTCTCTCTTGTCAGCTCTTCAAACCGGGGTATATTATTTATGCTCACTCAACTTCAGCTTCCTGATTTAGGGGGGACAATAGTATTTACTTCAGAAGAACGTTTAAATAAGTTAATTACTTATTTAATTAATTAAATAAGTTAATATACTTGAGTATGCCGTGCTTACCTGCTGTGTGGTCAAAAAGATCAATAAATGCCAATTTCTCTCCCTTTTAGTCATCACCTACAGATTCCGTGACTCTTACTTTAGTTTTTTGCTCCTACAAATAACTTTATGTCATTCTCCAATTTCTTTTCGGTCTTCCTCCATCCAGCACTTTAAATCCCTGTTCTTTCCTGGGCAGACATGTGTATCAATCCAACTGGGGCATTAGCTAGTCAACAAGGTGTATCTCCCAGTAGCAATCCCTTAATCCCTCTGAGAGAGAGAGAGAAGGTCGAGGGAGAGAGAGAGAGAGGGAATTGGCTTGGCTCTTGTGGTTATGGAGACCAAGAAATCCAAACACCAACCTGCTGTCTACAAGCTGGAGAACCAGGAAGCCCGGGGTTGTATTATCAGAGGAGATTGCCAACCAAGCTCAAGAAAAGAGGGAGAGAATTCGCCATTTCTCTGCCCTTTGCTCTATTTGGGTCCTTATGGATTTCATGATGCCTGCTCACAATGGTGACGGGGGACATTCTTTACTCAGTCTGCTGGTTGAAATGCTAATCTCTCCCAGACACCCCCTTACAGACACACCCAGAAATGTTTTACCAGCTAACTGGGGGTCCCTTAGCCCAGTCGAGTTGACATATAAAATTAGCCATCACAAGGGGGCTAGGCTAAAGCAAAAAGTAAGTGCCCAAATCTGAAGGACTTTGCAATCACAGAGATGAAGGAAAAGGAGAAGGTAATGATGGGTAGGTTGAGGAGCAAAGGAACCCAAAGAAGCAAAGAGAAGCCCTTGTTTCTGGTTTGGGTGCCCAGATCACTGGTGGGAAGACAGATTTTAGTAAGACAGAATTGTTGAAAGGGGGCTAAACTCATTACTGAAAACCAGTAGGGCTGTTCACCTTATTTTTAAGTCACAATAATCCTGGTGCTGGAATTTTTGTCCTCAAATGAGATCACAAACTCAGATATGCAAGAAAAAACAATTTAAAAACCTCACAATTTCATTTGTATTTTGACTACCCCTCCTTTCTCCCCAGTCCATTTGGAGTTTCCCATCAGCTTTCCTAAGGTTCTAACCTCTGTGAGGGGTGTAATCCCATGGAGATTTCCTAGTGCCAAGGCACTGGGGGTGAGTGGGGATGGTCTACCTGTGAAGATGCATCTTGGACATCAGTCTACACTCGGGAGAGCTGGATTGTCCTTTTCTCTTGAACTCAGAGTCCTCTCACATCTGGAGGTCTCAGATGAATAACCTGGAATTCTGAGGGAAGCCTGGAATCTCACCTGCCCTGACACTCCTCATGCCCCCTCCCTGGAGGCTTATCTTGATCTCCCCCAGGGCTCTGCCCAGGAGACAATGCAGAATGTCTTTTTTCTGGGTAACTTAAAGTCCCCATCTCACATCTTGTCCCCTTCTTCATTCTCTCAAGACTATCTCCCTCTCTTCGGTACTTTTCCTCAGACTCTATCTCTTGGTGTTTGACCAGCAAAGTTTTTGATTGGTTTAGAATTTTGGAAACCAAAGTCTGAAAACCGATTTTCATCCTCTAAGGGATTTCCACCTTCAGGCATTAGATTTGTCCCTTGAGGCAATTCTCAAAGCCCCATTACCTTGAATGGGAGCAGAAGGGCTGAGAAGAGAGCCATACTGAAGAAAAACACAGATCAGTGAATATCTTAAAATAAAACAAAGCTCACCTCACCAAAAATAAAATAAGCAATAAAGTAAGAATTTTCACCTCCTATTTGGGGAAAGCCAGTGGCTGAAGTGGAGCAGCAAAAGCACAGAAACAAAAAGTATTTGGAGTAAATAGTTGTAGATATTAATACTGGAGCCTTTGAAGTTAATAAATTGCATGCCCGTCTGTGTGAGAGGGGTAGTTTGTTTGTTTTTTGGTCCCAGCCCTTATTTTTATAGTTTGAGGCATGTATCTTGCAGTCTTTACAAAGGTATCTGACCAGTTAGCTCATAGAATTATTGAAAATGAAATAATACAATAAATTAGGGTGAATCAGAGACTTGGCTAAGGTTAACTAAAACGATGCTCCGTTTTCTTCAAAGGAAATGAAGACTATTTCTACTGTATTAAGAAAATGGAGAAATTTCTGACAACTGATGAGATGTCATGTCACCAAATGTGTACTTACTGCTTAAGCGTTTGTGTCATATTTTTCACTCTTAAGATTTTCATTTTGGCAATTAAGGCTTTGATGAGTGTTAACTTCATTTATATAGTTTGTTGACCCAGAAACCAGTGGATCAAATATTTTATTCCATCTTGCAAACACTTTGGACAATTAAAATTCGAGGACTGCAATTAGTGTTTCCTAACTGGGGAGCTAACACTCACATTTACTTAAATACCTCACTCCTAAGGAGTGTAGTCTCCTAAGGAGATGAGAAGGTTCAAGTTCGAGTCACATGAGGGTGTGTATTCACACTGACTGTCATTATGAAGTCACACTAGAAGCCATTTGCATTTGCACTTGAATCACAGAAAGGATCTGGAGTGGAGCCAAGAGACGAGGTTGCAGTCTTACTTCTGCCTCTAATTAGCATGCTACAATTAGTCAAATCCCTACACTTCCTTGTCCTCATTTCCTTTGTTTTATACAATGGTAAGGTTGGCTTAGGTGAGGGGGCAAGCACACACGTAGCCACATGGGCAGGGCAGGCGACAAATGTAAAAAGTGTATATGACTGCTTATCACAGTATCACCACGTATTTGCCTCACACTCCCAGAAACGACTGTTGAAATTTCAGGCTCTTTTACACATCATTAAGCTTTCCGTCCACAAACTTTCCACCAGCCATGCTTCTTCTCATGGTTGGTTTTCCTAATGGCAGATTAAGTTGTATTCTTTTGCTATCGACACACTTTGTTGGCATATTAAACCCAGAAAGCCTCTTAATGTTCTAGAAAATGTGTCTGGCTTACATTTTTCTAGAAACATGTGGCTGTTTGTTTTGTTTTTATTTTTGTTTTTTTTCCATTTTTGAAAAATGTACACTTTTTTTTTTTTCTGCTTTATTCTACTATAAGAGAAGCCAGCGGTGTTAAGAGGATAACACCTGCCAGTTGACACTCAGCCTCAGGATGCGGAGTAATAGAGAGGGGTGGGGACTGTGGCAAATGGAGAGTGTGCACTTTGTAAAATGGGCAGAGGCTCTGCCCTTTCTGCAGCAGACACTTGCCCCAGCACCAGTTGATTGCTGGCTTCTGAGAAGGAGTTCAGTGCAGGTGTATCTCCTGAAGTGTTTTCAAAGCTTCAAATTCAGATTATTTTCCAGGGGATTTTCCTGAATTGTAGATGTTGGCAACTAAGTTTAAATATAAATAAACATTAACAGCAACACTGAAGAGTCTTAATGAATCAGGCCAAACAAGAGAAAACTGGATCACATGCACAAAACATTTTAAGACTTTGGGCCGAATGACCTTGAAGTTCTCTTTCCCCTGGAACTTTGTTTTTGTACAACACACATTTATATACCCTTACTATGCTCGGAGCATATAATTTAAGGCACTACATGTCCTAATTCATTTAATCTTCCCAACAAATTTAAGAAGTAGGTGCTATTATTATCTTCATTTTACTTCATTTATTATTATTTAATATCAATTCTTTTATTCATTTATATTTATTTATTTATTTATTTATTTATGATTGAAGTTTTTCTTTTAATTCCATTATAGTTAACATACTGTGTTATATTAGTTTCAGGTGTACAATATAGTGATTCAATACTTCCATATGACACCCGGGGGCTCATCAGGACAAGTGCACTCCTTAATCCTCATCACCTATTTCACCCACCCCCCTCGCCTCACCTACCTCCCCTTTGGTAACCAGTAGTTTGTTCTCTTTAGTTAAGAGTCTGTTTCTTGGCTTGTGTCTCTCTCTTTTTCCCCCTTTGTTTATTTGTTTTGTTTCTTAAATTCCACATATGAGTGAAAACACACAGTATTTGTCTTTCTCTGACTTATTTCACTTAGCATAATATACTCTAGTTCCATCCATGTGTTTGCAAATGGCAAGATTTCATTCTTTTTTATGGCTGACTAATATTCTATTATAGATACATACCACATCTTCTTTATCCATTCATCTATTGGTGGACAGTTGGGCTGTTTCCATAATCCAGTTATTGTAAATAATGCTGCAATAAATGCAGGGGTGCATATATATGCATAATAATCTAGTTATTGTAAATAATGCTGCATTAAATGCAGGGGTGCATGTATTTGGGGAAATACCCAGTAGTGCAATTACTGGATCGTAGGGTAGTTCCATCTTTAATTTTTTGAGGAATCTCCATACTGCTTTTCACAGTGGCTGCACCAGTTTATTTTCCTACCAACAGTGTAGGAGGGTTCCTTTTTCTCCACATCTTGCCAACATTTATTTCTTGTGTTTTTTATTTTAGCCGTTCTGACAGACATGAGGTGATATTTCATTGTAGTTTTGATTTGCATTTCCCTGATGATTAGTGATGTGGAGCATCTTTTTATGTGTCTGTTGGCCATCTGTATGTCTTTTTTGGAAAGATGTCTGTTCATGTCTTCTGCCCATTTTTAAATGGATTATTTGTGTTTTGGGTATTGAGTTGTATGTGGTCTTTATATATTTTAGAGATTAACTCTTTATCGGATATGTCATTTGAAATATCTTCTCCCATTCAGTAAGTTGTCTTTTAGTTTTATTGCTTCCTTTGCTGTGCAGAAGATTTTTGTTTTGAAGTAGTCCCAATAGTTCTTTTTGCTTCTATTTCCCTTGCGTCAGGAGACATAGCTAGAAAACTGTTGTTATGGTCAATGTGAGAGAAATTACTTCTGGTGTTCTCTTCTAAGGTTTTTATGGTTTCAGGCCTCACATGTAGGTCTTTAATTCATTTTGAGTTTATTTTTGTGTATGGTGTAAGAAAGCAGTCCAGTTTCATTCTTTTGCAGATAGCTGTCCAGTTTTTCCCAACATTTGTTGAAGAGACTGTCTTTTTCCCATTGCATATTCTTGCCTTTTTGTCAAAGATTAATTGACCATAGGTTTGTTTCTGGATTTTCTGTTGTGTTCTATTGATCTATTTTTGTGCCAGTACCATACTATTTTGAGTACTACAGTTTTGTGGAATAACTTGAAACTGTGAGACCTTCAGCTTTATTTTTCTTTTTTAAGTTCATTTTGGCTATTCAGGGACTTTTTGTGGTTCTATACGAATTTAGGATTATTTGTTCTAGTTTTATGAGAAATTCTGTTGGTATATGGATAAGGATTACATTAAATCTGTAAATTGCATTGGGTAATATGACATTTTAACAATATCTGTTCTTTAAATCCATAAGCATGGAATATCTTTCCATTTGTATTGTCTTCAATTTCTTTCTCAATGTTTTATAGTTTTCAGAGTACAGGTCTTTCACCTCCTTTGTTAAGTTTATTCCTAAGAATTTTATTATTTTTGGTGCAATGGTAAATGGGATTGCTTTTTAAATTTCTTTTCCTTTTGCTTCATTATTAGTGTATAGAAATGCATGGATTTCTGTACATTGATTTTGAATTCTGTGATCTTACTAAAGTAATTTAGCAGTTCTAGTAGTTTTTTGGTGGAATCTTCAAAGTTTTCTATATATAGTATCATGTCACCTGCAAATAGTAAAAGTTTTACTTCTCTCTTACTGCTTTGGATGCCTTTTATTCCTTTTTCTTGTCTGATTGCTGTGGCTAAGACTTCAAATATTATGTTGAATAAAAGTGGTGACAGTGGACATCCCTGTCTTGTTCCCGATCTTTGGGGAAAAGCTGTGGGTTTTTCCATGTATGGCCTTTATTATGTTGAGATATGTTCCTTCTAAAACTACTTTGTTGAAGGTTTGTCAAATACTTTTTCTGCATCTACTGAAAGGATTATATGGTTTTTATCCTTTCTCTTGTTCATGTGATATGCCACATTGATTTGGAAATAATGAATTCACCCCGAGAACAAATTCAAATAATCAAATACTGAATTTGCATCCTGAGAACAAACCCCACTTGATCATGGTGAATGATTTTTTAAAATATATTGTTGGATTCAGTTTGCTATATTTTGTTGAGGATTTTTGCATCTATATTCATTAGAGATATTGACCTGTAGTTGTCTTTTTTTGTAGTGTTTTTATCTGATTTTGGTATCAAAGTAATGCAGGCCTCATAGAATGAATTTGGAAGGTCTCCTTTTTCTTCTGTCTTTTGAAATAGTTTGAGAAGAATAGGTATGAACTCTTCTTTAAATGTTTGGTAAAATTCACCTGTGAAGCCATCTCCTGGACTTTTGTTTGTTTTGGGAGTTTTTTGATTACTGATTCAATTTCATTGCTGGTAATCAGTTTGTTCAAATTTTCTATTTCTTCCTGGTTCAATTTCAGGAGGTTATATGCTTCTAGGAGTTTATCTATTTCTTCCATGTTGTCCAATTTGTTGGCATGTAATTTTTCATAATATTCTCTTATAAGCCTTTGTATTTCTGTGGTGTTGGTTATTATTTCTCCTCATTCATTTCTGATTTTGTTTATTTGAATCCTCTCTCTTTCCTTTTTTGATGAGTCTTGCTAAAAGTTTATCAATTTTGTTGACCTTTCAAAGAAGCAGTTCCTGGTTTCATTGATCTACTGTATTTTTTAATTGCTATTTCTTTTTTTCTGCTCTAATCTTTACTATTTCCTTTCTTCTATTGGTTTTGGGTTTTGTTTGTTCTTTTTCTAGCTCCTTTAGGTGTAAAGTTAGGGTGTTTATTTGAGATTTTTCTTGCTTCTTGAGGTAGGTCTGTGTTGCTATAAGCTTCTCTCTTAGAACAGCTTTTGCTAGATCCCCAAGATCTTGGAATGTTATGGTTTCATTATCATTTGTCTCCATGTATTTTTTTTTTATTTCTTCTTTGATTTCTTGGTCATTGTTTAGTAGCATGTTATTTGACCTCCATGTCCTTATGTTCTTTCCAGATTTTTTCTTGTGGTTGATCTCTAGTTTTGTAGCATTGTGGTCAGAAAAAGATGTATGGAATAACTTCAATCTTTTTTAATATATTGAGACATATTTTGTGGCCTAAAATGTTATTTATTCTGGAGAATGTTCCATGTGCATATGAAAAGAATGTGTATTCTGCTGTTTTAGGATGGAAAGTTCTGAATATATCTATTAAATCTATCTGGTCCAATGTGTCATTCAAAGCCACTGTTTCCTTGTTGCTTTTCTGTTTGGATGATCTATCTATTGATGTAAGTGGGGTGTTAAAGTCCCCTACTATTATTGTATTACTATCTATTACTTCTCTTATGTTTGTTATTAATTGCTTTAAGTGTTTGGGTGATCCCATGTTGGGTGCATAGGTATTTACAATTGTTATGTCTTCTTGTTGGATTGTCCCCTTAATGATTATATAGTGCCCTTCTTTGTCTCTTGTTACAGTCTTTATTTTAAAGTCTATTTTGTCCAATATAAGTATTGCTACCCAGTTTTCTTTTCACTTCCATTTGCATAAATGCTCTTCCATCCCTTCACTTTCAATCTGCATGCATCTTTAGGTCTGAAATGAGTCTCTCGTGGGCAGCATATAAATGGGTCTTGTTTTTTTTAATCCATTCTGTCACACTATGTCTTTTGATTGAAGCATTTAGTCCATTTACATTCAAAGTAATTATTGATAGATATGTATTTCTATTTTGTTATTTGTTTTATGGTTGTTTTTGTAGTTTTTCTTTGTTCTTTTCTTGCTCTCTTCTCTCATGATTAATTGGCTTTCTTTAGTGATATAATTGGATTCCTTTCTCTTTATTTTTTGCATATCTATTACTGGTTTTTGATTTGTGGTTAAATTAGGTTTGTATATGACATCTTCTATATATAGCAATCTATATTAAATTGATGGTTGCTTAAGTTTGAACCCATTCTTTACTCCTCTCTTCCCCACATTTTAGGTATATAGTGTCATATTTTACATACTTTTATTTTGTGAGTCTCTTGACTGATTCCTACAGATATACTTATTTTTACTGCTTTAGTGCTCTACTTTCCTTACTCTGCTTTTGGTCTTTCCTTTCCACTCAGAGTCGCCTTTAACATTTCTTGTAATGCTGGTCTAGTGGTCATGAATTCCTTTAACTTTTGTTTGCCCAGGAAAGTCTTTATCTCTCCTTCTATTCTGAATGGTAGCCTTGCTGTATAGAGTATTCTAGGCTGTGGATTTTTTTCCTTTCAGCACTTTGAATATATCATGCCACTCCCTCTGGCCTGCTAAGTTTCTGCTAAAAAATCAGCTTATAGCCTAATGGGTTTCCCTTGTATGTAACTGCTTTCTTCTCTCTTGCTGATTTTAAAATTCTTCCTTTACCACTACTTTTTGCCATCTTAATTACTGTGTATCTTGGTGTGGACCTCCTTGGGTTGATTTTTTTGGCTAATCTCTGTACCTCTTGGATCTGGATTTCTGTTTCCTTCCCCAAATTTGGGAAGATTTCAGCTATTATTTCTTCAAATAAATTTTCTGCCCCTTTTTCTTTCTCTTTTCCTTCTGGGATCCCTATAAGGTGAATGTTATCATGCTTAATGGTGTCACTAATTTCACTAAGTCTCATTTTGCATATATTTTCTTTTTCTCTTGACTGCTAAGCTTGGTTACTTTCCATTACTTTGTCCTCCAGGTCCGTGTTTCATTCTTCTGCTTCATCTAGTCTACTATTTATTCCATCTCGTGTGTTTTTAATTTAATTTATTGTGTTCTTCATCTCTTTTTTATCTCTTTGTTAAGGGTCTCACTGACTCCCTCCACTCTTCTCAAGTCCAGTGAGTATCTTTATGATCATTACTTTAAATTTTCTATCAGATGTATTACTTATCTCCATTTCACTTAAGTTTCTTGCTGTGGTTTTGTCCTGTTCTTTCATTTGGGACATATTCCTCTGTGTCCTAATTTTGTCTAACTCTCTGTGTCTATTTATGTGTATTAGGAAAGATAGCTACATCTCCTGCACCTGAAAGTAACAGTTTTTGAAGAAGAGGTCCTGTAGTGCCCTGCATTGAAGTGTTCCTCATTTATCAGCACCTGGTGCCTCAGGGGTGTCTCCTTTGCTTGATATGTGCATGCTGTTGTTGTGGCTGAGCTGCTTTTTCCTTCAGTCCTGCTGTAAACTTTTTTTTTTTTTTTTTGCCTCTAGTGAACAATGTTTGGTTCCTGTGTTTTTAGTGAGCCAGTTTGTGGACATTTGGGGCTTGAGTTGGTTCAGACCAGGCATTTGCCAAAGATGCTGTAGCACGGAACTGCACGACACTTTCCCTTTGTTGTCACCTGTGTAGCTTTCCTTGGTGGGTGGGGCCTACAATCAGACCAGTTGTCTGCCCCCTGTCCACTGCTGGGTCCTCCATCTGACTGGAGTATGTGGTTATCTTTCCCTCTTTCTGGGGCAGGAGTCACTTTGGAGTGGTGCTGGCCACTGTGGGGTCTGCTTGCACACTGCCAGGCTTAAGGCACCACCCTGTATGAGCTCTGGCCAAGATCCTACTGGAACGGTCAGATTCCAGGAAGCACAGCTCAGGGGTAGGGCTATGGAGCTAGCAAGGTTTGTGAACTGCCATTCCTGGTTCCTTTGTAGGAGGGACCCTGCAGTGCCTGGACTGAAGTGCCATCTGAAGGGCTGGATCCAGGGAAGCATAGCACAGGGTGTGATGCAGTGGGATGGTGGTGTTAGTAAGCTTTGGGTGCACTGGTTCCTCTGTGGGAGGAGCACTGCAACAATTGGACTGATGTTCAAAGGGGTGGATTGGCAGAAACACAGCAGGGAGTTGGGGGGTAGTGCAGGGCAGAAGTGCCAGCAACTTAGGTAGTGAGTTCCTGCAGGTGGCCATGAATTTATATTGGGGGGTGGGGAGGGGAAGGGAAATGGTGCCTACCAGTTCCTTTATTTCTGGAAGAGTTCCCTAGCGATTTTTGCCCTTCCAGGACATTGGGTTTAGTAAATAACTCTCTGCATATGCCCCAGGCACCTTTCAAACTACTGTTTCTATGTTGTATCTCATGGGCTATTTTTTTTGGTGCTATCTCTTTAAGAGTAGAGACTCACTTTCCAATCCCCCTCTCAGCTCTTCCAGAGTTAAACCCATTGAATTTTTAAAATTCTGGGCTTTAGGTCCTGCTGGTTGTAAGAACTCATGAGATTTAGCCCCTCTGGTTTTCAAAGCCAAATGTTATGGAGATTCGCTTTCCCTGAGCAGGCTTCCCAGTGTGGGAGTCTGTTTCTCTCCCTTCTCCATGCCCACAGCATGCATCCCTCTCTCCTGTGGGCAGTCCTGTGATTCCATTTAGTTCCTGATCTCATCTCTACTCCTCCTGCCCTCTTCAATGTGGCCACTTCTCTACATTTAGTTGTGGAATTTATTCTGCTAGTCTTCAGGTCATTTCCTAGGTTGTTTACACTGATAAGAGTGATATCTAGTTGTATCCATGGGAAGAGGTGAACCTAGGGTCCTCCTACTCCACCATATTTCCCAAAAGTCCTTATTTCATGTATTATTTTCTTTCATTTTATTTCATTGAGCCACTTGCCTAATGTCACAGAACAAATAAGTGGAAAGCCAGAATTCCAACACTGGCTTTCTGACACTATAGCCCAGAAATCTCCCTCTTTATTCGTGTAAAATTTCATTTCCTATTTTTTAAAAATGTCTCTTTAACAAACATTAGTTTATAAAATTTGTTGTTGACAATAAGCATATTTATTTGGATTTGTATGAAGTTATGAATTTAGACTATTTTTATTTTGTATATGGGGGAAAGATGGGCTTATCAGGTGACCAAATATTAATGTGGGTCAGATCAACACATTGACCAGGTTAATAAGATTGAAGAGAATGAGACACTAGTTAGGGTCAGTTTCTTCCAATCTAATCTAATATGTAAATAAGTGACTGCCCTTTGATTGGCTACTGATGATCCTCAGAGGAAATGATTAATGTTTTGCTTTTCTGGCTGCTTCCATACTCAGAGAATGTTAATACAAATGGAAATTTGGCCATATATTTAAAAAATCTGTCACAACAAAGAGATTTCCAGAGCTTTCTGGTTAAAGAGGTTTTTGAACGTATGTATGAGCAATATATGGGCTGACTTTTTATTTCAGCAAATATAAAAATGTATTATCCCTTGAGGTTTGTTATTAACCTCAGTTTCACCTCTGTTAATATTTACTCCACAGGTCAATAAATCTTGATATTCACTTCAACAGAAGCCAATATCTTCAGATTATGAGTTATTAATCTTAGCCAAACTGAAAAATTGTGTGAATATTTTTCTTTTACTAGAGAAAATGAGGGCTTTTGGGGTCTCCTTTTTCTTCAGGTTTTCTTAAGGAGGAAAGTTGGTTTTTATTGGAACCTCCAAATTGTCTTTTGAGATTTAGTGTTTGGAGTTGAGGTTATGAACTGGTTAAAAAACAAAATTCAACTGAGTAAAATGTAAAGATCTTATTGGCTTTATTCAACAATTCATGAATTGGCCGGCATCTCATCTAACAGATAGAAAGGAACTCCAAGGAGGTATACAAAACAGAAGGCTTTTATAGGCAGAAAGGGAGTGAGACAAAGAGTGGATCATTTGTGGCAAGCTCACCTTCCTTTGAAAAGCTGGGGGTGGGGGGGATGTGTCTACCAAGCAGATTACCTCACTAGTGCTGATCAGGTAGTTCCAGATTGACCGGTTGAAGGTAACATTCCTGGGAGAGGCTGAAATTGCAATTAGATTAGATATTAAGTCTTGGTTTGCTGATGTGAGTCTTAGCACAAGTGACTCCATTTTGAGTATATATATATATATATATATATATATATATTTTTTTTTTTTTTAAGATTTTATTTATTTATTTGACAGAGGTAAAGATAGTGAGAGCAGGAACACAAGCAGGGGGAGTGGGAGAGGGAAAAGCAGGCTTCCTGCCGAGCAGGGAGCCCGATGCAGGGCTCAATCCAAGGACCCTGGGATCATGACCTGAGCTGAAAGTAGACGCTTAACGACTGAGCCACCCAGGTGCCCCTAACAAGTCTTAATACAAGTTTTAGATCTCTGTCCTATTGAAAGGATTGCAAGGAGGCAGAGATTAAACAAATCTTATTTTAAATCCACCTGTGAAATATTCTGATTTTAAGGGGAACTAAGAAAGGACGGCTGCCAATTTACCACTGCCCATCTTTGTGTTATTTACTGATGTTGCTTGATGTGAGTCATGACTAATGTGATGCATTTCTAGGTCCTGGCAGCAAAATGCTATATAGCAGAGAAGAACAGCCACAACTGGACCATCTCAGGGTAAAAAACAGCAAATGTGAAAAGACACAGGTGAGTGCATTTGCTTTCCAACAGAGTAAATGGGATTGACATGTGCAATAGAAGCAATTATGCTGTTTCAAAGGAATGTTTCTAGTCCCGTAATCTGTAGAATCATGCCTACAGTCATAAAGAGAATCAAGATAAAAGGAGATGAAAAAATAATGGAAGAAGTTAGAGGTCATCTTACCTGATGGCTGGTGGATGCTCCTCAGGGGGATGGAGAGATATAGGATTTGGAAATAACTGTGTAGAGGAGAGAAAATGTGTTTCCAAATGTTGATAAAGGGAAATTTTTTAAAAGATTTTATAACATGTTTAGTAGAGTGGGGGAGGGTGGGGACCAGGGAGAAATCGGAGGGGAGTTGCTAATGTGGTGGGGACTCTGGTCAGACAGACAAAGCCTCCAGGACCCTGTTTCTCAAAGGGTGGTCCCGGAACCAAAACCATCAGCATTGCCCGGGAACTGATTAGAAAAGCAAATTATCAACCCCATCTCAGAGCTATTAGATCAGAAACCCTGGAGGTGGGATCCAGCAGTTTGTAGTTTAAGGAACTCTCTAGGTGTCTGTGAAACATCTGAAATTTGGGAACCACTGTCCTAGGGCACAGAGTTTTCAATCTGTATCTGTACATTGCAATTCTTTGGAGAGTTTCTAAAATAAGACGTGCCTGGGTTTTACCTCTGGAGGTTCTGATTTAATTGCTCTGGGATATGGCCTGGACATCAGGATGTTTTTCAGCTTCCTAGATGACTTTAATGGGTAGCCAGGCTTGAGAATTACTCTATGGCAAGTTCTCATCCTAAATTATGTTTTCAAATCTAATCCTCTCCTTTCATATAAAATATAATGCTTCCTTTACTGTCCTGAAATAAAATTTATATGAATATTATTACTCATGCACATATTTTTATCTGAAATATAAAGTAGAAAGAAGTGAAAAGTAATTTATGATAATATGCATTTCAAACATTTTAATTTGTGTGTCTGACCACACTTACAGTGAAGCAGGCAGATGCTTGCATTGAGTTATTATCAACATGACAGTTCCAAATGCAGATTGGTCCCATTGTGTTGAATTGGTAACTCAAACACCATAAATGACATTACTGTGGGTGACATAATTTTTTGAAAAGAATAGATCTTGGTGAAATTTCTAACAAAATAATGAACTATTCTCCATTTTGCTGAGCCCTGGTTCAAAGCATGTAGTTAAAGGGGCAGTGACTTATTGTAGTGGACGCCATGGCTCCCCCATGAAGATCCCCCTCCAGTTCTGAAGCACTTACTTCTCCAGCTGCTGGGAGTGTTGATTGCTGATGGCCCTCAGCTGATAGGTCTCTTTGGGACTTGCCTTCCACTGAAGAGAACTGCATTGTGCAAGATCTCTCCAACATCATGCCTCCTTCTCAGGCTTCATTCAATGGCTGGTCAATGATGGGTTATGAGTGAAGCAGTTCTCCTGTCTGAATTCAGCACAATGCTGAAGGGCCATCTCAGTTCTGTATCTCCCTGTTGGGTTGGCTAAGACCTTTGTTATAATTGCACTGTTGAACTACTTCTCTCTCTGCCCAACCCTGCTCCCCTCCACCTTCCAGGGGTGATGATTCTGAGAATACTATCTGATAAAGCTCCTGCCAAAGGTATTCATCTCAGAGCCTACTGCCAGTGCAACCAACCAGTAGCATGTCTTAGTGAAAACCTGAGTCCTTTCCTAGTCAGCTGGGTTACAGTTACCTAAAAAGATTCTTGTTAAGTATTTTATCCCATCCACAAAGGAGCTTCATTGAGACAGAGCATGACAAAACCAGAATTGCATTTGGCGGTGTGACTTCTGGGAGCATGATGCAAGCTGGTAAAAGAGAAGGGAGAAGTTCAGGTAGCGAGTCCCAGAATGGAACTGGCGCTGGAGTTGCAAGTATTCAGAACAAATCCCTGGAAATTGATCTGGTAGAGACTCCACTAAATTCAGAGGCAGGGCAGCCTCAAGGAAAAATGTAAATTAGGCAACATTTGTTTTACTTTTCCCCAGTGCCTTTTCTCTTCATGGAGTCTATAGCTATGAGAACCGACTCTCTGGAAAAGATCTGATAAGCTATTTACCCCTTAGTGTGAATCTAAGTCAACAGTTTTGTTTTTTCTCTTCCAAAGATATTTGCATTTTAAGTATTTTTATGGAATAAAAATTGTGGTCCTTTGTAAAAAAGAATTTCAAGAAACTATCCTTCAGTAGAGAAATTGGGGATAGGGAAGAATGAGTCTTTCCTCTTCCCACCCACTCAAAATCAGTTCTCACTGGGGAGACTTTTGGGTCACAGAAGGATGAGAATGGGGTACCCCAGCAGGAATGTCTATAAGCTCTTTGGGGATGGGTCATCCGTGAATTGTATTGCCCATCCCCTTGGAATTTGAATAGAGCAAAGCAAAGCCTCTTATGTTTGGTTTTAAAGACAGAGTAAATTTGGAAATCTTCCATAGTCTGGATGGATTCTTAGAATAATGAGTTTGGTTTTTGAAAAGATACTGTAAAAATGTGAGAAAACATCTGGAAATTTTATCTATTTGTAAAGTCTTTACCAGTTGCTACACAGTCTTGGCCCAGTAATTTTGTATCTCTGGACTTTAATTCCTTTTCCACGAAACCGATGATTATCTAGATTGCTCTCATGAGATTCTTTCTCACCCTCTTCTTCAGTCAACTTAATGAAATAAAAGGAGAAATGAAAAAGCGAAAGCAATGAGAACAACTTTAAGAAATCTCTGTAATCGTCTTTAGCAGCGCTGGTATTCATTCATTCACTCCACCAACTTTGTCCATCCTGTGCCAGGTTTTGGCCTAAGTTCCCGAAACAGAACAAATAAAGAGGTGCAAGCTTATGTCCTTGAGCATGTCTAGCGTAGCAACATCCTCCTTGATCTGCTGACCCTTAGGGCAAGCCTTTATTTACTGCTCACATAAGTTGTATCCTTGGCCATGAATTAACCATGACTTTGTGTCTTAAGTGCAGTGTGTGTGAAAGCCCTTTGCCATTGGCCGGGTGGTGTTTGCATAATGTATTGACCGTGCATGTTTAAACAACACCTAGGCGGATCATTAATACCTGGTACAGTTACTGAAATGAAACTCCTGAGAATTTCTTCCCTTTGTAATCTGAGTTCTTGCCAATTTTTTAGCTTTTCCTGAAAGCAAATGGCTGGTGTTCTTTTTACCTCTCCTTTTGAGTTCTTTCCACCATCCAACTAGTTAGAAGTAATTCAGCTGGGCTTTCTGAGCCATGAATGTAATATTTTCTAATGAAATGATGTAAAATCTGAGGAAAGTACCATCAATAGGAAACTACAATTTGCGGAGACGCAATGGTCTTTATCAATAAGACAATTTAATATGGTTACTATGAAATGTAATAGTTCTATGATAAGTGCAAGATGATATGGTTAGTGGGCATACCTTGTAATTATACACAACAAAATTTCCTTGTTGAGATCATAGGGAATGTCACCTCTCTGGGCCTTTGCTTCCTCATCTATAAAATGCTTCTGTTTGGATTTAAAACAAAATGAAACAGAAATTGGAACTCGATTTCTCCTGCTGCTCCACATAGAGCAACTCATACTTCCTGGGAGAGTGGGTCTGGATTTGCAGTTTTCTCTAGAGTCCAGAACAAAGATCAGCGAACTATGGCTCTTGAGTCAAATCTGATTTGCCACCTCTTTTTATAAAGATTTTTGAAACACAGCCACACCCATCTCGTAACATATAGCCTATGCCTGCTTTCATGTACAAAGGGAAAGCTGGGTAGTTGCAATAAAGATGAATGTTGAAAATATTTATTATCCACATCTTTCCAGAAAAAGTTTGCTGCCGCAGGCATAGACTAGGGATCTCTGAAGTGGGAGTATATGCATCCTAAGAGGACAGGAGGAAAATACTGAACCAGAACTTCCATGAATATTTTTTTTTTATCTCAATCTTTCTATTTTTAATGTGTGTCTTAAAACGTACCTCCTATTTAAGCATAATAAATACGTATGTGATTTATGTCAATAAATACATATATGGAAGAATATTCTCAAAAGAATTTACTAGTACAGGGGCCACGATCACACAGATCTGGAGGTCAATAAGCAAGAGACATGGATGTTCCAGGTAAAATACATGAATATAATCTACAAAGTGATAGCAAATATACACTGTGACTTCAACCAGGGCCAGGCTACATAAGACAATTTCTGCCAGCAACAACAATCATAGAACTTTAGGAAGAAATCTGTGCTTTTGATAATTTGAAAACGAACATCTTCCACTTATATTTTAGAATATAAATAGTACTTCTCAAACTATCTTTGTGAAGGATCAGGTTTTTTGTTAATTTCCCAGCCACCATGAACCCATGTTTTTGTAAACACAATAAAAATGAATTACCAGAAAAACGCAATGAAAATTTAAAAATATAATCTCCATTTTTTATTATTAGATTTAACAGACATACAACTACTGTGTCAAATTGTATAAAATTCTTTAAATGTTTACTCTCAATGATCTCTCTGTAGATTAGTGACAAAAATGTTTGCACACCATGATTGGTTCACCACCACATTTAGAGCAATGATGGTATATAAGACGCAAGGATTTCCAGTAACAGGCTCGTATCTGGGATTGCCTCTACATCATCATTTTTGGGGTGGTAGTTTCATTTAAATAGGTGTTTATGTCAGCCATATATTATTATATAAATATTTTTTAATGAAAAGAAAAGTTCTGAAGTCCAGATGATCAATTCAATTCAAATCATATTCTTAGGCTACTTACAAGGCAGTATGTTGGCCCAATAAAGAATAGAAAGATGAGGGAGACCTTTCTTTGCCTTCATGGACCTGAAAGTCAAATAGGAGAGTGTTTTTCAAAATTTTTTAACAGAAATCCAATGTTACAAATACTATTTATATCACAACCCAATACACAGATGTACATATGAGACAAAAGTATCATTAAATAAATATTTGCCCCTATTATATATTTAATTGACTTGGTATTTTCTATTTTATTCTATTTATGTTTCATTTCTATTATATTCTATTTCTAATCTCTTTCTCTTCCATATTTTAAAAGTTACAAACATAAACACTAATGATTTCATGACCCACTAATGGGGTGCTACCCAGAGTTCAAAAACTCTAAAGTAGGGGCAGGTGACAAGTATAAAGATACCTCTAGTTCAAGGAAGAATGTGCCATCAACAGAGATTTAAACTGAAATCCTACAAAATATAGAAGGAACTATTATGCTGCTTAGAATTTAAAGAGAAGGAGAGCTTAACTGGTGGGAGAGTCAGCAGAACTAGGGACATAAGATCATGTTCATGGTTGGGACTCAGCAGAAATAGTTGGTAATATTATGCTTCTGTTCTCAAAACTAAGAGGTTCTGCAGGGTGATATGTTTCACCCTGAGTGAAATGGTTAGCTTGATGAGCTACCTTTACTTAAAATTCTTTGGCCAACAAATATGTGTTGAGGGTCTGCTGTGTGTCTGTCACTGTTCTGGACTTGGGCATACAGCCATGAACAAGGCAGATCCCTGACCACATGGAGCTGGCGTTCTAAGTGGGGAGAGAGAATAAACATGGCAAATGAGTAAAGCTACTGAACACTGTGTGAAAAAAAGAAAAAGAAAAAGAAAACAAAAGAAAAAGTAGAATAGAATAAACAAGAATCTAGAGTGTCAAGGTGGGAGGTTGAGGTATTAAATAGGGGAAGGTCAGCCTCACTGAAGAGGTGAGATTTGAACAGACTTAAAGGAAGTGAGGGAGTGAGCCAAGGGGATAAGGAGGAAAGGACATTTTTAAGCAGGGCATTTTCAGGCAAAAATGCCTTGCCCGTCCCAGGAACAATAGGCAGGCCCTGTGTGGCTCAGCCAAGTGACAAAGAAGAGAGTGGTAGGAGATGAGGTCCCCAGAGCCATGGAGACCACTGTGAAGATTTTGGAGGTTACTGTCAGGCAAATGGGAAGTCACTGGCAGCTTTGGAGCAGAGGAAGATGATCTGAGTCATGTTTTAGAAGCACCGCCTGGTTGTTTTGCTGAGAGTGGACTGTAGGGGACACAGGTGGAAGGGGGGGGGGGATATTGCAATAGCCCAGAAGAAAGAAGGTGGTAGTTGGTGCTATGACAGGAATGGTGGATACGGTGAGAAGCTGTCAGATTATGAATATATCCTAAAGATGAAACCAAAAGGGTTTTCTGACAAATTGGATGTGGGCAGGAGAGAATGAGAAAAGTCCCCAGTTGTTGTCCAGTGGAAGGATTGGAAAATTGGAAGGATGGAGTGGCCATCAACGGAGAAGGGACATACACAGTGTAAATATTTTAAGGATTCAGTTTTGGATATTTTGAGATTGCAGTATCTCTTAGACTTCTAAGTGGAGGAAGTTACACATATAAATTTGGAGTTCGGTTTGGGCTGGACGTCTAAGCTAGAAATGTAAATTTGGGATTTACATTTTCACATTTTTCCTTTCATTCCTTATGATCACCACTCTCATTGTTATTCTACTTCATATTAAAAGTGGAGAGAAGTAGAGGAGGAATCTTGTTTTCTTTGACCCCAGCTTCTTCAAACTGGCAGTTTGATGTGAGAGGTAACAGCTATTTTGACAAGAGTTGCTTTGCTATGAAAGAACTGTCTTGATATTGGATCATGGAAAGGGAAATGAGGATTATTTCATGGCAATGCTGTGTGTGACAGATGCATCACTGAAAGCATCTGATAATTCAAAATTGATGTCATTCAAGACATCCTCACCAAGAATGACAGGGATTTTGATTTACCAGTTACAGTGGCATCTCTGTGTGGCAACAGTGTGAATACAGGTTACACCTCACATGGTCCCCATCCATACAGAAGAAAGTCTCCTGTGTGTCTCCTTTACTCGCACATCACTACGACACTCTGAGCACTTCTGACCCCAGCTGGGCAGGTTTTCCCCACAATGAGCAATTGGCAACACCAGCCGATGTCCTACAAGTCAGTGTAGTTCTGACACTAACTGGAGCTAGTGCAGACCCCACAGGTTAAGGGCTCAGTCCCACAAGATTTTGTTCCCCCACCCCCGATGCCAGTGGTTGCGTGTCCCAGCTTGTCACCTGTGTTTCTGACCCACTGGCTATAAATCAGAGGTTCCTGAAACTCCCTCTTCAGGTTCTATCATTTGTTAGAATAGGTCACAGAATTCAAAGAAACACATACTTACGTTTACTGGCTTATTATATAAAGAAGGAAATGATAAAGGATACAAATGAACAACCACATGAAGAGATATATAGGGTGGTGAGGTCTGGAAGGATCCCGAGCACAAGAGTTTCTGTCCCCGTGGAATTGGGGTGCACCAGCCTCTTGGCACATGGATGTGTTCAACCAATGTAGAAACTCTCCAAACCTCCTACTTTGGGAATTTTTATGGAGGCTTCCATCAGGTAGGCATGACTGATCATTAACTCAATCTCCAGTCCCTCTTCCCAGCTGCAGCTTAGGCTGAAAGTTCCAAGCTTCTAATCATGGCTTGGTCTTTCCGGTGACCAGCCCCCCATCCAGGAGCCTGCCAAGGGTTGCCTCCTTAGAACAAAAGACCTTGCTATCACCCAGGAAATTGAATTTAGGGGCTCTGTGCCAGGAACCAGGGGCAGAGACCAATGTATATATTTTCTATTATTTCACACCATCCTTTGAAATATCACATTTCCTTGCATTTTATATGAAGAGATTAGCACTTTAAAAAAGTCACAGATACATTAAGATTTTAATAGTATTTTTAAATTCAAACGTACATAAAATGGACTTGTTTCATGAGCATTCAAGAAGAGATTTAGCCCAACATGTGGAGCAGATAATGCTTGCTGTCCTCTGATCTCTATTCTCCCTCTCTCTCTCTAAGTACTAGAAGCTCTGGTTTTTTTACCCTGGCATTTGATTGCCCGAAATAAAGATATTATTTCCCAGCCTGCCTTGCAGCTAGAAATGGCCATACGATAAAAAGTTTTGGCCAATGGCATGTCAATACAAATGATGTATACAATTTTCATATTAGGTCTGTCTTTCTCTCTTCCTCTATCCTGTCGTTTGGATTACGGCCATGGAAGTCAGCTATTTTGATCCATTGGGAAAAGGGAAATATCATGGGAATGGTGGAGCAAGAAGGTGGAAGGAGCCTCGGTCCCACGGTGATGCTCTATAGCAGAGCAGCTACAATAGCCTTGTGCTGCCTGCCTCCAATCTGTTACACAAAAAGAGAAACAGCTTCAATGATTTTGTTTAAACCACTGAGGTCTTTAGGAAAGACCAAACCATGTGGAGTCTTTGGAACATGCAACCTATATTCTAATTAATAAAAGTACGTAAAACATTGACTTCTCCAAATTGTGAAAGGAAACAGACAGCCTTTGCCTGGGGCAGCATGGCTTAGTGAAAAAGGCACGGACTTTGGTTGAGCATCAGGCAACCTGGATTTGAATTCCAGCCTCTCTTTCTACCAGCTGCATGACCTTGACAGAGTTATTCAAATTCTTTGACTCAATATTTATCTATTAAACAGCATAAAACAAAACAGAGGTACAATATCTGACAAATAGGCCTCCATAGAATTAAATGAGGTAATGCATATAAACTCCTGCAACCAAGTAGGCATGTAAGAAATATGAGGTCTTTCCCCACTTTCTTCATATATTCAACTGTCTACTCTAGACTTACAGGTCTACTGAGGATTTCACACTCAACGTGTCCCAACTGAGCTTCCTTCTCCCCACAGATTTGCTCCACCCATTGTCTCACTTTATGGTGACTCCATCTTCCAGTTCCTCAAAGTCAGAAATCCTGAGAGTCATCTTACAAACTTCCTTCTTTCTCATAAGAATGTATCAGAAAATCCGGTGGGTTCTATCTTCAACAGAGATCCAGAATCGGACTTTGTCACAATATCCCCCAGCGATCACCCTGGCCTGAGCCACCTCCTACTAACCACAGTCCAGCTCCTAAGAATTTTACAGATATAAGCCTAGTAATATGATCTATGGAGATGTTTACCAATCAGATATTGAGGAATTTGTTACATTAAGAATGATTTTAGTTCAGTTGTCCCTACATATGTATTTGAGCATCTGAGGATTATGCAGCCGAGTTTTGTCTTATAATTTAATTTACAGCACTTTGCAAATGCTCTGTTTTGCTGAAACACGAGTGGACACTAAATGGGATGGATTTTTATTGCACTCTTGGCACACTCTGCACTTTGTAAATTAATTAGCCTTTTTCAGTTTTGTTTTTAAGAAGTAATTGTTTGCAGCTGTCTGCGGCAGTACTTATCTTCCTTTTAAAGGCTTCATTTTGATGCTTTTTATAATAAAACTGGCTGGGATAAGGGCCGAGTCTGTATTTTGCCATTTATCTAACCTAAAGAGATTTCTAAAGGAATCAGGGTGAGACATTCTTTTGTGATCAGAATAGAACTTGAGTTATGTCTCTCTCCTTTTATTCATTTCTTACTCCAGAAAGAGGAGTGATTCTGGCTAGGTCATCTCACCTCTGGAGCCTCAACCATTGATCAAGTGAATTTAAACAGTGTCTTAAATAAATCACCAAGGTTCTACTTACTTTCTTTAGCAAGAGTCAAATTATAATGCAACTCATTAGGAATATCCTATAATTCACCTAAAGCATCCAACAGATTGAACCATCCCTTCCAAGTTTTGTTAATTTTCAGCTTCTCCTCCTCATTGATCAGTTGTTTTCTCATTTAGTGTCCCACCAGGAAAGACAAATGTTTCCGTATCATTGATGGACTTAATTTCTAGGACGGGACTTCTTGAAATATCAGGGTGCAGAATTATCCAGAAGAGAGAAAGATGGCAGGAGACAGCGATGCTAAAGTAGATTCTAAGGTGCCCTCCGGGGAAGCGACAGCCATTTGGTAACAAAGAGACACCACAACCATCTCCTCTAGACTCCTGAGAGATAAGAGCTTTAACTGCCTTTCCTGAAAATACCCCACATGCAACTCCAAATAATCTTTTGTTTCCTCTTAGAAATGTCCCTTAAAATAACAGAACAGAATTAACCAGAATCTGATGATGTTAAAAGAGCAGGGACCCTGCAGTCCAGTAGATCCGCATGAACGTCTAGGCCTTGGGCAAAGTTCTATCACCTTTTAGAATCTCAAATTTCTAATCTTTATTTAGAACAATGGTAACCCATTGAGTGTTACTTTCCTTTTTTTTTTTTTTTTTAATTTTTTTTTTAGCAGATAGTGAGAGAGAGCACAAATGGAAGAGAGAGAGAAGCAGGCTCTCCACTGAGCAGGGAGCCCAACGCAGGGCCGGATCCCAAGACCCTGAGATCACGACCGGAGCCGAAGGCAGACACTTAACTGACTGAGCCACCCAGGCACCCCCATTCAGTGTTACTTTCAATATTAAAATGATGATATATATAAAGTAGCTACAGCATAGTAGGGTTTCAGCAAATGTTAATGACCTCTGTGAATAGGAGAATTTTTTAGGTAGAAGTATTACCTACCAGAAATATTGCAAGAGTGAACCTCCAGAATTGTTCAAATCGGGAAATACCTTGTACTATAAGAGTATATGAATAACATATGTACAGTTTTAAAAAAACAGTAGCAAAATGAATCAATACAGTATGTACTCTTGGGTCTGGCTTCTCTCACTCAGCATAATGTTTTTTGAGATTGCTCCATATTGTTGCATGTATCGAGGGTAGCACTCAATTCACCAGTTGAGTGCTTTGTGATGAAATATTTCAAGTATTTTTCAAGCTGCTGCTGGCATCATGTCTGCCAATTTCCCATCCACCAAAGCATGTTGCATGGTCGTGTGCAAAATCAAAGTGCCTGGAAGTACAATCTAGCTGCCGAAATGAGGAGGGAGGACAAAAGGAGTAGTTTTTAATCTACCTATGTGGGAAAAACAACTTTCTAGAATCGCAAAACATACCGCTCAACAGCTCACCCTGGCATGTAAGAGGGAGAGCTTGCATTTCGGTCTGAATTCTTACTTCCATAACCTGTGCTCTCTCTACCACTTCGCCGATGGCAACTCTTCTTGAGATTGTAGAAGCAAAATAATGTGAACAAAAAGATAGCTTAATAGGCTTTAGCCAAAAATTTAACAGCCTTGTCTGAAATCCCTAACCTCATTACTGGTGGTTGATGGTGATAAGAAAGTTAAAAAGTGACCGAAGGAAAAAAAAAATTTCCCCCACTCCTCCATCTCCTTCGCCAATGCAAAACAATCTACCAAGAAAGCATTTGCTAAAATTTTGTTTAATTACCCAGGAGTTTGATGAGAGAGAGTGTTTCATAATTTATAACCAATTCTTGTTTAGCCAAATTAGGTCTTTAATTCTTGCATATTATAGCAACTATAAAATACAATTACATGTTACATAGGAAACAAACCCATAAAACAAAATGAACCAATCAATATAGCTCATTCCCCCATGGAATTCTGTTTTGTATTTTAATGGGCCAAACTCCAAAACTAAAAATCAATGTCCATTATGATCCTTTTAGAAAGGAATAGTGGTCTTATCTTGTTACAATGAGTATTAGCCACAGAAAGTTCCCTCCAGCTTGTTTCTCCAAGGCTTAGCAGCCTTGCATGGCAGTAGCTTGGTTGATCTCATTACAGCGACATTTGCTACTACAAATAATTTAGCAGGTGCACATTTATCTATGTCAAAATCTTTCACTTTGATAGAGAGGAAGGATGAAGTCAGTGGAAAGACAGGCTCAGCTCTCTGACCCACAAAATTGGGGCCTCTCCAGAGGGTGGTATGAGGGTAACATGAGCCTTCAGGCTCACATGTAACAGTGACTCTGGAAGGGTGAACTTGGAGAGCCAGGACATTTTACTAGGAAAACACAACAGCAAAGATTCAGGTATCAAATATAAGGGGCAAGAATTTTGCTGATGATCCTTCTATTTGGGGGAAAGACAAGCAGGAAGAAAGAGAAAGAAGGGAAGGAGAAAGGAAGGAGGGGAGGGAGGGAGGAAAGAAGGAAGGGAGGGAGGGAGGGAGGAAGGGAGGATAAAAAGAAGAGAAAGCAAAGAGAGGACCTACAATTCATATTTGTCTCCTAGAGGAGATCTGACTGAAGTGTTAAAGATCTGGTAGGTGCACCTGAATTTATTTGGGCCTTGGAAAATAAAATACAGCTCTTATTCATCACTTGCTAGGTGCTCAGGCTCAAGAGCTTTCTGTGGCAATGGAAATATTTCTTTTGTACTGACCAGTATGGTAGCCACCAATCACCCATGGCTGTCAAGCACTTGAAATGTGACTGAATTTTAGTATTACTTAATTTCAATTCATTTCAGTAGAAATAACCACATGTGGCTAGTGGCTACGCTATTAGATAACACAACTCTATATTAAGGCTTTATGTGTGTTAAATGCTTTTAATCCTTACAATAACTATTGCCATTTCCATTTTATAGATGGGGAAGTGAGGCACAGAGAGGTTAGCAACTTGTTTGAAGTCACACAGCTAGTAAGCATCAGAACTAGGAATCACAGCCATTATGCTTTATACTGATCTTCAGTCTCAAATGAAGCAGATTTTATAGGACAAAACAAAACCTTCTTTTATGATGACAAAAGTGGAGCCAATAGATACGAGCAAGATCTTTGGAATTCAAATACAAAAAGACAGGGAGGTCCTAAGTTACCATCCATGGAAAGCTCCTCAAAAGCCCTGTCTGCCCCACTGGCTTCTTTATGATCACAACTGGCCACTTTGAATAGGCTGGGCACAGCCTTTCCCCAGTGTGTTTCTTTGAATGCCCATCTTGCAAGAATAAAAATAGGGTAGTGGAGGAATGGGAAAGATGTGATCAAAAACAGAAAAGCTGCATGTTACATTGCTCTCTTGGAGGCATGTAATGCATGCAATCATCTTAAAGGCTCTGATTCCAAACTTATTTTTTTTTTGCCTTTATCTAGTGTTTCCCTCATTTTTTTGACCACTAAAACATTTTGGAGGTGGGTAGGTAATACAGTGATGGACCAAATATACGTTGGAAAATGCTGAAATATACTAACTCTGAATTCTGCCTTGGATCTGACAGGATAGCAGATGTGCAGGAATATATATATATATATATACACACATATATATATATATGTATATATATATATCTATTCCTATATATATGTAGGAATGCACTGCCTCCTTCCCAAGTAGGTGATGGAAGGCCACTGGTGTAAAAATCTACCTCACCCCAGGCAGAGTAATCATGTATAGTATATAATACACACACACACACATATATGTATATACACACATATATATTCCTATATATGGGAATAGAAATCTATTATAAGTAATTGGATCACATGATTATATAGGCTGAGAAGTCTCAAGATCTGTAGTCAACCAGCTGAAGACCAAGGAGAGAGAGGGGTGTAGGGCTAGTCTGAGTACAAAGGCTTAAATACAAGGGGAGTTGATGGTGTAAGTTCTAGTTCAAAGGCAAGAGAAGACTGATGTCCCAGCTCAAACAGGCAGGAGGAGTTCCCTCTTACGCAACCTTTTGTTCTATGTGGGTCTTCAACTGATTAGATGTGGCCCACCCACACTATAGAGAATAGTTTGTTTTACTCAGTTTACTGACTTGAATGTTAATCTCATTCAGAAACACCCTCACAGACACACCCAGAAGAATATTTGACCGAATGTCTGGGTACTACGTGTGTCAGTCAAGTTGACACAGAAGATTAACCATCGCACATAGGATAAATTTATTTTTAAGCAGTATATAAGTTAAGTTGTCTTCAACCTCCAGACATATGTACGGATTAAAAAAAAACAAAAACAAAAACGTAAATTTAAAACAATGAGCCAAAATGCATCTGAAAAAGTTATAATGAATAGATAATTTTCTGTTTCCAGACTTTTTGGATATTCTATAGGACATTTATAATTAGACATATTGTTTTAAATTTAGGAGCACTTTCTTTGAAAAGGTGTCTAGAGGTTGAAGGGGAAATATGTTGAGCATATTATCTGAAGATGAAGCTAATGCATTCTTTAAAGATAAGTTAATTTTGGTGTCCTGACTCTGCAGACACCTAATTGGCTTTTTCTTTCCTAAGCTCCCTCATGGCCTTGATGTCATTAATTCTCTGCCCATTAGTGTTCTTGTTCTTTCTTCCCCATTTGTCAAAACCTCCTCTAGAGGCAATAATCAGATAACTACATTAATTTGTTCATTGAGATCCTCAGCAGGCATCTGTTAGAATTTCACCCAGTGCCTCGTTCTGTCACCTGCCAGGATCCAGAGAAAAGTCAGACCACGCCAGCCTTAGTGGCCTAGTGGGGACACAACCAATATAGTCAGGGAGAAGGGGACTCAGGCAAGGCTCCCCCAGTGGCCTGGAGGATGAGAAATGGAAAAGATTCAAGGCTCTCAGTAGAGCACAGATCACAACTGCTCTAAGATTTCTAACAAGAATTTCCAGGGAATGCCATTTGGGGCATGCCTGTGTAAATCTCTTGGGTGCATCTGGAATCCTGCATGCCCCTACTGGCCTGGAGTTGCCCGCCCAGGGAGTTCAGAGTGGAGAAGGGAGAGAGTGGAGCTCAGGGCACTGGGCATTCCAGGTGTAGACCCAAACTTGCTTATTTCCCTGAGAAGCTCAGGAGAGCTGCCTTATGGGGGATGGAGCTTCTGATGCTCTCACAGGGAAACCCAGTCCAGTCTTCTTCCTACCATAGGGTGACCACATAGTTTATCATCCAAACCAAAACAATTCTAAGAATCAAAGGAGGAGCTCTTAGTAATTCTGCCATGATAATGTTCATAAACCAGGGCTATCTTGGGGAAATTGGATATACGTTCACTCTACCCTGGAGTGAGTTAGATTTTTTATGCCAGTTGGCCTTCCATCACCTACTTGGAAAGGAATCAGTGTCTGAAAATAGCAGGGTTCAGTTTGTTCTCAAATAAGGCATGTCTAATTCTACTAAAATACAGGTTCCTAAGTCCTAGCACCAGAGACTCCAATTCAATATGTCTGGTATGGTACCTAGAAATAGACATTTTAACACTCTTCCCGTGTGATGGTCTGAGGTTCGCATATTGACAAACACCAGGCCTTGGGGTTAGGGCTGGGTGTGGATCTGGAGCTTTTTCATCACTAACTGTGTAATCTTGGAAACATAACCTTTCTCGACCTTAATTTCTTCGACTATAAAATGGACTTAACATCCATCTCATAGAATATTTTATGGGCTAGAATAAACATGGCCAAAGTATTTAACACAAAGCTTGGTGAATTACAAGCACTCACTGAATGGTAGATATTATATTATGCTGAGAGAAATGAAATGGTAATTTTTGTAGCTTGAACATCCAGTAGCAGTGATTTCATATGGTTCAATCTAATAATTTAAAGAAATATTCTGAAGGCTTCTTGAAGTGTGTTGTACTGGGTATTTGTCCTTGAGTGGTTCACAGGTGATGCACCTGGCAGGTTCTTTGAGAGAGGTAGAGGGAACTCTAACCTGCCAATTGTGATGATGCTTCCTTCTTGCTGAAGATCTCAGCCTGCCGGACTGATCTATAGTGGCATTTCTCAAACTTCAGCAGACTCACAAATCACCTGGGGCCCTTGTTAAAATGCAGATTCAAACTCGGGTTTGGCCTGCACTTCTGCAATTTTAATAAGCTCTCAGGTAATATTGATGCTGATGCCGATGTTCCAGGGACCCCACTCTGAGAAGCAAGAATCTAAGAAGCTTAAAGGGAGATCAATTTTTAAAGCTGTCCCCAGGAGTCTTGACTCTCCAGTGAATAAAATGAAGTGCTCATCTTCCTAAAATGAATGATATGAAGGAACATCTCTGGGGTATCAGTGTGCCCTGAAGTTAATTGCTTTTTTGATAGCATTTTAAGCAAAATTACTGTGCATTTATCTTCACACAAATCCAGGAATTTGAATATATCCATTTTTCTGATAGATGAAGCAACTTCCCTTCTTATTTTTTTTATTACTATGCAGAGAAGCATGGAATTTTAGAGCTTAAGTGCATTAATTCATTCATCAACTATATCTCTAGCATCAACCATGTGCTCTGCCCTCTGCTAGGTTCTGGGATAAAGAGAAAAAAGCAGAAAGGGACCTGAAAGAAGGTTCCAGAGCCAGTTAAGATGCAACTAGGACCAGATCACACAATTCCTGAGCCAGTGTTTCTTCCTTCCTAGCGGGTCATGCTATGAGGGTGGCAAAGTGATATAGCACTCATTCGAGAGGCCAGGGTTCGGAGAATAAAATTCTGCAAGCCCAAATTCTATTTTCCCCATTATTTTTCATTGGGTACGTTGGAGAAGTAGTCTCTCATTGAAATAAATGGCTAAGGGATAGGTACATTTTCCTCTATGATGTCCATTTTCCCAACTGTAAGATGAGAAATTTATTTAGATAATTTCTAAGGCCAATTTTGACTACAAAGCTCTATAATTCAAAGCAGGAATGGGAATTTTGGTTTCAATCTACATCTCTTCTTTGATCCTTTGGGCCACTGTTTCAAGTTGGGACTTCGTTCAGCTCGTCCACCCACAGCATAACAGCACCATCCCCTCTCTGGGAGAGCGAGCATCAAAGAGTAAAGGAGAATGGATTCCACGGTTTAGCTGCTCTGTTGCTCCAGAGAGGTTTCAAGCTAAAGTCATGAATCATGCTCCCCACCTACTGAACTGTATCTAAATATAGATTTTAATTCATGGATCTGCTTCTAGATTGGTGTGCTCTGTAACTGAGAGGTCCTGCACAGCGGCCCACTCCATAAACGATGGGGAAGGACCAGAGCCGAATTAATTGCTTATGGTGGGTGTCCCAGGCCTGAGGATTTAGTATGGTCTGTTTCTTTGTGTACAACATGGAGCTGCTGGCTTATAAGCCCAATTGTGTATCATTCTGGGTCTCTGGAAGATCACTATCCTGCCATCTGTTCCATCCATTTTTTCTTCACCCCACGAGTCCAGTTGCTTGACTTGACTTATTGGCCTGTGACAAAAGCCATCCAGTGCCCTTGTATTTTTGGTGGTCCAGAAGGAAGTCCTTTATTGATTCAGACCTGCATTGGCTCATCATCAATTTTATCTCAATGTCTTATCTCTGTGTTATTTTATCTAAAGGTGTCTAACGTTCCCAGAAGCCTGCATTGATGATAGATAGATAGATGATAGATAGATAGATAGATAGATAGATAGATAGATAGATAGATAGATGAATGTAATAAAATTGTCATTTCTTTTTTGTGTACTAATCCTAGTTTGAGAAGAGACCTTTACCGGGACTGCAGGAGACACAGTGCTGGGCTGTTCATCAGACATGGATTTTGACTGTGAAATGAACCTTCTCCAAATTGTGTAGTAAGTTGACACGTAAGGCCATGGATTCCCTACAGGGGCTCTTTTCCAGCCTGAACCGGCATGCAGGGACTTTGTGCATTAGAAGTTATCAGCAGGCAGAAAATACTTAACTCTGTCAAGATTCCTATGGTACCCAGAAGAGCCTGGGTAGCACTTTTGATTTATAAATGCCTGGACACTGGTGATCATTTACTTTGTCACTCAGGTACCATGAGCATCGACTAGTTTTAGTTTCAGAAGGCACCTCACTCTCCATCCTATTCTAAATCCTCCAAGGGATGCTGAAGTCTCCCTGTCTCCATCACACTGCAGGCCAGACTGACCTCTTTCCAGTGCCCCCCCCACTCCACCCCCGCGATGTCCACCCCCTAGCTCGTGTCAGAAACACGCTTTAATTGCTCCAGGTGTTTCCCCTGTTCTGTCACTTCTACCATCCTTCACCCCCTCCTTCAAACCTTTGCATCCAGATCAACATCTCTTCTATTTCTTTGCTGCTCTCTGGTCTCTAATTCTTGTTTCCAGTTCCCAATGTGAATGTCCATTTCCAGCCTCTGCTGGATTCAGTAAACTCACTAACCCCACTCCTGGCAGCCTGGGCCTCATGCTTTTTAAATTTTTTTTCTACTTTCAACTTTTAGCTTTGCCCCATCCTCTGGCCTTTCTGGTTCTCATTAGGACTTCCTGCTCCAGCCACTGGCCCCTACTTGGCACCCTCAGCAGGATACACTCGGTCAAAGGGATCAGATGCCTTACTATATCAATCCCCTAAAAACACTCTGACTGTCCATGCTTAATACTTCAGTGGTAGGAAATTTATTCACCTTAAGACAATACCACACCTTTATAGTATCTTCCTTCATCGGACCAAAGTCGGGTCTCCATTTTACTTTTTTTCATAACCTGACCTAGCTCTACCTTCGCTGTCCACGTAGAATAATTCTAGACCCTCATCCCCACCCCAAATATTCTTAGGTAGATGTGGCAGATTATATTTTGTAATAATGGCCGCAACAACATTTCTGGTCCCATAAGCTCTCCCAGAATCTTTCCCCTTCCCCTTCAAGAGATAGAGTCTGTGTACCCTCCCATTGAAACTGGCCGGGTCTTTGTGACTGACTTGACAATATGAATGTAGGGGAAGACACACTGTGACTTGCTGGCTGAGTAAGAAAAAGCAATACAACTCTCGCAAGACTCTTATCTCCCACTGGGGTCTTTACCTTTGAAGCCCTGAACCACTAAGTAGTCCAACTGCCCAGAAGCCACCCTGCTGGAGAGACCACGTGGAGAAAGCACCTAGAAAGAGAGAAAGATGCTTGAGGAGCCCCAGCTCAGCAGCTGGGGTATCTTCCCAATTCAGGCACCAGACATGTGAGCGAAGAAGCTTTTGAGATGATTCCAGCTTCCACCCCCTTCTGACTGCAACCACTTGAGGAAACCCTGAGTCCGGATTACTCAGAGAAGCCCAGTCAGCTCCCAGGACCATGAGAGAGAACAGTAATAAATGACTATTATTGTTTCAAGCCAGTGGTTATAGGGTGGTTTGTTATGCAGCAAGAGAGAACCAAATCAGCAGATACCATGAAACTTTTTTCAAGCTAAAGTCAGTCTTTCAGCAAACATTTATTAAAAACCTACTGTGACAAGCTAAATTGCTGGTTTCTTTCTTTCACTCTTTCTTTCTTTCTTTCTTTCTTTCTTTCTTTCTTTCTTTTTTTTTTTCATAGGAAAAAAAGAAGAAATCATGTTTGGTATAGATCAATTTAAGAAGTCTAATACAGCCCAACAATTACAAAAAATTTACTTAGGATTCTTAAGTATTTGTAAATATATCATTACATTTTGTGTTACTATAAACACAAATCCAGTATTATATTCTATTATATATAAAATTGCATAGAACTATTCCATAGAGCCATGTTACATTTGTGATGGGAATAATTATTTTATTTTATTTTTTTTTAAATTTTTTATTGTTATGTTAATCACTATACATTACATCTTTAGTTTTTGATGTAGTGTTCCATGATTCATTGTTTGTGCATAACACCCAGTACTCCATGCAGAACGTGCCCTCTTTAATACCCATCACCAGGCTAACCCATCCCCCCACCCCCCTCCCCTCTAGAACCCTCAGTTTGTTTTTCAGAGTCCATCATCTCTCATGGTTCATCTCCCCCTCCGATTTCCCCCCCTTCATTCTTCCCCTCCTGCTATCTTCTTCTTTCTTTTTTTTTAACATATATTGCATTATTTGATCCAGAGGTACAGATCTGTGATTCAACAGTCTTGCACAGTTCACAGCACTCACCATAGCACATACCCTCCCCAATGTCTATCACGCAGGCACTCCATCCCTCCCACCCCACCCCCCACTCCAGCAACCCTCAGTTTGTTTCCTGAGATTAAGAATTCCTCATATCAGTGAGGTTATATGATACATGTCTTTCTCTAATTGACTTATTTCGCTCAGCATAATACCCTCCAGTTCCATCCACATCATTGCAAATGGCAAGATCTCATTCCTTTTGATGGCTGCATAATATTCCATTGTATATATATACCACATCTTCTTTATACATTCATCTGTTGGTGGACATCTTGGCTCTTTCCACAGTTTGGCTCTTGTGGACATTGCTGCTATAAACATCGGGGTGCATGTACCCCTTCGGATCCCTACATTTGTATCTTTGGGGTAAATACCCAGTAGTGCAATTGCTGGATCGTATGGTAGCTCTATTTTCAACTTTTTGAGGAACCTCCATACTGTTTTCCAGAGTGGCTGCACCAGCTTGCATTCCCACCAAAAGTGTAGGAGGGTTCCCCTTTCTCCGCATCCCCGCCAACATCTGTCATTTCCTGACTTGTTAATTTTAGCCATTCTGACTGGTGTGAGGTGGTATCTCATTGAGGTTTTGATTTGGATTTCCCTGATGCCGAGCGATGTTGAGCACTTTTTCATGTGTCTGTTGGCCATTTGCATGTCTTCTTTGGAAAAATGTCTGTTCATGTCTTCTGCCCATTTCTTGATTGGATCATTTGTTCTTTGGGTGTTGAGTTTGATAAGTTCTTTATAGATTTTGGATACTAGCCCTTTATCTGATATGTCATTTGCAAATATCTTCTCCCATTCTGTCGGTTGTCTTTTGGTTTTGTTGACTGTTTCTTTTGCTGTGCAAAAGCTTTTTATCTTGATGAAGTCCCAATAGATCATTTTTGCCCTTGCTTCCCTTGCCTTTGGTGATGTTTCTAGGAAGAAGTTGCTGCGGCTGAGGTCGAAGAGGTTGCTGCCTGTGTTCTCCTTTAGGATTTTGATGGACTCCTGTCTCACATTTAGGTCTTTCAACCATTTGGAGTCTATTTTTGTGTGTGGTGTAAGGAAATGGTCCAGTTTCATTTTTCTGCATGTGGCTGTCCAATTTTCCCAACACCATTTGTTGAAGAGACTGTCTTTTTTCCATTGGACATTCTTTCCTGCTTTGTCAAAGATGAGTTGACCATAGAGTTGAGGGTCCATTTCTGGGCTCTCTATTCTGTTCCATTGATCTATGTGTCTGTTTTTATGCCAGTACCATACTGTCTTGATGATGACAGCCTTGTAATAGAGCTGGAAGTCTGGAATTGTGATGCTGCCAACTTTGCTTTTCTTTTCCAACATTCCTCTGGCTATTCGGGGTCTTTTCTGGTTCCATACAAATTTTAGGATTATTTGTTCCATTTCTTTGAAAAAAGTGGATGGTATTTTGATGGGGATTGCATTGAATGTGTAGATTGCTCTAGGTAGCATTGACATCTTCACAATATTTGTTCTTCCAATCCATGAGCATGGAACGTTTTTCCATTTCTTTGTGTCTTCCTCAATTTCTTTCATGAGTATTTTATAGTTTTCTGAGTACAGATCTTCTGCCTCTTTGGTTAGATTTATTCCCAGGTATCTTATGGTTTTGGGTGCAATTGTAAATGGGATCAACTCCTTAATTTCTCTTTCTTCTGTCTTGTTGTTGGTGTATAGGAATACCACTGATTTCTGTGCATTGATTTTATATCCTGCCACTTGACTGAATTTCTGTATGAGTTCTAGCAGTTTTGGGGTGGAGTCTTTTGGGTTTTCCACATAAAGTATCATATCGTCTGCAAAGAGTGAGAGTTTGACTTCTTCTTTGCTGAATTGGATGCCTTTGCTTTCTTTTTGCTGTCTGATTGCTGTGGCTAGGACTTCTAATACTATGTTGAATAGCAGTGGTGATACTGGACATCCCTGCCGCGTTCCTGACCTTAGGGGGAAGCTCTCAGTTTTTCCCCATTGGGAATCATATTCACTGTAGGTTTTTCATAGATGGCTTTTATGATATTGAGGTATGTACCCTCTATCCCTATACTCTGAAGAGTTTTGATCAAGAAAGGATGCTGTACTTTGTCAAATGCTTTTTCTGCATCTATTGAGAGGATCATATGATTCTTGTTCTTTCTTTTGTTAATGTATTGTATCACGTTGATTGATTTGTGGATGTTGAACCAACCTTGCAGCCCAGGGATAAATCCCACTTGGTCGTGGTGAATAATCCTTTTAATATACTGTTGGATCCTATTGGCTAGTATCTTGGTAAGAATTTTTGCATCCATGTTCAAGGATATTGGTCTGTAATTCTCCTTTTTGATGGGGTCTTTGTCTGGTTTTGGGATCAAGGTAATGGTGGCCTCATAAAACGAGTTTGGAAGTTTTCCTTCCATTTCTATTTTTTGGAACAGTTTCAGAAGAATAGGTATTAATTCTTCTTTAAATATTTGGTAGAATTCCCCTGGGAAGCCATCTGGCCCTGGGCTTTTGTTTGTTGGGAGATTTTTGATGACTGCTTCAATTTCCTTAGTGGTTATAGGTCTGTTCAGGTTTTCTTTCTTCCTGGCTCAGTTTTGGTAGTTGATATATCTCTAGGAATGCATCCATTTCTTCCAGGTTATCTAATTTGCTGGCATAGAGTTGCTCATGATATGTTCTTATAATTGTTTGTATTTCTTTGGTGTTGGTTGCGATCTCTCCTCTTTCATTCATGATTTTGTTGATTTGGGTCATTTCTCTTTTCTTTTTGATAAGTCTGGCCAGGGGTTTATCAATCTTGTTAATTCTTTCAAAGAACCAGCTCCTAGTTTCATTGATCTGTTCTACTGTTCTTTTGGTTTCTATTTTATTGATTTCTGCTCTGCTCTTTATTATTTCTCTTCTCCTGCTGGGTTTAGGCTTTATTGGCTGTTTTTTCTCTAGCTCCTTTAGGTGTAGGGTTAGGTTGTGTATTTGAGACCTTTCTTGTTTCTTGAGAAAGGCTTGTATTGCTATATACTTTCCTCTTAGGACTGCCTTTGCTGCATCCCAAAGATTTTGAACAGTTGTGTTTTCATTTTCATCGGTTTCCATGAATTTTTTTAATTCTTCTTTAATTTCCTGGTTGACCCATTCATTCTTTAGTAGGATGCTCTTTAGTCTCCATGTATTTGAGTTCGTTCTGACTTTCCTCTTGTGATTGAGTTCTAGTTTCAAAGCATTGTGGTCTGAAAATATGCAGGGAATGATCCCAATCTTTCGGTACCGGTTGAGACCTGATCTGTGACCTAGGATGTGATCTATTCTGGAGAATGTTCCATGGGCACTAGAGAAGAATGTGTATTCCATTGCTTTGGGATGGAATGTTCTGAATATGTCTGTGAAGTCCATTTGGTCCAGTGTGTCATTTAAAGTCTTTATTTCCTTGTTGATCTTTTGCTTAGATGATCTGTCCATTTCAGTGAGGGGGGGTGTTAAAGTCCCCCACTATTATTGTATTGTTGTCAATGTGTTTCTTTGCTTTTGTTATTAATTGCCTTATATAATTGGCTGCTCCCATGTTAGGGGCATAGACAGTTACAATTGTTAGATATTCTTGTTGGATGGACACTTTAAGTAGGATATAGTGTTCCTCCTCATCTCTTATTACAGTCTTTGGTTTAAAATCTACTTTGTCTGATGTAAGGATTGCCACCCCAGCTTCCTTTTGGTGTCCATTAGCATGGTAAATGGTTTTCCACCCCCTCACTTTCAATCTGGCGGTGTCTTTGGGTCTAAAATGAGTCTCTTGCAGACAACATATCGATGGGTCTTGTTTTTTTATCCAATCTGATAGCCTGTGTCTTTTGATTGGGGCATTTAGCCCATTTACATTCAGGGTAACTATTAAAAGATATGAATTTAGTGCCATTGTATTGCCTGTAAGGTGACTGTTACTGTATATTGTCTGTGTTCTTTTCTGGTCTATGTTGCTTTTAGGCTCTCTCTTTGCTTAGAGGACCCCTTTCAATATTTCCTGTAGGGCTGGTTTCGTGTTTGCAAATTCCTTTAGTTTTTGTTTGTCCTGGAAGCTTTTTATCTCTCCTTCTATTTTCAATGACAGCCTAGCTGGATATAGTATTCTTGGCTGCATATTTTTCTCGTTTAGTGCTCTGAATATATCATGCCAGTCCTTTCTGGCCTGCCAGGTCTCTGCGGATAGGTCTGTTGCCAATCTAATGTTTCTACCATTGTAGGTTACATATCTCTTCTCCCGAGCTGCTTTCAGGATTTTCTCTTTGTCTCTGAGACTCATAAGTTTTACTATTAGATGTCAGGATGTTGACCTATTTTTATTGATTTTTGAGAGGGGTTCTCTGTGCCTCCTGGATTTTGATGCCTGTTTCCTTCCCCAAATTAGGGAAGTTCTCTGCTATAATTTACTCCAATATACCTTCTGCCCCTCTCTCTCTTTCTTCTTCTTCTAGGATCCCAATTATTCTAATGTTGTTTTGTCTTATGGTATCGCTTATCTCTCGAATTCTGCCCTCGTGATCCAGTAGTTGTTTATCTCTCTTTTTCTCAGCTTCTTTATTTTCCATCATTTGGTGTTCTATATCACCGATTCTCTCTTCTGCCTCATTTATCCTACCAGTTAGCGCCCCCATTTTTGATTGCACCTCATTAATAGCCTTTTTGATTTTGACTTGGTTAGATTTTAGTTCTTTTATTTCTCCAGAGAGGGTTTCTCTAATAACTTCCATGCTTTTTTTAAGCCCAGCTAGTATCTTTAAAGTCATGATTCTGAACTCTAGATCCGACATTGTACTAATGTCTGTATTGAGTAGGTCCCTGGCAGTCGGTACTACCTCTTGTTCTTTTTGTTGAGGTGATTTTTTCCGTTTTGTCATTTTGTCCAGAGGAGAATAGATGAATGAGAGAACAAAATGCTAACAGGGTAACAACGCCCCAGAAAATATACTCTAAACAAATTAGAAAAGACCTGAAGCCAGGGGAAAAGAAAGGGAAAGAAAGAAAAAAGAAAAAGAAAAAAAAAAGAAGAAAAAGATAAAAGCAAACAAAAACAGAACAAAACAAAAAAAACCAGAATATGATCAAATATGATCAGGCTGGTGCATAGATCAGTGCCACACACTAGATTTTCGGTGTATTTTGGTCTGTTAGAAGGAAGTGCCTCCCAAAATTTTAAAGAAAGTAAAACTTATATATGTACAAAAATAAGGGTTGATATGATGAAGGGATGGAATATGACTGTAAAGATGAAAATTATAAAAAATTTTATAAAAGGAATTGATAAAGAAGTTGTTTGAAAAAAGAAAGAAGAAGATTTAAAAAAAAAGAAAAAAAAGAAAAGGGAGAGAATGTGATGAGGCAGGAGACTAGAACGAAGCCATACACTAGAGATTTAGGGTATATTTTGATCTGTTAGAAGAAACTGTATCTCAAAATTTTAAAGAGAGAACAAGTTATATGTATATATATATGCCAAAAACAAGGGTAAGTACTATGAAAGGATAGAATATGACTCTAAAAATGAAAAATAAAAATGTTTTTAAAAAAGGGATTGATAAGATGTTGGTTGAAAAAGGGAAAAAGAAAAATTAAAAAAAAAAAAAGACAGTTAAAAAAATTAATTTTGAAAGAATAAGAATCATGGTAAAAAAGCCATGAATTCTATGTGCAGTATTCCCCTAGCGCTGGAGTTCTGCCGTTCTCATTGATCGGTAAACCTGGTCTTGGCTGACTGTTCTTGCTGATCTTCTGGGGGAGGGGCCTGTTGCCGTGGTTCCCAAATGTCTTTGCCAGAGGCGGAATTGCCCCGCCCTTGCCGGTCTGGGCTAAGTAACCTGCTCAGGTTTGCTCTCAGGAGCTTTTGTTCCCTGCAAGATTTCCGTACAGCTTTGGAGGCCGAGAGTGAAATGGCGGCCTCCCAATCTCAACCCCAGAGGAGCCGAGAACTCGGGCCCCGCTCCTCAGTGAGCCCCCAGAGAAAAACAGTCAGTCACTCCCGTCTCCCCGGTCTCCAGCCGCACTCCGTGCTCACCCGGCCTGTGACCGAGCATTTCTATCTCTGGCACCCGACCCTGTGTGGAGTCTCCAAACCCCGCAGATCCCTGCAGTGCGCTCCCCTGCCGTTCCCCCCAGGGGAGGAAGGTGAGTCTCCCCAGATCTGCCGCTTGTTGGGTCCCTGCTGGAGGAGCAGTGGCCCGACTCTGCCCTGGATCACGGTCTATGGCAACCCCAAGCTGAGAGCCCGTGCCTTGGCTCCGTCTCTGCAGCCGGCTTCCCCGCTCCGATCCCTGGGAGCTCTGCTGCACTCAGGCACCCCCGGTCTTTCTGTGACCCTGAGGGTCCTGAGACCACACTGTCCCGCGAGGGTTCCACCCCCCGCTTAGCAACTGGAGCGACGTCCTTCAGCGGAGCAGACTACTGAAAGTTCCGATTTTGTGCCCCGCGGCTCTATCACTTGCAAGAAGTGGCCGACGGAGGCCCCCTCCCCCGCCGTCTATCCTCCCGAATATCGCCTCAGATTCACTTCTCCGCACGTCCTACCTTCCAGAAAGTGGTTGCTTTTCTGTTCAGAGAGTTGTTGCTATTCTTTTCTTCGATCTCCTTTTGAGTTCGTAGTTGTTCAGAATGGTTTGATCCCTATCCAGCTGAATTCCTGAGACCAGATGAAATCCAGGTCTCCTACTTCTCCGCCATCTTGCTCTGTCCCCTCTTCTTTCTTGCTTTCTTTCTTTCTTTTCTTTCTTTCTTTCTTTTCTTTCTTTCTTTCTTTCCTTTCTTCTTTCTTTCCTTTTGTCTTTCTTTCTTTCTCCCTCTTTCTTTCTTTCAAGTGAACTCTACCCCCAACATAGGGCTTGAACTCATGACCCTGAGATCAAGAGTTGCATGCTGTAGTGACTGAGCCAGCCAGGTGCCCTCAGTTGCCTTTTCTTAATTGAGTCTCATGTGATGTGCTGGATGTGGTCCTCTCACTGTCCTGATCAATGACATCGGCTAAATTTTTAGACACAGGTGAAATTTTTTGCTGAACTAAACCCTACGCTTAGCCCTTTGTTGGACCAGCCCAGATAGTTGGAGAGCAAGCCTTTTTGTTCTTAAGCTACACCAGCACAGCGGGGGTTCCACTGGCATCCCAGCTCTGACATCACCTGCTGTGTGACTTCAGCCTAGTCCTGGAACCATGCTGGACCCCAGTTTCCCAGTGGAGGAAATGAGGTTATTAGCATTCATGGAGAAAGGATAATGTGGTGGTTAAATGAGCTAATGTATGTAAACTACCTGGCCTGATGCCTCCCCACAGTAAATGCTTACTACATGGTAGATGTGGTTATTGTTCACATTCCCTCTTCTCTTCTGGAAAAGTAATTGTTTTAATGTACCCTAAAATCAAATTAGCAGATTGAATTAGCTTTGGCAGCCCCTTACATTATTGATTCATACGGAATTTACAGTAAGGGGAAATCTTTAAGGCTGTGCTTCTCCAACCAGGAGAGGATGATGACAGAACCCAGAGGCAAGAGTCCCAGCCATTTGTATCTTAAAGTGCATAAGTGTCCTTGGTCCCTGGACATGTCCTTTCCTTACACACTTTTTTATCAGCCACAGGCTTTATCCTTTTCCTCCTCTTGGCTCTCCTGGTTGACTAACAATCAACACTGTTAAATTTCAGCCTGCTAGCACTGGCTTTGCTGTAGCACGTTGAGGTATCTTTAGATCATAATTCTGTCATCAAGAGTATTCAAAGATAGTCCTTTCGACTTTATGTCTTCTTCAACATGACTGACACATCTTGTATATCTTCGTGTGTCATCGATGAAAAACAACAGCATGCTGAACAGGAGTCCTTCAACCTTCTGCTAAAGAGCTGCCTGAAGCCTGACATGGACTCCTAATCCAACCCTCTGGGGATGCACGTTCAACCAATCATAAATCCATCTCACCATCACCTGAGCCACAATTTCCCTCTTTTTCTAAAGATCACGAGAGACTTTGACAAATGTTCTGTGGAATCCAGGGGCCTTATATCTACAGGATCCCTGTGACAGGGCTGTCAAGAAGCCATAATAAAAAGGAAGAGTCTTGAACAACCCACCCTTAGCGGAGCCTGGTGATCTCAGCTTTTTTTGTCTTCCTCTTCTTTATTTTATTTAACTTTTGCCATTTCAATAATATGTCCTAGAATCTTTCCTGGTATTGCAATTGGAATCATCAGTTTGTCAAATCTACTCATTTTGAAGAGAACTTGGAGGAGATACTGCCCTCTCTGAACATTTCTCTCTTTTTCCTTCCTCCCTTTCTTCCTCTCTTTCGTTCACTTTCTTTTTTCTCTTTCTCTCTCTTCCTCTTTCCCTCTCTCCTCTCTGTCTCTCTTTCTCTCTTTGCTTGTATATTTATTCACAACCTTGAATTTGGAAATTTTTAAACAAACAGAAAAGCAAAGAAGGTCATATAATAACCTCCCGCATTCTAATCAGCAGCTTCAAGGCTTATTCCTGTGGCCAAGCTATTTTTTCCGCACCCCATCCTCTCCTTCCCCAGCCATCACTGGATTATTTTGCATGATATCAGATCATGTCATTGTAAATATTTCAGTACCTATACCCCAAAACAGGGTTGTTTGCTTTAAAAAAAAAAAACAAACCACATAACCACAATACCATTTTAAATTGAAAAATTCCTTAATATCATCAAATATCCAGTCAGTAGTAAAATTTTCTAGGCTGTCCCAAAAACTTTTTTCTTTTTCTTTTTTTTTTAACGTTTGTTTGAATCAGGATCCTAATGATGGCCTCACGTTACATTTGGCCAGTAAGTCTCATAAGTCTATTAAGAGATTTCTAGGTCTCCCCTCTTATTTTCCCTTTGCATAAATTTTGTTGAAGAAATCAGGTCACCTGTCCTGTAGAATTTCTCACATTCTGGGTTTTTTGCACCCCATTGGTGTTTAACGTGTTCCTCTGGTACCCCATATTTCCTCTAAATGGCTAGTTCGATTTAGAGGTCTGCCCCGAGTTAAGCACCATCTTCAGCAAGAATATTCCATAGATGTTGCTAGCTGCTTCCCCCTGTATCCTATCACCAGACACATCCCGCCTGGTTGTCTTGCTTTCTATCATATTAGAATCTTTCAGGATATTTTCTCCCTTCTGAAAACATGCAGTATATTTTATATTCGTATTTACATTTATATTTGTATATCTCATGCAGCTAGATCTCTGAATGAACTCTGACCACATTTTAGGGTTTTACTTTCAGGTTGTCTCAGGTCTTTGAGTGGAATTGTCTGTATCAGGATTTTTGATCTTATTTGAAGCACCCAGCTTAGTGCTCTAGATCCTTGCTACTCAAAGTGTGGTCCACAGAGGAGCTGCACTGGAACTCACCTAGGAGTGTGTTAGCATGCAGAATCTCCCACCCTGCCCAGAACTGCTAAACCACAATCTGCATTTTCATAAGATCCCCCAGTGATTCATAGACACACTAGCATTCTAGAAGTTCTGTACTAATACGCCAGATCCTTCCACATACGTGCTAAACAAAACCCCTGAGTTCTTGAGGCTTTAGGCTTCCCTCCTAGATTTCAGTCTGTGAGTGGGACCTGCTTTCTGTTGTGACATATCTTGACTGTCTTACGTACTGGAAGGTCTATCATTTGTCCCATTCATTGTTCCTTTCTCCTTCCTACAGCTCTTCCTATTAGTTGACATTCCTTCTTGGTTTTGAAAGTCAGAGTACATGGGTCTCAACATTCTGAACCTCTTGGAAATAAAGATGCCCATGAAATAGCTTTTCACATCATCAGTGTGGTATAGAGGAGAAAATACTAAATGTGCATCAGGAGACTGCCATTAATTGTGTGATTTTGAGAAAGTCACGTACATTTCTTGGGCCCAAACATCCTCACGTATAGAAGGCTGTAGAGGCCTCCTGTAGAGGCTCCAATTTTAGCTCCAGAGCCACAGAATTTGAGCCCATGATAATTCAGACTCTCCCAGCTCTCAGTGTTGGGGGAGAGGTAGCTATCAGACCTTCCCACTAATAACAGAATTAATTCTGAGATGGTATATCAGTTACCTATAGAAAGAAGGGGATGACCTAAGGACTCTCCAAGGCCTCTGTGTTTATTGTGATGATTTCAAGAGAGGCAGCAGAAGGAGATGTTAGTGCATAAGCTCGAGAGCCAGACTGCTGGTTCTGCCATTTCCCAGCTTCATGTCCTTGAGCAAACTCTCTAATGCTCCCTGCCTCAGTTCTTCATGGGGAAAGTAGGGATAAGGTTCATGTCTACCTCATCTGTTAAGACAATTTAGTACTAACCCATAGACAGTGCCAGATAAATATTTCTTAATTATTTTAAAAAATGTAGTGGATCCTAGGATCATTTGGGCATATTCCCTCCAGGAAGAAAGCCCCATGCTTCCTGTCTACTCAGCAACAGATGCAGAGAGGCAAGTCACAACTCTGAGTTGTCAGGCTATGTATTCACTCTACAAACATTTCTTGAGCTCCTCCTGTGTGCTAGATCCTGGTGAGAAAAGCAAGCATTGTCTCTTCTCTTGGAGCACATAGCCAGACCAGGAGGCAGCTACTGAAGGGCCTGCCTTGTCTGGTTCTTCCACTTTACACCTGTTTCCCACTCATGATCCCTACCTGCTCCCTGGAATCGTCATTGCTATCTGGTGTTCAGATACCATGCTTATGACTTATGTTCTGCATCTGGATGTGATCTTGTTTGCAGAACATTCTGAGCCCCCTCCTGTGCTCCAGAGCCACAGAATTTGAACCCATGATAATTCAGACTCTCCCAGCTCTCAGTGTTGGGGGAGAGGTAGCTATCAGACCTTCCCACTAATAACAGAATTAATTCTGAGATGGTATATCAGTTACCTATTGCTCATGAAAAAAAACACCCCACCCAACTTAGATATTTAAAACAGCAATCATGTCCTTAACTTATTGATTCTATGGGTCAGCACTTCACTGAGGCTTGGCTGGGTAGTTCTGCTCTTGGCAGGGTTCCTTTGTGCAGCTGTGTTAGCTGCAGGCCAGGTGGATAGGTTTGCTGATGTTGGCCGGGCTTTCTCATGTCTTTCAGGCTTTAATTTCTACAACTGTGCTCACTTAGCTCTGGTCCACATGGTCTTTCATCCTCCAGCAGGTCAGCTTGGCCTTAATCTCATGGCGGAGTCAGATGCCAAGAAAGTGCATGGAAGAGGACAAGGTTCTTGAGTCCCAGGCTAAGAACCAGCACACTGTTGCTTCTACCACATCTTATTTGTCAAAGTCAGGCACAAAACTCAAAGAGAGGTGAAATCAACTTTATTTCTTGATGGAAGCTGCTACAAAGCCACAAAGCAAAGGATATGTGTATAGGGAAGGGCAAAGGGTTGTGGTCATTCTGGCAAATGATGTACCGTGAATGGTTTATATGTAGTCCTATCTGAGAATGGAGGGCTAGAAGTAAATCCTTCTGGTATTTTACTGCCTTCTATCTGCATCTCTGTAAATGAATGACCTGTCAGTCAACACATGACCAAACACTCTGAGAATAAAGCACTTGAGAATGGACCATTCTGAAATTTAATATGTGTAGAACCAAGGTGAAGTGTTTCTGAAGCTGAGGACTCAAAGCTGAAAATTCTAGTCCTGGCCTCTCCAGGAGATCCCAGTTAGGGGAGGGATGCAAGACACATCTTTTTGCATTGATCTCTGAATAATTTGAAGCAAGTCACAGGGACTCCCATATGATAGGTCCCCAGGCAGCCTACCTCCCTCTGTGTGTTAGTTCCTTCTAACATAACATGCTTGTCAAAGCAGTGCAGTATTACAGAGAAATGGGCTGTTGAAATGCATGGAAAGCAGCATTTTATATTTTGATGCACCAGGAGTCAAAGTGAACATCATACAAGCCATTTCATTTTGAAATCAATGCTTGTGAAGCTTGTTTCATTGCTGTTCAAAATTCAATTGCCCTCCTTTTGAAAGTACCTTCTCCATGGAATGTTTTCTTGCCCCACTTAGTGTATGGGGGACTTGTTTACTAGAGGAATGCATTATGACCTGAGACAAAATCCCTCCAGGCTTTTGGGGAATTGATTCTGCCCAAGAACTTCCCTACTGCAATATTTTCTTTATGATTGTCTATTTGATGTCTCCCAATTGAGTGCAATGGCCGTTTTATTATTTTGTACTTTAATTTAGTGGGAAATTGTGCAAATTATGCTGTTTACTTCTTCCTTTCCTGTTCTCCCTCGCACCCCCCACCCAAGAATCAGGGGGACTTCATCCTGGGGATGACTTTTGCTTTACTTCTAAAAGAAAATGTCATTACATATTGACTCACTTCTGGTTTTGTGGATTTTTAAATACCTTTTATTGATCAAAGTTGACAGGTGTCTCTCTTTAGGATCCATGCTACTATCTGTGTGCCTTCTGGGCATGAAAATGTACAGAACTTCTTTAGAGACACAGCATAGTATGACAGTTCGGAGCTTGGCTTGGGTGTCCAAAGGCCTGATTTAGTATCCCGGCACTGCTATTTATGGGCAGTGTGACCTTGGCAAGTCCCTTCGCGTCGCTGAGCTTTAGTGTCCTTATATGGAAAGAGCAACAGTGTCTACTCATTGGATAGTTGCAGTGATTGATGAGATGATGCACAGGAGATGCTGAGCATGGGGCCTGCTATATAACAGGAGTTCACTAAATGTTGACCACGGTTTGATGTCATTTCTATTGTGGTGGTGGTGACGGTGGTGGAGTTCTTTCTTCTTTGAGTGAGGTCACCAGCTGGAACAGAGGCTCAGCCAGGAGCACCGAGAATGGTGTTTTTGGAGGTGTTCTAAATGTCAGATGATAAACTTAATTTAATTCCGATGATAAAATGCCATGCAAGTGGCTAAAAGAGAGACAGAGACTATATTACCTTCCTTTCCCTTTCTTTCCTATCTTCATCCTTCCTGCTTCCCTCCCTCCCTGTCTTCTTTCCTCTCTTCTTCCCTCTCCTACCCACTCCCATCCTGAAATATTTATTAAGTGCCTACCATGCAGCACAGCACTGGACCCTGGGATGCATACAAATATAACACAGTCCCTGCACTCCAGATTCTCTCAATTCCTGTGAGGAGCTGCAAGGAATCAGCCATTACAGTCCAGTGCCCCAGGGGAGCACAGTGAAAGCCCATGTCCTTGAGCTTGACAGAGAGAGGGTGTGAGGAAAAGTTAATACTAAAATTGAAGATGGTAGATGAGTAGAATCTATCTAGGTAGCTGGAGCCAAGGGTACAGAAGAAGACTCAAGACAGGAAAGGAAAGGCATTTGGGAAAGACATACAGCATGTCTTGTTTGAGGCCATACGGGGAGACCAGAGAGCTGTCTCTGCAAAGGTGCTGACCTGCTTGTGCCCCCAGGTAGATCAGAGCTGCCCCCAAACCTGAGTCCTGGTAACACAGACATTCTCAACCCAGAAAAAGCTCATACCCCTGACTGGTTCAGAAGTGCTGGTGATGGGTCATAGAATGTGGAACATCAGAGACAGTCTCAAGACTGGTCCCAGAAGCTCAGATGGAGAAGAGGAAGGCCCCCAAATGCACCAGCATTCAAGAGAGTAGGCTGAGGCTGAGTTCTGAGGCACAGAGACCTGAAAGACAGGGGAAAAAGTAGGCAAATGGAATACAGAGTGTTACAAAGCACGCAAGCAAGAGGTGGCCCACAGCAACTTTGAGTAAGTGCCCCTCCTGCCGTTGGCTTGGTTGGAAATTTAAGATCCTTTAAAAGGGTTAAAATGCACTGAATGGTCAAGACCATATGGATGGGAAAAGTATTTTAAAAATTTTTTTAAAATTTTTTAAAAATATTTTATTTATTTTTAGAGTGTGTGTATGTGTGTGTGCGAGTGGGGGGAAGGGCAGAGGGAGAGGGAGAATCTCAAGCACATTCCATGCTGAACGTAGAGCCCGTTATGGGGTTTGATCTCACTACCCTGAGATCATGACCTGAGCTGAAATCAAGGGTCTGCAGCTCACCAACTGAGCCATCCAGGCACCCCCCCCTCCACCGGGGAAAGTGCTTTTAAAATGAAAGCGCTTGAGGGCAAGTTCTCTGGGTCTTTCACATTTTTATTTACCTAGCATGAGGTTTAGAACCTGAAACATAGCATATACTCAACTAATGCTGGGGAAAGGATGAAAAAACTAATTAATAATGATCTAGAAAGTTTTATTTTGTGCCTACATGAGATGCCATGGAAGATAGAGAAAAGGCTTTGGATCCGTACGTCGGGGTTTAAATCTCAAGCGGAACGCATACCAGCCACATGACCCCAGGCAAATTATTTGACTTCTCTGGGGGCTTCAGTTTCCTTATCTCTAAGACAGGAAGGATGCTGCTGACCTTTCAGAGCTTTCCTGAGAATTAAACGTGATATTTGTTTGTAAAGAGCCCAGCACTAGGTAGGTACTCCTGGAGTAACGCCTTGGGTTTTTTATATTAGCCATAGAGCCACATGGTTAATATAAAACATCCAAGCTGTCAGTCTTAGGACTGGTAACTTCTTTTGCCTCAAATTGCAAACCTTTTAAAGAGTGCAAGAACAACTTTAGAAAAAGAGATTTAAAGGGCATGACCTATTCAAATATCTCTTAAAAAAACAACAACAAAAAAAACTTCTTCAAAGAACTCACACATGTAGAGAACTTTAGGTTTAGGGATTTTGCATTCCTTAGCTACTCATCAGTCGGGGTCCTACCAGAAGACAGAACAAGAGAAGCCTACTAGGAAATGTTATTAATAGGGGAATGGAGTAATAGGAAATTGGCTAAGAGGAGAGAAAAAAACACCCCTAAGGACACCCTGGGGCTGAGGAAGGGTACCCAAGGAAGGAACTAGCTTGGGAGGGGAGTATCCTTCTCGAGGCTGGGATGCAAGCCTTGTTGGCAAAGCTGTGGTTGAAACCCACCGGGTGGTGGAGAAGTTGGCTGTGCTGTGGTGTCCAAAGTCAGCGGGATGACGCTGAGGCTGGCAGGTGGAGAGCCACCTGCTGGGATGCAGAGGGAGCTCACCAGGAAGCTTCCAAGGGGGATAAGGGTGGGTGCCATTGACTTTCTAAAAAGCCAACTGGGACGTTCGATGGATTTGCTAGAAAGTTTCCGAGAAGTTCCCTAAAATTGTGGTGGCGTATTGTTTCCACATTGGAAGAGGCTGTCATCAGGGAATTACTGGAAAGTGAGCTGGGCCCCTGGGGTACTCATTCACTGTCCTTAGGAGTGTTGCTAAAGTCCACATGAGCGGGTGACTCTTGTGGCGGGCTGTGAGGACACTGCCACCAAAAGCCACCCACGACTAGGCCAACTAGAGGGACACAGCAGAACGTCTTTCTTCTCCAGCATTGCTTCAGTGCCCTCTGCTGACCAGGCTTAACATCATCCTGGCCATCGTAGGAGAAATATTCATAAGGTCCACTTCCCTTATCACAGAGCAGGCAAAATGGGTGACTTTGGAGCTAAGAGAAAATATGCTGATGACTGGCACGGCCACATGGGAGGCAGAAGAGATATTTGAGAATTCAGCCCCATAGCCCCATTTGCTTTGTCTTCTCCAGGAAAGAAAAGATGGGGTTGTACGAAGATGACATATCTACAGCTTTCTGTATCTCCAAAGAGAATTCTCAGAAACTGCTTATAAAATTTCTATAACTTGAATGGATAATTCTCCTGAGATGATAAGTATGCTTATCATCTTAACAATGCTTAACAATGCTAGTACAGAGCACATTTTTTTGTTTTAAAATTACTTACATGGTTTTATCTATGGTTTATGGATACGTGTCAGAAAAACCATGCATTTAAGCAAATGATTGCAATTGGAATTTTTAGCCTTAATGAACTGTAGCAAAAAATTACTTCCCAGGAACTACATTTTAATTTTTGAAAAGGTAATAGAAAAACCTCAAAAGCTATCTTAATGCAGTAACACATCTGGAAAGACTTGTTTGGTTTTGTTCAGTTCCTCCTGACCAACCAAAATACATTGCCCAATTGCCTTAACATTGATTCCCCAGAAGTGTGCAATGATTTATTAAGGAAGTGCTCTTGGTGAGAACAAGTAAGAGAGCGGGAGACACAGGACAAAGAAGGGAAGGAAGCCAAGCAGAGGTGTGATCCCAGGCAAAGTCTCACACAATGTAGCTTTAGCCTGATCCCCCAGGGAGCTCTGGGTTACGTCACACTTCAGAGTTGTCACTTTCTGAGGCAAGGGAGCTGGGGCATTTATTCTCCTACTCCTGTAGGAGGAGGCATGTTCTTCTACCACTTCTAATTCCCTGTTCGTGCAGGCTAAGTGACTTCCAGTAGGTTGAGAGGAGTCCCCAGAAATAAAAGTATTGGATGTGAAAGCACACCAGTGTCCGGGGTGGGGGCAGGCACATTTGCACACATACAAAATAAACAAATCAATGCTATAAGAAGTAAATGTTAACATCTCCGGGTTTGAGGAAATCTAGGCAGAGTGTGACATTAGCCTGTCCTCTATCTTCTCTTTGCTCTCTGTTCCTTCCTGACTAGCTGTAGCATAAAACTATTGACCTTGGAAAGCTGAAGTGTTTGATAAGGACTTTTCAATTCAATTTGATACAGGGAAATGTGGACAAATGTAGTAAATAAAATAGGGATGGTCGATGAGAAATCAGGGAAGACAATAAGAAACAGACTAAAAGTTGTCTATTGTGTACAGGAGGTAGGCAGTCATTGTTAGCTTAGAGATTTTTCCATGGAGTGGTAGAAACCAGAGGACAGGAGTTGGGAAATTGCAACTGGTTACATGGACTCCTACAGCAGAGATAGCTGTTTATCTCCCCAATATCCACTCTTCCTTTTTATAAGAGAACCCTAATGTGGTTAGAGGAAACAAAAAGTCCAGATTTAAAAACAAGAAACAAAAACCAAAAAACAAAAAACTCTTCCAGTCTCTCTTGAAATTAAAGGTGGTCTAAGTTCTGGTCAATAAGATGTAAGCAATTACTGGATGGTGCTTTGAGGAAAGCTCCTCGATACAAGGGCTGACTCAGCTAGCATGAACCTTTTGCCTCTTGCTTATCCATTTCTGTGTTCCTTCCTCAAACCTGGAATGGAAAGACAGAAGGTGCCTGGGTCCCTGGTGACATTGTGAAGCTGCTATATCAGCGCAGAAATTCACAGCTCCAAATTCGTTGTTCCGTGAGAAAGGGAAAACCCTTAATTTGTTTAAGCCATTTTGGGTTCTCTGTACTAGTAGCAAAACACAATTTCTTCATGGTATTATTTTTCAAGAACCCCAGCACTGAAAAAATAAAAAGGTATGTGGTAACTAGATGTAGACAGAGGGTAAAAGGAGGGTGTCTTGGTTCGGGTTTTCCCAGAAGCTGACTTTGAAACATGGATTCAAGTGCAAGGTGTTTATTTGGGAGGGAATCCTGGAAAAATATTTCTAGAGAGGTACTAAAGTGAGATAGGGAAGAAAGAAAGCACTGAATAATAATATATTTTCAAGCAAATTACTATTGGGGGCAACAGGAATTTAGTTCTATCCGAGAAGTCTCAGTAACAATATAGGGATCTTTCTACCTAATGGCTTGAGAAGCTGGGCCATTTATACACCAATTGCTACTAATCACTGGTGGAAGGTTGCTTTGGAGGTAGAGGGCAGTTCATTAATTCCATGAAACTTCTCAGCTTGCTGAATGAAAGGGCCAAAGAGGCCCTCGGACAAAAAAGATGCAAATGTCAGCAGTTTAAAGTCATGCTGGTGTGGTCCGAAATGGAAGAAATTAAGGACATATGGGTGGCATCCTCCCACTATCTGTGACACACCTGTTTTGTTTTGGGGCATGGCAAACTTGAACATGTTTATAAGTCAAGGAGAAGGAGTCAATAAAGAGCGAGAAGTGTAAGCTTCAGGAAAGAGAAATTGATTCATGGGGCAGGGCGTCGAAGGGAAGTGACATCTTGAGCTTTGATGGGAGGATGGAACAGCTATAGAATAGATGGCCCATGTTTAGAAGTGGGAAGGAAAGAAAGTAGGATCAAGGTGGATGTAGACACTTCTTTAGGTTGGAGCTTGAGACACTGAGGTCTACCCTATGTCATGATTTCCAATTATTAAGGTACTCTGCAGTCATTTTTTTTTTTTAAAGATTTTATTTATTTATTTGACAGAGAGAGAGATAGCGAGAGCAGGAACACAAGCAGGGGGAGTGGGAGAGGGAGAAGCAGGCTTCCCGCCAAGCAGGGAGCCCGATGTGGGACTCGATCCCAGGACCCTGGGATCATGACCTGAGCCGAAGGCAGACGCCTAACGACTGAGCCACCCAGGCGCCCTGCAGTCATCTTTTTAATGAGTGAGGGAATTGAGCATTTGTTAGGTAACTTGAGTCACGTTCTGAAGGTTTGAAATAATGAGTCAGGGGAATGGGAAGCGAAGCTGACCAAGAGTCCTGCTGCACTGTACAACCCAAGGGGCACCGTTCACATAATGGTGTGCAGCATCACACTCTGCTGATCAATACGGAAATGGGCAATACAAGTAGGCCAGCTGAAACTGAACATCCAAAAATTTTAATGGCACTAAGATTTATATGGGGTGACGTTTACTTCCGTGGGGCTCACACTTAAAAGTAGGCTGGTTGGATGGATTCACAGGAGATTTGCCAATAGAGTTAGTAAAAAGACAGAGGAGCAAGAGAGTCTAGCATTTTAGAAGATGGACAGAATTCACGGATCCTGGAGTCAGGCAGACTGGTAAGAAAGTGTTCAAAGAGTTGGGGGTGTTTGCAAAGTGAATGAACAAGGGCAGCGGAGCAAAAATGGAGGAACGTGGAAGAAGAGGTTGTAGACAAAGATTAAAAAAAAAAAAAAAGCCAGGTGATGTTAAATAGGGTTCAATCCTGAGAAGTATGGTCCAGGAAGTGACCCTGTTATTAGGTTGATGGAGTTGGGTTCAAGTGAGGATTATGGTCAAAATGGAGAAGAAGGACCTTGGGGAATACACAGCCTGTATGTGAACACATCCGTCTCCTCACCCACGGTAGACATGACCAATCTGTCATGGCACTGATGGCTTCATGATCCTTTTCAAACAGCACTGTTCACTGGTGTGTCATTATCCCAGAACTTGGGCATTTTGTACAGACGGTGATAAATACTGATTTGGACTATATGTTGCCGTTTGTGCAAAGTGTGTTATGATGGAAAGTGGCTGGAATGGCATCTGGAGGCATAGGACCTTCGTATGTCTAGTCCTAGCTAAATGACCTTGTGTAGGTAACTTAATTGACCTGTATACTCACAAATTGGGGATAACTACACCTACTTTGCTAACCACTGGGAAGTTGTAAAAAGATTGCTCTTAAAAAAAAGTCAGGGGCCCCCGGGTGGCTCAGTTGGTTAAGCGTCAGCCTTCGACTCAGGTCATGATCCCAGGATCCTGGGATTGAGCCCCGCCTCTGGCTCCCTGCTCAGGGGGGAGTCTGCTTCTCCCTCTCCCTCTGTGCTCTCTCTAGCTCTCAAATAAATAAATAAATATTTTTAAAAAGTCAAAGATGCTATACAAATATTTGTCATTGATGTCATTAGTGGGTAGAAAGCTATAAGCATTGACGTAAAATGGGGCAAATATGGGACTAATTGAAGAAGATGATCTATAGATTCAAAGTACAAGGATAGATTCTATGTTTTGTTTGTTTTTTTTCTCATCTCCACTTTCTGGGTATTTTTAAATTCAAATTAAAGCACTCATTCCAATGATTGTCACTGTTACTAAAGGGGAAAAAAAAAAGCCCCCAAAGCTCAACTATTTCAAAGAGTGTTTAAAAAAAATCTGGCAGTTAGAGGGATTATACAATATTAAACAATACCGTCCCATCATGCAGAACTCTGAGATTTCTGATATTTCCTGTTTTTCATTTTCCAACAAGCTTCTTGTCTGCCCCCGAGACCCAGCAACTCCTATCCCATTGTTCACAGTCAAGTGTAAATTAGACCTGTTGCATTTTATGGCTTGGCCCTGTTTGACCATTCCCATGTCAGCCTGACCACTCTCTATGCTCTTTTTCCAAGGAGAAAGTGAAATGTTATTATTCACGCCTCTCCTGCCGGAACTCACAAAGGGGCACAACTTCTTTCCCATCCTCTGTGAAAGCATTCAAACGCCATGCTGATTGTTCCCCCTGTGGTCAAAACAGGAACTTATTTGTTTTCTCTCAAATTTATTTGGAAAGGATGTTGTTACAGCAATGCTGTCTGAATTATTATAGCTAACCTTTTCCAGTGTACATGTCCAGAGGAAGAATTGGATTCCCAAAATGAACTCCATTGACAACAGCTGCAGAAGGACACTTTGGCTTGTTTATTCTTAAAATTAATGTTGCTTTCATTCCTTCTCTCTCAGTGTTTCTCTCTCTCTCTCGATCTTGCTCACTTGCTCTCTCAAAAATCCAGTAAGCTAGGACTTAGTGAATGGAAGATTTGCTAATTATTTACAAAAAAATCATAACTACGGGAGTAGAGATGTAGTAACAAGAGTGACCCCAGTGCCTGCTTCTCTCCCCTTCCCTTTGCACAGTGTGTTTACTTGGGCAATGTATTTAGTCGGGTGGAAGAGTCCCTATATTTCTCACCACAGTACGATCACCATCTCTTGTGACCTCTTTGATAAAATTTAGTGGCATCAAGCTCTAGTAGCCACTTCTGCTCCTGGAGTATCATTATTCTTACAAATTGTACATCATTATACTTTTATGGGAGGGCTATTATACCTTGTAAATAGTACAAGCCCAGATGCTGTGGCCCAGCAGGCTGCATGGGGACATTGTCAGCTGACTGGACAGGGGGCTCAAGAGAAAACCTGCTCTTTGCCCTGAAATGCACATACCTGGTTGCTGAAGGACAGGGGCCGGTCACTTTGGGAGACGGAATATTTGGGGTGGAAAAAGCCCTGGTTTGCAAAGCAAATGGGTATAGTTTGCCTCCCAACTCTGCCACTGATGAGCTTGAGCACATTCCTGACCTCTGCACACTAGCTTCTTGAGCTTTAAAAGGGAGATGAGATTCCAGCCCCACAGGGATGTGAAGTGTTATAGCCATTTTGGAAAACCAGTCTGGCAGCATCTATGGAAATTAAAAATATGTGCGTTCTTCAAACCAGAAGCCTCACTTCTGGAATCTATCCCATAGAAAAATAACAGCTCCAGTGTGTACTCGGGTGTTTGTACAGATGAATGAATTGGAACATTGACACTCTGGAACATTATGCAGCCCTCAGGATGAATGAATTTTCACGGGGTTATTTTCATAAGGTTTTCTTGAAGAAGGAAAATAAAATGCAGAAAGAAGTAAATCAAATATGTGATTTAAAAAGCCCTTCTATATGTTTGTATGCATGCGTATAAATTAATGTGTATGTGTGTTTATATGTGATATGACTATGGAAAGATATGGGGATGGAAATATGCATGCATGGATTACCTTGAGGGAGCGGAGAGCTCTGTGAGGATGTGGGAATGAAAAACAGATAGGGAATTAAGAAAAAAAGGGAAAGATTGTTTCCTTTGCTGTGCCGAAGCTTTTTATCTTGATGAAGCCCCAGTAGTTCATTTTTGCTTTTGTTTCCCTTGCCTGTGGTGATGTGTCTAGTAAGAAGTTGCTACGGCCAAGGTCAAAGAGGACCTGCCTGTGTTCTCCTCTAGGATTTTGATGGTTTCCTATCTCATATTAAGGTCTTTCATCCATTTTGAATTTATTTTTGTGTATGGTGTAAGAAAGTGGTCCAGTTTCAGTCTTCTGCATACTGACGTTCAGTTTTCCCAATACCATTTTTTGAAGAGACTGTCTTTGTTCCATTGGATATTCTTTCCTGCTTTGTAAGGAAAAAATCAACAAAACTAAAATGTAGCCTATGGAATGGGAGAAGATATTTGCAAACATATCTGATAAAGAGTGAGTATCCAACATCTGCAAAGAACTTATCAAACTCAACACCCAAAAAACAAATAACCCAGTTAAGAAATGAGCAGAAGACATGAATAGACACTTTCCAAAAAAGACATCCAAATGGCTATCAGACGCATGAAAAGATGCTCAACATCATTCATCATCAGGGAAATACAAATCAAAACCACAATGAGATACCATGTCACACCCATCAGAATGGCTAAACTTAACAATACGAGAAACAATAGATGTTGGTGAAGATGAAGAGAAAGGGGAAACTGCTTGCACTGCTGGTGGAAATGCAAACTGGTACAGCCACCCTGAAAAACAGTATGGAGGTTCCTTAAAATGTTAAAAATAGAGCTACCCTCTGATCCAGTGATTGTACTACTAGGTATTTACCCAAATGTTACAAAAATACAATTCAAAGGGATACATGCACCCCTATGTTTATAGCAGCATTATCAACAATAGCTAAACTACGGAGAGACCCCAAATGTCCATTGACTGATGAATGGGTAAAGAAGATGTGGCATACATATGCAATGGAATATTACTCAGCCATCAAAAAGAATGAAATCTTGTCATTTGCAAGGACATGGATAGAACTAGAGTGTATTCTGTTATGTGAAATAAGTCAGTCAGAGAAAGACAAATACCGTATGATTTCACTCATATGTGGAATTTAAAAAAGAAAACAGATGAACATATGGGAAGGGGGAAAAGCAAAAAAGGAGAGAGGGAAACAAGCCATAAGAGACTCTTAGCGATAGAGAACAAACTGAGGGTTGATGGAGAGAGGTGGGTGGGGGATGGGCAGATGGGTGATGGGTATTAAGGAGGGCACTTGTTGTGATGAGCACTGGGTGTTATATTTAAGTGATGAATCACTGAATTCTAGTCCGGAAACTAATACTGCACTGTATGTTAACTATGTAAAATTTAAATTAAATTAAAAAACAAACAAAATAAAGAAAGAAAAAAGGGGAAAGAGAAGACCCCACTAAAAAGTGTTTATGATCTGTTGTGTGCTGAATGCATTTCCCCCAAATTCATACGTTGAAGCCCTAACCCCTAGTACTTAAGACTGCGACTGTATTTGGAGGTGGGGCCTTTCAAGGGGTAGGTAAGGTTAAGTGAGGTAATTGAGATGGGCCTCAATCCAATATGACTGGTGTCCTTATGAGAAGAGGAAACTAGGACACAGACACACACAGAGGGAAGACCAGGTGAAGATGGTGGAAGGAGGGGACCATCTTTATAAGCCAAGGAGAGAGGCATCAGAAGAGGTCAATCCTGCTAACACCTTCATCTTGGACTCCAGTCTCCCGAACTGTGAGGAAATAAGTTTCTGTTGTTTCAGCCACCCAGTCTGTGCTACTTTGCTATGGAAGCCCTACCCAACCAATACATTATCATGCTTAAATGTTTCTATGTAGCTATTTTTATGTGTAGATATGTATATAACTAAATTGTCTGCTTCACATGAAGTATCAACTATTATCCTTGTTGTTATTATTACTATCATTATCAATTTCACTCCACAATATGCAGCTCGCATTTTTCATTATCATTGTTTTGTTTAGAAATTCTTAATTTTGATTTGTGTGACAAGAGTTGTTTACAGAGATTTTCCATTTTCAGATTGAAGTATCTGCTTTGTTCTACTTTTTTTATTCTTATAGTTTCTTTGCAGTTTTATTCCAGTGGGATCAAAGAATGCTGTTCATATTCTTTTACTTTATAGAATTTACTGTGGCTTACATGTAAACTAACATACCAGTTTTTCCACATATGTCTGAGGTGTATTCTCAATGACAAGGATGTAAAGCCTAGTAAATCTTCATAAGGTCTACATTAATGTTATGTGTTTTAAGGTCATTCTTACTTGTATTTGTCCACTTGATGCTGTGTGTATTTCATTATATGTTTTTGTGAGTTTTTTTTTTCCTCTAGGTAGTCTGGTTTGCTTTAAAAAATTCCTTTTTGACATTTAGAAAGGGTTTGTATTTTTGTTCTAGTATTTACCCATTTATTAATATCTTTTATATGTTCTTAATTTTTTCTTTTCCTTACTTAGACTCCTACTATTTGACCTGCCACCATTCAATGATGACTTAGTATCTCACTTACGACCTATGTGACAATAAATGAGCTCATTCTGCTTTCCCCTGTCTCCCTCCCTTCCTTTCCCACTTTTTCATTTTGGCGTTTCAACTTGATCAGAACATTTAACATTTACAAGCTATTCTCTTACCCTTATACTACTTTTGTTTTTGTCTCTGATCTACAAATATATATGTAACATATATATGTGTGTATGTATTATGTGTACAGATATACATAAGATAGACATAGACCATATATACAGATAAACATAACCTACCATAAAACGTAACATCTCCAAACATATCTATACATAACACATCCAAAATTTTGACATTTTCTCAATCATCTCTTCGACATCTTCTAGTAGACTTTTTAAGAGCTTATGAATACAGTATTCCTTATGTTCCTATATGCATTTAAACTTGTTTTTCAATAGCTTTGATTCTAGAAGTTTTTCTGGATAAAAACAATTTATTTCTTTGAGTTTTAAGAAAATGTTGTTCCAATTTTTTTTTCGCTTTGCATGTTAGTTTTGAGAAGTCTGATACAAACCTGACTCTCTATTCTTTGCAAGGGACTTGGCCATTTTAATGAGAAGCTCATGTTATTTTTTCTGTATCTCTTAAAGTCTAAAACTTTTTCTAGGTTATGGCTTGGAGTTGACAGTCCGGGGCACATGGTAGATCTTTTCAATATATAGATTCCAGAATTTTTTTTCTTCTGGAATATTTTATTGGATTACACTTATTTTTTTAAAGATTTTTTATTTATTCATTTGAGACACAGAGATACAGAGAGAGAGAGAGAGAGCATGAGCAGGGGGAGAGGCAGGGAGAGGGAGAAGCAGACTCCTTGCTGAGCCAGGAGCCCGACGTGGGGCTCGATCCCAGGACCCTGGGATCATGACCCGGGCCGAAGGCAGACACCTAACCATCTGAGCCACCCAGGCGCCGCTGGATTACAATTTTAAATATTAGTAATATGCTATGGTTTTGCTTTTCTCCATCACAGTTTCCACTTATACTTATTCTGAGAATACTTAACATTTGTCTCTGATCCTTTGTTTCACTTTCTTTATCTAAAGTGTTTTCTTTCATCTCCTCGATGTTTCTTAATTTATTTTTAATCAAGTTGATTTTCTCTTAGGGACTTTGTAATTTAGTCTCCATTTCTGAAATAAGGTTCCTTTTTATTAAAATTATTTCCTAAGCTTGGTTATCTGCTTCACATATTCCTATTTTCTGCCTATTCTCATCTACATTTCTTATTTGAGATGTTCTCTCATATCTGCAAATACTTGTTAATGGCATGTAATTCATGATGAAATGTGTATAGTTTGATCCTGCTTTTCTCTTCTTAGAGTATTTCCCCTGATGCCCATTTTCATCATCTTATAATAGATTTATATGGATGTTGTCTGTGTTCTGCTTTTAAAGGTCTTGACGTTAACTGGATGATCAATAAAAATTGTAGCAGTCAAAGGGTTTTGGTGGCCCAATAGGTTTCTTACTGTAAGAGTGCTGTCTTCTGCAGGGTGGTGAAATGCAAGTTCTTCAATACGTGGCATCTTTGGAGGAGGAGGAGGCTGACGTGTATTCGGATTCTGTTATGCTCATTTGTTCTGTTAAGTATCTTAATTTCTACCATTTGTTCCATTCTTTCTTCTTGGACACTTTCCTATTTCTAGGACCCTTTCCCTAGGAAGAGTGCTTTATCAAGACTGCCACTTCTTGTGCTATACATTCCAAGACTGTACCTCTAGATTCTTCCAAAGCTGGTGCTCTGTTGTACCAGGTCAGACGTGACCTTAAGTGAGTTCACTTGTTATCTGCTAGCATTAGAACCGTGAAGCATTCTCCAGGTTAGGGAGCATTTGTATCTGTAAAATACTGATTATTTTTGATCCTTGTATATGGTATGTCTATCCACTAATGTAGGTATTTAGTAATTGATCTCAGTGACATCTTGTAGATTTCAGTGTACACCTATTGCACATCTTGTATTAGATTTATTTTATTCTGGTGGTTGTGTTCTTTTGATAAGCAGTGTATAGTTAGTTTGTATTTATTTATCCAATTAAACAATCAAAATCATCATTTACAGTACTTAGTCTTTTTATACGTAACATAAATATTACTGATACATTGGGATTGAAATATACTATCTTCAATTATTATTTGTTTTGACCTAATATTTTCTCTTCTTGCTTTTTTTAAATTAATGCAAATTTTAAATTATTTTATAGTATCACTACTTATTTGGGGACTAATTGTTTTTAATGGGAGGTTTTTAGTTATTAACTGCAAATGATAACTATTTTTCCATTAAAATACACACTTAATATCTATTATCAATGAATCTCAATAAAAATAATAGATTTTTGTTTGTTTTGTCTTTGTATTTTGAAAACATTTTTGCTAGTTTTAGTTTGTTTTTAAGATGGCAGGAGATCAACACAGATTTGGTGAGAGAAGAAGCAGGGGTGAATATTACAAGTAAAGAGATTTGAGGGAGAGACTGCTACATGCTGGGCAAGGTGTTCTCTTTGTAACCTCTTCAAGATTTTAGTCAGGTTTTTTCTTTTTGCTTTTTGTTTTGTTTTATAATTGGATTTGTGTTTCTTATGTGTGTAACTCTGCTGAGACTGGTCATGAAGCAGATCAATTTCTTTACATTTTGGGAACCTGCCCAGGGCTGAGTACCAGTCAGGGCTCAGCCAGAAAACAGAACCTATTCTGGGTAGTTTGATGGAAGGAAATTACTCTAATGACCTGGTAACTAAAGTCTTAGAAGACTCAAGAAATAGAGGAAGAAAGTAAGGAATCCAGAAGAACAGTAACTGCAAGAAGCTGCCTCTATCTTTAGGGGCAGTAGGACAAAGGGAGAGGGCATTGTTACCAGATTTCAGGAGTTGTGGCCTCCGGATGGGGGCCACATCCACCTTGGGGTCTGTGTGATAGGAACTGGAACCACACAGCTACTGCTGGACACACAACCCAAAGCAAGGAAAGAAAGGATGCAAAATATTTTGGTATCTTCTTCCAACCACACTGCAGTCTCCTGTCAGGGCCTCCCACTGATGAAGCCAAGTGAAAGTCAAGGGGTGGGGGCACCTGGGAAATGTAGTTTTCAAGAGTTGGTCCTCTGCAATTCAAAGCAAAAGAAGGACACAGAGGAGAGTGAATGTCAGGGTAAAAGGCAAATGACAGGTGTGTATATTGTTGTCACATCTTTCTTCCACATGCTGGGTGACATCCAGGCACAAGGAGACTACGCCTGGGTGGCTTCAGCTGTCCTGTTGATGGCCAAGCTTGTTACACTAGAAGTAATTGAAGGCTGTGATCTGTGACCAGTCCTGGCCTGGCTCTGGGCAGTGTCTTGATCTGGGTTAAGAATTACTTTATTCCCACCTATTAGAATCTTTTAGGTGCAAGATGTGTTTGAGGAGACTGCGTCATTCTTAAATGACCACAATATAACTTTTTTATGGGGTCCTCTCAGGGGAGGGATAACTTCCCCAGGGAAGTTTTCTGATGTGGGAAATCTAACCCGGTTCAACCTCTCCTGATGTGCATACCCATCCTCAACTTCAGCCTCTGGCAGTAAACCTTCATCTTCGTACTACTGAGTTGCCCATGGCTGGTGACTCAGCCATCTTGAAGGGAGTTTTGCCAAGATGGCTCAAGCGTGGCCATAGTCACTGGCATTCCTTTGACTAGCACTTACCATTCCTCACTATCCTAAGTATTGAAAATGCAGGATGTTAGCTGCCACTCTATTCTCATCCTTGTCATCTTTTTTTCTAATTATTTTTCCCGAATAGAGAAGGAGGAAGGCACAAGGAAGATGGTCAAGTTCACCGCATAAGCAGAAGTTAAACCTAGGGAGAAGCTATTGGCCAACTCTGCCTTTGCTTTTTCATGTCATCTTATTAGTTTATTTATTTACTTACTTTCCCCCACTCCCCAACTATAGTATAAGCTCCATGTCTTATTCACCACTCCCTCCTCAGCACCTAGGACATTGCCTGGCACATAGTAAATGGTCAGTAAATAACTATTAAATGAATGAACCCACAAAAGGGGTTGAGAAGTAAGTAAGAGATGGGAGGAGGGAGACACAGGTGGGTATGGTGTCCTGTAAGGTAAAGGAAACAAGTTTCAATAATATAGTCAATACTGCCAAATATTGTGGAGAGATAAAGTAATAGAAGTACTTGAAAGTAGCCATTGCGTTTGGTGATAAGGCGGTCATTGGTAACCTTGGCAAAAACAATGTCCAGTGAAGTGCTGGGAGCCTGAAGAGTGGTGGTAAATGGTGAAGAAGGGGAAACAGTGAGTGTGGACAAGCCTCAACAAGTTTACTAGCAAACAGGTGAGTGTGACAGTAAGGAAACTGTTTCTTTAAAAAGTGATAGGGCCTTGATGTCTGTACATTCTAATGGGAAGGAGCCAATAGGTTGGGAAAGTTTAAAGATGCAGATTGGATTTGGAATAGTCAAGAGTAAGACTTGTGAGAAGGTAGAAAAGACTGTAACCCGGAATACGGGTAGAGGGATTAGCCAGAGCTAGGACCAACACTTCTTCTACGATAACAGGAGGAAAGGCTGAAAGGCTGGGAAGAGATTCGGGCACATTTGGAGGCTGACAGTGGGAAAGTGAGGAAGCTCTCTGTGGTGACTTATTTCTGCTCTGGGAAGGTGAGGTCATTCGTTCTCTTGGTAAGTGCTTACTGAGAGCCTACTCTGTGCCCATATTTTGCTGGGTCCTGCAAGCAGCAGTGAGCAGAAGTTGACATGGGTCTGGCCCATGAGCTGCTTAGAGGCTAGCAGGGACATAGTCCTTAATCAAACGATCACATCCCAAATTGTAAAAATACACCAGCACTGGGATTAGCAACAGATGCATTGATCTGCATGGTTTTGTGATTCTGTGTGATTACACACTCAGCAATCTGGGAGAAGCACAGAGAAAGGCCAAGGGGAAAGTACAAAAGGAAGACTTTGGACACCTGATTATGGGCAAAAATGTTTCATAGGTCAGGGAACATGAGAGAATTCCTCCCGGTGCCTGAGTCTGCCCAGGTGGCACTGAGCCTGAGATAGTCATTGCTCTCATACTAGATTGTTGGGCCTGTCTAAACTACCAGCTGAGAATTTCAGTTTGCTACCTTTCCCATATCCCTCCCTGGCCACCACTGCCTTTCCCATGGGGAATTGGCTCTGACTACTGCTTACTCTAGGGACAAACTCTTACCTGATAGAGAATCTGATTCTACTGATCTCATTTGAATTTATAAGGCACTTAAATATAACAGTGAAATTAAAATGGAACTCAAAACTCTAGCTAAGGCATGAGCTTTACTGGCTTTGTAGAACTTTGAGGTTCTGTAGGTTGTATGCTCCTGGCTCTTTTTCCGTCTTAATCTGTTTGAGGAAAAAAAAAAATAGTCATCAAGAGTTCAAAGATCTGGATCCTCATTTGTGTCGTGACTCTAATTAATGCTGTGACTTTGTCACCTCACCTCCCTAATCCTCAGTTTCCCCTTCATTGGATCAGATGAGCTTTCAGTTGCCCGATCCTATTAATTTGAAGAGGAATTTACAAAATGTACAATTTGCTTTCTGAACAATCCTGAGTGTGAAGCACCTCCTGTGTATCACAATAATTAGGTAGGTTGACTAAGTGTTGATTTAATTACTAAACGTGTTTCTCAGCCTTAATTTTCAGAATTCTCTACTCTCCCGTTAGGTTCCTCTATTCTTGATTTATGTACTTTCTTACCTCAGCAGGTCATTTGCACTTGCCTCCCCCACATTTCTGCCTCTTCATTCACATTTCTGCCTCTTCATTTAATACTGTGACTGTTCTTGTCCTTCTTCGGTTAATGATTTCACAGGGTACAAGCTACAGCTGACTCTTCTGAAGCAGAGCTAAACTCAGCTTTCTCATTATCTGAAAACATAAAGGTGAGAACATAGTTCCTTTTACCTAAAGACTTTCAAAAAAACTTACCATAGATCATGAACTATTAGGGATAGAAGAGAGATTCAGCCAGATGGATAAGCTCCTTAACAATGGGCCACCTAGGTTAAGCTCATGTCCTTCTGAGAGTCTCTGAGAGCTTGCAGCATGCCACAGGGATCACCCCACGATGAAAATACTGGGCAGAAGGAGCTCTTTTAGAATTTTCTCAGTTGAACAGCAGACCATGATATAAAAGGAGACATCCTGCATGGCTCTGCTGAAGAAATGAGTAGTCTGTAGGAACACCAAGTAGATGATGTCTGACTTAGTGAACTTTCTAGAAGGACCATGAGAAGCTGGTCTTTCTCTCAGGTCTAATCCTTCCCTTCCGTCAACATATGCATGCGCTTGCGCACACACAATAGAATTGGAAACCATTAACCATTGACTTGTACAGGGCAGACTGGACAGAAGGTTGGCTTCACCCCTCGGATACCCCAGTGGCCTATTCTCCTGAGCGCCTTCTAAATACAAACCACTCTTTTGGGTTGATACCACCCACTGTGAGTATTTCCTTGCTAAAAAAAAAAGCAAGACCTTCTGTTTTGACAACCTGAAGCCTATCTACCAAACATAATCAGAGGGGGAGTAGCAATCACCCCCCGGAGCAGAACTTCATCTCCCCCTTGTACCCACCACCAAACTTCAGCATTGCCATTTTATGGATTTCATTTATCCACTGCCCATTTTTTTCCTGGACTATTTTAAAGTAAACCCCATAGTCATATAATTTCATCTGTAAATATATATGCATTGCTAGAAGATAGGAACAATTTTTAAAAGTAACCAGAGGTGTTACATACAAAAAAATTGATCATAGTTTATTAATATCATCTAATACCGAGTCCATATTCAATTTTCCCAAATTGTCTCAAATGTTTTTCAAAATTGGTTCATTCAGATTGAGATCCATACAAGACCACCTCCCTCCCTCCCTCTGTTCTCCTGTTGGACTCCTCACTGATACAACACAGGGGGAAGCCAAAAGGGCGCAAGAGAAGATTGCTGATGCAGTCCAAACAGGTCAGCCACTGGGGTCAGAGAGCAGGGTGAAGAAAGATGGAGGAGGTGGATCTGCAGAAGAAAACAGGAAACCCGCCGTGCCTCAGAACACAAAACCCGACTCCATTTGCCGGGAAGAACATGATGTGTGCATGGGGAGCTGCAGGGAGATGAAGTTTCTGCTACATCAGGAAACCTCACGCACTTCTCCAGCTGGAAAGGAGAATAGAATGGGTCCTGTTCAGCATTCTCAGCCACATGCAACAGAAGAGAAGGAAGGATACATCAGGCTTCAATCAAGGCCTTTTTTTCTACCATATTTCCTCAATACTAAGATTCCATCACTTGCAAAAGGTACTGTCAGTTTAACAGCAGTCTCTCAAGTGCAAGAAGGAAGAAAGAAGGAAGGAAGGAAGAAGGAAAGAGGAAGGGAGGGTGGAAGAAAACCACATATTGCATTAATTGTAGCCATCAGTGGTACTTGAATATCCCTATTTCTAAGACATTAAAGTGAAAAAGAAAGACATGAGACTGAGCATAGATTTCTAGGGCAGTGCAACTATTCTGTATGATACTGTAATGGTGGGTACTTAATGATATAGTTGTCAAATAATCAAATAATGATATAGTTGTCAAGACCCAAAGAATGTACAACAAGAAGAGAGAACCTAACAACTATGCACTTCAGTTAATAATACGGTATCAATATTGGCTCATCAATTTTAACAAATGTACCATACCAACACAAGATGTTACTAACAGGGACTATTGTGTGTGTGTGGAGAGGTGGTGGAGAAAAGATATAGAGCAACTCATTCTGCTCAAAGTACTTTCTGCATTACTCTAAACTTAAACTGTTCTATAAAAATAAAGTCAATTAATTTTTTAAAGAAAGAAATGTGTGTTAGACTAAAGAAAATACAGTTACTACCCCGATCTTAAAATGTATGAGTATGGTGGGTATGGTGGGAATAATCTTAACCCAGGCAAACAGGCAAAGTTAACCAGAACATGAGTGTCTCTGCATTACTGTTTTGATAAGTGTGGATTTCATTATATTTGTATAGCTTAATTAAAGCAATTACAAAACACACCATCTCCCAGTTCCACAAGATAAAACACAAACAGAGGCAGATATTTATTTTCTCTCGAGACCTTACTTTTGCTTTAAAAATAATGATAGAAGAAATAATAATAGTTTGCCATACTGATGAATATCTAGTTGTCCTTAATATTAGTCAGAATCTAAGGCAGGATCATAATTGGCTACAGTGCAGACAAACTGAGGGATAGCCGTGGTTCAGGGTCCTTCAGCCCTGGCAAGTTGCCAATAGATTATTCGGTTCATTCTTTAGTCGTCTGAGTTGGCAGCTCTCAGTGTCTTTCTGTGAATAGAATTCAATGAACAGAATGGATAAAATAATTTGACTGAAAGATGTAACAATTGGACAGCCAGTTAAAAAGCTAGCCTGACACAGAGGGGCCGTGGCACTCTGTTTTTATCTGCTCTGGTCTCCAAAGACGGCCCCCAATGAACCAGGCCTCCATATACAAGCCCTAAAGTCATCCCCTCCCAGCGAACATGGGCCAGCCCTGTGATTCACTTTTGACTGTAGAATATAGCTAGGGTGATGTGAATTAGGAGGGCACTTACTATAATGAGCACTGGGGGTTGTATGTAAGTGATGAATCACTGAATTCTACTCCTGAAATCAATATTGCCCTGTATGATAACTAACGAGAATTTAAATAAAAATATGAAAAGAGAAAAAAGAATGTAGCAGAGGTCAAAAGTTTTGCAGCTTCCACCTGGGACTCTTGAAATGTTTATTGTGAGGGAAGCCAGTCACCATCAAAGAAGTTCAATGCCCCTGAGATCCGTCTCGTGCTCCTTAGCAACATACTTCAGAGTAAGATGGCCTCTGTACCAAACGCTGAGTGAAGAGAGCTGTTTTTGTTATATTCTGGTTATCTATTAATGCACAATGAACTACTCCAAAACTCAGTGATTTAAAACAATGTTTTTTTGATGGGCCACTCTGGCTGGCCAGTCTCAGCGGGGCAGTTCTTGCCTGGGGACTCTCATGGGGTCACAGTCAAATATGGGAGTTAAGGCTAGAGTCATTGGAAGGCTCAACTGCACCAGACGCCCGAGATGGCTTCCTCCAGCACATGTCTGGCACTTCACCCAGATGGCTGGGAGAAGGAGAGTCTAGCTGGGTATCTCTGTCTCCCCATGCTGCCTTTCCGGTGGCAAGTGTGGGCATCTTCACAGCATGGGCATTTCAGGGGAGCTGAACCTGGACTGAGATGCCAAGAGCCCCAATAGGAAGCTGCAAGACTTCTTTTGATGGAGCCTGGGGAGTCCTATAGTATTGCTTCTGACACACCCTATAGTCAAAAGGGGTCTTCTTTGGAGGCCAGTGGCTATAAGAGCAAATAAATTTGAGTGCCACTGTTCTTCCGTGGAAGTGTATTTTTGTGTGTGTGTCCGACAATTCCCCAGGTTCCCTTTAAGTAGCAGGGTCAGGTAATAATAACAACAAAACGACTATTCCTGAGAGCTTACAGTGTGCCGGGCACTGACTGCCCTACCGCTTTCTCTCTCCCAGTGTCCTGTGAATTACTACACATTTATCTCCGTTTCGCAGATGATGGAACAGCGTAGAAAATAACTTGTTTAAGATCTCGCGGTTAGTCACGTGCGGGCCCCTGTGCCGTCCACAGCGTAGCCATTCTGACTTCTAGCCATTTAGATAACTGTGTTGAATTCTAATAATTTCTAATGCTTTTGTCTACCCTGTAGGAGAAGCCAAGAGAACCTTGAGGCAGATGCAGTAAAGGAAGGGTAAAAACAGAAGACGCTGGAAATCACCACCAGAAAATAATACCATTTCCATTGACTCTTCCTGCGGAGGGCACAGATCGTTCTCTGTGAGGATCCCTGCCTAACACTCACTCCCCCACCTGATCCCTATTTTACTCGTCACTGTGCTTTTGGTCAGTGGTTCTTAAACCCGGCTTCACTTTACAATCATCTGGGGAGATGTAAAAAAACCCTGATGGCCCATCCTTAGCCCTGACCGATGAGATCACAGTGTCTGGGATAGAACTGAGCTATCTGTATTTTATAATTCTCCCAATCTCACGGAATCTAGTGTAGAGTCAAATAATATAAACACTACTCTAGTTATCGAGAATAGTTGATATTTATTTCACCAAACACACCAGGACTTTCAATGTTGCTGCCTTTTGCTTTTGCCACCCGTTTTGTTTGGCAAAGGTCAGATCATCTTTCCACACCCAGAGTGTCACTTCCTTTGCAAAGCCACCTTACCTTCAGACCACCCTTCTTCAAAGAGGACAGACTACACCTCTGACTGTATGTCCTACCTCTACTGTACCAGCATCTAAACGAATTATTTCTCTGGCTTGCTTGCCTGGCTCTCTTCTCCTACCACCCACCATCATAATCCTCTCAGGGCAGGAAACATATTTTACTCAATTCCCAGCACAGTGCCTGGCACACAGTAGAGCCATGATAAATGTTTATTGACTGATGAATAATAAATGAATGAATGGAATGAATGAATGGATGGAAGAATGAACGAACAAATGAACAAATGAACGAATGAATGAAATTTAAAATCTGGGGCACCTGGGTGGCTCAGTCGTTAAGCGTCTGCCTTCGGCTCAGGTCATGATCCCAGGGTCCTGGGATCGAGCCCCGCATCGGGCTCCCTGCTCAGCAGGAAGCCTGCTTCTCCCTCTCCCACTCCCCCTGCTTGTGTTCCCTCTCTCTCTGTCTCTCTGTCAAATAAATAAAATCTTAAAAAAACAAAACAAAACAAATTTAAAATCTGCTGCGTGCCGTGGTTTATTCCAGGGCTGGGATGAAGAGCATAAACCTCCTTGCCGAGGCTGTGTACAGACTATCAGAACTGCCCACGTGTAAACATTCGTACGACTAAGCATTGCTTATCAGACAATGATGCTCTCAAGCCCAGTAACTTACCCATAAGGATTTGGTTCAGAAAAGTTCGAAAGGCCTGTTCTTAAACACAAGCAAGATGTAAGTGGTAATGGGTATTTTAAAGCAGACAAGTTTATCAGTCCGGGTTCTGGCAAGAAACCAATGCCACATTCACAATGGAACAATTGAGAGTTTAACAAAGGGATTATGTCAATGGTGCCCCAGGCGTTAGGGAAACCAGTGAAGAATGATGTACTATACTTGGGCTGGCAACATAGGGGCTCTTTGTCATCCTCCCTTGACCTGTCTGAAGAGGCAAAGCGGGGGAGAGCTGTTCCTGGAACTTAAAAGAGAATAGCTATTTGGACAGGGCCATGTGTCAGGAGCCACCATGGGTCATCCGTGGGGAGACACAACTGGTTGCCATAACCAACAAAGAGGGAGCATAGGACCTCACATTTTCCCTCTCTCTGACCTCCTGCCGAAGCCCCTCATTGGCTGAATCCAACTGAGCATTGGAGGGCAAGAAAGCTCAATGTAGGTCCCTATGGGTCAGCCTCCCCTGTTGCCCAGCTTGGTGGAGAGGAGATATGGGAAGAGAATGGAAAATACCCAGCGCAGGAAGATGAGTCAGTCCTTGGGGACAACGCATACCGCCCCTGTTAGCGCACACCTGTTCCACTGGCCTCTTCCCCCTGGCAGGTTGCTCAGGCCCAAGCGACTTTCCCATGATTAATGGTGTTACTAGGTCTTATGGAGGACTTTTCAGAGGCACAGTCTTGGTCTTGAACGTTTTATTTACTTCCTCTTAAACACATCCAAAATTGTTTGAGGTCTTCTAAGGATTTGTACTATTCCCAGTCACAGAGGAGATAGAGAATAAACAGAAGGGAAAAATCCCTAAGCTTCAAGCTTATACTACAATATTGAAAAAAGAAAGCGCTCTGAAGTCTATAATGCATTCCAGATCTGGCCTCTTTATTTCTTTTCCTCAGGGGATTAGTCCTGGTCTGCCTCAGACCTTAAATTCCCTTGGGCCAGCAACTTTTGGCAGGAAGGTGCTAGCCCCCTCCAACTTCCTTTGCTTTCCAGAAAGTTCTAGGTCTATTATCTTTTTTGTGGCTTATAGCAAGGGTCACAAATGCAAATGAATATAAGGGCCTGAATTCGGAGTTCAAATAAATTGAGCTGAGTGCAGACCCTTGCACTTACTATATGCCAGGCACTAAGTGTTTTAAATTTATCAGCTTCTTCACTTACCACAATTCTATGAGATAGACATAATTATTATCTCTGTTTTTTCGGAGGAAATTGAGACATGGAATACATTTCCTGTATAAAGGGAGCAGTAGGTACTTGGCTCCTCATCCTAATCAGGCATAAATGTGGGTCATGACCCTGTATCTTTTTAAGAGCTTGAAATCTGAATTTAATGTGAACTCTCCCAATTAAGAAAAAAAATGGCAACTATTTAGAAATTTTAAAAAATACTACACAGGCCAAAGACAGTAACTCTGTGGATCAGCTATGGCTTTGGACAGCCCCTTTACAACCTTGGGTCAATGATTCTAGAAGCCTTTCAAGCAGCAAAGCTCAAACGTTTTAAATCAAAAGTGCAGAGAACTGCTATAAGTTAGCATGAATCTGTGGGAAGAACAGAAGTTGCCCCCGGAGGTCACCACTTTTCCTCTGCAGGAGGCACAAGGACATGCACAAACCGCCCCCCCCCCCCAATCCAGGAACAACTTGAAAGCACTAAGTTAACTAAAAGTCCTTCAGGAAAAAAAAAACAAGCAGGTGAGTTTCATTTGCATTGCCCGCAGGAGGCCAGACACCTGGCTTCTCCCTTTCAATTACCCTTCTTTACAGAGAGGTGCCTGGAGGAATCTAATTTCACCTCCAATCATTTTTTCCATTACTTTTATTTAGGAAAATAAATAGCCATCTCTGGTGCTGAGTACTCAAGTTGAAATTGTAGAAGCACTACCCAACTGGAAGAAAATGTTTAGTTTGCTGAGCCCATTTACATTTCTTACAGTTCCTGTTTTTCATAATGTCAGGTTTGAGACCAACACACACTAATGGCTGTGTTATAAATACACCAAAAAGTGGCTCCATGTCTCTGAAAGGTGGTTCCTGTGTATCTACTTGTATCTCTTTCCAAAGTGCTCCCCCCCACCCCCCACCAGAGAAAACACCAGCAGCAATTAAGGCAGACAAATGACTCATTTGGATTAAAGTAGCTTGAGAGTTGAGGGTTTTTAAAAGCACAAGTTATTTTTAAAAATCTTCACAATCAGCTCTAATTGGCAGCCCTTTTTTCCTTCTCATTTTGCACTATTGTGAAGGTTTCAAGAGACCTCTTGGCCATCTTGACCCTCCCATGTGTGGGCAGAGCAGGGAACAAGGCACAGCCAGCCTCTTGGGCTTAATCCTACAGAACAATGATCCTGGAAGTGTCTTTTGTGCCCACCTGCACCGGAATTACCTGGGAAGAGGAGGTGCTCATCTAAAATGCAGACTTTGGGCCCCCCACCCCCACCCCAGACCAGTTCCATCAGAATCTCTGGAGTTTGAGTGGAAATCGGCACTTTAACAAGCTCCTCTAGGTGATTAGTGGGCAAACTGAGAGCTGTTACACAGAGGCCTGGGATGAAAACCGTAAATGCTCACATTTCATGTATATTTCCTCTGCCTTAGGCACAGGTGTCCCTGCCCTCCATATGCCTGCTCACCCGTGCCTCACCAATACTGTTGCCGAAGGTCATCGAGAAGACATGACCTCCAGTTAACCCATGAGCTGGACCCAGGCACTTGGAACTCCCCACCCCCACCCCTGTCCTTGTAATGTGGGTTTGGCTTGCCTTTCCTCCTCAGAGGTAAGGACACAGGTCACAGCCTTGAGATGGTGATGTGGGGTTAAGAACACCTGCACGGTATATATGACTGAACCCAGTTAAGGCCTCTATGTAAACTTTTAAGATTTAGTGGGCGGGTGTGGGGATCCACGTCTTGCTGCTGCCCAAGGAAAACCTCGTGTATAAGTTCCCTTTGCTTATTAAACCTGCCACCTACCAACCTGGAGTGGCCAGCCTCTTTTTATCACCTGGATCTAAGCACAGGGGCCAGTTTCAGAGTCTATCGAAGAACCTCCCAAAAGGGTTGGGAACCAAGAAATAACCCCCCCTTTTTTCTTTAAAGATTTCATTTATTTGACAGAGAGAGGCACAGCGAGAGAGGGAACACAAGCAGGGGGAGTGGGAGAGGGAGAAGCAGGCTTCCTGCTGAGCAGGGAGCCCGATGTGGGGCTCGATCCCAGGACCCTGGGATCCCGACCTAAGCTAAAGGCAGATGCTTAACGACTGAGCCACCCAGGAGCCCCACCTCTTTGACATAGCTACTATCAATCTCATATTTCAGAAGAGGAAACTGAGGCACAGAGAGATTTCATAAATTTCCCAAGATAATATATACGCCTGATTAGCAACAGAGATGAGAGCCGAACTCAGGCATTTTGGCTTCAGAGGCCACTCTTGCTATTACTTTAGAGCTTTCTCCCAGGGTAGTCCCCCAGAGTGCTGATTTAAAATGCAGGCCCTGGGGGCACCTGGGTGGCTCAGTCGTTAAGCATCTGCCTTCGGCTTAGGTAATGATCCCAGGGTCCTGGGATCAAGCCCTGCATGGGGCTCCCTGCTCAGCGGGAAGCCTGCTTCTCCCTCTCCCACTCCCCCTGCTTGTGTTCCTGCTTTCGCTATCTCTCTCTCTGTCAAATAAATAATAAAATCTTAAAAAAATAATAAAATAAAATGCAGGCCCTAGGGCCCATGTCCCAAAGATTCGGATTTGGTGGGTCCTGGGGGAAGGCCCATCAGCCTGCTGGGGCTTAGCAAGCATCCTGGGGAGCGCTCCCCTGCTCCCTGTGGTCACACTTTCACATACTAGATTTGTCACAAGAAGGTCCTTGAGGCAGTTTCCCTCCTAGACAAAGTTCTCACTTGGGACAGGACCCAGAACCCCTCCCTCCGGTACTGTCAGTCCATCTTCTCACTAGGTGCTTCTCTCTCCCTACAAATATGCTCGTGACCTCCCCTGTCAGGAACGCGGGGCAAAGCTGAAAAGCAACCACAGGCTACCTCACACCTCTAGCTGCCCTCCTTGGTTTTAACATCAAATGGTTGGAATTAATAGTCCACCTTTCCGTGCCCACCCTCATTTCCCTCCCCAGCCCATTACCTCTGGCTTCCACCACTGTGCCCTTGAGGGGCTCTAACTAAGGTCTCAGGTGGTCTCTCTTGCCTGGCCCCAGAGGGACATTTTTCAGGACCTCCTTCTGCACAGTGCATCAGGGCTCACCCCTTCCTGACACCCTCTTCCTGCTGGGCTGCCGTTGCCCCATTCTCCAATTGTTTCTCTGCTATTCCTGGATCCTCTCTTCTGCTCTTTACATTCAGGGGCTCCGTGAAGTTCTGCCCTGGGGTGTTCTTTTCTCCTTCTTCGGGCAATGTCAGCCTTTCATGTGGCTTCAATAATCATCTATGAAATCCCTCTCTTGATGTTTCTTTCTCATTCTCTTGCTCTTTGGAAGTCTTGTCCTTTATTTTTAAGCATCTTTTGGATAAACCTGTTTGAAGACCCTGCAGTTGTTACAATCTTATCCCAAACAACTCATTATTTGTGTATCTTCCCCAAACACGTTTTTAGCTCTTTATTTTTTAAAAATTTCTGTGAATACTTTCATCATCTACACAGTTTCCCAAGTCAGAAAGTTGATTCATCCTCAACTCCCCACCCCCACTTTAACGCAAGTCTTGAACTTTCTAGAAAGTGCCTCTCTACTGCTTTAGTTCAGGTTGACACATGACCTCAGAACTGGTCTCCTAGTCTATCTTTAATGTGTCACCAGATTTGACTCCCAAAGAAACAAAGTTGATAATACATCTCTGTTGCATCGACATTCAACCGAAAGCTCAAGTCTGAACGCTTTGACTTAAAGATTCGATTTCATGGCAGCCCCTTCTTGGACCCTTCCCACTCTGCTCCTGCCACCCTCCACTGCTGCTCACTTCAGTGAGCCTCCATGTTCTTGATTTGCACAAGCCAACTCCTCCAACGCCTTTTTTGATTTCTTCATTTGGTTAAACTCTGCCTTATTTTCTAAACCCAGTTGAATGCCATCTTGTCTGCGAAGCCCCCATTCCTCCAAGCAGAGACCAAGTTACTCACACTCTGGCTGCTCCAGGATTTGATACCCCCAATGCATCTGAATTACTTTCTCACACATCTGTCCTCATCCCTCAGCTGAGAGCATCGCAGGGAAAGACCACTGATTTGTCGGATCTGTCTCTGTAGCCTCAGAGCCTGCACGCAGTGGATACTCGCTAAGTGTTATTCTAACAGATGGCAGTTGCTCCCTGGGATTCAGAGGGCAATCAATGTCATACTTACTTATCTTCCTAAGCTCTATTAAGTTTGGCTCGAGCACTCACTTGCCAGTGGAAATCTTGTGCAGGGGAATTTTGAGCCCTACAAGACCAAGTAATTATCGACGGGCCAGCGTCCTGCACACTGGCTTGTGAGGGTCACCACTGCCCAGACAGACTAGAGTTGTGGCCGCACTTGCAATGGAACAGTCAGGAAGATTAGGCCCACGCCATCTGTATCCATCTATAGAGGTGTCTACACTGCCAACTCCTTCTGAAGCCTGCCTATCTCCAGGGCCCAGCACCTAGGCTAAGACCTAGTTACTAGAGCCACTTGAACCCCTGACCTGCCCTCGCCCTGGCTTGGGGAGTCCCCAGCCTCATCTCCTTCCACCCTCAAGGGTCAAATTCTCTGTCCTCTTTGTGTCTCCAAAAATCAAGATTAGCTGCTCGGTAGGCCTAGCCCAGGCACTGACAGCTTACATGCCTGCGCGCACCGGAAGTGGGCTGTGTCCGAGGACAGCAGAAGGGAGGGGAAGGATGGCGGCGGCTTTTCAGTTGCAGCTAACTGACAACACGAGGGAGGGCCGCCCACGGTGGCCAAAGGGCTCTTTCTAATTTTTTGAGAGATGCTGGGAATGGGATTTTTGTGAGAAATAATGTGGTAGTTGATTTTTAAAAACATCATTTTGGGAGCCAAATAAAACCCGTTTGTAGGCCAGATTCAGTTGGTGGCTGGGCAGTTTGTGACCTGTGACCCAGGGCTTTCTCTCCTAAGAGTTTTAGGGTTTGTCTCTATGGTGGCCCTCCCCGCCTAGCAAATGTTCTTCTGCCCTGGGAAACACAAGAGAACTGCTTACTCTGACTGCAAGTTGTAGAACCCAGTGTCTTCATGGCAATGGTGGGAACGCTGTAGACTTTTCCATGGTGGGCCCCAGGAGTGAGCACATAAAACATAAAGGCTGGTTAGTATCTTAATAAGCTGCCTTATAATATTTGGTTATTATGGCAGAGGAATGAAGGATAGCCCAAGGTTGTACCCTTTCTTCTAAGGACCACTTCTGTATTTGAACAGTGACCTTCTGTATCAGTGTGTTTTAGGGAAGGACCAATTTTCAAAATCTGTCATGAGTTAATAGTAAAATATGATAATAAATTACTGGAAAAAGTGAACTAAAAGACATACACAATGCAAAGCTCCAATTTTATATTATTAGATACAACAGACATAAAATTAGTCTGTCAAATGACGATAAAGCAGTGGTTCTCAACCAGGAGCATTTGTCTCATGGGGACGTTTGTCAATGTCTGGAGACGTTTTGGTTATCAAAACTGGGAGGACGGTGCTATTGGCATCCAATAGGTAAATGCTAGCAATACTGCTAAACATCCTAGAATGCCCAGAATTGCCCCACAACTGTCACCAGGCCTAAGAAATCAATAGTGCGGGACTGCCAGGCGGCTGGATCTGTGAGCGTCTGCCTCTTGATCTCAGGTCTTGATCTCAGGGTGGTGAGTTTAAGCTCCATGTTGGGCTCCATGCTGGGCGTGGAGCCTACTTAAAAAAAAAAAGTAAAGAGTGCCAAGGTTGTTTCCATTATAGTTTCTAAATGACTCCCTCATTTTCTGTCTTTTCCTCTGTGTGGACCAGTCAGGAGCACTTCCCTGACTGGCACTGGTCTATAGATCATACTCCAAGAATTAACATTGCCAATGCCTTTCTGACCAAACCCAAAGCATAAGCCAATAGTGGGATTTCCAGGAAACTTAGTGTCTTATCCTAATAGCAGGTGGTTAAAAATAAATCTAAGATTGTAAATTCATCAACTTCTATTATGGTACTTTTCAGATAACATATCGTCCTCTTTGGGGACAGAGGCATAGCTGAGGAAGAGCCTCTGTCTTTTTAGATACTATTGTGGCAGGTGTCTCTGAACCTTTCTTGTTTAAGCCCTGTGTACATGGGGAGAAATGGAATGGTATTCTTAACTTTCTTGAATTTTAAAAATTAAAAACAAAACACAAAAAATCTCTTGAAAAGAGTGATCCAAGTGAATGACTGATTAGTAGTCAAGTCATTATCAAGTGTCTTCATTGTCTGCTAGCTGCAAGAATCATGTTCGATGTCAAATGGCTTTTAATTTCTCCATGTCACTCTCCCAGACCCTCCCTAGACTCAGGGAGGGAAATGCTTCTTACAATGCCAAATCCAGATAAAATGAAACATGGAAGTTGTGCCACATGTTGCAAAAAGTAAGAGCTTTTGGAATCCACGAGTTTGAATCTCAGCTCTGTTGCTTACTATTGTAGCCTTAGACAAAAAACTAATTTTAAATTGATAAAATGAAAGTAGTAATAATTGATTTTCAGGATTGCTGTGAAGATGATGTGCCAAGTGCTCAGCACAGCTTGGCTCATTTGGACACTGCAGTTGGTATTTATCTTTCTTTTTGGCTGTCCTGCATCTATCCCTCCTTCTTATGTGTGTGGTGGTCCTCTCACTGAGTATGGTAATGGTGGGGGCACTTCAGCACCTGGGGAAGCCAAGAAAGGAGATTAGTCTCCACCATTGGATCCAGGCAGACCAATCAGGTGCACACACGTGATTGATAGGATTAAGTGATACAAAAATAAGAAACTGTACTCTCTCAGGGTACCTGAAGTAGGGTCTGATGGTGGCAATGGGGCTTTCAGGGAGAGGGGACATCCTTGGCCAGACTTGTCCAAGCAAAAGGATGCTTGCTGGGCTTGCTACGGAACTTCCCAAACTAGCTTGGTTCTTGCTTGACTTCCAAATCTGATTTTCCAACCTCCAACCTCCTCAAGTCTGTGTGCCCTTGGTATCCTCCTAATCAGGTGCTTATAAAAATTTTTTAAAGATAGCCAGATGCCATTTAGGTTGCTTGAAAACAATAAATGTTAAATCCCTTGCTCATTTTTTTTCTCTCCCACCTCTCCATTTTTGTTTCTATGAATTGCTGTACACTGTTTCTCTTGGCCTAGAATTCTTCTGTGAAGTGTCTAATTTGGGTTCCTTCTCAAGTTTTTCCGCACCAAAGTGTACTGTTTATAATCTAATTGATGTTTCCTGAGCTCTGCTTGGAACTTACAACATGAATGAATGTTCTTTTATAAACAATACTCTCTTGACTCAAATTCTTCCCCTTTCCCCTCCCCCAAATGCACACACAATTAGACCAGTCCTATTATTATCTATTTATCTGTGGTTTTCTTGACTCTCTAACATAGCTACTTTCTCTCTTTTTTGGGGGGTGGGTGGGTAGGTATTTACTTTGCATCAGGCACTGTGTCAAATGTTTTCTAACTGTGGCAGAGATTGCTGGCTGCCCACCCAATATCCATTCTCTCCCTTTTCCTCAACAACAGAACCTCTAAAGTGCCTAACACACACACACACACACACACACACACACACACACACACACACGGACACACACGGACACCAACTTCTCTTGACGAGCGCCCATCTACCGCATTTTACATGGAAGTTGTTGGATAAGGCTTCCAAGAGAGTTATTTTAAGGGACCGGACTCAGCGGCAAGGTGCTACTTTTGCCCTTTCCCCCTTCTTTCTCTTGTTTAAACATGAGTCAATCCAGAGTCCAGAGTTCTGGCAGCCATTCTGTCACCATAAGGAAGTCCTGAAGCTGAAAGCCTATATTAAGGATGCTGGAGCGAAAAATGAGAAGCCTGCTGGGTCACTGACGAAAACACGGAGCTGCAGTACCAGCTCTAGACCATCTACCTCAACTATCTTAATGTTGAGTGAAGAAAAAAAATCTAATTTATTTAAATTTCTGCTAATTTGGTCTCTGCTACAAGCATCTGAAAACACTCCTTTATCAATATATAGATAATCATGCAAAAATCCTATAGGGTTCGTTCTTTTGTCCATTTTACAGGATGTGAAGTCTTAGGCTAGCTAGTTATGTAACTTGCCTGAGTTACTCATTCATTGGACAGATCTGGATTGAACCAGTAGCACATGAATCAGCATTTGAAAGCAGTGTTTGTTTGAGAACAAAGACTAGATACCTAATCATTACATTTTACTGTCTCTGAGTTGAGCATGCCAGTAGAATTTTAGACCAATGCAATTTGTGGACCTTCTTGGGTAAGTGTGACTGCTGGAAATTTTCTTATTGGAACAGATCCTCAGGATGTTCTTTCTTCTCTTTCATGCCCTGTCCAGCAAAAGGCATGTTTTTTGCCTTCGACTAAATTGGTCCGATGGCCAACTTTGCATGGAAGAGATATTTCTTTTTCTTTTCTCTGAATGTAAATTTCTAATTCCTTGGAACATTCCTAGGAGAATCTGTTGTTGAGATGAAATCAACTTCCAGGAAAGTGTGTGTCACAAAGTAAGTGCTCAATAAAAGTTGAATGGATTTATGAATTAATGAATGCTGTTCTCACAGCAATTTTCCCTGGGACACTGATTCCCAAGCTCTTTCTTAAGAGCCATTTTTGTGTCCTGCCTTGTTGTGAAAAGTAGAAGCTTCTTTGTGAGGAATCCTGACTGCCTAGGCGCAGTCTGGTTCCTACAACACCAACTAACCTATCTTTGTACTCTCTAAGGACCCCCCCCCTTTTTTTTTTCTGAAAGGTTTTGGTGAAAAGCTCTTATTACAGATTGTGGAAAGAGTTTTTGCTAACTCATGCAATCCAGTGTAGAAATTGGGCAGAGGCTCTGTAATCATAGAAGCTACATTCCAATCATGGTTCTGAAACTCCTCACCTCTGTATCTGTGGGCAAGTTACTTAAGCTGAGCCTCCACTTGTCCATCTGTAAAAAGGGCACAGTAATAATTCCCATTCTTATAAGGATTATAGGAGGGAATGTATGAAAAGCATTTAGCAGAGTGCCTAGTTCACAGTGCATGTTTAAAGATGATAGCAACTATCACTAGTGAAAATACTCACTTTTGCTTAGAAGCATTTCTTAATCCTTCAGGTAGAATTAGCCATCTCCTTGGTGGTGGCTCCTTAATGCCCCATATCTTTCAAAGAACACAAAATATCTAAGAAAGTTTAGCTGGTTCTAAGCTTGTCTTACCTACACTAAATTATTCTGAGGGCAGGATTTTTCTTGAAATTACTAGTAACTGGCACAGGGAGAAGTGCTCAGTAACTGAAGAATAAAAGAACCAAAGAATATGACAATATAACAGTATAACACTGAATATTGACATAACATTGAATATGACAATATAACAATGCCTTTGTTATAAGAATAAATATGAGAGTTGAGATAAGCCAGGTAAGCCTATTCATAGAGCAATTTCTGGTTTTCAGTCTAAGAAATTCTGAATGGTATATTCCCTGGTGGGAGCAGGGGAGAGGAGAGTGTGGGAGCATTCCCTGGTCCAGGTGTGTAAATGGATATTTCTGCAACCCACTGTGGCCCAGCTGGTCCTGGTTTGTCTCCCACAGAGAGATATATAATTTAGCAGTTGTGGACACTGGTGACTGTTCTGAGCTGGAGTAGAGAGGGTTCACTTATTATAATGCTAAAAGCAAAAAGAAAAACTTGCTGGAGCATATAGTTCTTTCAGTAATTTTTAAATTGAGTTACCACAGGTGAACTCCTGAATTTCTCATTTATGTTTTCATCACTAGATCTCAGTCCTTTATCTGCTGAAACCAGATACAAGAGAGTAAGTTGGGAGAAGGGGTCTCAGAAACTTCATAAAATTTGTCTGCAGGGTCTTAACTATTTTTAATAACTCTAGTTGTAGGTATATTAGGAATAATCAGTTCTTACCTGAGAGCAAAAGTCTGCCCTGTCTTCACTGATAGGGCCGTAAACTATGTTAGGAAAGGAGGAAAAGTTAAACTATACCAGGAAAGCAGAGGAAAGAATTCACCTGCTAAGGAGCCATACTAGGCTCTGTGCAAAAATAAACCAGGAATTTTTTTTAAGCCCGTTGAGAGAGCTAGATTACAAATGCAGTTCCCTAATGTAGTTGTCATAAACGTGCTTTGAAATGGCATTAACTGATTGCTCCTATCATACCAACAGCCTAACTTAAAAGCTCCCAAGGGAATTTAACTTTAAACATAAAGCTTGTTAGAGGAACGATAAAAAAGCAGCATTCGCTGATTAAATTTAAATTTACAATAGGAACATGGTTGCAACCCAACTTCCATGGGCTTGCTGGAAGAAATACAGTGTTGAGAACGTTTTAGTCTGAACACCAAATAAATATTGGGCCTTTCTAATTCACCACCTCCTTTTGCTCACTAGCCCCCTGCCTTTCCCTTCTCCAAGCTGGAATTTTGCAGAGGCAAGAGAGGCTGAAATCGGATAGGGGAACAGGGATTCGCCTGTAGAACTCTGAAATGTCAAGGCGGTACTGAATGAATGGGTAGCGGATCCTGCTCACCGCAGCGGCCCCAAAATAGGTTCCCTGAGCTGGTGGCCTGGAGCAGGCATCATATTTAGCTGAGGGCTTCTGGGGCCAGATCGGATGCCGCGAGGTAGTTACTCCAAAACGCTGGACTCTGGGAAAGTCACAGGCCGAGGCTCACTCACCTGCCCTGCCGGGGAGAGCTGCTGGGGGTGTTCTCTGCCGCCTCCCACCCAGTCAAATCACCTACGCTCCCACACACTGTTCCCACCCCTTCCCAGCGAGGTCAAAGGAACCCTGGCCGTGGGTCAAATCGATGGCATGCAGCCAGCTGCACGCCAAGTATTAATAAAGAGCCTTGGGCTGCAGGAGACTGGCGCTGGAGCCTCGGGTTGCAAAGTGAAAGGAGCGCCAGGCGTGTGTCCTTGGCTCTCCCACTGCAGTGGCGCGCGCCCAGCTGCTGCCGGGCACACCTGCGGGGCCCCAAGGGGGGCGCTGCCTCAGCAACTGCAGCCGCCGCCTAGACCGAAGGAGCCGCTCGGGGGACAGCCCGGAGTCGGGGAGCAGCGATGAGCAGCCACCCGGACCGCGAGTGCCCGCTGAACGGTAACGACTGGCCTCCGCGCGGCTGCGATTTTAGCCCTTAATCGCTCCCCACGCGGGTTTTTTTCTCTCACGGAAAATGGTTGACCTGGGGGAAACGAGGCGGAGGGTTATTTCTCTGTAAGGCGGCTGGGGTGGGTAGGAAGTCTGCATCGTCGTGGATTTTTTGCATCCCTTTCTGCACCTTTGGGGCTTATTTTTAGAATTAAACAAGTTAACTTTTATGAAGCGCGCTTGCACAGGAATGGGCATTGTGCAGGTTTGTTAAATGAAGTGCATGTCGGGGTTTTACTGCTTGGCGCGCTGCTGCGGGGATCCCTAGACCCGGTGGAAGTGCCTTCCCTGAAAGAAAGCAGATTTTGCTTCTACTTTGGGACAAGCACAGCACCACCCCTCCCACCTCCACCCTGCTACTCTACCAACAGGCGTTAAAAGAGGCTACCCTGATCTTACAGAGAGAGTGATGCCCTGAAGTACTTAGGATGGGAGCCTGCAGGTGGGGGACTGGATGTTAGTTGTTTAAAGAAAGTGTTGAGCAGCAGAATTCCCCAGACTGATTTTATAACGCGGATGTCATTTAGTTCTACTGTCATATCATGATTACCAGCTTTAGCGAGGGAGGGTCTTAGATGGCTTTGAACGTGTGATGCAATACTGTGAACGTTGTTTCCGTGAAAACTCACCCATCCATAAACGTTTGGATGTTTGCCAAGGGTTTCACAAAAAGCTCACCCCTTACCTGCCCTCGCCGGTGAAGAGCCCTGCTTTGAAAGGTCATTACTATTGCTATTTAGGCATTTTCACGAACTAGTTAGTTGTTGACCTTTTAGGAGGAGCCCTCCTCCAGGAATAACTCCTCTTTGCATCAATACCCTTTCGAATTGTACTGAACACGACTTAATGAAGCTGTGTTAAGTCGGAGCTCTCTGGGGGCTTGGGCTCAACAGGTGCGTCAGGTACCCTGGCTTGCGTTCCCTGCGGATCATTTTCAGGGTGGGGAATTTTGCAGAGTAGTTGGCAAGACAAGAACCATTGTACTACAAGAAACATTTTTCGTTTGTTCCTTTTATTGTCCCCCAAAAGTTCCAGCATAATTGCCCCGGATCCTATTCAAAAAATTTTTTTTCAAGTTGCATTATTATTGTTTCATTATATGGTATTAAAAAAAAACAACTAGCTTTTAAACTGCAGGAGCTTTTTGCAAAACTATTACTTTTGCGTTTCTAGGGTCAGCACACACTGTCATTTAAGACATCTGGCTATTTGAGAACTGACTGAGAAGTATAAAGTAGACTGTTGATTTAAAGAATTCCTAATAATATGGCAGGCTTCTTTATGGGAGGCAAGGGTGAGCAGGATAATTCTGACTACCTGAGCCCTGCACTGTTTTGTTTGTTTGGTTTTTTGTTTTTAAGCCTAATTCTTGTTTCAAAGCCACACACCCTTTGGAACTCTGATAGGAACTTAAAAAAAAGTATCTATTCTTCCTAAATCAAACATGCATCCTTGTAACTGGACACGTCTTGTGAGGACTTCAATAATTGCCATGTTTGAATAGTGAAGAGCAAAGTTTAACCTTAAATTTTAATTCCAGAGAATACCAGAAGGCTTAGGCTGTGTGTCTGGTCATCCTTGAGCAGGTGATAAGGCGATAACATGTCTGATCACAACTAATTGTGCCAAATGTTGGCTATGACACCCTAAAAGGTGGGATATAGGATATATATCTGTCAGACTTAGTAAATTTCTAAGTATGTGTGACCAGATTGAGCAAGGTGACATTTGATGAGTATGTTAAATGATTTGCCTGTGTTAAACAAATTCTTGTTGGCTATCTGTTACAAACCTATACTAGGGAACTTTGTTGCGGGTACAGAATTATTCATGCTTGTGTACAGTTTATGATCTTGCCATAGTACATCCAAGAGAAGTTTAGGCAATTGATTACATCAGATGAAATTTTAATTCCATTAAAAATTAAGAGTTCTTTGGACTCAAATAATATTTCCCCTTGTGGTTTGAAATAATAACACAAACCCACAAACATTCCACATAAATCAACCTGCAAATTCATTCTTTCTATTTTATTCAGCTTTGATTCTTACTGAAACACTTTTAAAATGGAAGCAAATTTCAAGTTTTAATGGGGGAGGGTTGCAGGTATTTCTTCTCTTGAAAAGGAGACCTTAAAATACTGTTATAAGTCTGGTATATTTCAATGAAATTGAAACTATGATATCCAGGAACAAAATTTTTCAGTAATTTGTTTAGTGCCCTCCTTATGACTCAAAGACAGTGACAAAAGATACTAATTTTCCAACATGTTGTCATGTCAATACACTCCTTTGTTGCAAATCATAGTTAAGCTAACTTTTGATATCCCCTCTGCCCTTGGCTTTCCCTGCTTTATTATATAAAGATGTTATGACAGTTCATGAATACCTAATTTGTAAGTGTTCCCTAATTGTTTTGCATATATACTTGAAGTGCTTTCAAGTGCATGGAAGTTGAGTATCTTTTGTTTATCTTTTGTTTGCAGAGTTAGCTCCAGGAACAAGAACCTTTGTGAACCTTTGTGAACCTTTGTGAACCTTTGTAAAGTGGGGTAGCCCTCCCCTCCCCAAACTCCACCCCTCCCCTGCCCTTTTTAAAAATCACCATTCTTTGGGAATGAAAGGGTAAATGAGTAACCTTTAATCTGATATATTTATATACTTTGCAGAAATTATAATGTTGCTTCAACACCATCCCTGGGAACATCACAACATTGTTTTCTTTTTAATTTCTCGTTTCTTCAGTTTTCTAACTGAGAAGTGGGATCTTGGGCCTCTTTTTCCAGGGTCTGCCAACAGCACCACCTTTCTCTTCCAAATGGGGAATTCCCTTTTGGTTCTGAAGGAAATCCTGATCTCATTTTTTTGAGATTTTCCCTCATCAACACTCTGGTAACCTCACTGAGTGCCCCTGTGACCCCATCCCCTCCTGGCTAGTTAGCCGTGCCATACTCCTTCTCTAGAAGTCTGAGTCTCTTGATTCGAGGGTGCTACCCTTGTTCCATGGCACTGTGGGAGAATGGATATGGAAATGGGAAAACACCTCAAAGAAAATTATATCACAAAAATAGAATCTCTCCGCATTAAATTTGTTCCTGACCCACTCATGGATTCTGACACAGTCCCTTTCTCTCCTCTCCCCATTTTCCTTTCACCTTGAGCTTCATGATCACTGAGAGACCAGATCTCCATGGTGACTGGTTCTGTGTTCATTAAACTTCTTTTTGGATTATGAGGGATTGATTATGTAAAACATCTGGCTATTATTTTGTAGCCTTGCAAGCACCACACAGGTGAAGAAATATAATATAAATATAAATTTGCTATCATCTTGGGGGCACATGTCCTATGTGCCGCCTTTCAACCGTAGGCTCTTCCCTCCCCCATAAGTGATCACTACCCTGACTGACTTGGGTAGTAATTACTTTCTTGCATTTTTGTAATATTTGAACCATCTAATTATGCATTCCTAGACATAGCAATTTAGTGTTATCCATTAAGAAGAAACTGTGATATGTCTTTTAATTTATAGATTTACCCTCTTGTCCTTTTCTATTCTTATAATTTATCTGTTAAAGAGCCTGGGTTATTTGGCCTATAGAACGCTCCACGATCTGGATTTTGCTGCTTTTGTGCTCACAGTTCAATGTTTCCCTTGAAGATCACCTTCTTTTGAGCTCCTTTATACCACCTCAGCCCTTCCTCCTTCTACGTTCTCTTGGTTAAGTTACATTTCTTAGTTTAATCCTTGACTTCTAGAAACAACCATGATATCATTTCATGTATTAGGCAATAAAGGATTTTATTGAGTTTCTCATATTGAGCCCTCAATTCTTACATTAATTTCATTAAGCATTATAATAAGTTGATTGAAAATTGATGTTCTCATTTACTAATTATTTCAAATACGAGAGAGAGAATCTTACAAATCTAGAAAAGGATTAAAAATATTTTAAGGAATGATATAGAGATGAAAATTTGCATAGGAGTGCATCAGGATTACCAATTCTTGAAAATCCAGTGATAAGAAATATTTATTTTTTTGACAAATGGTCATCCTGACCAATTTACACTTGGTTAAGGCAGTGCTGGGGAAGGACAGGGTTTGAACTTTGCTTTTTATAGACCAAAGCTCAGTTTCTGACTCTAATAACGGTGAGGTCCCTTTCTGAGCATCAGTTCCCTCTCCGGTACAATGGAAGTGATAGCAAATAACACTACTAACCTCAAGGGTTTTGTGAGAATGTATGTAAAGTACCTGGTACATTGAAGATGAGTATGTCCTACATTCCTCCCTCAATAAATATTTACCACATTGAATATATGGCTAAATACGCATGGAACTCTATGGGGAGTATGTTTTAAAAGAAGATTTAGCTTAAATAGAACCTTCAAAGCAAATAGCAAATGCATTGTAATACGAGGAAGGAGGAAGGAGACCTTTGACCTCTATCACTTCTAATAGAGTAATTGAAAAAGGGACAGTGGCCTATTTTTTTTTTTGTGGGGGACAGTGATTTTTAATAGTCTTCCTACACAGAACTAAAACAGCACACATAGAGAATACAATAGAAAAATATGGCACGAGAGATAGGGGTTTTTTTTTTTTTTAAGATTTTATTTATTTATTTGACAGAGAGAGATACAGCGAAAGAAGGAACACAAGCAGCAGGGGTGGGAGAAGGAGAAGCAGGCTCCCCGCCCAGCAGGGAGCCCGATGCGGGACTCGATCCCAGGACCCTGGGATCATGACCTAAGCTGAAGGTAGACCCTTAACGACTGAGCCACCCAGGCGCCCCCCCTTTGCATATTTTTAATTGGGTTGTTTGTTTTTTGTTGTTGTAGTATAGTTCTTTATATATTTTGGATATTAATTCCTTATTTTTGTTTTTGCTACTGATTAAATTATGATGGATTAGCTCAACATTTTCCTGGGTCTGTGCAAGGACAGAGCCTTTCTCTGGTGGATTTAGGGAGCTGTAGTTGGTCTGCTTCCTTTGCCATCAAGCCTTTAAGGACCATCCCTTCAAAAGAAGTTGCAGATTTGGACACAAAATGAATCACAGAGACCTCCAAGGTGGGGCTTCACCTGACACTCGTTTTGTGAATAATACAGCACAAAATTCTCATGCAATGGAGTTATTGTAGAGCAGGAATTTTCCTGCTTTAGCTGTGCTTCATTGCAAGTTCCCAGATGTGGTTTAAATACTTTACTTAAAGTTGTCTAGACTGTGGCTTCTGTGGTAGGGGCCCTTTCAGCTAGGGATTGAGTCCCAACAAGTGTTGGTCCATAGACTCAAGAGGACACCATGGAATGCATCTTTGCTGTTCATTTCCTGCTGCTTATTGGTGGTGGAATGGCTAGATTTTGTAGACTAAGACTTGAAACCATGTGGATTTGGGTGAGCAAATAGGATATTTAGAGTTGAAGGATTTAGACCAACAAGATACCAGCTGTCTATTCTACCTCTGGCTGTCTCATTGATAATCTCTTTAAAAGGTATACACTTAAAGTTTGTATATAAAAAAAAAAGTTTTAAGATTTATAATAGCATCAAAAAGAATACTTACAGATAATCTAACCAGGGAGATAAGAAGTTTCTACACTGAAAACTGCAAACATTACTGAAAGAAATTAAAGAAGACACAAATAAATGAAAAGACATCTCATGTTCATTGATTGGAAGATTTAATATGGTTAAGACGTCTATACCACCTAAAGTGAACTAAGATTCAGTACAATCCTTATCAAAATTCCAAGAGCATTTTCTGCAGAAATAGAAAATTTCACCTTAGAATTCATATGGAATCTCAAGGGACCCTAAATAGCCAAAACAATTTTGAAAAATAACACACTTGGAGGACTCACACTTCCTGATTCCAAAACATATTGCAAAGCTACAATAATTGAAAGTGTGATACTGGCATAAAGACAGATAAATAGACCAATGGAATAGAATTGAGAGTCAAGAGATAAACCTTCATGTATGTGGTCAAATGATTTCCAACGTAAGACCACTCAGTGGGGAAAGGACAGTCTCTTTAACAAATGGTGTTGAGAAAACTGGATATCCACATGTGAAAGAATAAAGTTGGACCCTTATTTTACACAATATACAAAATAACTGAAAAGTGGATTAAAGGCCTAAACTTAAGACCCCAAACTATAAAATTCCTAGGAGAAGACAGGGGAAATCTTCATGACATTTGATTTGGCAATAGCTTCTTGGGTATGACACAAAAAGCATAGGAGACAAGACCAAAAATAGACACCTGAGACTTTATCAATCTAGAAAGCTTTTGTGTATCAAAGGACACAACCAACAGAATGAAAAAGCAACCTGTGAAGTGGGAGAAAATATTTGCAAATCATATATCTGATAAGGAGTTAATATTCACACTATATAAAGAATTCCTACAGTCAATTACAAAAAATCAAATAACCCCATTAAAAATTAGGCAAAAGACTTGAACAAATATTTCTTCAAAGATGATACACAAATGACTCAACAATATATGAAAAGGTGCTCAACATCACTGACCCTCACACTCACTAGGATGACTACTACTAAAAAAACAAACAGAAAATAAGAAGTGTTGAAGAGGATGTGGAGAAATTGGAACTCTTGTAGATGATTGGTGGGCTTGTGAAATGGTGCAACTGCTATGAAAAACAGTATAGAGGTTTCCTCAAAAAATTAAAAATAGGGGGCACCTGGGTGGCTCAGTGTTAAGCATCTGACTCTTGATTTCAGGTCAGGTCTTGATCTCAGGGTCGTGAGGTCAAGCCCCACATTGGGGTCCATACTGGGCATGAAGCCTACTTAAAAAAAAAAAAAATAGAACTACTGTATTATCCAGAAATCCCACTTCTGGATAAGTATCCAAAAGAATTGAAAACAGGTCTTGAAAAGATATTTGCATATCCATGTTCATAGCAGCACTATTCACAATAGCCCCCAAATGTCCATCATTGGATGAGTAGATAAACAAAATGTGGTTTATATATACAATGGATGTATTATTCAGCCTTAAAAAGGACAGAAATCCCATCACACGCTACCCCATGGATGAGCCTTGAGGACATTATGTTAAATGAAATAAGCCAGACATCAAATTGTATGATCAAATATTGTATGATCCACTTAAATGAGGTAACTAAAGCAATCAAATTCATAGAAACATAAAGTAGAATGGTGGTTACCAGGGGTGGGAGAATAACGGAGAAGGGAAAGTATTTAGTGATTATAGAGTTTCGGTTTGACAAGATAAAAAAGTCCTGGAGATCTGTTTCACAACAATGTGAATATACTTCAACATAGTGAACTATACACTTAAAAATAGTTAAAATGATAAATTTTATCTTATGTGTTTTTTTACCACAATAAAATAAGAATACTTAATTTAAAAATAAGCAAAACGGGCTTTTAGGAATAGAATAATTTGTAAAATAATTGTAAAACCTACTTGCCTCACTCAACAAGTTTAACCCTCTTTTGTGTATCTTGGCATTGCCATTGTTAGCACTGAATAATATAACGTTTCTAGGAGTTGAGATGTATCCAGCTATTTGTCCCTTCATTGAATGATGGGCAGATTGCTCTTTTGAATTCTTGTAGCTTCTTTTATACTGTTTCTGTCTCCTTCATCATGGTCTCCCATGAATGTCAGCTGTTATGATTTTCTTCTCATAAATCCTAATAATATCTTTAGTCACCATTTGCCACACTTCCTCCAATTTATTGCTCTTAACAAGCTTGGTTACTGTCTCATATTCTTGGTTTTCTAGCCCACAAAAGGTTGGAATTGTAGCTGATGTAAGGTAGATCGCCTCTGAATGACATGTGAATAGGTCTATGTAAGTAGAGTGCACAGGTGTCTATTACACTAACATTGTTCTATTTATTTATTTTGCATTCTTGTGTATTTTTATGTACGTTCTCGATATTTGATGTTGCCAGAGAAGAAGCTTCCATAGAGAGTGTATGCCAGTGAAAAAATATTTTTATGTAAACACATGCATGCATAATTACAGTTCATGCTCACGATTTAAAGAAACTGATAACATTCTATTGCTGGAGAGATACCCATGTAAACAGATTTGGCAAGTAAGTCCCAGTTTAAAGGAAAATTACAGCTTTCTACTCACTGAACTGTACTGGGAGTATGATTGCTCCCTAACCCTTACGGAGAGGACAGTGCCTGCACGTGATCTTCTTGCTTCCTCTGTTTCTACTGCTCTCATCGGCAGTTCCACTAAGAGGGCCATAGCACAGCCTACAGGAGGCTGAGCAACTGTGCTCACTCTTTTATACTGCACATGAGTTTTTAAGAGCTTTATTGAGGTATGATTTACATATCATAAAATGCACCTGTTTGAATGTGCAATTCAATTTTTAGCAAATTTACAGAGCGGTGCAACTCGCAGCACAATCCAATTTTAGAGCATTTCATGCACATGGTATTTCAAAAAATATATTACCATGCTTTTTTCCTGCTATGTCTGAGTATCTGCTCTTCTCTGCAAAAAGCTATCTGCTTAAGAGGAATGATGATCCTTACAGGTAGAATGCAAAGAGAAAGATAATTACTAGTTAGATTCCAGTGGTCAAAATGAGAATTTCAAAGGAAAAAGTCAGGTTATTGCCTTGAGACAGGGCTCTCTAAATTCTTGTATTTCTCCTTTAATATGACCTACTAGGCCTGGAAGATAAAATCATGGAGTTTGTTCATAGTAAAGAGAAGATAACCTTTGTGCACCTTTAAAGCTAGGATGAAAAGGGGAATATTTAATGTAAGAAAAGTCAATGAAAAATCTCCATTCCTGTCATGGGGTGATATTGGGGAGGGAAAAAGAGAGCGAAGCAAGGGAGGCAAGTGTTGAAAGACATGGTATCTATTTCTCATTACTTGGGATCAAAGCCCATGGGCAGGGAGGGGCATAGATCATTTATATGGTAAGTTTATCAAAACACTGAAGGCAACAACAGAGATCTTTACCAGCTTCTCTTGAAGGAGGCCACCTTGCAATCTCTTCAAAGCAAAAGGGATGGCTCACTGAAGTTGGATGAGGAGGGAGAAGCTGGATTTAGCCTTTTAAGGTGTGGAGGTGGCTCTTTCTCAGGAAGGTGGTTGGATCAAGTACCCTTGATCCTCTTAAGGGTCCGTCTCTGATGAAGACGAAGGCAGAAATCATGGGCTGGACCTGCTCTATTGGGGTGGTGATGAAGGATGTGGCATCAGCCCGGAGGGTCTATACCATTATCAATAGCCAAGGTGAGGTCATCATGGAACACCCCTAGTATCTGACCAAGGTGAGGGGGAAGAGACCATGAATATGCCTCAGCCATGATGGCTAGGTGGGAAAGGATGTAGAAAGTGAGATTGCCCAGAGACAAAGGTGCCAGTGCTGATCCAAGGACTCTACCACTCTTCCCACCATCTTGAAGTTGAGTCACTTGCTTTTCTACCCATGTACCTCGAAGCCATCAAGAAGAGTATTAGGAGAAGGGGAAATGGACATTTAGGAGATCAAGCATTTTTACATAGTAAAACTGAGCATTGTCTAAAGAGACTGTTTAATTTATTATATTTGACCAAATTTTAATCAGATTGCACTAAGTAAGGTAAATTTTGTTACTCTTTCCAGCAATGGGGCCTCATGGGGACGACAAGATTAATTAGAGACCAAAATAAAAATACTTACATTTTCTTGGTATAGCTGTGTGTCATAAAGGTAATGATGCCACAAACAAGCTTGAAACAAATAGAAGTGGCTGCTTCAGCCACTGCCATTGACACCTGGCGGTGTCTTTGGGGAGTGCAGTTGCCACGGGTAAATAGGCACAAAGCTGGGCCTCAGGTCTGCTGATGAAGCTCCCATGGTAAGTGAGGCTTAGCAGAAAAGTTATTTGTTTTTTAAAGGGGGAAAAGTAATGGGTATCAAGTGTCAGTCAAGTCACATTGTAATTTGAAGCTAAAGTATTACTTCATTCATTCATGCCTACAATCTCTTATAGGCAAAATAATATAGAGAGGTTTTTGCCATAAAACAGCTTTGCTGTGCCTGAAGTAGTCCTCAGGGCCCTAAAGACCACCTTCTTCATCATTTCCTCCCATGAACCACCACCATGGCGGTCCTGAAACATTTTAGGAATTCACAGTTGTGCAGACCATTGATGAGGACCTCTTTTAGAAATGCTGGGATGTGATCTGTGCTCATTACATGAATAGAATTTTAAGTGAAAAATGGCTTTAGCCCTAGAATCATTGACAGGTAGAGTGGCAAGGCATCTTGTAGAGCATCATTTAACTGACAGCATCATTTAACCAAAGTACTACTTGAAGTCACAGAACTATGTAGGGCTAGAGTTGGGCCTAGAACTCCCCCATCCCAAATTCCACAACGTTCTTTCTGTGCATATTGTCAGAGCAGATAATTATAAGTAAGAAATCAACACTGTAAGATACTGTTAAATCAGAGTTAAATTTTAACATTTGTTTCCACCAGCTTCTGAGGCACAGTGCTAAGAATTTTAGCACTCAGGAGCTTTTTAATGGGAAATATTACAGAGCAACTGTCTAAGTTACTTGATGTCAGCAAGCCATTGTTAAATATTAAAATCTGTTTTGGTGATTTACCTGCGGCATTGACAAATTTTAAATTTCCACACTCCAGTTTTTGCCTATTAAATATGTTGCTAAGTCCTCCTTTTGTTTGAGTTTCTTGCTGGTAAGACTATTCCCAGTTCAGCACTCTGGATATTGTGTTGTTTGATCTCCTAATGTTCTACATCGACTTTCAAAATCAATAGAGACTTAGTTGGTATTTTATGACATATCTTATCCATTCTTTCAAATGCTATGCAGGCCGAAAAATACATCCAGGGAACATATTTTCTTCATATGCATTTTCATCATGGTATATTCTGTTATGCCATCAGCTCAGTTTTATTTCAGTACCTAATTTGTGTGAAGCAGAGATAGAGGAGAGAGAAAATCTATGAAAAATTGAATTTCCTAATACTTGTCCGTGGCCTTATTTTTCAAGTTGATGGCACAACAAAAGAGAATCTCAGAAAGTAATTGTGGAACATACATATGATGACAGTTTTGCCCAAAAGCGTTCAATACAATATGTCAGTTTAGCAGTTAATTGTTCCTTTATTGTTTCACATGTGCTCGTCCAGTCTCTCCGGTGAGAGAGGCAGTATGGTTTAGTGAAAAGACAAGAGACACTGCAATCAGTCATAGTTTGAATATCAGCTCTGCTATTTACTATACCAGCTATGTGACCTCCACAAAGTTAATTAACTTCTCTGATCCTCATTTTCATATTTGTAGAATTGGGAATGATACTTGTTGCATAAGATGTCATAAAGAGTTGCATAAAAACATATAGGTGTCTAGTACAGTGTCTGTCTGGGCCACAGGCATTCAAAAAATGGTAATCACTTGTCTTGATTTGAGTTTTCCAGAAGCAGACCTTAAGTCAAGGATTAGAGTGTAAGTAGTTACTTACACTCTAAGCAAGGTATCACTGTGGGTAATTGAAGCTTAATTCTGTGAAGAATACACACCTCAGAGTTATCCCATATGAAAAACAAAAGAGCTGGATATTTTTACATTAATTTCTATCAGTGATTGGTTGAAGGATGCTGAGATAATGAGTATTAATTTTTCAGAACTTCAGACTTGCCATGTAAGTGGGCAGAGCAGGTTTTGCCAAAATAGAAAGGCTGCAGACAAAGAGATGAAGATGATTGACTTGGAAATCAGATGGCTTGAGCACAGATACACACGTGAAGAACAGCTCTACGCCATTTTTGTTAACTATTATTACATTTCCTTATTGAAGGACTTTTGTTTTCCTAACTCCTTATCCTGTGGTGTGCCAAAACCACTTCATACCAGCTCACAAGAGTGTTAAATATTTAGAAATGTTGTAAGCCAATTATTAACTGTTAGTATCTTGAAATTAGCCCATTGGGAGTTTTTACACCATAAAAATAGACAAGTGCTACCAATCAGAAACCAGCTTACTAGCACACCAACCTCTTCTCCCAGTAGATGCAGAATAGGATTTACATGCATAGGCTCAGGAATCATATAGACCAGAGTTCAAATCTGAGCTCTGACACCTTTTGGCTGTGTAGCTATGGGAAAGTTACCTAACTTCTGTGGGCCTCAGTGTCCTCATCTGTAAAATGGGTATGTATATAAATTGTACAGCTGTGGTGAAGATGAAATGCAATAACATATTGTATGTAAGGAGTACTCTGGAATAAGTTACTTATTATAGAAATTAAACCTTATATAATTGTGGGAGAGGCTGAGGAAGGAAAATTCCATAAAGAGGAATTGGAGACAGAGAAAAGTTACTAACTAGCTCTCTTGAAGCACTGGCAAGAATGGGTGAGTTGGAGATTATAGAAGAATCTGGAAATGCAGACAGGTACAGGTGCCAAAGTGTGATCATGAGCAGAGCTGGAGAAAGAAAGCCATTTCTCTGTGTAGCTTTCATCTCTGAGAATCAAGAACCATGCGTTCAGATGAGAGAAGAGATCAGGACAAGCCAATATGTGCTGGCACGTCTGCAACTACTCATCACTGCATTTGATATCAAAGACTGTCAGAGAGGCTGGGCCGCTGCTTCCCTTCTGTCTGAGTGCAGATCCAAGAGTCACAGAGAATAATAGATTAGGAAATCATCCCAGAGGGCAGAAGCAGACCCCATTCAATATGTGTAATATGTCCTTGGCTAGAATTCAGAACTGCTATGGACCAGTGACTGGCCCGGTGCCTTCTGTTCTTTCCTGGGAGTATCTATGGCAATAATCTTGTCCTTCCCACTATTTTATATTGAGTGTGGTGTCTGATATTTTTTTTTAGTTTACGGGTCCCTGAACCTAGAGCAGTTGCAACTGAACAGCCTTGTATGCTTAATAGACCTGATACAAATCATGTGATCCTGGACTACAAGCCTGTTTCTATAACAGGATGAGATTTGGGGGGGTTGGGGATGGGAATAAGCATATTTTGTGGGTAAAAGGAATATGAATAATTTTTGGTAAGAGGGTGGACTCTAGTAGATTAGAAAAAATGGCTTCAGAGTCCTTTATTCCTTCCTAGTATGCATACTACTTTGCAATGTGACATTGCCTTCAGTCTTCAAGAAGTGGGCTTTTTAAAAAAGTGTCTTTGAATCCAATTGTTCTTGTGACTTGCTTTGATCAACAGAGTATGACAGAGGTGACGTTACGTGACATACAATCCAAGGCCTCAAGAGGCTTTGCAGCTTTTACCTTCATTGTCTTCAAACCTGCTGTCACCTTGTGAGGAAGAATCAGTCTAATCCCTTTGAAAATGAAACCCTATGTGGAGAGCGAGGTCTAGCTATCCCAGTCTTTCCAGATGAGCTCAGCTCCCAGCCAATGCACAAGCTGATGCAGTTGTGTGAGTGAGCCCAGGAAAGACAAGCAGAATCCCCCAGCCAAACCACAGAATCATGAGAAACCATGTATCATTGTTGTTTTAAACTACTACGTTTTGGGGTCATTTGTTACACAACTATAGCTAACTGATACATCTTCCCAATAAATAATTTTTATGCTTAACTTAACCAGAGTGAGTTTTAGTTGTTTGTATCTTCCCAGGGTTGCTGTGTGGGATAAATATACTATTATTTGTAAAGGACTTACCAAAAACCTGGCACATTGTAAGTGCTAGATAAATGCTAGCTACTATTACATGAGTATTATATGAATGCAATCATATAAGTTCCAGATGCTTATGAAGGATGAAGTATGGACAGCTCTTAGAGGCTCTGGTAGACCAATAGAAGGGGGTACATGACCATCAAACAATCTGTGTGCTACTAAATCCCAGTTTTCTCAAATTCAAAATGAAGACATTTGCTAAATTATCTGTAAGTGATTGTCAAGCTCTAAGATCCCATGTTCCTACACAAAATTGGCCCCAAACCAACCTTGGCCCATATTCTAGATGGATCCAAACTCATACCTCAGTGGATCTCAGCTGTGGACTAACCCATGCCAATGTCTTTATGATCTGTTATGCAGTGTTCTGTGAGTACTTCATTTATCAACATCAGAGTAGCAATGAGACGTGTGGGTATGCCCCAGAGCAACCACTTTGACCATAGATCAAGGATACCATCTCTAATGTAGTTTATGTGACTATGTTGGCTCCCCGGTAGGTTAAAATTTTTAGAATATTTGCTCTGATTTTATATGGGGTTGAGGCTGATTCTGTGTAGCACAAAGGTTGAGAAGGAAGATGCTGGTGGCAGCCTCACCTTCTTTCATACTTCATTGAGCAGTTCATCTCTGTCCCTAAATTTGCATACTCCACTCAGCAGTGCATTTGCCCTGCAAGTGACCAAGTCCTCCCTCCATAGAAGGCAGTTTAGGCCATCTCTTTTTATCTTAAGATGCTTCTTGGAAAGGTCTTACTGCCATTCTAAGCAGCTTCTCAGTATATTCTTTATAATCACATGTAATAGACTCAATAAAAGAGTTTTGATAAGTAAGATTTCCTGCATTTGAGGTTGGCCTCATGTGAATGTCACAACATGTGTGTTGAGGTGGTAAGGAGCTGAGAGTTACTGTCCTCTAGTCATCTAGAAAATGATCTGCCAAAGGCCTAGGCTAGGAAGAAGAACCCTGGGCACAAATGAGTTTCATATCAGAGTTAATCAACAGATCATGCAAATGAAGCACCCATTTAGAGCATTTATTTAAATTTTCATTTAAATTGCTGGTTAAATGGAATACATTTAAAATTCTGAAGTCAATACTTGAGCAAATTGGTTTTAAAACTATATATTAAATTGCAGCACATTGCAGTTTAATGCATAGTTCCAAGATAATTGCTTATTGCTTTAGGAGTACAAAATATATGTCCAAATAATTTAGTATGGTTGATGAGACACGAGAAGCAGTATCTTCTTGTTTGCCTTTTTTTGAAAAAAAAGGTAGAATGTGGTAATTATCAACATGATGTCTGAACTCAGGGTATCTGGCTTTGAATTCTGCTTCTACCATATTAGCTGTCTGATTTGGGCATTTTCTTAATCTTTCTGGCCTCAGTTACTCTACTTGTTAAATGGAGTTAATAAAGATATTTTCCTCATAGGGTTATTATGAGGCTTAAATGAAGTAATTTGTAGAAGGTCCCTAGCTCAGTACCTGATCCATTGTAAATATCCAATGGATGTTAACTACTGTTATTATTTTATAAGTGCATTATGGCATCTACTACTAGAAAAGATAAAATCACACAGGTGGCTTTATCTGTGGCTTGCATTATATTTCTTTTTAGCAGTGTTGTACTAAACTCTTTTTGCTAAAACAGTACTCTACCCATTGACCTCAGTCATCCAGACTTGTACTTAAGAAGAATATTTTTAGAAAGAGAAAAAAAAAGACAACAACACCATATTTATTTTCTGACAGTAACTGGGTGATATCCAAATTTTAGAGAACAATAAAAATAGATGGGGAATTCTGAAGGTCCAGAGAGTATACTGAGTAAGGTGTGTCTAGTTGATTTTAGCTTTCCTTACTTGGAAATGGCTACTGAAGCTAAGTTATTCAGATTATGAGTTATGGTTCTCTAGTTTCATAAATACAGAATGACTCTTGCTCACTTTTTGGGGGAGTTAATTGAAAGGACCTTGGAACTCACAGAATTGGAGAGAGAGATAAATAATTAGGTCTTCAAAAAGACAGGAGCCAAAGCCACTCTGGGCATCTAAAATACCTGGTACTTTAGGTACTTGAGATACCCACAAAAGAGCATAACCTTAATTGACAGTCATGCCAAGACTGTGTCTGGGGGAAAGAGTGGTCCCAGTTGGGATGCTGGTTAGCCCCAAAATGCCCTAAGCAAACAAACTAAAAATGGGTATTCTCCCTACTCAGCCTTATCTCAGAAAACATGAGTCATTGACACAGCAATAAGTTAAATCTGATGTTTCACAGATATATGTAGACAATAAGCAAAATGAAGAGTCAGAAAGGACAAGGAACCAAGGTGGCACAGGGGAAAAATGACAGCACAAACTGTGACTACTAGGGTGGAAGTGGCTAATGAAGGAGAGGGGACACACAGTGGGTACAGTTCCTGGTGAATATATTTCACCTTAGTGCTGTAGCTCCCACTGAGCCAAATGAAAGCATATCTTCCATAGCCAAGTTCTCCAGCCTGGGCCTGAAGGATTGGGCTGAAATTTACTATGTGGGTATGACAAATTCAATTTTCTCATAGAGCCTGACTACATTCAAGTCCTTGCAAGGTAAAGTTGTACCCAGCAGAAAAGTACATAAGGTTTAGAGGTGGGATGGTGGGTGGGTGGTAGTGGTTTCAAGAGCTGCTTATCAATATGACAAGCTAAGACATACAACAGCAGCTTATCAAGTAATGTTTACTCAAACAATAGAAATAAATGACTCTGGAAAACCTACTCTCCTGAAAATATCAAAAAGTTAACCAATTCCTGGCCTAATGTCCAGTGAAAGGAAAACTTTTTTTTTGAAATTAAAATAAATATCAATATCCATTATCCAATATTCAATATCAACAAAGTGAGTATAAAGGTCATAAACCTCAACATCATAAAAGCCATAAATGACAAACCCACAGCTAATATCATCCTCAATGGTAGGAAGCCTTTCTTCTAAGATCAGGAAAAAGACAAGGATGCCCACTCTCACTGATTTTATTCAACACGGTATTGGAGTTCCTAGCCAGAGCAATTAGACAAGAAAAAGAAATTAAAGACATCTAATTTGAAAAAGGAGAAGTGAAACTGTCACTATTTACAGATGACATGATAATATAAATAGAAAACCCTAAAGATTTCATCAAAAAGCTGTTAGAACTAATAAACAAATTTAGTAAAGTTCCAGGATACAAAATCAATACACAAAAATCTGCTGCATTTCTACACAATAATAACAAACCATCAGAAAGAGAAATAAAACAATTCCATTTACAATTTCATCAAAAAAGAATAAAATACCTAGAGTTTAATTTAACCAAGCAAGTGAAAGACATGTGTATTGAAAACTATAAAACATTAAGAAAAGAAATTGAAGAAGACATTGAAAAGAAATTCCAATGGCATATTTCCAAAGAAATAGAACAAATAATCATAAAATTTGTATGGAACCAAACACACACACACACACACACACAAACCCCCAAAAGCCAAAGCAACTTTGAGAAAGAAGAACAATGCTGGAAGCATCACACTCCACGATTTCAAAATATACTACAAAGCTATAGTCATCAAAACGGTAATCAAATCAAATACTATTGGCATTAAAACAGACATATCAGAGTGTCTGCTCACTCAGTCGTTTAAGCATCTGCCTTCAGCTCAGGTCATGATCCCAGGGTCCTGGGATCGAGCTCCATGTTGGGCTCTTTACTCAGCAGGGAGCCTGCTTCTCCCTCTCCCTCTGCCTGCCACTCTGCCTGCTTGTGCTCTCTCTCAAAATAATAAATAAAAATCTTTAAAAAAATAAAACAGATGCATAGATCAATGGAACAGAATAGGGCCTAGAAATAAACCCACACATATATAGTCAATTAATTTATGACAAAAGAGCCAAAAATATACAATGGGGAAAGGACAGTCTCTTTAATAAATGGTGTTGAGAAAACTAAATAATGACATGCAAAAGAATGAAACAACTACTGTCTTCACCATACACAAACATTAACTCAAAATGGATTAAAAACTTGAACATAAGGCCTGAAACCATAAAACTCCTGGAAGAAAACAAAGGCAGTAAGGTCCTTGACGTAAGTCTTGGAGATGATTTTTTTTAAATCATCTGAAACCAAAAGCCAAGAGCAACAAAAGCAAATATAAATAAGTGGGACTACATCATACTGAAAAGCTTCTGCACAGCAGAGGAAATCGTCAGCAAAATGAAAGAGTAACCCACTGAATGGGAGAAAATATTTGCAAATTGTATATCTGATAAGGAGCTAATATCCAAAATATATAAAAAACACATACAACTCAATAGCAAAGAAGGAAACTATCTGATTAAAAAAATGAGCAGAAGATCTGAAGAGACATTTTTCCAAAGAAGACATACAGAGGGCGCCTGGGTGGCTCAGTTGGTTAAGCGACTGCCTTCGGCTCAGGTCATGATCCTGGAGTCCTGGGATCGAGTCCCGCATCGGGCTCCCTGCTCAGCAGGGAGTCTGCTTCTCCCTCTGACCCTCCCCCCTCTCATGCTCTATCTCATTCTCTCTCAAATAAATAAATAAAATGTTAAAAAAAAAAATTAAAAAAAAAAAAAATAAAAAAAAAAAAAAAAAAGAAAACATACAGATGGCCAACAAATACATGAAAAGATGCTCAACATCAGTAATCATCAGAGAAATGCAAATCAAAATCTCAGTGAGATATCGCTTCACACTTGTTAGAATGGCTAGAATCAAAAAGACTAGAAATAACAAATGTTGGTGAGGAAGTGGAGAAAAAGGAATGTTTGTGCACTCTTGGTGGGAATGTAAATTGGTGCAGCCAAGTTGGAAAACAGTATGGAGATACCTCAAAAAACTAAACACAGAACTATCTTATGATCTAGCAGTTCTACTTTTGGGTACTTAGCTGAAGAAAATGAAAGCAGTGTCTTGCGAAAAAATATGTGCATCCTATGTTTATTGCAGCCAAGTATTTATAGTAGCCAAGATAATGAAGCAGCCTAAATGTTCATTGATGGATGAATGGATAAAGAATTTATGATATATATGTCACACATATATATATAGTGGAACATCATTCAGCCATAAAAAAGAATGAAGTCTTGCCATTTGAGGCAACATGGATGGACCTCAAGAGCATTATGCTAAATGAAATAAGTCAGATAGAGAAAGACAAATATTGTATGATTTCTCCTATATGGAATCTAAACACACATACACACACGGAATCTAAACACACACACACACAAAACAGGCTCATAGAAGCAGAGAACAGATTGGTGGTTGCCAGAGATGGGGAGCCAGAGTGGGAGAAATGGGTGAAGGGGGTCAAAAGGCAAAAAGAAAACAAACAAAAATTGACAACAACAACCAAGGCCTGTCTGAGCAGCAGAACAGCCTGGTCTGATGTTTATAGTTTGTGCAGATTGTACACTGCACATTTAAAGGGCACCATTTACAACTCTGTCTAGAAAAAAATTAAATTATCAATAAATGGATAGATAGATACTAGATGATAGGTAGATAGATGGATAAATATAGATAGATAGATAGATAGATAGATGATAGATAGATAGATAGATAGATAGATGATAGATAGACAGATGATAGGGTTTGTGGTACACCATGCATTTATTGGCCATTGGCAGGGCTCTGACAGCTACTTTATTTTTGGATGCTTTAGAGACTCCCTTGTGAGGAACTTGTCATCTCAGAAAATGGATAGTGTTTAAGGACCCACCTCTTTCATTGAAGGGGTTGCCTTGGTGTCTCAGCAGAGTCTGAATCATTTGACTAACATCCCAGATGCTAACACACAGGATCTCATAAAACAAAATCCTGGGTGATGGGAAAATGTCACCTCCAAGAAATGTGAGATGTTCACCACTGCTTTGCAAGACAGGAGCTGATGCATGGATGCACAAATGGTTTTCTCCTGTCTTATTCTGTCACCTTTTCATCCAAAGATGATTAGAAGATAGACTTGCTGGAGAATAGGAAACTATCCTATCTTTGGACAGCTGTAGGGCTCTTTAGAAAGGGATTCTTGGCTTCAAGTTTGCAGCAACACAACTATAGGGGAGAGGTTAAAATAAATACAAGCCTACCATCCTGTTTACTATCTAGTTCATGTCCTCTCTCTCCCTGGCCTGGATTACCGCCATCATATCTCCCCACCTCCAACTCGTGATCTCCCATCTGACCTCTACACCTGTATCTCCTAAATCATTCTAAAGCTGTCTTCTTTTACCATTTGACGTTCACAATGGCTTCCTGTTGTCCACCAAGTAACACCTAAATTTTTTACTTTCTATTCAAGTTCCTGCAAGATCAGTCCCCATGCCACCCTCCCAACACTCACTTATCCCATTTACAGACCCCTGCCCCTTGGACAAACAAATTCTCGAGATTTCCTGGTCACCAACATACACATTCATTTTTTTTTGCCTGGTTCATGTTGCTTTTTTATCAGGACTGTTTTGGCCATGACCTTTGTTTCTATCCCATCATAACCAGTTTCTACTCATCAGTCAAATATCTTGATTCTCCATGCCCGCCCCACCATACTCTTGCCTAACTTGTTGTTTTCCAGTGGTCCCTATATCAGGGTAGAACTCCACCCATTTACCTGGTGACTCAGGTGCCTGACCCAAGAGTCACCTCTTAGATTCTTTTGTTTTCTTGACACCCTACATCCAATTCACTAGCAAGTCCCATTGGCTTTACCACCAAAATGTCTCCCATGTTGTAACGCTTCGCTACCCCCACATCAAAGCCACCATTATCTGTTGCCTGGACTTCTCCAAGCTTCCTCAGTAATCTCCCTATTTCCACAGGAGCCTCTGCATGGAACCAGAGTAATCCTTTATAAATGTAAATCAGGTCATGTTACTCCTCTGTTTAAAACCCTTAAATGGTTTCCTGTTGCTTTTAGAATATACCTGATCTGCCTTATCCGTCTTTCCAAAGCTTGCTTAATTCACTTCCTTCCCCTTTTCTTTACACTTAGGCTGCAGGATCTTTTTCTATTTCTTTCAGAGGCCAGTTTACTGATTATTTGCATTTTCTGTTCCTTCCTACTAGGCTATTCTCTTTCCACATCTTTCTACATCTGGCTTCTTCTCCTTTTTCACATGTCAATGCAAATGTCTCTTCCTCAGAAATAGTTCCCCATGACCAGATCTAAAATAGCTCCTTCTCCTTATTCTATCAAGCCATTCAGTTAATTTCCTTTAGAGCATTTATTAGAGTCTGCAGTTATTTTAATTAGCTATCTGTTTGCCTTTTTATTGACTATGTCTCCCATCTACCCAAAGGAAATGTAAATTTGTGTCTTCTTGTTCATCCTGAACATGACAGGCACTAAATAAGTATTTGCTGAATGGTTGAATGAAGGGCCTTCCTAACTACAGTCAAATCCAGGACTTTCTGCCTCTCACATTCAGAAGCTCTTTTCCAGAATTTTGGTGGTTTTGTCTGACCTCAAGCATCACACTTTATACCTTCTGTATGGGATTCCAGGTATTCATAAACATGTCTAATTTTCCTTACTAGATTTTGAGGTCACCATCTGTGTGTCTGATTCATCTTTGAGTGCCTACGATGCCTACCCCAATGTCTTGCACAGAGTTTTCAATAAATACTTCAGAAAGCATAAATAGAAGAAGTATCGACTCACTACGGATTTCAACTAAGGAGAATTTAACCCCAAAATGAGATGAAACCAATTATTTAAATTTTCTTTTCTTTCTTTTCCCCTTTCTTCTCTTCCTCCCTCCCCTCCTCCCTCCCTCTCTCTCTCTCATTCTTTCTCTCTTTCTTTCTCTCTCTCTCTCTCTTTCTTTCTTTCTTTTTTGCCTATGGGTACCCATCTTTAGCTGACTAAAATCGAAGCATAGTTTTGCCTTTTACTCCTATGACTTCATATTTGTGGGTTGCACCATGGAAATTGTTCATTCCCTAAGTAGGCTTTATGATTCTACAGAATCAGAGAGATAGTTTCAGAAATTAATCCCTGCATTTGTTACTGTTACCCAAATCTTCAGAGGTTTTGTGGCCAATGCCTTACATGGTTGTTATTTTTTAATCTTTGTTTATTTCTTTTAGTCTTCTTCCTTGTAGGTTGTCCGTTGTTACCCTCTCATTGATATGTTGTTTTAAGACAACAAAATGGCTTAAAAAAAAAAAGACAACAAAATGGCTTAAAAATGGTGTGAAATTTGAAAAGGATGCAAACAATTTATCAGCCTGGTAGTACCAGCCAGGTACATCAACTAAATCAGGCATCCACACTTTTGAAGTTAGAAGAGACACCTGACATAGAAAACTCTAGAACAGAGGGTTATCTCTTCAACTTTCTCTTTCAGCTGTATTTTCCTTCACTCTGTCTCCCTAAATATTCTCTTTCCAGATGTTTAGCAACTTGAGAACAGAGACTCTGTGTTGTTTATGTCTCTATCCCCAGGCACCAGCTTGGGTGCTTGGCACATAATAATCCCTTATTAATTTATTAATTAATGCTATCCTCTTTTTCAGGCTTTGATTTTCATGCCTATCTTGGACTGGCTTACTGGGCTTTCCAGGTCCTGACCCTCATCACTCCCTTGGTTTTCACTGTCTTTTGCACAAGTTTTTGGAGAGTTCCTTGGTTCCCACCTAGATGCCTAGATTCATTTTTTTGATCTGTTGTTCCTCCTTCTTATTCTTTGGAAGCAAGCATTATTTTCCTATTGCTAATTTTCTCTTAACCATTAAAGAGTCTTGGATAGGACACTTGGCTCTAACCGGCAGACTTTCTGACAAAGACTTAAGGCTATTAATTCTAACCTTTACCTGAGCCAACAGTGTAATGTGGGTGCCAAAAAAGGGTTCATATAGACTCAGTTACATTAATAGTTACTATTAACTGTTCTTTACCCTATTCCTGGCACTTTACTCAGCAGCTTGCATGCTTTGCCACATTTAATAAAATAGACATGGCTATTTTCCCTGTTCCTCAGATAAGAAATCTGAATCACATGGAACTTGAATAACATGGATGAAATCACAGAAGCCCAATTAGAATTTGGGCCAGGATCTGCCTGGCTTCAAAGCTTAAGCTTTGAGATCAATTAGGGTGCTACTGGAAGCCTTATGAATGGAATCATGGTGACCAGAGCATGGGAAATGTGGATTCATTCTATTTAGAGCTGGGGATACCACACCTGGAGTTTTGTGTTAGGATTCATTTTATAAGATAGAAATAAACTGACCTAGACTAGTGACCATGGCCTAATCACAAACCATTGAAGAAACTGGAGCGGTTCTAACTAGGAAAAAAAGAAAGAGAGGGAGAGAGAGAGAGGAATTTAGATGAGAGTTGATAGAAGTCTTCCCATATTTGGCCTAGAGTCCCCTGGAAGAGAAATTAGACTTGCTTTGTCTACCCACTTACTGCAAAAGCCTGTGGAAATGACACAGATGCATATTTGAAGTCACTATAAGAGGAGTTTTTGTGACCATCCCAGCTGTCAATGGAGTGCTACTTTAAGTGACCAAGTTTTAAAATTATTATTATTCATTACTGCAGATATTCAAAGAGAAGATAAGTCTTCTAATTCAGAGGTTTTCCCTCACACCTCAACTCCTCCTATGACCCTAAGCCTTAACCCCAAATGTCTGCACTGTTTATGTTCCAAACATCTTATTAGTGTCCTTCTCATGGCACTTGGCACCTGCTGTCTTCTAGTGTGGTTATTCAATCCTCTGAGGCTGTCCTTTACTAAGGATAGGAGTTGAGTCTACTTCATCTTGCAGTCATTATTACCTCCCTAACATGGTCTTACAAACTGTAGATGCCTGCGAAGCAGCATCTTATTGCTCCTTCAGAGAACTTCAATGTTGTTTACCCCAGTTTCACTTCCTATTAGCAACATGACATTGGGCAAGCCAATTCTAATCTCTGTGTCTCAGTTTCCTCAGCCACAACACTGAGTAACTAACTGGAGTTTTTGTGACAATCAAATGTGTTAAATCTATAAAACTTGGAGGACAGAGCCTGGCACAGAGCCTGTAAGACATGTCTTGTGTTGCTGTACATTTTGAGGCCCTAACTCCCCAATGAGACTTTGAGATCATTGAGGAGATGACCCTCTTCCTGTGTTTGGTCCCTAAACTGATGTGTGGCACGTGGTAGGTGATTGCTCTATGCTTGTTGAAATGAATGCCTAAGTACGAAAAGGTGAGGGAAAGCCTCGACAATTGAAGATGTTAGAATTTGAGAGGACCTTTGGGGGTCACCCTGAACAGTGAATCCTAAGTCCAACTGCATGTCAGTGTATTTCAGTACTGTTGGTATAAGTTAGAGCGCATGCCAATTTCCATATTCTGGACCCCAGCCTGGAACACAATCTTCTGAGTAGCACATCAGGAATCTGAATCTTACTTGGCTTTCCTAGGGATTTTCTGGCAGCCAGCCCAGCACTTTCCTTCGATTGTCTCTTATTTAATGGATAAGGAAACTGAGGCACAGAGAGGTTGTATTATCCCAGGATCAGGATGCTTAGGAGAGATCAAGTGAGACTAGAACTCAGCTTACCTGACATCTTGGCCACTGGGTTGTATAGGGGATCTTTGGATTGTGTGAAGGGGTTAGATAGGATAATTTCCCAGATACCTCTGCCATTAGCCAGGCGGTCCTTAGAGTTGTTGAGTGCCTACACATGCCAGCTGCTGAACAGATTTCTGGGATGTCCAGAAAAATGAGACATGCATCCTTTTCCTGTAAGACTTTATAGTCTGGTGCAAGAAATAAGACACAGAAACCATGGTGCAAGGTGGAACGTGACAAGGAGGGAGGTCTAGAAAACTGTCCACCCAGTGGGAGCTGAACTGCTTGACCACCATCTTGTGTCCTGAATATCTTGGCAGGAAATTTTGGTCTCTTCACAGGGGCAATCCCCTACACTGTGGCCTCTCTTTCTACTCTTCCACAGGGGGTATACTCACTGGCCCTTTGGTCTAGAGTTCATTATCCGGGTCATTTGACCACTCTGAAGAGACCTCTTTTTCTACTGTCATAGCTTTCTATCACATGGAGTTTCACTTATGCTCTATGCACTTCTGTATGTAATAAGTAGTACTGATTGCCTGTTACTGCTAACTAAAATTTATTGAGTTAGCTAATATTAATGACATTTATTGAGTGCCCACTATGTAGCAGGTGCTGCTTTAAGTTTTTATCTGTGTTAATTCACTTAATCCTACGTCAAAAGAAGAGGCCACTGCTCAAAATCTGAAACAATATTTGAAGTTGAATTTATTGTTTGTTCAACAAGGAAATCCATACATCTCTTTGAGTAAAGCAAAAGTTGAACTTATACAGAGCTTTGGAAGGCACAGGGTTGAGGAATTGGTGGAAATTCAGAAGTCAGAGTTTGGAGGTTGACTGCCTTTCACATTTGGAAGTGTGGTTCCTAGGGTGAGGCTTGATGGGCTGACTTTCAGAAGTCAAATGCCTACAAGAAAGGGAAGGAGAGAGCATAGAAAGTGAGTGGCTGCAGCAAAAAGTATAGAGAGGAGAGGAAAGTGAGAGTCTTTATTTGCAGTTTCCTTTCACAGTCCAGAGACCACAACTCAGCTTTCCCTGTTGACCCTGTTCCCTGGTTCTTCTGGTCTCTACTGTGTCTTCTCTAGGCCATGAATTATATGAATTGTACTCTACATCTAGCTCATCCCTAGCCAAAGGTGTCTCCTGCTCAGTTAGGTCAGCTAACCTGCAATGGCATCTCAGAGAAGGGGGACATTATCACTCATTGGTTGAAGGAATTTTTTAGTAGCCAACAATTTTTTGTCGAACTTCTGTAAAGTGCTAGGCACATTCTGGGTGCTACAGAAACAAAAATGAAACCAATAGACACAAGCTTAGACTATTAGAGAGCCAAACCTCTACTGGAGAGACAGATGCTTAGACAAATAAATGAATAAGTATATATGATCTGTCACATGGTGGTCACTGGTTTTGCATTTGATGGTGGTTTGGACTAAGGAGGTAGGGGAGTGGGTAATGAAAAACAGATTCTGGATATATCCTTCATGGAAGATTCTTCCCATTGAAAAACTTCATTATTAACCACCATATACTCTAGCAGTTGGATTGGAAGTCCTGGGTATGGATCCCAGAAGGTTATAGTTTGGCCTACTAAACAATCTCCAGAGGGTCTTTTCCAACCTGGGAAAAGGCAGGGGGAGAAAGAGGCACATTATTACATCTGGCAATAGAAATAGAACGTATCTATCAAGGAAAGCGGCATTATCTATATCCAATTCTTCAGTTTTTTATTGTATTTTCTCCTAGATAATTGCATGTAATATGGGGATTTCTTAAATTGATTGCTGTGGAGACAAAGATGACTTAAATTTCAATTTCACTGCTTTTCTGGTTGCAAGTGGGTGTTTGACATTTTTTAGTGTGTGTGTGTGTGTGTGTGAGAGAGAGAGAGAGAGAGAGAGAAAGAGAGAGAGAGAGAGAGATAACTCTGAGAGAGCTATAGAGTGGCTGCTATTCCCTGAACAATAAAAACCTGAAATTCTACTAATGAGGTTAAGAAAACTAACTTTTTCTGTGCGCCTAATAATAGCACTGCCTACTGACATAACCAGGGTTCCCTGAATAATTGCCCTCTTTTCCAGTTTATTTTTAGGATTAAAATTCGGGGGAGGAAAGTGCCTTTAGGTTTACAGTTTTTCCATCTAAAAGCTCAATTCCAAGGCTTCACCATTTGGCCCTAAACCATGTTGAATGCATCCTTTCAAGTGAAAGATAAGTAAAAGTGAAGGATGGAACTAAAATTCATCATTGGAGCTCTGGATGGTTCAGCCTTCAGGGTGAGAATAAAAGATTGATCCTTCGCTGCAGACCCTGTCTTTCCCAAACTGGGGAATCAGCCTGTGCCGTATTTATCTGCCTCCATGCACACCATTTGAGTTTGCCAGTAATAGAAGCAAAGGGTTTATAAAGCCACAGAATTTTACCAAAACATATTCTTTTGAGGAAAAGACCGACTTGGGGGATAATAAATGTTAATACTGCTAGAGCCCTCGGTAAGCATAAAAATATTTGAAATACCTATGGACCATCAGCATATTTAAGGTAGATTTATTTGCAAAATCTAAGTAATGCACTGTGCTGGGTGTGGTGCTGAAAGATAGTTTTTAAAAAACTGTTTCTGTAAATTTCCACAACTCAATGAATATGTATGTACCTTACAGGGAGGAGAGAGAGACACTGATTCAAGAAAGAATAAAATCGAATCCAAGCTTGTGGCAGGTATTGGTGGAATATTTAGATTCATTTGCCAGAATTATTTTTGGGGAGGGCTATTTTGGGTAGGCAGTAATCTTTCTTCTCAGATATAGATTTCCAAGTTGACTTTTAACCTTTAGTCACTGACTGGCAATTGTACAGTCCTAAAGACGTTCTGTTCCATCCTCTGCCTGTGCCCAGACTGCAAGTTTGAAAAGTTCGAGGGCATCAAATGTGGGTTTACACCAACCATCACGCCACTCACTTTCTTTTATTCTCCATTTATAGGAGAGTGGCTGAGTACGTGGACGGAGGGGCTCTCAGGGACAAAGCAGTGTCTTTGATATAAAGGGCCATTTAAACATGAGCTTAAAATGTAAAATTAAGAGAGGTGATATGTCAATAATTTTTTCTTCTTTAGGAATGACTTATTCCTACAAAGTGGATAGATGGCAGTCCTTAACAGATTACAAAAAGTGTGTGTATACAAAATAGACACAGGCTTGTGTCTACAATGATCTTTCTGTGCATGGGATTGAAAGGTGTTTGCAAGAATGAGTGAAATGAGTTGAATTTACATTTCACATTTACATTTTCTCCACAATCGCTGATGCCAAACAAGATGCTGCAAGATATCTTTCCTTAACCCTATGATGCCATCAGAAACCATAAACAACTGTCTGCTTCAATGCCCCAAATGTATTAAAAGAAGATATGCCATTTGAAGCTGGGATAGTGGTCCATGTTTCCCCTTGTGCTTTGTTGTGATCTAATTAGATTATGTCTCAAACATGATTTTTTGTATGTGCTTTCAGGAGATACGCATCCACAAGAGATGATTCCAAGTAAGAAGAGCGCTGTTCTCGTGGATGGGGTTGTGCTGAATGGCCCCACGACAGATGCCAGAGCAGGAGAAAAGTTTGTTGAAGAGGCCTGTAAGCTAATAATGGAAGAGGTGGTTTTGAAGGCTACGGATGTCAATGAGAAGGTAAAACTAAAAGATACCTATTAGAAACCCCTGGAATGGGAAAGATAGGTTCTTTCCCAATTTGATGGTTAGATGTAAGGGAAATGGGAAGCTCATGCTATGATGGCCTCTATACCTTTGTATCAAGGGGATCCCAGCTGCCAAAGTGGGATCCCACCCAGTATCAGCTTTCCTGGAGGTGTTGGCCGTTAACTTTGCCAGCCATCATTTGTTGGGAGACTGGCTGAGACCCCAGGCCTTGAGGGCATGAAGCACAGGGATGAAGCCTTCTGCCCTATAACCATATAGATTTTAAATAAGCGGATGATCTTGATGTATACACTCTCTGAAACATACTCTGCTCTCCATTTTCTTGGGCACCTTCTTTTTGTTACTAGTAAAAAATAAGCATAATGTGGGAAACAGTATGAAAAAATTTTAATTAGCAATAATCGCGCCTCGGATAAACCTCATTGGCTATGATACTGCCACTGCGCAAAGCTGAGTATGAAAAAAATTTAAATTTATCTGAGGATCCTTCCCAGGAGCTGGTCTGAGCTTAGACTGGAAAACTTGAATTGTTAAGTCTGATTTCTGACTGGCACCAATTACTGGGTCTAGGTCTCAAATTCAGGCTCAAGTTCAGATTCAAACTGATAATGCAATTATTACTAATGACTTCTACTTTTTTTAAAAGATTTTATTTATTTACTTGAGAGAGAGACAGAGCACAAGAAGGGGGAGTGGCAGGCAGAGGCAGAGGGCGAAGCAGGCTCCCCACTCAGCAGGGAGCCCGATATGCAGCTCAATCCCAGGACCCTGAGATCATGAACTGAACCGAAGGGGGACGCTTAACTGACTGAGCCACCCGGTTGCCCCAAATGACTTCTACTCTTAAGAGTACTTACTATGTGCCAGATGATGTTCTCAGGACTACTCCATATGAATTTGTGTATTTAAGTCTTACAAAAACACTAAGAAGTAGGGGCTATATATTAACTCTTTTTTAGGGACGAGGAAAGAAGTGAGGCACAGGGAGGTCAAGTGCTTTGCCCAAGATCACATGTTAGTGAGTATCAGAGCTGGCACTAAAATCCAGGCAGTCTGGCTTCAGTCTGGGCCTTTAACTTCTCTTGTATGTCTCTTACAATCGCTAAATTATCCTTTATCACATTGATTATCTTTCATATTGAAATTGAATTATCAGCAAATAGAGGAGGGATTTTTATTCCAATTCGGTTAGTCAAAAATAAATGTCATTTAAAAAAAAAGATTTTGAATGTGAAGTGGTATTTATTCTGAATTTTTGATCACATGCATTTGGGAAAACTAATAGGGATATAGATCAAAATATCCTGTAAATTTAGAATAGCTATATTCAAGGCAAAAATCACTGATGGTATTTCTTGATATATATTTATAATTGCATATTTTCTGGTCTTATCTGTACTTGTGAAATATTTTGGACCTGCTTTACTTTGGAGCTCACTGCTTTTCTGGTAAGCTTTTTTTCTTTTTTAATTGGCCTTTATTCAGTCATTAAATATTAACTGAGCGTTAGCTATGGGTAAGCCATTGTATTTGGCTGTGGGGGATATAAAGACAAATAAGACAAAGGCTCAGCTTTGAACAGAATTTACAGTCTAGTTGGAAGGATAAGTTTTCATTGAAAAAGAGAACAGGGGGTCCCAGTAAGAATGTGATAAATGGGTGTGATGGGGGCAGACTTCAGGGATTTCGTAGAGGAGTGGGTGCTCTGAGCTTTGATGTGGGATGTGAAGGTCAAGTAAGATTTTGATGGGCAGGGAGAAGTTGACCCATGTGTGTTGAGGAAAGCAGGAAGGTAAAGGATGGAAAGAGCATTGCAAAAGGAAACTTTCTGCCTAGAAGGAAGGGCTCATATAGGTGACTAATGGAAGGTAAGACAAGAAGGAGAGGCTTAAGATCCTAAGTCATCAATGAAGGAACCCCACGCTGATTGCAGTACAGTAGCCCTGCAGGCTATCCACCTGAACTTGGGTTGAAAACAATGTTGCAGTTGGGGGGAAGAGGTGGAGTTCTTTACACTACCAACTTCATCTAGCGTTGTCAGCGATCCAACAGGCACCATGAGAAGTGACCTTTAGATACATCCCCGTACTTTGTGAGGTGATTACTTCTAACACCTTCTCTTGTAGATATTCTTTCTCAGCCACTTTTTTTAAAAATTGAGTTATACTTTACATCTAGTAAAATTTGCTCCTTTTTTGGTGTGGAGTCATACGAGTTTGCTGAGCCATGTAACTACACCACAATCAAGATATAGAGCAGTTCCATCACCCCCAGATTTCCCTGTGCCCCTCTATAGTCAGCCCTGCCCCTTACCTTAGCTCCTGACAGCCGTTGATCTGTCTTTTGTGCCTGTATTTTTCGCCTTCTCCAGAATGTCAGACAGGTGGAATCCTATCACAAGAGGCCCTCTGAGTCTTGTAATTTTCCCTCTGCAAAATGCATTTGAGATTTAATCATGTTGTTGTGTAGACAGGGATACATCATTTAACTGCATTTCATTTTCTTGCACTTTGCAAATAGTATGATTTTTACAATTTGGAGGTTTGTAGCATCTCTGCATCTAGCAAGTCTATCGGTGCCATTTTTCCAACAGCATTTGCTCACTTTGTGTCTCTGTGTCAATTTTTGATAATTCTCACTATATTTTAAACGTTTTCATTATTATTGGACTTGTTACATATTATAACTATTATAAAACATATTATATATATTATAACATCATATCATAAAATATAACAATATTTTTTATAGTTTGTTATAACCAGGGATCTCTGATGTTACTCTTGTAATTGTTTTGAGGGACCACAAACTGTACCCATATAAGACAGTGAACTTACTGATAACATTGTGTGTGTTCTGACTATTCTACTCACTGGCAGTTCCCCTGTCTCTCTCCCTCTCCTTGGGTCTCCCTATTCTGAGACACAATAAGATTGAAATAAGGCCAATGAATAACCCTGCAATGGCCTCTAAGTGTTCATCTGAAAGGAAGAGGTGCACATCTCTCAATTTAAATCAAAAGCTAGGAATGAAGCAGCTTAGTGAGGAAGGCACTTGGAAAGCTGACATGGGCCAAAAGCTAGGCCTTTTGCCCCAAACAGCCGCATTGTGACTACAAAAGGAAAAGTTCTTGAAGGAAATTAAAAGTGCTACTCCAGCAAACACATGAATGATAGGGAGTAAAACAACCTTATTGCTGATCTGGAGAAAGGTTTAGTGGTCTGGATAGGTCAAACCAGCCACAACATTCTCTTAAGCAACATTATCTCAAGGCTGTGTCCTTGGAGCCGCCTCTGGGAGCAGGAGACACAAGCAGAACCCACATTCCAGGGACTGGGGAGGGGGTGAGGAACCTCCAAGGGCCCAGGTCCAGCTTGTAGGTCATCTGATGGTCACCTCTTCTTAATGACCTCTTCCAACAAGTATTTTTTTTTAATTCAGGTATGTAAATTTTTTAGACATAATGTTATTGCACACTAAATAGACTTGATGGTCCAGGGTAAACATAACTTTTATATGCACTGGGAAACCAAAATCTTTGTTTGACCCACTTTATTTCAGTATTCCCTTTATTGAACCAAACCTGCAGTATCTCTGAGATATTCTCTATCAGTAGTCATTCCTTTGGATTGTGTCAGTCACTTTTGATTTACCTCTGCCTATTATGGTTCTCACATCAGAGTTTAATTTCATACCTCTTGTACAACTCATTATTTCTTCCTGCTTTCCCCAACCTCCCACCTCCTAGTCTCCTGACTTCCTGGCTACTCCCCTGTCTCTCTCCTCCCCTCCACAGCCGAACTTTTTAAAGATTGTCTATGCTCCTTCCCTCCCTCTCTTTCCTCACCTCCCACACCCTCACTCCATGGCAATCTGGCCTCCACTCCCACCTCTCTAAGTCAAACGGCTCTTGCCAAGAACACCTCCTTGTTGATAAATCCCATGAGCACTTCTCAGTCTTTATCAAATTGGGCTTCTCAACAGGATTTGATAGTGATGACCGTCTTCTTAAAACTTCTGTTTTCTTTGTTTTAGTAGTACTGAACTCTTCTCAGATAGTCCCTGCTTCTCTGGCTTGTCCTCCACCTCACAAGTGAGCTCCTCTCCCTTTGCCCATATCTTAAGCGGTGGTGGTGTCCAGGGGAGAGCCCGTGCCTTTCCTCTTAGTGGTAGATTCTCTCTGAGTGTGTCCCCCATGGTGTATTATCATGGTGGATGTCTGGAACTCTGTTCTTGGTCTCTCACAAGAGCTTCAGACCAACTGCCGAACCCCTTTTAGATGTCCTGAGAGGCCTCAGACTACATATGCCCAAAGCTCATCATCCCCACCAAATCCCCACCCCAAACCAAATTCTTTTCCTCATCACCACCATCAACCCGTGTGTGTAAGCTACAGACGGCAGGGTTGTCCTTGGCTCATTCCTCACCCTCATCCTTGCCGTGTAATTAATTTCTGAGTTCTGTTGTTTCTGCATTTTAAATATCTCTGGAAATACTTCATTCCAGTAATATCTACATCATCCAGAATACCACCTTCTCTTGCCTGGTTTATTACAGTCACCTCTTACTTCCGATTTTACTTGGAATCTCCATATAGCAACTAAAGCTATTGGCCAAAACACAAACATGTTCATATCATTCCCCTGTCCAAAACATTTCAACTGCTGCCCTAGAACCAAGTTCAAACTCTGTAACATGCCACAGAAATCTGTCATGATCTGAGTCTCATTTCATTAATTAATTAATTAATTAATTAATTCATTTATTCATTCACTCATTCATCTTTTCATTCACCACATCATTGTGGAGCATCTCTTGTGTGGTAGGAACTGTATTCGTTACTTGAGAGCAGTGAGCAAACAGATGGACATCTCTGCTCTCATGGAGACTATGTGGGACAGAATAAATGAATCACATGGTATGTTGAAAGATGAGAAGTGTGATGGAAAAAGGAAGAGCAGGAAAAGTTAAGGGGCTGATAGGGCTGGAGTAATGTGAAGCTTGTGACTTTAAATAGGGGAATCAGGGTTGCTATCTTTGAGAAAGTGATTTTTGAGCAAAGCTTTGAAAGAACTGAGGAGGTTAGGCAGGAGGACATTTGGGGCAGGAGTATCCAGGCAGAGGGCACAGCCAGTGTGAAGACCCTAAGGGGGGGAGTGTGCCTGGTGTGTTTAAGGAACAGCAAGGAGGTCAGGGTGGTGGGGCAGAGTCAGCCAGGAGGAAGACAGTGCTAGAATGGAGAGGAAACTCCATGAAGGAAAGCAGATTGTACAGGTTCATTTGAAGTCATTATGAGGACGTTGGCTTTACTATGAAAGAAGTGAGCCACTGAGATATTTTAGCAGAGGAACGGCGGTAGTTTAGATTTAAGAGGATCATTCCGGATTCTGGCTGCCAGGTTGATAGCCTGTAGAGGTCAAGGGTAAGGGTACAAGCAGAGAGACTAGCGAGGAAATTATTTTGGCATTCCAGCCTCACTTCTTGCCTCTCCTTCCTCCAACCCCATGTTCTAGCCACACCAAACTAACTTCATTCTTCAGATTTGCCCTTTCAGCCTTTACGACCTCTGTTCCTTCCACCTAGAGTGCCTGCTTGCCTTCCCCCATCCCCTAATCTTTGCTTGGTTTGAAATCAGTTCCTCCAGGAAATCTTTGACCTTCCAAATCAAAGATGGGGCCCCTCATTTGTTCCAATGACATCTGGGTCACCATCCCATATTTTTCCCCCTGGACTAGGGTTGTACATTTAAATCTCAGTCTCTCCCACTTGTCTGGAATCTTCGTGAGGGTAGGGTCCATGATGCTAACATCTTCTCGCTACCTGGCTCCTGTGGGAGCTCAATTAACTGCCATTGCTGAATGTCCAGGTTTGTGAGTGGCGGCCCCCTGAACAGCTGAAACAACTTCTTGATTTGGAGATGAGGGACATGGGAGAGCCACACCACAGGCTGTTGGAGCTCTGCCAGGATGTCATACGCTACAGCGTCAAAACTAGTAAGACCTTTCATTTGCCTCCTTGATCTGTATCCCTAACAAGTTCTTATATTTTCTTCAGCACATACTTACTCACAGTAAATCTGAGTATGACAATGTTTCCGGGATAAGAAAGCTGGATCAAAAAATAGTGGTTCTGATATTTTTACAATGGGCCACTTAATCCATAATACAGACCTTTTTTTTTTTTTTTTTTTTTTGTCAAGACAAAGATACATGGATAGAAAAACTGTTGGTGTTAGTGATCATTCAGAAATACGATCTGCTCCTTGGCAATCCCCATCCTCCATTTATAATCAAGACCATATATGACGACTGCTACTTAGCATTTCTTACATTGGTCCAAACTGGCAAAGCATAGTTTGATTACAGAATTCATTAAGGGATTTCAAATCTTGATGGCCCAGAATGTGTAAAAAAAAAAAAAAAATGTTCAGGAGGATGTTTTTACTATAAACAGGAATAGATGGGAAGATACTGATGGAGTCTTGGCAGTTAATAATTGCCAAATTATTTTATCAAATCTAGCAGGATCAAAAATAAAAACCTTTAGGAAAGTGTAAAAGGAAATGAATACATGGTAAGTTTCTGCTGTGATAGCTTCGCCATAATGCTTAACCACTACGATCTTCTGTCAATGCAGTAGCATGGTATTAGTCTTGTGCTGACGTACTAGTCCAACTGCTAATATCCCATACACCCAGTGAACAAGTTCCAGAGTAAGGAAGGAACTTTCCAAAATATGCATTTCGCAGTGTGCTGTAAAGGTAATCTAGTGCTTAAGACCATGCAGGCATTATGCTTTGTGAATTCTGACACTGAACTAAATTTAGTGGAAAGAACATAATAAAATCCTGGCTAAAAATAATTGGTTTATATTCCCTTGGGAAAGTCTGGTGTATGTATCAAAAACCCAGTTAGCATTTCAAAAGCAGAGATACATATCTTATTATTAGAGTGCATGTCAGAAGTGTAGAATGACATTTAATGCAGAAGATTTTTCAGTTTACTGGATATTTTCCATAATGTTACCATGGAACTCAATCATAAATTAACACGAAACTAAAAAAAAAATCTTATTAAAATTACTTGCAGCAACGTTTGGTTTCCTTTGCCAGATTAGAGGAAGTTTTCCATATTTTATTTAAAAAAACATTTTCTTGGGCTTTTGTTTTTTATTGAACCCCTAGTTTAAAGAGAAAAAAACCCTAAAACCAAATGCTGTGAGTGGTAATGAGAAGTCACTAACTAAAAAGTTTCCCAAATACTCAAATTTAGAAACAGACCTCCTGCCTTCTTGTTCTTTGTCATGCTGGGCTTCCTATGATTGAGAATGTCAAGTCAGTTAGCCTAGTGTTTGGTGTGAATATTCACACTGTGGAAAGCCAAGAACCTTTATGAGACCTTTTATAGAGGGGAAAAAAAATAGAAAGTTGGAACTGAAGTTGAGTCTTAAAGGCTACTGCCTTTGAAGTAAGTTGAATTAGAAAGTTTATGTAAGCCACATGATGAGTCACATCTTACTCCCATCTACATAATGTCAGCTGCACTATGAAAAATGGTCCAATCTGAAAAATGAAAAGGCCACTCACTGCTGGTAGCCCGACGTGAACTCTGTTGGTGAGTGAAATGCGTTTAAAGATAGGGAAGATAGGGATTATCTTCTGAAGATAAAGGTAGCAGGCGTTGATACCTGCACAAATAGTTTGAGTAATCCAGTTCTCAAGGGTTCTGGTTTGGAGCTGGGGTGTAGAAAAAGGGGAGTAGATAAACCAGAGTTTTTAAGAGAGTGCCCAAGTGTTGCTTAGAAACATATTATTGTTTAGAAGACAGGGTTATGAGGTGGGTCTTCAAAATTTGTTCCCCTTGCACATGATTAGATTTTGAATTCTTTTTAAAACTGAGGCATAGTTTACGGTCAGTAGAGTGGACGGATCTCAAGTGCTCAGTGAATTCACACATAACTGTGCGTAACCATCACCCAGATCAAGATGTTGACCCTTCCCGCCACTCCAGAGCCTTCCTCAAGCCCCTTCCTAGTCAATATCAACTTCCCAAAAGTACTCAGAATTCTAACCTCAGTCTCCATAGGTCATCTTTGCCTCATATTGAATGCTATATAAGTAGATTCATGCAGTGTATACTCTTTTGTATCTGGCTGCGTTCGCTGTCTGAAAGATTGATTTATGTTACCGCTGTATGGAGAGTCTTTTTCGTTTTTATTGCTGTGTAGATGAATGCTCTGCTTAAATTTACAGACCATCCAAGATTTTTCAACCAGTTGTATGCTGGACTTGATTATTATTCCTTGGTGGCCCGATTTATGACAGAAGCATTAAACCCAAGTGTGTAAGTACCATTTTACTGGACTCTTACATAGAGCATGCATTAGAGATGTTTTTTAAGTAGACGAAGTTTTTTTCTTGAATTTCTATTTCATGGTTTCATTTGTACAGTGTCATCATAAATAATGGAATGACACTTAGCAGTATTTTAAAGAGCTATTTGATTTGATAGTGGTACTGTAAGATGGTTAATGCAGGCATGGTTATCTCCACTTAACAGATGAGAAAATTGATTAAGCAACTTGTCATCCATTCCTGCATGAAGAGCCATGTCTCTGCTAAGTGCTGGAGAGATACTTTGAATAGAAGCAAACTTTGACTTGGCCTTCATGAAGCAAAAAGTCTAGTGAGATGGAGATACTCCATGCAAATTCATCAAAATTATCTACACAAATTAATGTAAAATTTTAATTTGCATATGAAGAGGTAGATGATGCTATAAATATAAGTGGGACAATTTTTCCTAGTTGGGAGCTCAGGAAAGTCTTCTCTGAGGAAATGACAGCTAACAGCTGAAGAATGAGTAAGGTTTACTAGGTGAAAAGAGAAGAGACGAGTTCCAAACAGAGAGAACAGCATGCACAAACGCCCTGTGGCAGGAGGCAGAATGGCGTACCTTATGAACTGAAAGGTCAGTGAAGGTGTTGCTCAGAAAGCGATGGGGAGCATAATGGAGGATATGATTGGACAAATGGTTAGGAACCAGATATGCAAGACCCAGTGGGCCATGTTTATGAGTTATTCTAAGTACAAAGGAAAGCCTTTAAAGGTTTCTAAATCATTAGATGCCATTTGCTTATTGAAAAGATCACTTGAAATATGGAGAGTGAATTGGAGGGGACCGATCAGGAGGGCATTATCTTAGGTGAGAGATGGCAGTAGCTTGAACTTAGACAGAGGTGGTAAGAAAAGAGAGAGAGAAAAATTGTTTAGAGGATAAAACAGAAAGGTCTGGATAATATATTGGACCTTGGGAATGAGGACAAGAAGGAGGTTTATACAATGATCCTTGGGTTTCTGGCTTTTTTAGCTGGGTTGATGGTCATGTCATTCATTGATATAAGAAGCATAGGAAGAGGGGACCAGTTTTCAGGGATGTGATGAAAAAGGCAAGAGCAATAATTTAATTTTCAATTGCAAGAATTTGAGTTTGCAGTGACTCTGAGCTATTCAAGAGTATGTATCAGCCAAGCTGAGAGAGATACAGGCCTGGAATTCCGATATCTCTATGAAAGTTATCAATTTAGGAGTTACTGGGGAATGATGCGTAATTGAAAAGTATGTGTGGATGAGATTCCTTAAGTCAGTGAAGCTCAACTCTTCCTGTTCATCAGAATCCACCTGGGACATTTCCAAAAAATATATTGAGGCCTGGGTCCCAACCCAGACCAATTAAATCTGAATTTCTATGGCTGTGTCCCAAGCACTGATATATTTTCAAAGCCAAACAAATGATTTTGATGAACAGGATGAAGACACTTTGAACAAAAACAAACCAGGGGATGGAGAAGCACTGTCTGCAAGACAGAATATAGAGTGAGGACAGAAGCGTGGGACTGGGCCTTGAGGACATCTAATAATCTCATGGTTAGGAGGAAGAAGACCAGCCTACAATGGAGAGACAGAGGAGAAGGAGAAAATCAACCAGGAAGGCATGGAAACCATGGAGGAGAGTGTGTCTAGAATCATAATACTGTTGAGTGTTTAACTAAGACAGAGACTAAAAATTGTCCCTTGAATTGGCAACACAGATGTCATTGGTGACTTCAGTTAGAGAAGGCTTGGTGGGGTAATGCGAGATGATACCAGTTTATAGTGAGTAGAAGAGTTAAGTGGTAGATGGGCCAGAAGAGACAGTAAAATTACCCAACTCTCTGAACCTTTCCTTCTATGTCTGGATTTTCTAACTTCTCGTCTGGGTTCTTTTCGCTGAAACATGGAGCGGTTTGCAAAGTATTAAGTTGTTGCTAAGCTGAACAATCCACTCAAAATGTGAGCAAGCCATGAGAGCATCCCATATCGTCCTCTCCTCCAACTCCATGCCTGTCCCCAGGTTTACAGTTGAGCCAGCTTTCAAAGGCAGGCTTCATACTATTTTTTTTTTAAAGTGAACAATTATTTCACTTATATTTGCAGGTGCACATAAACACATAGACTTTTTCCCACACTTCTGATATGTGTGAACTGGCTTCCTAGCATGGTTGAAAGTAGAACCTGGATTTTTTGAAAATTAACATGATGTCTGTAGAGCGCTTGGCACGTAGGGAGGTAGGGAGGTGACACATAATAGGTGTTCTGTTTTTTTGTTGTTGTTGTTTCATTTCATTTTGTGTTTTTGTTTTGCCTCATTTCCAAAGTTTTCCCTTCTGGGTGTTAAAATATTCACATTCAATTCTGTGAGTGCAAATCTAGGTGTGTCTGCCTGGCTTACATATTTGGAGTACAAGTTTATTCAGATACACTTTAATGTAATGGCTTAATTGTTAGAGGAGATTATAGATAATTTAGTCACCCTCAAGTTACCTAGAGAAAGAAGAGACTCAAATATTATGAAACAAGGCATGGTAACCCTCCCAGGTGGGGTTCCCTGGGAAACTGCTCTAGATGGAGTTTAGTGAGCAAGGTGTTTATTAAAGAATGCCCTTGGGATCCACATGGGTGATGGGAGGGTAAGGCAGCAGGAGTGGGCAGAGCCAGAAGTCAAGCCGTCATGGGGCCTCAATGGCAACCTCGGCTGACTCCTTGGAGATCTCTGGAGCTATAGTGGCCCTTGAGAGTGGTCTGGAGTTGGGCCCATATGGCCAGGCCTTTATACCTGGTTGTGACCTTGGGAAAGGTAGCTCCCTGCAGCTGAGGCAGTTCGTTCCCAAAGGGGGTAACTTCGTGTTCTCCCACAACAACGGTCCAGCCTGGAGCAACAAAACCTTCAAGGACAGGGGATTTGGGCAGTGCTTTGCAATAAAATCACATGATAAGAGAGGCCCCACAGAGCACTTCCCATTTGGGCCAGCACAGGAATGTAGTGGAGAAAACCCTAGTTCGGGATGAGTAGTTTCCCTGTAGAATAGCCAGAGCTGACTGTTAGGGTACTCATGATAGGAACCTAATAAAACCTGGTTACCATGACAATGGTTTTTCTTTCTTTCTTTCTTTCTTTTTTTTTTAAAGAATTTATTTATTTATTTGAGAGAAAGAGAGAGAGAGAGCAAGCACAAACTGGGGGGAGGGGCAGAGGGAGAGGGAGAAGCAGACCCCCCGCTGAGCAAGGAGCCCAATGTGGGCCTCGATCCCAGGACCCCGAGATCATGACCCAATCTGAGGGCAGTTGCTCAACTGGTTGAGCCACCCAGGCACCTGACAATGGTTTTTCTTTAACCAGCATCCAAAGCAGCATCCAAAGAATGAAATGGCCATGGCTCATGGCTAATACAAAGAATCTAGATGCACTTCCTTTATCGCTCCCAGTGGACCTGAAGGGTTCCTGTAAATTACGAGTGCTGAAGTAGCTTGCGTATCCCTAAGGCCCCCACCTATTGTCATCTATCAAACCATGACTAGCACTATCACCGACTGCACATTTCTCTATTTCCAATTGGATAAATTTCCAAAGACTCTACCTGCACTTCCATAGCCACTTGGTTGAATAAAACTCTATGTGTAACTCTAGTCATAGAAGTGAAGTGTTTTTTATATCTATCTAGTTATACGTATGAGGTGTCCCCAGTGTTTCTGTTAGTGGAAGAAGCGGTTCTGAAGAAAATGATTGAATTTATTGGCTGGAAAGAAGGGGATGGAATATTTAACCCAGGTAAGTACAGCTAGTTATTGCCATCTCCCTTCCACTGCAAACACCTAAACATTTATTCATGTGTTATATGAAGAACAGCTCCTTGAAGACTTACACATTCCAAAAAGTTGGATAGGAATAATTTTACTTGTTGAGAATCTAGCTCATTCCTTTCTCCAGAGTGGCAACATTTTGCATAAATGCTAAACAACTGACATAAACATTAAACCAAGGAGATGTCTACAATTTAGGATTTGTATCTTACAAATGAAATTATCTGCTGCTGGGAATTTGGAAGGGCTATACATTTTTCAATCCATTCTACTTGAGAAGGTTTCTGAATCACATGTTGTTTGTCCTACAGCCCTTTCTTGGGACCAGAGATGAGCTTGTATCCTCATCTTATTGGTCAGGTGACAGACAGAATACCATTAACTACGAAGACTTGGGTACTGGCCCTTGTCCGTAGATTGAAACTTTTAGTTTGGAAAAACTCTGGAATGAGAGAAGAGACCAAAACTTCGGTCTTTGCTGAGATTGGAAATTGCTGTAATTGGGGGTTAGGAAGTGGGTGAGGGTGATGGGTGGGGCATGCTGCTCGGATGACTCTTGGGGGGATCCATCGTTAGACTAGAACGGCCATAGCCGTTGATGTCTTCCCCTGTGGTTGGCACTTAGGGAGCTATGATTTCATGCTATAAATATGCCATTTCAATTTTGTTTTTTGCAGGTGGTTCAGTGTCCAATATGTATGCAATGAATTTAGCTAGATACAAATATTGTCCTGATATTAAGGAAAAGGGGCTGTCTGGGTTGCCAAGATTAATCCTTTTCACATCTGCAGAGGTAAAAAATTATTTTTTATATCAGATACAGATTTTCAGAGAAAGCATTATTTAAGGGGGTTTGTTTGTTTGGGACTTCTGATATGCTTTTATGCTATCCATGTGTGACTAATATGCCTAAGTATAATGTCATATTTCATTCCAAAGGAAATTCTGATGGGTTTGATATTGTAATCCCTGGCCACTCAATTTTGTACATCACCTTTATTTAAAATTTATAGTCTATAACATTTTTCTCCGAGAAAAGAGAACATTCAATTTGAAACTGCTATCTCTTCCTGTGAATCTCTTCTTTGAGTGCCTTATTTATTAGAACTTAGATGATCACTCAGCTCTGTCAGAAGCCTCACATTTCCTTGTAAAACTGATTGCTTCAAATGTGTAACACAAAGGCTTTTCAAGAGGAAAGGGAGATATTCCGAAATGGTGAACATCACACACCCACCCCCCCACTCCCCACATTGCATGTTGCCACAATCCCCTATGGCCTTTTACTCCTCACCAAAGTAAGGAGGTCTGACTGTGGGTAAGTACATTGGCTTCGAGCTAGGCTGCCTGCATTCAGTTCTTGTCGCCACTACTAACTATCTGAGTGACCTTGGGTAGGTTGATTAATTCCTCTGTGCCTCAGTTTCCTAATTTGTTAAAATAAGTATCAGCTAGCTGTTGTCTCTAACAAATTACCCCAAAGCCCAGTGGTGTAGAACTAGAGCTAGATATCACTGCTTTACAAGTCTTGGGATAGCTGGGACTCTTCTGCTGCTCTTGGCGGGGCTCCCTTATGTATCTGGGGGTTGGCTGCCCAATGGCTGAGGTAGGAGCGGGCCTGACCAGGATGACTCCAGTGAGGTCTCTCTGCTCCATGCGTCTCTCATCCTCCAGTAGGCTAGTCCAGGTGGGTAGTCATGGCGGCGGTCCAGGGGAAAAACAACATGGACACCCACCAGGCCTCTTGAGTCTAGGCTCAGAGCTGGTACATTGTCATTTCCACCTCATTTTCTCAGTGAAGCAAGTGATGTCGACGAGCTCAGATCCAAGAATTGGGAAAACAGACTCCATCTTGTAGGTGGACTTGCTGCAAAGTCCCCTGGCAAAGGACATGGACACAGGGAGAAGGGAACCATTTGGGGCCATCCTAACCACCCAGGAGCCACATGAGCTCAGTAGTCATGGCTAAGTGGGTTGTTGCAGAGACTGAATGAGCTAATGCGTGGAAAGTAGCATCTGGCACATTATAGATACACAAAAACGTTAGCTAGTTTTCTTAGGAGGAGGAGAATTACCTAGCTGTCGTAATGTGGGTAGAATGGATAGCACAGCTGAAGTACAGTCTCATCTGAAAGAGATTATTTTTTTCCTTTCCTCTTCTTGTGTCATTCCAGTGGGTGCCTCTGTCTATCCCACCACTGCTTCCTGCCCCCGTCCCTGGCAGGAAGAGTTTAGCTTCCATACCTTTTCTGATAATCCAAGGTCTCCTGTGAAACACATGAGGCGGGCAAACTCTAAACGTTCTCTGTTATTTCCAGCTGGCCTTTCCTGTATCTGTCATTTTCTTTTATGAGCATGATTTCCTTTATTACTGCCAAGGGGTAGACTGTGGTCGAAGAGGTGGGCAGTGGAAGAAAACTTGCCCCCCCCCCCCCATGTTTTACACCTGCCCTGGCTGACCTTTGCTCTGGTTAGTTCAGTGCCAAGTGCAAAGTGGGTGCTGAGTGTGGGGAGGCGTCTGGAAGAAATCTTCTAATCTGAGATTCTTAACTCAGCCCTTCTTTGTGAAAGCTTTTCAAGAGCAAGCGAAGAATGTTTGGGAATGGAGACATCTGGGGAAAACACTTGGTCCTTTGGGATTATTATGGAGTCGAGTTTCCCTTTCTGGGTTCCAAACTTTGGCATTTCAGTTGGAGGAAGCCAGCATATCCAAAATGCAAAGTCTCTTCTTTTGAATTGTTGCTCCCATGCCTGAGAAAGCTGATTCAGTAGGGCCCCTGCTTTCAGCTCAGTGCTTTTACTTTTGCCTTCTTCATTCATTGGCTTAAAATGTACCTGAGGTCTCTTCTGGAATAATTGCTCTGGAAAGGGGGAAGGAATTCTATGGAAGCCTAGAATAAAGATTATGCCTGGGAGAGATCAGGGACATAGGTGTAGCTGGCAGATTGGGAGTGAAAAGAAATTGAAACCGCATGCAGTTGGGAAAACAGAACTAGTATTATTTTTTTATCTCCAGTGGAGATATATATGCAAAAAGAGGTAAAATATATGCCCTGGCTAACATGGCAGCAGAAGATGGAGCCAGAAAACCAAGAACTAAATATACATCTTAGTTTACTTGGGCTGCTGTAACAAAATATCATAGACCAGCTGGTTTAAAAAACTGACATTTATTCCTCACCGTTCTGGAGGCTGGGAAGTCCAAGTTCAAGGTGGTGGTAGATTTGGTTATCTGGTGAGAGCCTGTTCTGGTTTGGGGACCACAGCGTGCTCACATGGCCTTTCCTGGGCTCATGCGAGGGGACAGAGGGAGAGGTCTCTGTCTTCTCTCCGGATAAGGGCAGTAATCCCATGAGAGTCTCACCCTCTTGACCTCATCCCAACCTAATCCTACCACATTGGGCGTTAGGGATTAAACACATGAATTTTGAGGGGACACAAGCATTCAGCTCATATCAGTGTGAATGCCACAGAAAAACTCCATAGCTTCAAACACATGATAGCTCCAAATACAGATTTTTACCCCATTCATCCAGACTCTACCTTGTTGCTCATTCCTTTCCCTGCTCTGCCAAAGAGACTGAGGTCATAATAGTTGCATGATTTTAATTCATCTTTTGGCAATCACCTTCACCACTTACTACAACAAATCAATTCATCGGTTAAAAAAAAAAGAATTAAAGACGGTTGTGTTTCCTCAATGGTCTTAAACCCTATGTTAGGCTTTTTGCTTTTTGCAAATCTTGTTTGCTTTTAGGTGTTGGCCAAGGCCCTGTGGTTATTTTCCAGTACTGTTTATTGGGTGGGCTTCTTTTTCCTGTTTTGTGTGGCCTCCAGGGTAACCACTCCATCCCCGACTTGTACCATCAAATGCAGAGTATATGCACTCACCACCGGAGGTGTATTTGCATACTTGAGGTTTTGATTATAATTTCACTGTCCATGGAGACTTGCAACATCATGATAGAGCCCCCTGCACTGTCCATGTATCCACAGTAGCCTCCCCAGGCTGAATAGGAACCAAAGAGAAGGGACTTTTGGAGAAAAGTAATAAATTTGTGGCTTGATTAGCAGTTAGATATAAATTCCTTGAATTTAAAGAAATCGTAGGTTTATAATTCAAGTCCTTTTGGGAATCAGCATAAAGTAATGATCATTGTCTGCTACTAAAAAGTGAGGGAAGAAGAGAAACCCTGACCTCCCAGGCCAGCCAGCAGGCGGCCTTGTTCCTCTCTAGCAGGATGGAGGCTGGGATGGGGCGAGAGAGACCAGGGTAAACTTCTCAAGGTCATGCCTCCTCACATACCTCATTCACTCACCCTCTTCGTGGCCCTTCTGTCTAGGCGAGTCTGACTGGAGTTTGGATGTTAGTGCAGGTATTCTCCCTCAGCGAGCAGGTGCTTCTTAGGATGTCAGGCGGAGCATAGAGTAGCCCATCTGAATTCTGACTCTGCTTTGGGAGTTGAACCAGCTGTGTGCTCTTGGAGAGGTCCCTGTACTACGTTCCTTTTCTTCATTCCCCAACAGAGGACATTCGCAGACCCCGGTTTCCCCACCACCTGGAGCTCATTTGAGCACCAGACTAGTCAGCCCTAGAAGGAGTCCAAGTGCCCAGCACACAATCTACTCGAGGGGGAAAGCCGCAGTTCCTTGGGAAACCCAAGGTCAAAGAAAAAATCCTTGCAGGAACCAGAAAGGAAAATGTCAGTGCCCTTCTATCTTTCATAGGGGCACTTGCTGTTTCATCGTTATAGGAATAAATGTCCCCTGAGACTTTTGTGTCTTCCGTAGACGAATGAAACCTGGAGGGGAGATTGGGTCTTAGAACGAATGACTGACTTATCTTTTGCCAGAGAGGGGAGCAAATACCATTTGTTTCTAAAGGCAGCAGCTACTTCTGAACTCCGGCCTTCTAGGTTTTTCCTTTCCTTGCAACTACTCAGCACATTTGAAGCATTGCCTTCTTTCTTTTCTTTTCTTTTTCTTTTTTTGTCTCTTCCAGGGCTCTTTTCCTCCTCTGATGCCTTTAGATGTTTAGACTTCAGTTTTGCAGACATTTTTTTTTTTTTTTATCTGTCCCTATCCATTTGAGATTGACATTGGATTCTACTTTGCCCTGAGGTAGCCAAATATAGCCCCACCAAAGCTATTCTTCATCAGCATACCAGTTTTTTAATTCAGCAGACCCATTGGTTGGGGACACTCTGCTATTTTTTAGGGCAAAGCAATGTGATTTTCCTATTGGCAAATGCCAGTGGAATAGGCTACTCTTTATCACCATGAGATCAATAGTTGGTTGCTAGAGTCCAAGTCTCTGGTGAGAAAGAATTCACCTTGGCTATGTCACCCTAGCTAGGGTGGGCTGATGTAGCAAGTAGAGAATTAATTACATTTTCATGTACATTCTTACTCCTCAATATGCATATGTTCTTCTAACAACTTGAAATGAGTGCATCCTACAGGCATTTGGCCGTGTCCTATTTGATACCTGGAAATTAATTATGTAGGGTGGTTTCATTTTTCCTGGTGATGTTACTTCTGCATTTATTTTTATAGAGTTGAAAAAAAAAAAGAGCTTCCAATAAAACTTTCTTGACAAAAGAAGAAAAAAAATTACCACATTTGAGGGACTATATCAAGTTAAGTGTGAAGGCATGACTACTCTTTTAATGTATTCATACCTACAAATTAAATTACTAAGGGTTTTTAGTACAATAAGGTCCTTTAGCACCTTCATTTTTCTGGCACGAGAAAGAATTAATTGACCACCTGTCCACACTAATGTATAAAGAGTGACATCTCCAATGTTTGAATGCTAATTATTTTATAGGCTTTATGTCGTAGGGAAGAAAAGGCCCAACAATCTAAGGCATATACTACCATTTCTAGTAAGAACTAGACCAGACCTAATTCTAGAGCCTCCTATTAGCCTCCTATTCATGCCAGGGCTGCATACAGTAAGGTGTCCATAAATTTTTATTACTTTTGTTATTATGATTTTAGCCACGTTCCTCTGTGTCTAATTTCAATCTTACATTCAATATTAAACGAGATTGGTCAAGTGTATGATCAGCATTTATAACCCATTGTTTGCTTTTGAAAATAATTAAATTCTTCTGTGGTTTGCGATTGCAATTTTTTTTTTTTTTAAGATTTTATTTATTTATTTGACAGAGAGAGACACAGCGAGAGAGGGAACACAAGCAGGGGGAGTGGGAGAGGGAGAAGCAGGCTTCCCACTGAGCAGGCAGCCCGATGTGGGGCTCGATCCCAGGACCCTGGGATCATGACCTGAGCCGAAGGCAGACGCTTAACGACTGAGCCACCCAGGCGCCCCTCGATTGCAATTTTTGAAACAGAGTCTCGCTCCCTACTCAGAGGGTTTTGAGTCAGCAGTGGACTGGATTCTGTTTCCATTCATGTTGAGTTTTATTAGTAGCATCAAGAGAAACTTCTCTCAATGTCAGGGAAAAACAACAGCTTCCAGTGACCAAGTTTGTTCCCTAGACTAGGCTCTGTGCTAGACCTTTTACAGATACTAACCCACTGAGTTCTGTGAAAAGCAGATGAATTAGGCTCTGACACACCCACCTGAAATGAGCAAATTGAGGCTTGGAGAGCGTACATTATTTTCTCAAGATTCCATAGCTGTAACTGGGAAAACTTGAAACTATACCCTGGTTTCTCTGATCCCAACCAAAGTCAGTGTTTTCAACCGCTATATTAAGGAGCTCGTTTGAATTACTACTTTCTTTTTCTTTTATACAATAACGTTCCAAAGATTGGGCTCAGCCATATGACTTCAGATAATAAGCAGTAGTTTTTTTCATGCTATGTATTCATGTTTTCCTTTTCCCCCTTGTCCCTTTTAATTTAGTGTCATTACTCTATGAAGAAAGCAGCCTCCTTTCTAGGGATTGGTACAGAGAATGTTTGCTTTGTGGAAACAGATGGAAGGTAATGGGGACAGGATCCGGAAGCCTGGTGGGCGGAGGGGGGAATTCATGCTTTTTAAAAAGCAGTACCAATGTTTGTTCATGACTAAACATACCTGAGTGCCTCAAATCTGTGTCTCCTAGAGGTAAGATGATTCCTGCGGAGCTGGAGAGGCAAATCTGGCAAGCCAGCAAAGAGGTGAGAGGGGGAAGAAAACGTAGGCCCGCGTCTGGGTATGAGGGAGGGAATGCAAACAGCCAGAATCGTTTCTGTGTGTGGGAGAGAGAAGAGAGCTTGTTAGAATTAAAATAGGAAAACTCATTTACAGATGTTCTATTTCCAGGTGCTTGGCTCTCCATGTTCTGTGCAGTTTCTCAGATGTTCTCATTCCCAGGTGGCTGGAGCCTGTTAAAACGCTGACATCACCATATTCCCGATTCTTGCCTAGAATTAGCCTGAAAAGATGAGCCCAGCCTCTCCAGCAGGGCCCCTGCATCCACTCTCCTACCTAACTATGGGCTGAAGTTCTGGAGGCCAGGCCAGTTGTCTCTGGGTTGCCTTCAGAATGATTTCGATTTCTTGATCAGTCTGTGCTCCGGGTTGCTTCCACCCAAAGCCCATCACAGGAACCATCCCCCTGCCTTGGGTCTGTGTCTAGTATGTCAGCTCTGGCAGAATGTCTGCTCTTCCTTAGCTGCCACAATATATTAAAGTTGGCATGGCCGTTGCTGGGATGGCAAGGCCTTGCCCTACTCACCTGCTATACTCCAGCCAAGGCTGGGCCCTGACACCTTTGTGGTGATCCATTGCCCTAGAGGCAGCCATCTTGCTTCTTGGACCGAAAGCCCGCTGGATTAGGTGCACCTGCTTCACTGCTTCCTCCCATCCCACCACAGCTCTCACTGCTTCGGAGCTTCAGGACTGTTCCCCCACAAGTTTCCAGTAGGTAGCAACAGAATCGGGCGCGAAACTGCTAAAGCTGCTGACAACTGAAAAGCCTTGTTTTGAGCTGGGTTAGAAGTATCTCTCTCTGTCTTTTTTTGCTTTGTTTTGTTTAAAAGATTTTATTTATTTATTTGAGAGAGACAGTGAGAGAGAGAGAGAGAGAGAGAAAAGAGTGTAAGCAGGGGGAGGGGCAGAGGGAGAAGCAGGCTCTCCACTGAGCACAGAGCCTGACATGGGGCTCGATTCCAGGACCCTGGGATCATGACACGAGAGGAAGGCAGACGCTTATCGACTGAGCCACCCGGGCGCCCCAGGTATATCTCTCCTTATAGGATTCCACACTCTAAGAAAGATAGGCTCTTTTATTTTTACTTTTTGTTTTAATACATTTCTGTTATTTTACTCTTTATATTTTTAATTTTTTCATAAAAATCACCTTGTCACCAGAGCATGCTAGTTCACTATATTTGGTTTGAAATTCTGTACTTAAAAATTCTTTTTTTTTTTAAAGATTTTATTTATTTATCTGACAGAGAGAGACACAGAGAGAGAGAGGGAACACAAGCAGGGGGAGTGGGAGAGGGAGAAGCAGGCTTCCTGCTGAGCAGGGAGCCCGATGTGGGGCTCGATCCCAGGACCCTGAGATCATGACCTGAGTCGAAGGCAGACGCTTAACGACTGAGCCACCCAGGCGCCCCTGTACTTAAAAATTCAGGTGTACTGGCTTCAGTTGTGTGTCCTTAGATCTATATTTATCTCTCTCTCTCTCTCTTTTTTTTTTTTAATATTCCAATAACAAGAGGACTTGAAACCTGTCTGGTGAGACAGATTATCAGATTTCATTCACTCTTGGGTAAAATTCTATATTACAACCTGTTTGTTCTGCTGTGAACCACAGATATTGTGTTCTAATTTTATCTTTTTTTTCTAGTTTTATCTTCTACAGAAGTTCCTATCAAAGAGAACTTTGTTTATGTCATTAATGCTTCTTGGTGGGGTGGGGGGTGTGTGGAAATATTGACTGTGATTTCTGTGTGGTTCATATGATTCCTTCCTTCCTCTCTCCCCCCTCTCTTTTTCTCTCTTTCTTTCTTTCTTGAATTGTAAACTTTTCATTATGGAAAATTTCAAATATATAAAAACTAATCTAACGAGTCTCTATATACCCATCATGCAACTTCAACAACTGTGAGCTTCTGCCCTGTTCTGCTTCTGCTCTGTTCTCTCTGTACCCCATTCCCTCCCACCACCACTAGATTAGTTTGAAGCAGATCTCACACATCATACCATTTGATCTATAAATAGTTCAGTATATCTGTAAAAAGGTATGTACTCTCTCTTTATTAAAAGAAAAAACCACACACACACCATTACAAGAAATAAATTCTTAGTATCATCAAATTTTATTCTATATTAAAATTTTTCCTCTTGCATTTTTTTAATAGCTGGCTTGTTTGAATAAGGATTCAAAGTCCATATATTGCATTTGGTTGATTCATCACACAAATCTTTTCTAATCTGTAGCTTCTCCCTCCTCCTTTTTTCTCTCCCTGCAATTGATCTGTTGAAGAAACCAAGTCCTTTGTCCTGTAGAGTTTTCCACAAGAGTTTTGTGGATCTTGTAGATTATGTCAAGAATTTGAGAATCTAAGTGCTCCCTCCCTTGTACAACCTATGTGTTCTCTATATTTCCTGTAATTTGTCAGTGGGATCTTGAGACTCAGTGGGATTCAGATTGGAAATTTTACCAGGAAGGCTTCACAGGTGGCATTTTGTCCTTCAATCAGGACACATCTCCTGTCTCTTTTCTTGCTAACATTGATCGGTGGGTTCTTGTATTATGAGTCCATCTATTACAGAGCTCCACATCAGCCTCTCACCTCATGATTTTTGCTGCCATTGATGATCATTGTCTAGACCCATTATTTCATTAGGTGATGTTCTTGTTCTCTCGTTCCTCCTTCATTTAGTAGGTTTACTACCAGGAAGGAAAACCTTCCCTCATTCTTATTTGGTTTCCCTAAGGGAACCGTTTGCACAACCAGGGCAGGATAAATGATTGATTCTTCCCCCTTGTGTACCAGTTTTCAGAATAGTGAGTTAGTTGCTTCGCATCTCCTAAAGATAGCCAAAATGGTTTTTCTTTTTTAGAATCATTAGGGATAATCTAGCATATTTGGTGGGTTTTATTCCACGGCAGTCATTGTTATTTTCATTGTACAAATTTTTGTTTGTTTCGGCAATGAAAGTACATGAAACTGACATATCCTAAAGTTGAGAACTTGCAAAGAGGAGTTTTGAAAAAGTGAAAATTGCTTTAGGCGCATTTTAAAGTAGGGGCATGGAGTGAGAGTTGGTATGTCTCCTCAGTTTTCTTTCAAGTTAGTTAAAACTTGAGCCTGGATTCACCAAGGACAAACCTTGTATCCATTCTGAGATAATATCTGGTGATTAGTTTATTTATTTATTTTTTTCAATAGCTTTAGACCTAGCTCTTTTGTGTCAAGCTTTGAGCTCGTATTGTTACAGGTGTGGGGATAGTACATTAATTTTTTTTTTTTTCCTGCTGGGATTCATTTCCCTGGCCCACCATAATCCATTAAAAATCTGTTGAGCAGTGACCTTTACTTGACGCCATTCCAAAGATGGTGAAAACCACAGAGCATCAGAGGTTCTAAAGTTCTCATGAAAAGATCAGACTCGTATAACTGCTGAATATTTGAAAGTATTTTTGTGTATGATTGTTTCACATGACAAACTTCCTTAGGGAATACAGTTCATCAGCAGCACACAATCAATACTGTTTCCACTGAATTTTCTCATTAATAGCAGGAGATACGAGAAAGGAAAAAAAAAGAAAGTTGGAAGGTTAAATCCAGGTTGCAAAAGTTTGATGTCTGGGGCCTGATATTTATAGCTAGATTGTTAAAAAGGTGAGGAAAACTCATTAATAGGCTGTAATAGCTTGCAAAAGTATTTTCTCACAACTGCCAGGGTGTCACATAGTTTACGAGGAACACTCCAAACATTAAAGACACCTTCCGTGTTTTTAGGAAATTACTTTTTCTCTTCCTTTTAATGATTGATGTAAATCTGGTCTCATTTTATTTCGGTCACTGACATGATAAAGATGTAATCTGTGGGTAGTTGAGCACAGGGAAGAATTCCCAAAGGAGGTGGTTCCCCAGGGGCTCCATCCCCCACTGGCCCTGCTCTAACAGTTTCCTGTGGACTGGAGTCCATGTGTCACAACCGTCTCCCCAGATGGCAAATGGATTCATTGTGTACCATCGCTTTGTTTCCTTTGCATCTCGATTTAAAGATGTGGCCCAAGTGTCATTGCTCTGCTCCACTTTCTATTGAGAAATAACTTCTTTCTGTCAAAGGTCAGCTAAATTGGAAGGAGTCTGGTTCAAAAGGAATAACTCCTGACATTAAATGGGACATAAAAATATATTGCAAGAACAACTGAGCTTTAAGATAAAACCGAGAGAACAAAATGACTCCATCCTAAATGGAGGTAAAATGACTTTTATAGGCAGGGAACACTCTTGTCCCTTAGTCCTCAAGTGCTCTAGTTTTAGGGTTCTCATCCCTTCCCCCACCCCTACCTTTGTCTGCAAATTATCCCTCCAGGACACTTCCACAGTGAGCAGTACATCTTTGCTGACATGCTGGGGCAAATCTGTGAGGAAACAACCTCATGCACTTCTCTCTACCTGGCTGCTATAAAGTTCCTTATGGGGCCAGGGTGCTTGGCTAGCTTGGCCGGAATTACCATCCATCTTTGTGTGTGTTCCCACAGTCTCCCTTCTCCCCGCCCACCTCTGTTGCCCTCTGGCACCTCTTCACTCTATAAGGTGCAGCCATCAGCTGTATGAAGAGGCAGAGTCATGGTAGGAGTGATGCAGGTTCTCTTTTCTAGAACATTCTAATGGATTTCTCTGTTGGGGCACCCATTTTGGAAAGTGTATCCCAATGAGGTTACACTATCCCCATTTGTTGCCAATTTGTACCTGATCACTCTCTTTGTTTTGTAACTGCACTTACTTGATAAGGAGACAGGCAGACAGACCTCTGTGGTTTGCACCTCGAGCTGTTTATTTTCCAATCATCTTTGTTTTTATTCTGTGGAGGTGTAACAATGCTGGCCTTCGGGACCCAGTGAATCACCCCCCAAAGGAGGTAGGAATCACACAGAAGGCCATTTTGCAATTGCAGTGGAGGTTACTCACTTTGTATGTGGGAAATCTAAAGAACAGAAAACACTTGAGAAAGAAAATGAGAGTAAAAACAGTTAAAGGTGCATGTGGAGTTGGGAAAAAAGACTCTTGTCATAGCATTGTCTTGGTTTCCTTGACCTCTTGGAAAGGACAAGGGACCATATTGTAGAGAAGCTGAAAAACACTGTGTCTGAATGATTACCTCCAAAGGAACCAGATAAATTTTTGGCTGCATAAACATTATGTTTACCAACCTACTACAGGACAGACTTAGTGGTGGTGGTGACGGTTCTTGTGTGTGGGTCCTCCTCACAGGGAGCAGCTCCGTTTCTCGTCTGTGCCACATCTGGTACAACTGTGTTGGGAGCCTTTGATCCTCTGGATGAAATAGCAGACATCTGTGAGAGGCATGGCCTCTGGCTTCATGTGGACGTAAGTGCATTTGTATGTGCGCATCGGGTTAACTTTCTAGTCTATTTGCAGCTTTGGTGGGAAATCTTTTGTGTTCTCAGAAACTAGACGTGAGGTCCCCAGCTACTTTAATTTAAGTGTGTATTTCTAATTAAGGGAAATAAATCTGCTTTTTTCCATAAGGTAATAGAGAAGAAGATGCCAAGACTTGATGTAAATTTTGGTTTTGTTTTCCAGATTCCATTTTATTTCCTCTTCTCCCACGAACCATTCTCTTTGGTCCCTTGCATCTGCTGTCACTGAGGCAGCACGGGATGAGGGACACATTGAACTACAAAATCAAGAGACTTTGACTTTGGGCTCCAGTCGGCCTCTTCTTCATTGCAACCTTAGCTGTTTGGGCTTTGGTTTCATTTATAAAGAGGGAAGTGGCTGATGTGGTCTGTAAAGTATCTTGTAGCTCTGCAATTACATGATTCCAATCAGCCGGCAAATGCAAACAGCTGCATTAATAATTGCATGCTATCATTAAAGCAGGTTTTATCTGGATCCATCATAGATAATTATTTGAGAGGGATTGGGATAACTTACATTCTTCATAATTTTCTGACTTAAAGAATTGGCTTTTTTTTTTTCTAACTAATTTTGTAAGTCCTGGGGTTGTTCATAATAAATTTTTTTCTTAATTAAAGGTAACTCTTTAAATTCTACTCATCCAGGGTTAAAAATCTGAATTCAGACAGTTATGAATGCTTGTTGAGCTTTTTGTGTTTTCTTTTTTCTTCTTCTTCTTCTTTTTTTTTTTTTTTTTGTAAAACTAGGAGTTAATTAGTTTGATTCAATCCAATAGAAGGGACGGTTGAACTTGCTGATGACACTGTAGGGAACTTTCTTCTGGTAAGTGAGTGATTCATAGCCTACTTGGCAGAAAAAGAAAGAATGCTATTTTTGACTTTTTGAACGGAAGGTAACAGCATTTGGGGGATATACCTACACACACTTTTATAGTTTGTATGATCTTAGGCTTTCAAAGTAAAGTGTCTTCGTTACAGAGAGAATTTTTCAGCAGCTCAAGGCTTTCATTAAGCATATGCTAATACTCGGTAAAAGCAGCCATGATATAAAGCTCACTCGAGTTCCGGGCTCTATTAGTATGCCAGTGACAATCCTTCAGGTGGATTATTTGTGACTTTAAATGGGATTGTAGCATTTGTATCTGTTCACATTTCAACTTTTATCTTACTGATTTTTATAGACTTCGGAGCATAATAATACATTATGTCCTAAAAGATAATATGAAGTGACTACTTTGTGACTGTGGAAATAAGGGGGAAAAATCAAATCTATCAGCAGTTGTACTTAAAAATTCCATTCTCATAAAAGAAACATCAAATATGGATTATATAGTTTATGGAAAGCATTGCAAGTACAGCAGTTTCTAAATTGGGAGTGAGATTAAGAGACTTGAGAGAGGCTCAGAGAGAATTGTGACTTAAAAGTATGAATGAAAACCTCCCTAGATTTTCTAAAACAAACTGAAGGTGGGATTTTTGAAGGAAACACTTTTATGAGGAAATGTTTAAGCCACACAAATTATTCGATTTGCACATAGTAGGCATCTAGTAGTATTAGACAGAATTGGACAACAGTTTATCTGACCTGGTAAAGAAATTAACTCTCAGATTGAGACAATATTCACTCATGCTTTAATATGACAGGCTGGATATAAGGTAATATTACATTATATTGTTATTGTAATAATATTGAATCTGTTGATAAAATTTGATAAAGGAGCACGTAGCTTATCTTGAAGAAACTTCGTACACCATGTATAGTTTATTAAGCTTAAAGATAAAAATCAACAAAATTGCAGTAGTTACCTTGGCCTGTTTGAAATTTTCTAGAAAATATTTTAAAAATCCTTTAAAATATTAAAACTGGCATCTACTTTATTTATTTTTTTAACTGTAATTATGGTTGCTGATCCTCCTGAGTGTTTCATAAAATCGAGTTGCCCTGCATATGTAACATATTTTATTCATTCTAAGATGCACTGATTTTGTTTACATTTTAACGGAGCTGAAGTTGGTATGCTGATGTCATTTTTTTTTTTCTTTCTTTGTGGTACACAAAAAATGGTGACTCACATTGGATAGTGTCTTATGTTTGGTTAATTACAATGCTTCTTTACACAACAGCATAAGGAAAACTTTAGTTTTCTCTTTCTCCAGGAGGGCAAATGTTACTTCAGCCTCTGCCTCAGACTAGAAAGTTCTGGCTGGTCTGGCTCTTCTCTGAGGCAGAGGCTGTGGCTGCTGCGAAACCTGGCGCTCCCAGCAGAGCGTCCTGACGTGTCCCGCCCACTCTTCGTTCCAAGTCCCAGGGGAGGTAGGAAACACTGTATTTAAAGTCAGGGGCTTTAGAAGCTGCCAGATCTCAATTCCACCCTTGCCTCCACTTCCCTGTGTGGATTGGTCTTACTATTAATTTCTTAACTAACGAATTAAAGAGAAAAATGTTAAGTAACATGGTAAGTGTGGTGCCCAACAGGTAGGCCTAGCTCCCTAAATGACGGCCCTCCCTGAGGTGAAAAACCTCGCTTCTTCAACAATTAGGTAATTGGTTTGCTGTTTTTGCAAGTTTGAGGGTTAGGAATTCAGAAAGTGAAGCAAATAGAAGTAGGGCACTGCCCTCGGGGCTGTGGTTCTTTTCCCATCAGCTCTTTTGAGGACTAAGTCTGTGGAGGAGCTGTTCCTGACCCTGCCAAGCCCCTCTAAACCAGGGAGCTAATGCCTCGAAAGAGTTGATGTGATTTTAAAACTTCCATGCACTAGGATTGGGAGCATTTGTTTATTTTTGGGGGGAAGAAGAGGAGGCAGAAGGTGGTGCAGGAGAAGGGAAGGTGTGTGAGTGTGGTGTGCGAGGCTCCTGAGCTCACCTCCTTCCATCACCTTCAGCTCCCCACGCTGTATTCTACCATGGGGACCTAAGCTATGATGTTATCCTGAAGCAGGAACGGGCTTTGGCTCCCAAATCTAATACTTAATGCCTGTGAGACCTCGGACAAGTCACCTCCCACCTCTGAACCTTAATTTTTCCACTAAAAGTTTGAGGTAATAATGACTCCATTCCCAAGGCAACATTGTGTGGTTTTGATAACCATGGAGGCATTCAACAGAGCCCAAGCTGGTCCCCTCAAATTGCCTCACAGCCATCACCTTTCCTCGCCCTACAGATTAAAACTTAGAAATCTGTTCAATTGCAAGGACCAGACTGACTTCCTTATTAGCCACGTTGATCCCCCTCTATTCCCTCCAGACTTCCTGACTGTGGGGCTTCCTTCCATTTCCTATTTTCAGCCATCTTGTCCTTTGTTCATAATGTATAAGTCTCCAGTGTACATCTTCCCAAAGTCCCGGGCTTCCTTTCTCTCACTCTTAGATTTTTGATTGGCAAAACCTTCTGAAAGCTGTTTGGCTGAAAAGATCTAATTAATAGGATTCACCTAGGCCCTTCCTCGTTGGCCATGAGTTCCTGTGTATCCCTCTATCCACCCTGTCAAGCACGAGCCGCATTTATTATTCTGAAGGTCAGCCCTCAGCCCATGCCTCACTATCAACGTTTGTACGTTGTGTCTGGGAGAACGCCATCTAGCGTTGCCAGGGATATTGTCTATCTTACTCTTCAATACGGAGAACAAACTGGTGGTTGCCACACAGGTGGGCTGGGGGGCGGGTGAAATAAGTGAAGGGGATGAAGAGGCACAAAATTCCTGTTATAAAATAAAGAAATCACAGAGATGAAAAGTACAGCATAAGGAAAATAGTCAATAATATTGTAATAATGATGTATGGTGACAGATGGTGACTACACTTATCTTGGTGAGCACGCAGTGATGTATAGAAGTGTCAAATTACTATGTCATACACTTGAAACTAATATATAACATTGCATAGCAGCTATGCTTCAGTAATGATACTGAAAGGTAAGAACAAAGGAGATTGTCTCTTTTAGATTCTAGATTAGAGAAGGCATGGACTGTGTCTTTTAAATCACTTTTTTGTCCACACACAAGCCAACAGGTGGATATACCAATTTCTTTATGATGTGTGAATTTAAATCCTAAGGGTCACGGGAGGCCATCTACTGTGATGAGGCTCTCCTTGCCCGAGTGAGAGCCAGTGAGCAAAAATGTTTGGTGTGTACATTGCTTAACATCTGCTTAAAACAAAGTATGGAGTAAGGCACATCAAGGTTGTCACTCAGAGTTTTCTATGTCAGTGGACTGGCCGACAAATAACATTGAAATAACATTGTTGTGATTATGTAAATATCTCAACAGGCTTCTTGGGGTGGCTCAGCTTTGATGTCGAGGAAGTACCGCAAGCTTCTGCAGGGCATCCACAGGTAAATGTTGTTTGGGGGCCCAGCACCTCTTATTTAGGCAAGGGAACCTCTCTGGATCTTGCACACTTAAGCGACACAGTGAAAACACAGAGACAAAGTAACTGCTTTCCTTGAAAACTCCAAGCTACCCCAGAGGACTCAAACCAGCAATCCCGTTGAGAACATGAATACTTGTGCTGCTAATGAAAGTATTCTTTCCTCCAGTAGAAGCACATTAAGTTCCCTCCTTCCCTTGTCCTTTTTCTTTTGCATAACAGAGCTGACTCCGTGGCCTGGAACCCCCACAAGATGCTGATGGCTGGAATTCAGTGCTGCGCTCTCCTGGTAAAAGACAAATCTGTGAGTTTTCCTCTTCTGGCCTTTGGGCTTCGAAAGGGGTTAAACTACTGTGTTTGCAGAGGCTCATTTTTGCTTACATTTTGGTGCTTTGGGACCGATATAGATGAAGGTCTTTGGTAAATGTTGGTGGCATGGAAAGGAAAAATATACAGACTCAGATAAAAAAAAAAAATCTAGCGTTTCTGCTCAGGTGATTCTGTGGATTAGAATTCGCTATTATATAATCTCATTAGTTATAGCAAAATGGTCTCTCTTGCCCTCATTTGGATTATATTTTAAACCTCAGTTTTAAACATTGCCAAGATTTTGTTCTCCTTGATTAAGTCTGGGATTTAAGTTATCTTGAAACTTCTGCTTGCTGAGAAAGTGGAACAGATGTGTGTCATACATTAAATTGAATGCCTAATATGCTTAGCTAGGGCTTAACAGCGCATTTATACAGGAAGATGTTAGTTCAGGGCTGATCACCAAACACGGATTTATTAGCTTCTTTGGGAACATTGCGGGGAGTTTGGAAACATGTCTGGATCATGGTGGGGCAAGTGGGAAGGAGTTGCTGAGTTTCTCCTGGCCACAGGTATAAACCCCATGTTTTTTTTCTGGGTAAAATAAGGATTCTTGTGGGAAGTGGCCCAGGCTGGGAAGTGCCACTTCATTCTTAGAAATGCCTCTTCAAGATATATGTGCAGCATGTGGGTGATCTTTCTCAGCCATCTGTTTACATTTTTTTCTTAGGGGACTCCCTTTGCCAATGCTAAAGTCATTTTCTCTTTTTAAGGAATTTTATTTCAAATGAAAGCCATATTTAAAATTAAAACCTAGTCTTGCATGTGCAGATATTTACAACTCTCTTTAAAAATGAATTGTGACATTTGTATGGCAGAGCCCTTTGTGTTTTGAGATGTCCAAACAGAATATGGTAGGGACCAAGGGCAGGCCTCCCAAACTGTACCCCAATGGCATATTGATTATTTTGAATGGAAGGTACTTGGGAATTAGCCAGTGCAAGGACACTGGGGCCCCCTCTGTCTTCCTGAAAGCAAGAAACAAATCTCCCTTATGAAAGGTACCCTCCCTGCAGTAAGAAGTAAGAAGACATCTTACCCCCAGAGACGGGAACTTTAAAGCCAAGAAAGCTGTAGAAACAAACCTGTTACGTTTTTACTAATCCACTACCTCAGCCCCAATTCTGCTTAGAATTCCTTACTAATTAAAACTCCCAAACATCTGTTTTCTTTATCCTGTCCATTCCTCACAAATTTATTGTCTCACTGTCTGAAATGTATAAAAACAGCCGTGGTCCTTTGTTTGAGTCTCAATCTCATTATTTGGCCTCCATGTGCACATCATAAAACTTTGTTGTTGTTTTTTTTTTCCTGTTAATCTGTCTTCATGTAAATTTAATTCTTAGTCCAGCTAGAGGAACCTAGGACAAAAAAAAATTTCTTCCTCCCCTTCAGGATCCATCAGAAACTATGAACAGATTCTGCACTTAGAGATAGAGACACTTTCGTAAATATGAATTGATTCCCTAATATTTTATGAGGTTGGCTATTGTTGGCTATATTCAATTCCATTTCACTTTTTTGCATTTAACTCCTTAAGTTATGACTTCACTTTATAATGGAAAGGTAGTTTAAGATTACTGTATCATTGTGAACCAAGTAACATCCTCAGGTTACCCGTACTTACATATTTAGGACATGACAGAGTTAGGAATAAACCCAGGTTTTCCCTTGCTCTAGATATAAGAACAAAAATATGTCAAGCATCCCTTATGTGCCAAGCGTTCTACATCTGCCTTCTCCTCAGTCAGCTGATCTGAATGACATCCTTATCTGTTGGTGTGATGCTCTCAGAAGTAGAAAATTCAGACCCCAAATTTTATGACTACTCTTTTAAATAATGTTCTAGCTTTTATACGTTTTTCTTGTCAAATGGTGTTTGAGTGATTTAGCCAAGAATTGATTTGCATTTATGTACTTGAGGCAATTCAAAATTTTCTAGATCATCTAACTCTATTACAGGGCTGATAATTTTATTTTATTTTTTTAAAGAATTCATTCCTGGATCTCAATAAAAACAACACCCATGTCGACTCACATGGCAGGAATTAAGAAGTTAGGAAAATTGCATGCATTGTGCAAAGGATTGAACACTTTTACCATTTTTTTAAAATAAAAGATTATTTTTAAATTAACTGGAATGGAGAGCTGAACCATGAGAGATGAGATATGACAATCAGCTTAAGAAGTTTTGCATTGGCAATCTTCTATCTCTTTTGTACCTATTTTCTGCCTCTGTTCTCTTTCATACTCATTCATTCATCATTCGAGCAACACTAACTGACTTCCTGTGTAGGCCAGGTGCTGTGCTAATTCTGGGCTTATGAAACAGAAACATTCCCTGTAGTCAAAGAGCTCATAATCTTACAGAGGAGACAATGAACAAAATGTTCCTATTTAATTCTTTATTATTTTGATAAGTGGTCCGAGGAATGTGTTAGATGCTGTTGATCATGTATTCTATAGCCATTCCAACCTCCTTCCTTTCTCCCTCCTGATACCCATCTAACCAGGCTCCCTCACACTGGGAACCACCATATGACAGTCGTGGTCAGTACGTTATAGAGGAAATGTGAGGAGGCTCTTGAGAAAGGTTTTACTTGCAGCTAGGGGTGATACACATAAGAGGAGAGCATTCTTTCCCTTACTTCTATCTTGAATGCTGTTGATTCAGAGCATGATACATGGAGCTCTGATAGCCACCTAGCAACCATAAGATGATGCCCCTAAATCAAAAGGTGAACGTGCACAGAATGGCAGAGCATAAAGGGGACAAGTTGTGGTCTTGAATAATGATTTTGAAATGTTTCACGAATCCTGGAAGTGATACTGGCAAACATTTTGTTAGGGGTCATTATTATTGCTGAAACCACTTCCATTGGGTAATCTGTCTCTTGCAGCCAAATGCACTCCTATCTGATACAGAACAGAGTGTGGTACTCAGAGAATACATAGCAGGGGGACCTGGGATGTTTCGGGTGGAAGAAACAGAACATACACAGTTTTTAAGAAAGGAAGGTCCTTTTCATTTTGTTTAATTTTAATTTTTTTTAAAGATTTTATTTATTTGAGAGAGAGAGAGCAACTGAGCGGGGGGGGGGGGGGGGGGGCAGAGGGACAAGCAGACTGTCCGATGAGTGTGGAGCCCAACGCGGGGTTCAATCCCAGGACCCTGAGATGATGACCTGAGCCGAAGTCAGATGCTTCATTGACTCAGACACCCAGGTGCCCCAGGAAGATCCTTTTGATTTTAGAAACTGAAAAAAGTCCATTGTAGCTGAAGCACAGGGAATAATGCTAAGACTGACACGAGACAAGGCAGTGGATATAACATGTAGAGTCTTCAACCATTTTAATGATTTTAGTCTTGATCTTCAGGACAAAGAAAGAATTTTAAAACCAGGGAGTAATCTGAAAAGATTTTCATTTAAGACAAAGAATTGGAGGTGGACAAGAATGGATGCATGGATAAGAAGAAGCTTGCAGTATCCAAGCAAGAGTTGATGGCAGGGGAGATGGAAAAATGTGATGAAATTCAAGATCTACTTTACCAATCCACTGGACAGGGCTGAATTACCAGTTATATGTGGGAGATGAGGAAGAAGCAAGTGTCATAGTTGACTATCTGCTTATTGATATGGCAACTGAGTGAATGTTCCTGTGTGGGCAGATGGAAATTGCTGGAGGAGGAGAAGATTTGAGAGTGAAATATCTTGATTTTAGCATTGGCTACATTAAATTTGGGATTCCTATGAAGTTTTCAAGTGAAAGCAGTTGACATGTAAATCCAGAGCTAGGAAAAGGGGTCTGGGCTGGAAAAGTATATTGGGAATGGCTGACACGTAGGTGTTCTCCAAGGTCCCTGAAGTGGAATGGATTGCCTTGGGAGGACCTCAGGAGTGAGAAGAAAAGCGGGTATAGAACTTAGTCCTGAGGAGCTTCAGAGTCTGTGAAAGCTGAGGTTGGAACGGCCGGGGAGATAGGAGGAAGATCAGGAAAGAGCGTCACTAATGAAATACTCCTTGAGGGTTGAGTATTATGAGGAGTGTCCATGACCGTCACCCTTTGTGTTGAAGCTGAAATGTCACCTCCTTAAGGAAGAGATCCCAGACTCTCCAGCTGGACTGGCATCTCCCCATTATTCTTTCTCAGACCCCGTGCCCTTCCTGTAAGTGCGCATCATGATTTGTAATTATGATTTCCCATGTATTAACTTCTCTTCTTTCTAGAACATAAGCTGTTTGAAGATAGGGACTATGCCATCATATTTGCCACTGTATCTGCAGTGCTTAGCAAGGATTCACTGAACAAGGACAAAATTAAAATCCACTGAAAAATTTAATGCTTAAATGAATGAAAAAGCCTCAGAAATATTTGCCATCATGTCAGCAATTACTAGCAGTTCCCAGTTTCTCCCCTCTCCCAAATTATTCCTTTTGAGAGCTCTGAGATAACAATGATGAAAATTGCAATTGATGAGTTTTATTGCCGCAGTCCTAACACAAGGCTTGAGCGTGCCTCCAGCGGTAATTGATGAATAGCGGTTTTAATTTGGACTTACTTCTCCAGTTAATGGAAGGGGTAACTCTAGTTAAAAGAAAGCAAATTACTTAGTGAATACACTTCTGTTAAGGGAAAAACTAATTCCCTAATTTGTACCCTCAAAGCCCTGACATTCACAATGCTGTTTTCCTGATTGACCAGCTGTGGTGTTTGTATTTTGAAAGACGTGTATTAGTAAAGAAGACTACTTCCAAAACCAAGCCGAGCTGCTCCTCTCAGAGTTGTACTATCACCAACCGTCTATGCATCATAGGGACAAAAAGAAAATCAGACATTAAAAAAAAACAACTGTGATTATAAATAGGTTGACTTCAGATGTAAATGCTGGCACTACATGGCTGTTTTGGATCAAACACAATTTTGATGCTTTGATCTAAAAGAAAAGGCAATATATCCTAAGAATCAGTTGCATAGATGGGGAAAATCTCAATATTGGCTTTTTGATTTTTAGTGGGACTTTTTAGTTAAAAAAAAAACAAACCTAACAGATATATGAGAATGAGAAACATGCTAATCAGATGACTTTTTGAGTATAGATTTTTCCTCTCCATTTCTACTGACCATTATCACCCGATATTAACTCACAGGCACTTCCAGTTTTACTGAACAATTTCACTGAACGATTTTTTTTTTTTTTTTTTTTTAGAAAGACCATGTTGATCTTGTGGATTTTTTTTATTATGTCCGTTTTTATATGTTTATTTCAGAAGTTATTCAGATGCATCATAGATGAATCAGAAAATTCAGATATGGAGAAAAATGAAAAAACAGTGACAGGATACGATACTTGAAGATGCCCTTTTATGCATTTTCTTCTGCACATATACATTTAAGTGTATACATATGCACATACCTAATCTAAAAAAATTATAACATATTTTGCTTTTAGCATGCTCTTTTTGTTTACCCAAATGCTTTTTGTTTAGCTAATATGCATTCTGTACATTTTTTTAAAGATTTTATTTGTTTATTTATTTGTCAGAGAGAAGGAACACAAGCAGGGGGAGTGGGAGAGGGAGAAGCAGGCTCCCCGCTGAGCAAGGAGCCCAATCTGGGGCTCCATCCCAGGACTCCGGGATCATGATCTGAGCCGAAGGCAGACGCTTAACGACTGAGCCACTCAGGCGTCCCATTCTATACATTTTTATTAGCTGTGTTGTAGTCTGTCATTTTGACATATTATAATTAACTTTACCATCTTGTTAATCCTGACCCATTAAGTTGTTTTAGAATATGTGCTGCCGAAGCACGCACTCAATTAGGTTGTTTTAATGTTTGACCATTAGAGATTTGGCTGCCATGTTTGAGGCTGAATCTTCATGTATATCCTATATTCTTTCCTTATAATAAATTCCTAGACATAGAAGAGCTATGATCATCTTTCATGATGCTTTTTATACTTAATTCCTAATTTTCCTTGTAAAATACCTCTTACATGAGGTGCCTGGGTGACTCAGTGGGTTAAGACTCTGACTCTTGATTTCAGCTCAGGTCATGATCTCAGGGTCGTGAGATTGAGCCCCACGTCAGGATCCATGCTCAGTGGGGAGTCTGCTTGGGATTCTCTCTGTCCCTCTGCCCCTCTCCCTGCTCACCCTCTCCCTCTCTCTCTTCCATAAATAAGTAAATCTTAGAATACTGTTTACCTTCTCCCTAGCAAAGTATGTATGTGTGTTAAATCTTTGACAATCACAGGAGTTTTTAGCTTGTCAGTTTAGTAGGCAAGACATCTGTACAGCCACATTTACAGACACACACATAAGCATTTTCCTTCTAATTTTATCTATTGACATTGCTCCTTCTGAGGGATCTTCTTTAGACAGAGGTATTGACATGGGACTCGGCTAGGTTTCAAATGTGAGACCAATAAGCTTGCAATTCTTTTCTTCATTCTAGAGGAGGATCAGAATGTAGTCCCAGTTATTCTTTAGGAGAAGGAGTAGCGGGAAGAAGAGAATAGGAAATTCATTCAGCACACGCACCAAAGGTGTACTATGGGCCAGGTCCTGTAATGCAAAGCGAAAACGAGAAAAGGGAGCATGATATCATCTCTCAATATGGTCCCCCGGGAGAAGGCAGAGAGTTTTCAGCCCCATTTATATTTTTATTCTGAGTGGTAACTGATACTGCAAATGACAATTACTGTATGCCATTAAAAAAATTGTGCAAGGAAGGAAAGAAGGGAAAGTAGATTTATCAGAGAAACTAGAACACACTGTGCCTGCTTTTGTGAGGATTTTTTTTTAGCTCTTATTTTTCTTCATGGAGTTCCTATGGAAGTGCTATTGGGTGGTTTGAAAATACTGAACAATCTGATCATCAAAGAAATTCTTTTTTTTTCATGCCAGAGAACACTCACACTTCCCCTGTACACCGATATTATAAGTTTCTGTGGAATGACAGCCTCCTAGATAATGTGGCAGAAAAAGGGGAAGGTAGGTGTTTAAAACTGATTAGAAAAAAGAAGCATTTCACTTGTAGGAGAGACATCAATCTCCTGTGCTTGATGCTGCCAAAATTATTCTCTGTGTCTTGGATGTTCTTGCATGAACAGAGAGAAGTTTTAGAATTTTCAGCAAGGTTGAGATTGCATAAGACTGGCAGAATTCATCAAATTCATGGTTGGTAAATAGCCCTTTCCTTTTTAAATTCTTGGTTTTTTTTTTTTTTTAATTGTAATAAACCAAAGTTGATTTTCTTTTCAGGAAGCTTTTGGAAATGTGTGCATATGCGTGTATATATGTGTGCATCACATAAAAAAAAAAAACCCTCACGTAGTGTTATCAGTCATGACAAACACTGTTTTCATGTCTGCTTTCCTTCTCCATGAGGTAAAGGGATATAATAATGTGAGAGTTGAACATATTCAAAATCCATTATGTCTTTCTCCACCAAACAGACCGGTAATACTGGGTTTTGGGGTTTCTGTGTTGGTACTGAAATTGTCATTAATTCTAACAAAGGATTTGCACTTTGTTTTAGATCTATGCTCCATATAGCCTAATATATTAATTCCTCTGTGAACTGTGGCTCCAAGGGATGAATTATTGCATAACTGTGGTTGTACTACTATTCAATCAGTAGTTACCTACATGTCATAAATGGGGTAAGTCCCAAATGCAGAACCTATTCCATGGTTCTTGGAATCATGTATATAGCAGACTGAGCTACTAGAGAGCAGAAGGGGTCTTATTCATTGCTGTAGTCCCACTACTTAGTACAAAGCCTCACACTCGATGCTAGGTGAAATGTTTCCCGAAGTTAACTTACTTTGGGTCTTTTTCCAATACCATCAAATGGTTGTGTGTTTTAAATCTGTTACCTGCAGTATGAAGTAGCATGCCCTTTATCATCACAGCCTGATCTCTTTCAAATCTTAAAAAGTGTCCTTCCTGCCAGTATGTTGGAATTTTGACAGGGTGTAGAAATTGTTTGTCTTAGCCATATGGTTTGACATATCCATTACCTCCTCACGTCCCATTTCATGTTGGCTCTTAAAAAAAGTCTTTACTCTAAACTGTGCCAACATTTGGCCTTTTATCTACATGCCTCAGAGACCAATAATAAATCAGTGACTCATGCTTTCTTTTTTCAGAAACCATATTGTCTTTCCCCTAGGACTTATTTTCGTTTTAGTGTCTAATGGTGCTGTTCTTTATTGGCGACTGGACAAGCGGAAGAGACACTTGCTTTTCTAAGGGTCCCTGGGTCCTCTCTTGACCCTTTCTAATGGACAGAATAACATTCACAATCTGCCAGTTTGCTGGTCCTGACTGTTTGTAATATTGGATCCAGTATCTTGGCCAACAGCTTCCCAATTTCATCCTTGAGTTCCTTCAAACTTTTGGGTGACTGCCACCTGGTCCTACTGATTAAGCTACATTAATTTCGTCAGTTTGACTTAGATGAGTTGGGGTGTTGCCCACTATGTGATTTAATATCTTCTGCCTGTCTATTTCTGGAGAACCCTAAGAGTGTGGGAATCTCTCTGATATCCTTCCAGGTAAAGAATTCATTCTTCATGGCAGCCATCCCATTTCAGTAGGGGACCCCAACCTTTGCCTCTCTGCCAATCATCACAGAAGACTTCAGATTTGCAAAGAAATGATGAAAAAGAAAAAAAAATGAAATTCTACCTTTGTGTCCTAGCAGTTGAAAATACCCCAGAAGGAGGATTCTATTTACAGAATGATTTTTTTTTTTTCTGTCCTAACTGAAAACCAAAAACTGATTAGGGTCTCATAATCTGGGAGAATTACATAAGCTAAAATCTATGAAAAATGAGAAACATAGGGTAAGGGCATAAAAGGAAACCTGGAATGAAACTAATGGAAAAATTCCTGCCATAATTAGCATGCTACACCTGCCTCAGGTGGATAAAAGTTGGTTTTTGCATTTTTATAGGATTCCAAGCATCTGCCATTTTTTTTTTTTTTTTTTGCCCTTTATTTTACTATGACCTCATTGCAAAAGGATTTCTCTTCTATTTCCACTCTCTGATATGATGCTGGAGGCCCTTTTGGCTTCTTGGAATAAATTGTTCTATTTGCTTTCCTTTGTACAATTCTAGTTGTCATATATGTTGTTTTCCAAGGAAGATATCTGAAAACATACCTGACATTCCTAATTGGGCTTTCCAGCTTTGTTGTTTCAAGGACAAAAACTTTCAGGGAGTTAATTTTTTTCTGGGTTTTCTTCCATATGATTCAAAGTGTCAATATGAGTCCCTGTGAAGAGAATGATTCTTGATTTTGTAGACTCAGAGGTGGTAAATGTAGATTTATTTTATATAGGCTTTTAATAATTGTACTTAAACCCTAAGTTGTAGGAAAATTGTTAATGGCATATAATAAAGAAATAAATTGTAGGCTAAATAGAAAAGTGAAAACTCTATAAAATAGTCACAGTATCTTTAAAGTCAAGGTGTGTATGACTCATGTGTGCAAGCACTTACGCATGTACATTCACACAGCAAACATACCTGCCCTAAGCCATCATGAAACTGATGGGAAATTATAATTTAGGGAGTTTTGTTAATTGCAAAAAGTTAATTGCAATACCTCCTCTGGTAGTTCATTCTGAGGGTTTTTGGGGGAGTTTGGAAGATGTTGGACTTTTTTTTCAATGAATTGTTATGAAATAGAAGAAAAATACAAAAATGTGCATAAAATGTAAATAAACAGCTTAGTTTACTGTTATAAAAAGAATAATCAAGTAGTTCCCATACAGATTCAAACAAAGAACATAACCAGAAACCCAGAAATCCCCCATAGGCTCTTTCCTGTTACTGAATTTCTTGCTTTTCTTTTTAGTTTTGCTCTGCAGTGTGGATCCTCAAATAACATAGTTTACTTTTGCCTTTCTGAAGGAATTGTGCAGTATACACACACACACACACACACACACACACACACACACACACATATATTTGGTTTGGCATCGTTGCTGTTGTTGCTCAGATTTACCTCATGTCTGTGAGATTCATCTATGTTTCGGCACAATCTGATGATTATTCGTTTTCTCTGTTTTATACTATTCCAAATGATTATAACACAATTTGTTCATCCTTTTTACTGTTGATGGACATTTGGGTTATACCTGTTTGGGGATTTTACAAAAACTGGCTATGAACCTTTTTCTGCGCATATCTTCATTGCTTGCTACATCTCTGAGGTTCCATCTTGTCTAATTTTCCTTTTTCTTGAAGACCATATTTAGGAATTTCTTAGTGGATCAAAAGGTGGCATATTCTGTTAGACTTTGTTTCTTTGAAAATGTCTTTATTTCATTTTTTCTGGAGCTAGAACTCTGTCGGTAATTTTCTTTTACACTTTAATGTCTTTTTTTTCCTTTTGTGTGTTAGAAAGTTAACTGTCCTTTTTTTTCCAGTTTATTTTTTTAAGTAATCTCTACACCCCACGTGGGGCTTGAACTCATGACCCGGAGGTCAAGAGTCATATGCTCTTCCGACTGAGAAGCCAGGCGCCCCTGTCATTTTTTTAATGACAAAATTACTTTTTATTTTGGCTTCCTTTAAGGTTTTCAAGCTTTCTTTAAGTTTCTGCTGTTTATGTATGGTATTGTAAACATGTATTTTGTTGGGTTTATCTTGAGTTTTGAAAACTATCCACTTAATTATCAACTCTGCCTCCTTCTCTCTTTTTCTGACACTCCAATTAAATGTATATTAGACCTTCTCACTGTTTCTTGTGTTTCTTTTTTTTTTTTAAGATTTTATTTTAAATAATCTCTACACCCAATGTGGGGCTTGAACCCACAACCCTGAGATCAAGAATCACAGGCTCCACCGACTGAGCCAGCCTAGAACTCCTGTTTCTTCTGTTTCTTACTGTATTTTGTGTGTTTCCTAATTGTGTCTTTGCATGCTTTGTTATGGATAATTTTGATGACCTATCTTAAAATTCATGAATTCTGCCTTCAGCTATATCTAAACTGCTGTTAAAGCCATCCCTTCAATGTTTACTTTGTTACTGTCTTTCCAGTTCTATTATTTTAATTGAATCTTTTTTCACGTACGTAGTGCCTCTAGGTTCTTGTTGACATTTGTAAGACCAGCCTTTATCTCCATGAACATGGTAAACATAGATTTACAATCTACTTCTGTCAACTCTGATATCTAAATTCCCTCGAGTGCTATTCCTATTGATTCTTGCATCTGTGGTTCCTGGCTCTCATATTGTCTAGAGAGACCCCTTATGATTTTTGGTGGTTTACTGAATATTTTGTTTGAGAAATTATCTTTAGGAATAATTTACACAGAATGGAGTTATCTTCCCAGAGAGAGGATTTTATTTTCCTTCTTCTGGGCATCTGGGACAATTAGCAGTCTAGGATGAAGGCTTGACATTTTCCTGGATCTCCAGAGCATAGCCTGGACCACCATTTCAGGGTGGAGACCTTTGAATCCTAAACAAGAGAAAGAATTGCTTACCGCCCTCAGTGACGCTAAGCGCCTGTGAGCTGTTTCCTGAAGTACTTGGAGTGTCCGTGCGTGAGATCGGATGGTGATGTAAAGTGTCCCCACACACGGGGTGGTCACAGTTTCTGTTCCCTCACCTCTCACCCATCTGGCTCCTGCCTTAGCTGTCCTCCCTCAGACTGAAAATGTCCCTGGGGTAGAGACATTTCTGGCTGACCTTCTGGAGCTCCGTTCCTCTCCTTGGACCTCCCAGGAGTTTATTCTTGTCTTGTGCAGCTCTGTGATGTTTTTCATTAGATGCAGTTTTTATGTTCTATTTCAAGCATATTCTGTTTTCTACAGCAGGAGCATTTCCAATTTATCTAGTCCTTTATTACTAGAATTGATATATACTAGGCTTTAGCTTTTTTAATTTATTTTTTATTTTTTAAAAGATTTTATTTATTTTTGAGAGAGAGAGGGTGTGTGAGTGGGGGGAGGAGCAGAGGGAGAGGGACAAGTAGACTCTGTGCTGAGTGTAGAGCCCCATGTGGGGCTCGATCCCACGACCCTGAGATCGTGACCTGAGCGGAAAAACCCAGTCAGATGCTTAACCAACTGACCCAACCAGGTGCCCCCAGGCTTTAGCTTTTTAATAATCAGCTGCTAGTCAGTGCTCTCAGCAAGGATAAGCATTTGTTGGTTTATTCATCTTTTCATTCAACCTGCAAATATGTGCAGCCTCCTATGTGATAGATGAGTAAGACATGATCCCTGCCCTAATTGAGCTCAAGGGCTAGTAGGGGAAACAGATTTCAAGCAAATAATTAAAATATGATATGTAGTAGAATTATATAATGGAGTAAAAAGCAGGTGTTTAGGGAATGCAGATCAGGTAAGAGAACAACCCTGCTGAAAAGCCTGGTCTAGAGAAGTTAGTTGCAGCAGAGGTGACTTAAAATAATAGTTATTCATATTTTCTTTCCATTTTTATTTATTTATTTATATTTTTAAAAGATTTTATTTACGCATTTGAGAAGGAGAGAGAGCACAAGTGGGGGGAAGAACAGAGGGAAGGGGAGAAGCAGACTCCTCACTGAGCAGGGAGCCAGACATGGGGCTCCATCCTGGGAGTCCGGGATCATGACCTGAGCTGAAGGCAGACACTTTAACTGACCGAGCCATCCAGGCTCCTCTCTTTCCACTTTTAAAGAAATATATGATCATGATAGGACAATCAAGTGTAATGAGGAACATAAAACCTACTTGTAGCCAACTAGCCAAAGTTAAATCATTAAAAATTTTTTGATAGATGAGTATTATGTATTACTATATTTATGCTGATGTAGATTAATCTATTTTGTTTCTATAACCAGCATCTTCCTTTCTTTGTCCATTCCTACCCCCTTCTTTGATATAAGAAACAGAGGCAGTTAGGCTTATAGAGGTTTAAGAATACTTACTTCTTTAATGATGCTTACCATCATCATGGAAGCTGCTAATTAGGCATCTTAAGTCCAGCTCAGAAGCGTGCATTGATGAAGCTCTATATATGTTTTAAGAAGATTCTCTTCCATTGCCAAATTTACAATATCTCTTCCCCCTATCCCATCCAGACACCTCTTATAATCATAACTGCTTATGTTATCAGTGACCTTGTTGGAAAATAGGGAAGCCAAACTTGCTGGTGTTACCATCTTCTTCATCTGGATGATATTGCTAAATCTCATTCAGCCTTCTATTCTTTTCCTACTCTGTTGACAACTTTTTGTGAATGCAATGCCTCTTGATCTACAGAAAAAGGTTTTCAAATGAAACAAGACTTTCATTAAGAGCAGGTTATCCCGTTGGAAGCATCAGATGAGACCCAATGTTGCACAAAGCTTACATATCAACTAGGGGAAATGGGAAATTGTCTCAGGTGAAAACAAATTCTTTAAAACATAAGGAATTGCAGAATTTTATCAGTGCAAAACTGGAGGAGAAAAGGTAGAAAATGTTAATTAAGGGTCTGAGAGATAGGATGAGGCAAAGATCTAATGTGATTCCATTTTTGGAGGAACCCATTCATTGGATCAAACTGCTGATGATTGTTTGCCAAATCCACATTGGCAAACTATATAATAGTTGGCAAATTATATAATAATATAATTATTATAGCTTCAAAATATATTTCATCTAGTGGAGCAGGTCGTCATTCACTCTCTAACAAAATGACCTGTTCTTTGTCTGTTTATTCTTCCAAATGGATTTTGGAAACATTTTACTTTAACATAAAAACCTTGCCCTGGGATTTTATTTAGAATTATATTAAACCCCTTGGATTAACTTGAGATTTAACATCTTTGCAAAATTTTAGCCTTTCCATCCAGGAACATGGTATATCTCTCCATTTATTCAGATTTCTTTTATTTCACACAAAGATTATTTTAAAAAAACTTTTTTAAAGATTGTATTTATTTATTTGACAGAGAGAGAGAGCACAAGCAGGGGGAGTGGCAGTCAGAGGGAGAAGCAGGCTCCCTCTGAGCAGGGAGCCCGATGCCGGGACTCGATCCCAGGACCCAATCATGACCTGGGATCACGACCTGAGCCGAAGGCAGAGGTTTAACCAACTGAGCCACCCAGGCATCCCTCATTTTTAAATTTTTATTGTGGAAAATTTCAAACATATCCAAGAGTGGAGATGAACGCCTATGTACTGATGGCATGACTTCAATAAAGATCAATTCATGGCTAATCTAGTTTCATACCCACTCCTTCCTACTCTCTCCTGTATGATTGGAAAAAAAAATTTATATCACAGAATTTTGATTTTTTTTTCATAGAGGACTCAAATATGCTTTACTATTAAGGTTAATTATAAATTTTTATATTGATTATTATTATAGATAGAATCTTTTAAAAATCTTCTAACTGCAAATTCTGCTATAAAGGAAAACTTTAAATTATTTATATATAACTGCTTCACCAGATTTCTAATTATTCTGAGAAATTTAAAGTTATTCTCTTATATTTTCTAAATATAGAATTAGATCAGTATACAACTGTAATTTTGTTTTCTTTCTAATATGTAAGCTTCATATCAGTTATCAGCAATTATAATGTACTGAGAATTTCCAAAAATATATTCAGTAATAACAGTAAATAGAAGGCATTTTTGTCTACTTTGTGATTTTATTAAAGGTGTCTTAAAATATACATTCTTTATATATCCTCTTGAGAAGCTAGAAATGAGTATTGAATTTTACCATATTCTTTTTTATTATCTAATAAGGTAGTTCTATCATTTTACTCCTTGAACAAAGTTAACTGTGCCTTAATAGATTTTCTACATTACTGATTTACCTCATTTTATTGCAGTAATTTGGTTTAATGTATGATGGATTTGTATATTTCGATTTTTGCTTCTGTCTACATATGATTGAACTGTGTGTGTGTGTGTGTGTGTGTGTGTGTGTGTGTGATCTTGGTTGGATTGTATTTTTGAGTGCATTTTAAACTGTCTTCATTTTAGGATAATTACAGTAACACAGAGATCATCAGTTTTTAGAAATGTTCAGAAAAGCCAATTGTAAAACTGGTCAGAAATTTTGAGGGAGATAATTCTTTGATCTAGTGTTTATTTTTCCCATTTTTATTGAACTACTGATCAATTTCAAGAACTTACATTTTCTTAAATATTTAATACATTTTACTGAGATTTTCAAATATGTGAGCAGAATATATACTATCCTTTTACCATTTTCATTTAATTTTTGCCTTATATCCTTGTCAGAAATCTTAATTTTTAAAATATTTTTCCTGATTTAGTTTATCTTCTCCGCATAAGGAATGACTAATTACATTTATTTTTCAATTCACATATTTATTAAGTTTATTTAATTGTTATTCATTTTCTCCTGCTTCTTTACATTTTTGTTCTGTAGGAATGTTATTTTACATTTGAAGGCCATTTTGGTTCAGTTCCTTAAGTTTTGTTTTGGAGTGTTCTCATTTAAATTATTTTCCAATTAATCCATAATAACAGTGTTGATTTCCTCTTCTAGTCAAGAATGATTTATAAAAGAGATTTTAACCTCCCAAGTGCTTCAGATATGTTATGAAATTCTGATGTGTTTTATTGTAGTCAGATAATGATCAAAATGAAAGCAGAGATCAAGAGTGACAAATTTTTACCTTTTCAACTCAAAAGTTACTCTTGAAAGGATGTCTTATCATCCAGAATCCATTTTTAGATTGTACTTTCTTTCCCAAATAGATAAACAGTCTTAAGGGTTTGGAGGGGGGAAGCAAGTGTTTGAAGAGGAACGAAGTATTAAATATGAATATGGAAGCCCAAGAGGACCAAGGAAGAATAGAATTTTCCTGTAAATACAGGACATATAGGTCCTTTCCTCTCTTGGCTCAAGTTCTAGGTGAGGCTCAGAGAATAGGGAAGCCTCTTCTCTCCCCTATCCCTCAAGTCAATTTGGAAAGTAGAAATTAAACAGACATGGTGGGGGTATATTAAGGTATAAGAGTGCCTGAGATAGCCCCCAATAAGTTTCAGAGTGGCTGGCAGGGAGCTAGCTCATCCAAAAGTGATTACAAATGAACAAGAAGACACAAGGGAGTCTGGAAATAAGGGCAAGAAGCAAGAAGCATGGCAGTGACCTGACAGCGGGAGGCCATGGCAGGTCTTTAGATGTAAGCAGGAAGATGGAAAGATCATCTGGGGATGAGCTAGGGATGGGACAGGTGGTCAGCACAAGGACAGCAGTGACCACACCAAAGAAGCATATGTTCACTCCCCAGCTTCAGTATAGAGTTGCCAGATTTGGCAAAGGAAAATACAGGATGTTCAGTCAAGTTTGAATATCAGGTAAACAGCAGATAATATTTTTGTATAAGTATATCCCAAATTTTGCATGGGATATACTTTTACTAAAAATGTTGGTGGTTATGAATTTATGTGAAATTTTTACAGAATTCAGATTTAGTAGGATGTTTTGTATCTTATCTGGCAACCCTCCTCAGTGGCATTTGTGAATATCCCAACAATGTTACATAAAGAGCAAGAAGAAGAAAACTCTTGGAGGGAAAATCTTGATTGTCCATGTTTTACGTCTGAATGGTGTGAGATATCACTCAGAGTTTTGAGGTTTTCTGAAAAGGACCAGATTAAATATTTTGCATTAGAAATAAATGTGGCTGCAAATCAGAAACATTTTCAGTTAAAGAAAAATAAATTGTCATTTTGCACATCCAAAGTGATGCAATTGTTATGCATTGAAATTCATAACAATGTTATTTGTTTTTAAGTTCATGTGACAGGTAAAATATGGTACTTCACAGTATGACGTTTATATCTCTGTCCAAGAGACCAGCACGAGCTAAATTAGGATCTCTCAGTGTTAACTCCATATTCCTAGTCTCCTCCATCTCTGGTCCAATCAGCTGGGACTAGGATGGGAGTGGTGTAATGTGACCATTTCTATGGGTGAGAAGGGAAATAGGGGATCATTATGGACCAGGCAAAGAGCCTGAATTGTGTGTGCTATAAATGTCTTCCGTCTCTTGCTGTGACAACTTAGTAATGGATTGTTGAGCTTTAAACTTGGTCCAGAAACTGAAAAGAAATGGGGAAGATGGATTGTTATCTTTCCCATTTCTGGCTCTGGACCAGTTGTCAGAAAAAAGTTCATGGCTTCTTTTTTATAAAGCTACTCTCTTCCCAGTACATTTCATTATGCCCTTGTCATGGAGTAGCACATGTCACTATTATATGTCCTTTGGATCTTATCTTGACATATTATTCCTCTGTTTTATTACCAGTTTTAGACAGCACTATAGTGCAGATTAAACCCTCGACATTCAGTTACAGAAATACCGATGCATTCATTTAGAGTACTGTCAGAATCTTTGTGCCCTTTCAATATCCAGCTTGCCGGAGATGTAGTGAAATGCAATGAAATACATAGCTTTTTCCAGAGCTAGTGAGAACCGGGAATTTATATATAACAAGGAAAAGATTGTTTTCTGCCTGTGAGGTAGCCACAGCAAGCATTAGAAGGTTAATCTCTCTAAGAGTTTTTATTTCCCAATTATGAAAGTTATAGGGCCCCCTTCACTTAAGGGGTTCAGTTGAAATCCAAGAGGAAAATCTCTAGGGGAGTGCTTTATCTGTCTCCTTAATTTCCCAAGTTTGTGACTGGGGGAATGACTCACTCATGATTAGAGTTTTCATGGAGTCATGAGTCTTAAGTGTACTCTAGAGCCTGATAATCGGTTTTACAGTTTAACAGTGAATTAATGTGAGCCCAAGGGGTTTATCTTTCCCTATATGGGCTCCCCCCCAATGCCTCTGTCGCTTCAGGCACTCTTCAGAAAGCTCCTCACTCACATTCAAGCATTTATCATAATTGTTTAGAATAAAAAATGACATTCATCAGTGCCAGGCTAGATGAGCTCATAGGGAAGACATGTTGTCTCTCGTCGTTGTGCCAATTTTATGGATTTTGAGAAGCAGGAGAGAAGGAACATAGCTGTGGTTCATTTTAGGTCATTGTGGATCTGGGGCACTGGCTGCCAGCCCATCGTGCCTTTCTAGAGGGCAGATTGAGCGGTGTGAGGTTTGAGGGGCGTGATAGGATATGGGGCAGGAGGAGGGGTGCAGCCTTCTCTCCATGATGCTCTATAGCCCAGTTATTCCCTGAAGAGTCAGAAATTGAGAATGTGGGGTCTGGGGTAGAGCCAGGCAATGTCCAGGCAGTGACATTTGTCCCACCCTGGGGAGGGACATGCTGAGAGATGGGGCTAGGGAACAATCTCAGGTTTAGAGGGCTTTGGACATCATGTTAAGAACACATTCATTTTTCTCGCAGGCCAGTGGTTCCCTCTGTGTGGAAACCAGACATTTCTTTGTCACCCTGAGTCCTGTTTTTTCTCTCACAGTGTTCTGCTCAAGCATCGACTTTCCCAGGGAGGCTTCTGGCTTTCCTGGCTGCTTTACAGCTCTCTTCTTTATCCAAGCATTTGTTTAGCATGTATTACAGAGTCCTCTGTGATCTAACTAACCGTTAGCCTGTCACCCATACTTAACGAGAGGCTCCTTAACTGTTCTCATGCCCAATACAGTCTTGGGCGAGTCATGGACGGATAGATGAGTGGATAAATTTACTAACCCATTTCATCCCCATATCAATCCAATGAGGTAGGAACTATCACTCTGACCATTGGTCAGATGAAGAAACTGAGTACATAAAGCATAAGTAACATGCCCAAGGCTCCCAAGCTGGTAAGGGATGGCCCTGGGATTCAGGACCAGCGAGGCTTCAATCCACAATCCATGGTTTTAATCACACAGCTTCTGTGTCCCTAAATCAAAATGACAGGTAATGGATCAACCTCACATTCTACCTGAAACTGTAAATTCTAAAACCACAATGATGCACAGAACTAGAAAATATTGATTTGGGAAGATAAGATTTGAGTGTTTAATTCTTTTAGAACCAATACAGAGTGAAATACTATTGCTAATGATTTTGCTTATTCTAACTCTTTTCACATGCTCAGCCAGGCTGGTTAAGTTGACCTGTAAATCTCTTCCTAACTCTGGTGCCCAGACCTGGCATGTAGGTTTTTGTCATTTACTTTTCCTCTTTCAGCCTATGATTCTGTAAATATAGGCACTCTCCCCCAGGATTTGCAGTCAGGGCTGTTCTAAACACCCTGGTCTAATAGACCCCTTCAAGACACTTGCAGTTCATCAAACAAGGGTTTGGTTTAGAAAATATAATTCTCATACCTAGAGAACAATTGAGCCAGAGAATCCTAGAAGTCATCTCATCTCCCTGCTTCCGACCCACCAGAGAGCCTTTCTCTCTGCCTTCCATCCCTCCCTCCTTTCTTGCTCTATGATCAATTGTAGCTTCTACTTGCTGTTTGCATATGAGCTTCCAGTTTCATATTCATAGCTCTTCCTGCTGCATTATTTCAGCAAAGACCTATCATAAATGTCAAAATGCAGTGTTAAAAAAAATAAAAGAGAAAACAAATCCAGACTTAACCAGTTTTATCACAGAGTACTTTTTTTTTTTTTTTTTTCTTCCTGGGGTGTTGGGGAAACAAAGGAAATTAGAAATTATAAGCTGGTATGCATCTGGATAGTCAAATGCCATTCCCTATGGAAATTGCATAAAACATTTCTCCAAACCCAAAAGAAAAATAAACCATGACAATTTTATTCTAATTTATTTTAAATTAAAGATTCTTTTTTTCTTCTTTGAAGCAACATATTTACTGATTGTTGTGAAAGGGATTAGAAACTTACCTCAATGAAAATGAAAGAAAATGGGTTGGAGCCTTCATATAAATGCTTAATGCTTCTTACCTCAACAAATTTGGAAAAGGTTGTCTTATTAAGTGTATCTCTTCATTGGGTATGTCTTAAAACAAGGGTCTGAAAATTATGGCACCTGGACTAAATCCAGCTTGACACTTGTTTTTATAAATAAGGTTTTATTGGAACACAACCATACCCATTCATTTTAGTATCCTATATGGCTGCTTTCATGCTACAACCTCAGAGTTGAGTAGTTGTGACAGAGATTGTATGGCTTACAAAACTGAGAATATTTACTCTCTGGTCCTTTACAGAAATTGTTCGCCCATCTCTGTTTTAGAACATCCAAAGGAGAGGACATTGCCTTCTTTAGTGTTGGAGACCACAGTTTGAACTAGGAAATTCTGGGATTAAATGTGATTTATCAGTGGGAAAATCCACTTACGGACCTTGAAGCCCAGTAAGACCTATGTTCAAATTCCGTCTTTGTTTGGGACTACCCTGCATGCCATTGACAAGTTGTTTAACTTTTCTGAAACTCAATTATTTTATCTGTAAAATGAAGACACTTTTTATTGTGAAGAGCTACTATGCCATTAAATGGGAAAATGTTCCGAAGTGTGCAGTGTGTTGCCAGCCATATAGTGGACACTTAGTGAATATAATTTTTTTCCTTGTTATGTCCAAATTGAGGAATGAGCTACATGTGAATGCACAGATTCTTCTGTCTGGACAAATGTCCATTTGTGTGGTGGAAAAATTCTTTATCATTTTAGCACATTTCTGTATTTTATCATGAGTCTTTGGGGAAAAAAATGCTTTTGTCTACTATACCTCGGATCCTATTCAAAGGTTTTACCAAGTACTTCCTGATTCATTTGAAACTATTATTTAAGGCCAGTTTTAAGTAGGATTGCCCATGGTCACGGCAGTTATCAATGATTTCCAACAACACTTTAATGGCATTTATGCAATGAAGAGCAGGGAACTTGTGTTTCAGAAATTGCCTTGCTGCACAGCATTTTCCCCTGTATAAAATCAATCTCTTACCTATACTCCAGGTCTCAGAGGCCAGAACTCTCGAGGATGCTCCAACTCCAAGAAATGTAGTCCAGCAGCCTTGCTGCTGAATGTGTAAAATTCCACTTGAGAAGGAACTGGGCACTTGTTCACAGCATCACAATCAGCTGGAGACCTCAATTGATTTTGTTAAATATTGTGCTTCTTGTGTGGAATAACTTTTCTAGCCTCAGTCCAGGGAAACACTCTAGCGTTGTGTCCATTTTGTCCAAGATGAAGGACACCATTTCTATGGGTACTTGGCCCACCTATTTTGGAGAGATGCAAGTAAGCCATCTAGACTAAAGAAGTAAGTCTTGTGTTAATAAATATTTTTCCCCAGACATTTCACTTAAACATTATGGCACAAATACTTATCCCCAGGAGGTGGGCTGCCATGCAGCATCATTAGTCTCAATTTACAGATGAATGAAAATGTGATATGATGGAGCAAAGTGAGGCACTTGACAGTCATGGTAAATACTCAGAGCTCAGAAGCAGCAAATGACTACTGGACGCTTTTGTTGTGCGCATATGACCAGGTGTGCCAAGAAATTGGCAAGTAGTCTATGCCCTTCACCCTCCTTCCAGCATGACTTCTGTGCACAAATATCACTCCAGTTGTATTACGTTTCCCCGTGGCCTTTCCCTTGGCCTTGACCTCATCTCTCCTCCTCCTTTCCCTTCCCCGCCTCCCTCATCTCTCTTTTCTCACCTTTTTCCTTTTCTCTCCTTATCTATCATATTGTGTTTTTCTAAGCGGCCTTAAATCTCTTTTGCAACAAGGCAGGGTATTAAGTAAATATATATCAGAGAGAATCACAGAAACTCATGGTTGGAAGTAATGGAAGAAGAGCAAGGATCACAGTTCCTCCTATCAGAGCTAAGTGAGCAATATTTACATACAGCCATGTTGATATGATTAAGCTTCTCCAAACCAATAGTTTTTTGTTCTATATCACAAAAGCACAGCAAATCAAAAAGTTGAATAGATTAGGGTTGTGGGGGTATGGTTTTGCACATCACATTCATGCTATAATCCGTGGACATATGTTTCATATCTTGGAGCTGTCCCCCTCCCCCGCTTTGATTAAGAGTCCAGCATTACTCATATCAACCCATATTTTCTTTATTTAAGTGCATAGAATAAAGTCATTCTTCACTTGTATTCACGCAGAGACAAAACTTTGATAATGGGCACAAATAGCTCACAAAGTAGTCAGATAATCACCTGGGTTTCTATGCCCTTGTAAAAACACCTCAGAGTTCTCTGAACTCAATATAAATGTAATGTTGACTGAAACTTCTAGATCAAGAATTTTCAACATAAGATCAAGACTCATCAGAACAATGGTTTTCAATCCTGGCTGCATATTAGGATCATCTGAGAAGCTTAAAAAAATACCATCGCCCTTACCCACACCAAAGGTTCTGATTTTTGGTCTGGAGTCAAGACCCGGCATTGATATTAAAAAAAAAAACAAAACCCTCTTCACATAATTCTAATATTAGCTAGGGTTGAGAACCGCCATACTAATTGGTTTTGAGTTATATGGTCGATTTTAAGTCTCCTCAGCTTTTTATTTTCCTTTTTAATGAATAATCAGAATAGAATAGCAAATATCAGTATGCTGTTCATATGGTAATGATGGGTACTATTCCATGAAATTCCTGTTTCAGTTTCGTGTATATTAGGGTGGATACTGTTACTATTTAAAAATAATTTCTTACTATCGCTTCTCGGCCTTTTGGCTAAGATCAAGTGTAGTATCTGTTCTTATCAGTTTAAAAATAATTTCTTACTGTGGACTGTAATCAAAGTTTGAAAAACACTGCTTTAGATTATCTTTAAGAGAGAAAGTATGTTGATAGCTGCCTAGGGAAAATCAGAAAATCTTCATCTGTCCTAAGAGAGAAGCCCAACTGCACTATTTTTAAATGCTCGTATGGCAGGCAGAGGTGTCGCCAGGTGATCTCTGCACTATCAAATGTTTCTGACCTCTTTATAGAAGCACGTACACATTCTCGAAGACACTGAGCCCAACTTCCTGCTCGCCTGTAGTCACCCTCGCTGCTTAAAATTAAGTTGCATTTCTTTAAAAAAATCTTTTAGCTTAGTCTCCTCATTTTTAAATCAGCTCATTCTGACCCTTAGTTAGGGATATTTATGGGAGAGTTACACTTCATTAGCAAATACAGGATCTCCAGTCTGGCACTAAAGTATTCTATCAGTTCTCTAAAAATCCCCATCAAGCCTGTGGGCCTAGCACTTTAACGAAACTTTCTGGAATCTTCCAGGAGGCTTTCTGGAAGGAGAAGTGGAGCTTTGGTATTAACATTAAGTGCCTAGATATTCCAGGATAATGAGTGGTTTTCATAGATGATGTCCAAGTGATTCGGCCCTGCTGATCTTTTCACGGTTCACATAATGGAAATGTAGAAACCCTATCAAGAAGACTGGGGAGTTTCTGGCCTCACTGGCCCCACCTCTGGGAGAGGGGACCACTTCCCCCCCCCTTTTGTCCACAGGACAACAGGCTCAAGTGTTTTACCACATGGCAGAAGAGAGGAAGGCAGGTTGTTCACAAATTCTTCAGGAATTCAAGCACAAGCATCTTAAATATGAGCAAACTTCCATACCTAACATCTTCCAGAAAATACACATGACAGAGGGAAGTGAGAATTGGAGAATTAATTGAAGACCTAGGCAGGGGTTGATCTAGGGGCGATACAAATGTCTCAAAAATGCTTCAATGAGGTAAGAAGGAGGGCTGAATCAATTGATCAAAAAATAATTCAGAGCTGCTAACAGAAACCTCTAAGTTTGGATGTGAACCTTCTGGAGATATTGAGGTGGCCAGTGAAACACAACGTGTCTGAAACTAGCCTTCAGATGGCAAAGGAAAAGGCAAATAAGAACTCTGATCTTGTGGGGAGTTTGGGAAAAAAAAAAACAAACCTGTGGTCGTTCATTAAAAATAATAAGCTTTCTCTCAGGTGGGATGCAACACCAGATTATTTTTAACAATTTTCTGCTCTGACAGCCAGTGAAAAAGCCTCATGCAACAGAAAGGGAAATGAATTAAATAAATCAGTCCAAAAAAGAGGGATCAAAGGCATACCATGAAAAGAGTGAAAGGTGTCTATCCGAAGAATCTGCAAACGAAAAGGCACCTGCTTTGGATTATAGATGAACGTGACTAGGGCAATACTGTGGGTGGAAGCCCAGGAAGTTGAGGCCTAGCTGATTAAATTTCAAGGCCAATTCCCAACAATGAGCAGATCTTACAGCAGAGTTGAGTGTATGAAACCCACACTGCGCCGTCAGTAACTGCATGGACTAGGGGAATCAGGTGGAGGGTACACAGAGGGACAGGGTCAGGACTCCGGTGAAGGCAAATACAAAGATTTTCGTATTGCAAGTGATCTTGACGACCAGATCTCATTCCTCCCATAAGGATCTGTAAAATGTTCTACACCTTTGAAAGTCAGAAAGGGAACACATGTGGGACTAAAGAAAAAATAGAGAAAGTCAGAAGTCGTGGTTGGACATTGGCTTGGAAGAAGTGAAGATGAAAGGTTATATTCTCACTTTCCTACTTTATAGATCAAAAGCTATTTAGACAACTGAATGGTCTGGTTTCCACAGGTTTCAAACACACCCATATAAACAGATAACTGGGGTTGACCTGTACTTGAAGACTTGAAATGATATTCTTATGTTATTCTTTTTCCCTTCCTTTCTTTTCCCCCACCCCATCCCTTTATGTCTCTTTTTCACTTGTAAAGATCCACAGCATCTACGAAAGCCATCGGGTGTGAGAGCTTAGGCAAGGTCAGGCTTACCTCCATTTGGAGGATGAAGACCGTGGATCATTCTTCCTATTACTCTAAGATTTTTTTGTAATAGCCTTAGCATAGTCTATCAACTTGGTTTTCTATAGCTACTGGTAGATACATACCATTAAAAAGGGGAGGTGGGTGAGAGGTACAATATGCTCATTTCATAAACAGTGAGGATATCTAGAGCTGGCATCTTGTTTCTCAGCTTGCTGAGGGGAGAGAAGTAAATCAAAGGAAGAATGGGTGGTGACAGCTGGGAGGGTCAGGGTTATGGGAATATGTAGGAGGAAGGGAGTAATGAGCAGGATTTTGGCCAAAGCTGAGAGGTGTTCCCCGGTGACATTATTTCATTAGATTTTCACAGTATTCTTGTAAGATGGGTAGAACAAGTAGCACTGTCTCCATTACGTTGATGAGAAAAATGAAGCCCGAGATGTTAAGTGACTTGCTTTGGAGCTCTGACAATAGGGGACTAAATCAAAAGTGGACACCACATCTGCTGATTCTCACTTTATTCTGCCAGATCAATAATGAAGTTGAAGTTGAAGTATCTCTATGAGCCTGTGAAAATTCTCTGACCAGTCATTCTTACTGTGACCCTTAAGACCGTGGTGACCTGCCTACTCTTTACCTTTCCAGTCTTCCTAGCTCTGCCCTGGCCCGTTAATGAGCTCCATACTGAACTCATTCCATCTTCTCTTCTCCCCAGCTGCTCCCCATCTTTCAGCTCTCTGTGACATATTTCTTCTCCCGAAGAGTCCTATCTAACATCTCTGAGTCAGTGAAAATTGACCCTCCTTCGTGCTCTGTAGACTTTGTTCTTACCCCTAGTCTAGCACCATTCTGTAACTGCCTGTTTTTCTATCCCTATATCAGTCTTAAACTTCTTAGGGATAGTGATTTTCTTATTTAGCATTACATCCTCAGTGCCAAGCACAGCTTTTGGCATATACTAAGCCTCTCAAGTGTTTGTTCAATCAATCAATCAAGCCAAGATCAGAAGGTATGATCATTTTTAAAATTCACTTTTACATTTTAGATTACAACCAAGCCCCTCTGCTATTGATAGCCTAAATTTAGTTTGTGCAATCAACAAATGTTAACCAAGATGCTTAGTACCTCTATGGGGTTGTATGTCCAGGCTTCTCATAGTGCTTGTTATATAACAGGTCCTCAGTACATAATTTGGCAATGAATTACTTAGTACAAAGGTGATTAATATACCGATTTCCTAAGGCGTTTAGACAATGTCTTGCATGTAAATAATGATGATACGGGACAGAATATGGAAAGAGCCATATGGGAAGAATTTTGGGTAGCTTTCTTTTGCTAAGCTGAAAAACATGATGGCAAGGAGTGAGGACTTAAAGGAGGCCCATGTAATAACTGACTCCTGGGAAATAGCAGAATATGATGTAGCCTGTGGAAATAAAAAATGGCTTAACTCATCTCGACAAGAAAAATATGCCACCTACTGGTTCATTATGTATTTGTAGTGATGCCCTTAAATATCACCAGAGTCACAAGTATTTAGAAAAATATCAAGATGCTTTCTAGACAAGATGCCACCACTAGTAGGACAGAAGTCATATTTATAGGAACAGAGTAAGGGTCTGCAGCATGATTGTTGTTTTGATCTCCAGTTCAATGTGTTCTTGATGAGCTATCTTCCGTTTCACCTGCCTCTCCGAGGACTCTTAATGAGCATTTCTGGAAGTACTCTCTCCCGCATGTATTTAAGGGCTCACTGTAGAAAGACTGAAGTGTCATGGATACAGAGTTCAGGCCCTTCATCCCAGCAGCCTTGGTTTGAAACCCAGCCCCACCACCTAATAGCTACACAATCTTGGGTAATTAACTGAACCTCGCCATGTTGGAGTGTTAAATATATGAACCTATAAAAAATTCTCCTTTCTGCTTAAGCTACTTTGATTGCATTTTTTTCACTTGCCACTGTGTGAGTGCTAGTACAATATCTACTAATTCCTGAGAACTGCTTGAGAAGATATCACCATATAAAGCAATTGGTATTCTCGTTACATCCATGTCTCTGGAAATCATATAACCAGTATTTATTGTCCTGCTAGCATTAAGATTATAAAGATGAACAAGATAAACAGGGTGCTTCTCTTTGATGGTACAATAATGACTAATTGTTTTCAAAAACATTAACTTTTACTCTACTTATTCCAAAATGTTCTTTTCTCTGGAGAGCTGAACATCTTCTCTTAGTAGAAGTGTATCTTAAAACCAAAGACATCTCATCCATTTTAATACAAAGATACAAACTAAAATGCAAAGCAGGAACTTTGTGGTGAAAGTTTCATTTATTTATTTTCGATAAAGTAAATCCCAAGCCTCTGGCTCTTCTTTATGAAACTTTCCCAAGGCAGGAGGATTTTTCAGTGTAATGAAATTAATGGTGTCATGACTGGAGGACAATCACTCATTGTGCTGTATGCTTTTTTGGCTCTTCTCTTCTCCATTTGCCTATGATGATGCAATTTGTCTCCTGATAATGGATGGGCCTCTTCTCCCTTTCAGTCACTTGCATGAGGCACTGAAACTTGCTCAAGACATGTCCAAAGTTCATCTGCTTAGAGGATTTTTTTTTTTGAGTCTTTCATGGTTGATGAAATTAAATTTATAGTTGTGATGCAAGTACAAGAGTGTGTGTGTGTGTGTGTGTGTGTGTGTGTGCTCTGTCCTTAAAATGTATGCAGTGGCCTTTTAATGTTATAATATATGGTCAGGCTGCAGTTGCTATGGATACAATAACCAAATTGTCTGACCTTTGAGGGTAGGGAGATGCACGGGTGGCAGCTCTGATCAGAGCTGAGGATGGATGATAGAATGAAAGTAAAGATTAAAGAGTAAGGGGCTCTTTATATCTTAATGTTCAGATCAGAGCAATCTATTCTTTCCCTGTGTCTACCAACAGTATCCATCAGAGCAAGACTGAAGACTTAGTAGTATTCCTTTAATTATTTTTATACCATTTATTTTGGATCCTGGATGAGTGTAGTTTTGGAGTTCTTGATTAGATTATAGATGGTCTATAATTTTTTACATAGCATAAAATCACGCTTTCTGGTAATGGCACACATTATATCCAGGTTAGTGTCCACACAAGACAATGTTACTATTAAGACAGCAAATGCGTGCTTTTGTTTGGAATGTACCAAGTTGATTAGTCAACTGAATACTTTCTCTGTTCAGAAGAGATCACTTTCTAGGACCTCTATGACCACTGGGGAGTTTCTCTGTGTCTTCCTTTCGTATCGTTAAGATTTAGAAGATACTCCAAATGAGAAGTTCATATATCTGTGTTTCTTCTGTTCGTACTACGTGTCAGGGGAATGTGAGGGAAGTGTGGAATATGGGGAGTGGCATCATCACCCTAATTGCTAGAGGGAGGGTATTCTATGCCCAGTACAGTGTTAAGCTCTATGGATACAGACATGAGTAGGAAATGATTTCTGCCCTCAAGAACTTGCTTGGCAGACTGCATATTGAGTAGGGGCAGAAAGGAGTAAAGTCAGCAAATGCAGCCAAATATAAAAGGAAGAAGTGAGTCCAATGGGATGGGCAGGAAAGAAGCTGAAGGGAAAGTATACTTGAGATGGGACCCAAAGGAAGGGCAGACCTAGATAACAAGGAAAGACCAGGTTCAGTGTTAGTAAATTTCAGAACTTGTAAATATGCTGCATGTATTTTTTGAATGTGTCAAATATTATATTAAAATAGAGGTAAGGTCAAGCAAGTAGTGTGAGCAAAGATACACATGGGGCATGATCTAGTGGTTAAGGGACTTTGGGTAGTTTGGTTCTGTTGGGGAAGCAGAGGGTTTTACTAGGTATTCTGTAGCAATGAAGATGCTGAGACAATTGTGGGGCCCACGAAGGGGCTATAAATGACTAGTTTTTTGCCTATGAAATTATATAAAGTATGTATAGTATGTTAGATATTTTTTTTCCAATATGGAGCCTTGAGTGAGTTATAGACAGATTTTTTTTCATCTTGAGAAATTGATCCACTTTGATACTGTACAGGTGATGACATGGTCACCTCCAAGCTTCCAAATACTCATCAATAAGATTGTGAAGATGCACTTGGCATTCTCAACTCAGAGGGTTTTTTTCCCCCAAACAAAATAGGTAACCTGTGTCTCAATGTTAATATACACATATTGCTTCCCATGCAGGGAAGTCAGAGTGAGAGCAGGTGCTTTGGCACAAAGTAGTAGAACATCCTACAGGTTTTGTTTGTGGGTGTGTGTTTTTGAAATCAAGTGTATGCTAAAGATGGACAGTCTTACAGCCTTTCTTTCTTTCTTTCTTTCTTTCTTTCTTTCTTTCTTTCTTTCTTTCTTTCTTTCTTTCTTTTTTTCTCTTTCTTTTCAAAAGGACCTTCTTAAGAAATGCTACTCTGCCAAGGCATCTTACCTCTTCCAGCAGGATAAGTTCTATGATGTCAGCTACGACACAGGAGACAAGTCTATCCAATGCAGCAGGAGACCAGATGCGTTCAAGTTCTGGATGACTTGGAAGGCCCTGGGCACATTAGGCCTTGAAGAAAGAGTTAATCGTGCACTCGCTTTATCTAGGTACTTGCCTGTGTGTGTGTATGTGTGTGTACGTGTGTGTGTGTACATCTATAACAGAAAGACTTGATGGAAATAACATTTGCAAAGTCTGTATACATGTTCTTTCTTTTGTGCATTTCTCTTTTCATCTAATGACCATTTTCTCAGTACCTACTACATGTTAGGAACTGTGAACCGAGCAGTCTTACCCCCACTCTCCCGGATCCCAGCCCAGTAAGAGATACACTTAGGTGACAAAGCTGATAAAATACAAGTGAACCTACTTTTTGGTAAAGGTGGGTACATAATGCTCCAGGAGCACTCAGGAGGGTTCCTTAGTATTCTTGAGGGGCATTGGCAGAAGCCCTGGAGGAAGTGACATTCAACTAAGACCCAGGGAAGAAAGGGGAGAAGAATGGTACAGGCAGAGGGAGCACCAAGCCCAAATCACGGTGACTTTAAAGACCTGAATAGCAGGTTTGTGAGAATGTGGGGCTGGAAGGAAGACGTGAAGGTAAAGGTAATGTGGAAGTGCTATGGCTACTTGTCTCATTGTAACATTAGACACAAAGCTTTTGAAGCCATTTTCCAAGACATTAGAAAAGCCTTTAGATACAGGTGGTGGACACTTGCCCACCAAACAAGACTCTTCTGCTAAGCATGGATCAGTGGGTGCACATGGGCAGGCCACAGCCAGATTTAGTTTTAAATGTGATTTTTTGAGCCTGAACTACATAGGCTTAATCTTCTTGGTGTTAAAAAAAAACAAACAAACATTTAAAGATGTAAAATACTTAAAAATAGGGAGATTTGTCAAAAATCTGGATTTTTGGCTTCTCCCGAAGGATCAGAATGCTCTCAATCCCACCTGGTGACAAAGCACTGAACATGCTGGTGCCTGTCTAGAGACCACACTCCCTGTACCTCGTCCTGTTTTTCGCAGACAACCTAGACTCACAGCCCAGCTCTGGCATTTACAAGCAAGGTGACTTGGGCAAGTTTGTGAACCTCCCTGTACCTCAGTTTCATCCCAGTAAAATGGAGATAAAATGCTATGTCGTTCAAATAGTTGTCATGAGGATTAAATGAATTGATATATGTCAAACACTTAAAACAGTGCCTGGCCTGTGCTACATGCCATCTGAGTTTTGGTTATTCTTACCTGCTTGACCACTATGATCTCGGGTTTGGATTCTCTCTCGTTCAGACTTCCTGTTCACATTGCACTTGCAAAATCCTGAAGTCTCTCCTTAGAGATTTAAGACAGTTTTCTCTTTCCTGACTGGGAGTTGTATGAGTGCTCCGTGCAACAACTGTCTGAAAACTCAGTGTCTTAAAACAGCAATTATTTATTCTCAGACATCTGCAAGTGGGCTGGAGTGGCTTTATCACATACTATGGCGGCTGGAGGGGTTGGTGGAGGGTCCCTGTCTACTTCCCACATGCTTGGCATCTTCCTTGGATTAACAGGTGAGCCAGAGTGTGTTCTTGTGATGGAGATGACAGAAGACCAAGAAGGCAAGCCCCGTTATGCAGGCCGATGTTGAAGTCCTGATTGTATCGTATCTACTGGCATTCCAACGGCCAAAGCAAATCACATGGCTAACCTCAATGTCAAGAGGCAGGGAATACAATGGGCCTTTTATCAGGAAGAACTGCAAAGTTACATAGTATTGACCTTGAAAATGAAACAGCCAGTTTTTTACCAGCAAAATGGGCTTATTTGGGAATGGCAGAGGAATTGCAGTTCAGGAGATTCAAACTATGGCAAACCATAAGCAAGTCTGGAGAACAAAGAAGAGTTCGCTTATATAGAGGAAAGGGGGAAGTTGAGAGGGGTTGCTTTAGACATGAGACCATTGGACAAGACAGAGAGGGATGGCTTCTCACTGGCTGGTAGTATGGCTTCTCATTGGCTGGGGCTTTTGCTAGACGAGAAAATCTTCTTCCCATTTGCTGTGGTAGTCAAATAGGCTTCTTCCTGTTGGAAAATGCAAGGTATGCCTTTTCCTGTTGAGGTCTGCAATCGATGTTGAGTTTGTAGGTCACAAAAGCTCCATCTTCAGGGCTTCCTAAGTCCATTTCAAATGAGGTCTCCTTTATTCTTTTTCATAATGGCTTGGATATAAGGACTGGTAAAAAGATGGCTTTAGACTTTTAGAAGATTGCTAAAAGTCAGCAATTCTAGTGATTATGGCTTAAGTAGTTTAAAAAATCTATAAATACTGTACCATTTAGGATTCTTTAGGTGGCAAGCAACAGAAACCGTAATTCAAGATACTATAAACAAAGAAAGGTAATTTATTACCCCATGTTCCTTATAAGCTAGTATAATGATGACTTCTGGAATGACTTCATTTAGGGGCTTAGACCGTATCATCAGGCCTCAATCTTTTTCCATCTTTCAGGGTTGCTCTCTTTTATGTTGGTTTATTCCTATGGAGGAAGATGGCTGCTGGGAGTGTCAGATCTCTATCCTCTATCATCCCAGGTTCAAGTTCAAGGTCCAAATGAGAGTGTGCTCCTCTCTCAACAATCCTAAAGAAAGTTTTCATATCTGAATGAGGCAAATGTCCATCTGTCATCAGTCACTGTTGCCAGGGAAAATGTGATCCTCTCACTGGTCATGCTGAGTCACATGCCCTCCCTTGGCATTGGGCAACGTCAATTCCTCCTATAGAAAATATGCTGAAACTAGGTGAGGAATATGCTTTTATTAGAAGTAGGGTTAATGTACCTCCATCAGAATTAGGGAGATAATTACCCAATGGTGAAAAAAAATGACACTGTCCACCATAATTATTCATAGTTTCTGTTCAATTAAAATAGAAGTTCAGAAAGCTCTGTTTCCTTTTTTTTTGTATTTTCTCATACTACTTAAGTGTGGCAGAATCTCTGCATTGTTTTGTCTAAGCTGCTAAGTAATTCATTGACAGGTGTCTTGAAAGAAGGCTAGATATAAATATTTGATGATCATATTTGTTATAAAGTTAACATTCATCTCAGGGTAGAATTTAATTTATAGTCTAAGGATACTTTCTAATTTTTGCAGAGAAATATCACAGGAGAATAAATGTTAACACTTCAATTCAATTCAACAAACACTTATTGTTTGTAAATGTTTGTCAAGTTGAATTGAATTGAATTAACATTTCAGCGAGCATCACTGCAGACTCTGTGACCTATATCTAAATATTTGAAAAATAATCCTCCTCTTTCACGCTGTTATTCATCATAGTTTCTTTGCCTTAACTTTCCAGTTTTCATATATCCAACCCTCTCTTCTTGGGGTGGGCAAAAGTCATCTTGTTCTCCTACCCCCAATGCCAAGTAAATGCTGAGTCCTTTTATTTTTCTTTTCTTTTTTCTTTCTTTTCTTTTCTTTTTTTGAGAGAGAGAAACATACACAGAGAGCAGGAGGAGTGGAGCAGAGGGAAGGGGAGAGAGAGAATTTTAAGCAGGCTTCATTGCCCAGTGCAGAGCCTGATGTGGGGCTCAGGCTCACAACCCTGAGAGTGTGACATGAGCCAAAATCTAGAGTCAGGCGCTTAACTGACTGAGCCTCCCAGGTGCCCCTATTTTTATTTTACTTTTGGCTGAACCCTCTTAGACATGTCACTTGGAATGAATATGAAATTATAAACTTGGAGAAAATTTCTCTAGGATTAAGAATTACATCAACTTGGCAACATAAGTCTTTATTTTTGTGATTTTATATATTTTCAGATTGGTTAATTGGTTTGTGGTTCTGCTCTTTAGGAAAGGAGAAACCTTTTCTTAGAGCTGGGATCTCTTCTGTTGGAGCCCATGTACAGTAGTGTCCTAGTAAACTGGCTCTCAGGAGGAAGAAACAAAAGCCCCAGTTGGTAATGCCTATCAATCCCCACGGTGTAAATATTCCCATTGTGTAAAATTGCAAGCTGTCAACAGTTGTGATTTGCAAAATTCCTAAATATTTAACAGTGGGCTCTCACTAGCCAGTCCATATTCGCTCTGAAACACCATTGCTTAAGTGAGCCAATGTAATCAGTAGAAACCACTGACTCTTGAGAGTTCAAACTCCATTTCTCATCAAGCTCACTGACCCTAGGCCACTGCTTTTAAAAACGATTCTCATCTGTGTCCAGAAGGCTCTAGCTGGCATAATGTCTATAATTTCAGAATTAATGTTGTTTTGTTCCAAGGAGTATAATTCCCTTCAGTAGATAAGAATTAGCAAAGTAAAGCTGCAAATGAGGGTTGTGTTAGTATTTGGGCTGCACACCGATTACCAGCAGCCTGATACAGCCAAGACACCCATTTCCCTAGACCCTCTGTCAAGATCTCTCAAATACTGGGAAGGCTGGGTAACTCTTCCCCCCTGACATTGCAGGAAAGATTGCTCTGACTCCACAGAAACAATATTTCCATGTTCCTGAGTCTAAATGGAGCTTAGTTTGAAATTTGTATGTTGACCTTAAAATTGAAGGACTGGAGTTTGATGGAACAATGGGCTGCCATCCCCCTGATCAGATAGTTTGCTCTCTCTTCCCTTGGGAAAGCAAAAGCAGACATTAGAGGACAAAGATTCCTATTTAATGAGTTGTCAGAATCTAGGAAAAAGGGAAAAAATTAGTGCCTGGAAGATCTCTAAGGCCTTTACTAATTTCCATTTGACCCTCGTCATTCCAATCACCAAGAGATCTCTTATCTGGAGAAATATTAATGACTAAAAACTTGCTTTCTCCTTGGGTTGTTTGAAAACCAGTGACATCGGGAACCTAAAGCAGCATGCAATTATGAAGTGTAACTGAAATGCAGAGGGCTGGGATTTAAAACCACCACCACTGGTACCAGGCAGGTGATTGTGTATCCCTGATATCTGTCTAGGAAAGTTGAAAATGTTTCCCAATGCCCAGGGCTACCTGTTGCTGGGGGCACCTTCTAGGCCTCCGCTATGGCCCTCGGGTTAAATGGATATTCAGTCAGAGGTAATTTTTTAAAGCAAGCAGAGAAAAGTCATGTGTGTAAATCTTTTCAACAGCAACAAACAGCTCAAGAATTCCCATTCGGCTACTTCATTAGATCTCCAGTGTATCATTTTTCTAGTCCCTTGACACACAATCTCTGTAATCTCTCAGATGGCATTCATTTCACTGACTTGCATGAATACTGGGGGATTTATTGTTTTCAGCATGGAAAAGGTGAGCAGATACTCAATGGCACTTCTGAGCTAGTGTATTTCTCTAGGTGATGAGAGAGGGGGGAGTCTACAGGGCTACAGAAGGGTCAGTGTTTTTGTTTTTCTTTATATTGGTAATTTTTCAAAAATCACAATTGCAGGAGACCGTAGCATGTAGGTGTCTGTGCTGGATCACACAAGTCATGCGATATGTTCTAATATATGCAGAGCACACAGAAAACAGATGGAGAAACCTCTCAGGAGTTCTGGGAGACTCCATGCATCAGAAAACAATTTCAAATGAGGAGGTGAGGCTGGGAGAGAAAGTTGGTCCAGAGTGTTCCAAGGGAGACCCTGGAGTAGCTGAGAAAGGGACTGAAAGGCTGCTTCCAGAAAGCAAAGAACGTCCTGCAAAAGGGCAAGTTAAAGGCAAAAACATCAGACATAATCATTTAACAAACAGGAGAATTGAAGGTCTTCAGGGTTGGAAGCATATTTGTAAGCAAAGGAAGGAGAAGTGTTTGGGAGCAGGACTATCATTAATGTCTGCTTCAAAATCAAGCCAGAATCTTCATACAATGGGTTTTTTGTTTTTTGTTTTTTTAACCCGGTAGGATTGGTGAAAATTCTTGCTAGTGTGTAATTTTTTTCCCTCCCTTCTCTCTTTTTGCTAAGCTTAGCAGGAAGCACACTGATGAGTATTATAAGCTATTGTTATTTTTTGAACCCATTTACCTGGATGCCTTTTGGTAGAAGTGGTTTCTGGTTCCTGCATTATATCCCCAAACTCAATGTACATCCTTTTCTGGTTTGCATCAGATAAGAAGAGTTGGGTTTGTTTTTTTTTTTTCCCTGAAATGTATTTTATCTTTAGTCGGCTTCCATGTATTGAAAAGAAAAATTGTGAGGAAAAAATCATCCCTATGAATGCAGGCAGAAGTGACTCAAACCTTATTTGGATTCCTTCCCCCAAATTCCTTTCACTTAAACTTTTATTTAAGAAGAGGGGAAGATACCCTATTGAAGAAGCACTTCTCCCAACTAGCATCTCTGAAACTGCCCTCTGTGGGATAATAGACTTCCAGAAGATCTTAATGAATGTTCTTCCAAAAAATGTTTCCATGGTCAAATATGTTTGGAAAGGCTAACTACTCTGTTATTCCTCTCTCGGAGATACAGTGTTCCTGAGGGGGCCTGTAATATGGAAACCTTTTTAACTTTGTTTTTAATATTTTTAACATGCAGATACTGTTTATTGTTCAGCCAACAACCATTCTCCCTCTTTTTCTTGCTAAGAGAACCTTGATTTTATTTAGGTGGCAATAGTGTAGCTGGGAACATTGGTCTAAGCCAATCTCCATTGCCTGTAGTGAGTTTAGGGGTAAATATATGACTCAGCCCCAGTCAAGAAGATAGAGGAAGAATTCTTTGAAGGCTTCTGGGGAAAATATTCTTACCTCAGTAGAGAGAAAGGAAGAGGAAATGCTTTTGCTCCAGCCCCCTCTCCTCCTTCTTGGACACTCGTGGAAGGCCGTGATGCATGGAGTATGGCACACATCTTGAAATGATAGAAAATGCCTGGTTCTTGATGACAGCATTGAACCATCCGACCAGTTCAATAAATGTCCTTATGAATTAAGCCAAGTGCCCTTCCAATTGTAGACAAAAGTAATCTAATTGGCATGCCTAGCATAGCTCACATTTATTTGGCAATTGAACTCTTTTATGTGGGAGACCTATGAACATGAGTTGGCATAGAGCATAGTTGGGGGACTCCCGTGTGAGCCTCTTATTATGGTTATAATAGCAACCCTTCACCCAAATCACATCTACTCTCAACTCAGTTGGAGTGTTAACACTCTGGGCTCTGAGAGTGGCTACAGTGGGGACAGTGGCCCTGACACAAAGCCCAGGTCCCCGTGGTTAGCAAAAAGCAGAGTTTTAACTGAAATGATCCAGCTCTGTTTTAGGACACCTTTCTCTTGGGAGCAGTTTTAGCCAGTTTGATAGAAATAGCTTAAATTGAGACTTTCGTGTAAGTTTCCTACAGTCATCATCTGTTAGGGAAGGATTTTACCCACCTAGTCCCACATCTCCATTGCAGACAGGAGGAAACTGAGGCAGGCTGGGGAAGCTAAGGAACTTGCCTAGAGTCACAAAGTTGATGAGCTGTGCACTTAGAATCTTCTAGAATCAGTCCCAGGATTTCTGGAGATGCAAAGCTTTTCCATAGCGTCGTGGTGTCCAGGATTAGTGTAGGCTTCCTCAGGATGAAGTGTAGTATTGCTTTGGAGTTCACAGATTTCCTATATACATTTGTGTCTGAGAAGCTGAAAAAAGTATGGTTCACAAGCTTTCCTTTTACCAATAGAGATTGTATCTGTCTATTATGTTTGTGCTTTACATTTTTCTTTTTTAAGTTCCCTTTCAAAAAGTACACAAGTAACCACATTTATGAAACTTTGCAAAGAAATATAAAAAGAGAATTAGTAACTACCCCATTGCATTCTGTTTGTTCCTCCCCCAGGTAAACACTAACAATTTATTGTGTACCCTTCCATTCTTTATTCTGTGAAAAAAAAAAAAAATATATATATATATATGGATATAGGGATAGGAATTACTTCTGCTTTCTTTTTGATAATTTCTTAAAAAGAGAAATCATATTATTGACATTTCTCAGTACCTTGCTTTCATCTCTTGCTAATACATCACGAGCATCCCTGTGGTTTAATTGAAGTAGATGTAATTCAGTTTTTTTAATAGGTATGTCATATTATGTTGTGTTGCTATAATACATTTTATTTTACCATTTGCCAATTTCTGGATTTTTAACCTTGTTTCTGGTTATTTTGTGTGAAATACATGCACATATGTGTACACATAAATTTAGGTAAAATTACATATATGCATGGTTTTACTTAATTCTTTTGAAACAGTGTTTGAGATTAGAAAAGCAGATTGTGTTATTTCAGTTTTCTTGGAATTGAGGCCCAAGAAACATTTTTGTTGTCTTTAAATATTAATTTAATATATGTGGTTTAGTGATATGATCATATTCCATATAATTGCTTTTTTAAAAAGATTTATTTTTATTTTCTTTTTTAGAGGGAGGAGGGGTAGAGGGAGACACAGAGAGAAGGATCTCAAGTAGACTCTGTGCTGAGAGTAGAGCCTGGCGCGGGGCTTGATCCTGCTACCCTGAGATCATGACCTAAGCTATAATCAAAAGTCAGATGCTCCACCAACTGAGCCACTTAGGTGCCCCTTCCAGATAATTATACCATAATTCCATATGAAGAATGGACCATAATTTTCAAAGCCAATCTTCATTCCTGGGTGTTATGTTTTTTGTTTGTTTTTTTCTTTTCCTGTTACATATAAAATCACAATAAATATTCTGGCAAGTACATTTTTGTCAATGCCCCTGATCACTTCCTTACATTTTGCCCCCAAATCTGAAATACTGGGTCAAGGGTTATGAACTTTTCAAGTCTCATGATCAAATCACTAGTTTTTAAGGACAATTATTTTGAAAGGCTCCTCTTTTTATATAGACAATAACCAATCCCAGGGAAGAGGTATCCATGTTGATTTACTCTATGTTCTCAAAGTCATTTTCACCTTTTTTTGGTCATATTCTGCATCTCCTGTATCCGTGCCCTTTGCTTATGGCATGATAGTTCTTTTTTTCCCTGACACTGGAGAGGACTTCTTAGACATTCTGTCAGTGGCTACAGCCCACTTACTTTTAACATGATACTAATGATCAGTCCTTTTTCCCTCTGTCCTGGCCTTGGAAAAAACGATGTTGAGCTTCCTTGATCTTAAATGAGCTTACAGGTAGGACTCTACACCAAAAGCCAGCTAGGTAATTTAAGTAACTGTGCTAAATCCCCATCTAGAATATGAATGTGAAACCCACATGGTCAGAGATGTATCTCCAATCTAGGTGGTTTTCATACTGGGGTTAAAGTCTGATGCTAATATGAGAGATAAACGTCACCTCATCCAAAAGATGAATCTTTTTACTCGGGCCCCAGGGGTCTGCAGTAGGTTCAGGGATATCTGTCTAAATCCATGTTTATCCCTTTTCCCCTGCCCTTCTTTATTTCTAAGCCTGTATTTCTAATCCTGTCTCTGCATTTTGAAATAATGGTGTTTTTGTGTGTCACTCATGTTCATGGAATTGTTAGATGCTGGATTATAAATACTATTGTGTCTTTCATTTTTAGGTACCTCGTAGAAGAAATCAAGAAAAGAGAAGGATTCAAGTTATTGCTGGAAGTAAGTGATTATGGAATTGTGCTCGTGATTTTGTCAGTCAACAGTGATGAAGGTGGCAATTTTCTAATCTGTTATATTTCATTGGTTTTTGTGTTGCAGACTTAGAAACAAGTCATTAGCTTAATTCATGGAGTCCATTATGTTAATTTACTCCATTAGTGAGTATTTTGCCTTTGTTGGATTTGCAAAGAACACACTTGCCTTTAAGTATTGAAAATTAAAGTGCTCAATAATAATTACCAAGGATAATACTGAATAAATATATAAATTGCATGATGATTGTACTGTGAATATTCTGTGCCATAGTGGTGCCTGCATATGAAAAATCAATTAAGTGAATGTACGATGATGCATAGAGTTTTCTCTTTTTATAAAGTAAGGAGAGCATATTAGCTTTGGAGCAATGGGAAAATAAGTCATTTTGTGGTTGGACTGTTTGCTATGTATAAGACACAAAATAGTTGCAAAGATAGAGGGAAAAACCTGGGTTTTTTCCCTAAAATATATGGTTAGAAATTATGAAGAATCTTATTTAATTCTGATTTTTAAGAAATATGAAGTGTGGGATGTTCTCTTAGATCTTCTTATAGCATATATTATATAGCAATTTTTAACCTAATGTAAAAATCACCTAGAGATTACAACCTGGGAATCTTTTCATATGTAAGCAATCTGGCTAACTTTTGGCATTCTTTTATGCAGCAAGGTTTATTGAGCAATTACTATGTGCCAGGTACAGTTCTAGGCACTTCAGGTGTAAGACAAGGAAATTCCCCGCTCTGGTGGTGCTTATCCTCAAATGGCAAGTGACAGGCAGTAAAGAAGCAAATTAATACCTAGCAAACATCAGGTAGTGAGATGTGTTAAGAAAACAATAAAGCAGGTTCATGAGAGAGAACCTAGTATACAAATAAAGAGTTACAGATGTGGCAAGTTCTATAATAAAAATAAGGGTGGAATGCTGGAATGATGATGTGGGTGGTGGGCGGGTGGCCTGTTTCATTTGGGGTGTCCAGGTAGGGCCCTCTGAGGTTGTCTTTGAGGTGAGACCTGATTGATGGTAAACAACATGCCATGCGGATATCTGAGGGAAAGGTGTTCTAGATAGGATCAATAAACAACTACAAAGGCTTCCAGCTGAAAAGAGTTCTATGGGGCTTCCAGCTGAAAAGAGTTCTGTCTGTTTGAGGAACCAGAAGAAGATATATTAGGCAAGGGGCAGGGGTGCAAGTGGTGATGCAGGCGGAGAGGTGGGCAAAGACCAGAGCAGGTGGAGTCGGGTAGGTCCTGGTTTTGGCTCTTATTCCAAGTGTAATCATTGGAGAAGTTTTATGCAGACAGGAGTCTGAATTTCTTTTATTTATTTATTTATTTATTTTAAAACTCTTTTTTTTATTTTTTTATTTTTTAAGAGGGAGAGAGTGAGAGAAGGGGCAGAGAGAGAATCTTATGTAGGTTCCATGCCCACTGTGGAGCCCAACACGGGCCTTGATCTCAGGACCCTGAGACTCAAGAGTTGGATGCTTAACTGTCTGAGCCACCCAGGCACCCCCTGAATTCCATTTTAAAAGATCATGCTAAAGATGCCTGGGAAGAGAGGAATGGGGTGGGAGGAGGTAAAGGGAGGCCAAGGAAAGGGTAAATTAAACCAATTGGGATGCTGTTGCTGTGGCCCAGGTGAGATATGATGACGGTCCTTCCACCACTATCTACAAAAGAGTCCAAAGTTCCTGAAAAATAGGGACATGAAGGAACTTGCAAAGATAACAAGAGAATCCATATTTAAGTGACTTTCTGGTAACACCCCAAAGAAGGAAAAAGATGAATTTAGAGTGTAGGACATTCTGCAGGACAGCTGACCTGGTTTCTTCAACAGGTCAGTGGTGTGAAGAAAAATTAAGGAGGGGGGAGTGATGATCACTCTGGGTTCAAAGAGACAGAAGAGGCCCACTAACCACATGCAACACATGGAGCTATTGGAATCCTAGTTTGAACAATTGTAAAAAGTAGATTTTGAAATAGTTGGGAAATTTCTATAGTGAAACTGGCTGTTGGGAATTACTGATAATTTTGTTAGGTATGACAACGGCATTATGACTACCCAAGAAAACGTGTGTATTTTTTTTTTTAAGATTTTATTTATTTATTTGAGAGAGAGAGAATGAGAGACAGAGAGCATGAGAGGGAGGAGGGTCAGAGGGAGAAGCAGACTCCCTGCCGAGCAGGGAGCCCGATGCGGGACTCGATCCCGGGACTCCAGGATCATGACCTGAGCCGAAGGCAGTCGCTTAACCAACTGAGCCACCCAGGCGCCCCGAAAACGTGTGTATTTTTAAGAGCTGCACGCTTCAGCATGTAGGGGTAAAACAACAGCTATAGGATTGCCTGGAGTTTGAGTCTGAGTGACTTTTTAAATTTTCTTGAGTTTGAGTTGCCTTCTTTATTTCCCTGAGGTTGAGTTTCCCTCTGTTTTTACAAGTCCGAATTGCCTTCTTTATTTCTCTGGCTGTGGGAGCCATGGTGCTTATGGAAAGTGCTGTACACCTTGGAACTGCAATCTTTTGATAGAGCTGAAAGAAAAAGTGATGAAAAAAAGATGAACTGTTTTAGAAGTTATTTATATATTCTTCCTAAAAGCTTAAAAATGAAGGGAGGAAACTCGCACCATCATCTTTAGGGAATTGCAAACATTGACATCCTTGTTATGCAAGTTAAGGTGGTTTTCATCGTTAGGCAGCCTTCTGTCCTGGATATTTTATCTATGGGAGCCAGATGGCCCCAAAGCAGTGAAGGTGGCTTTCTCAATGGTACTCCAGAATTCCTACTTACAGGAGTTTTTGTATGTGATCTGCATTTGCCTCTCTTCTCTGTGCTCCATTTGGAGAAATAATGTAAATTTAGACCTTGAATCTTATATATAAGTGTCAAGGCATTTATCCTTTTTGTTAACAAATGCTTACTTTGGATTGATTAAATATAACTCTAATGCATACGTAAGAGAGATTTGATTATAGTCTGTGAAACTGAGCCTTTCAGTTTAGGAAAAATGAAAGTCTATAATTATATATACATATATTTCTATATTTTTGTACATGTAAAATTTTATTTATATTATATATATAAAGAATATATATATTCATTCACTTTTTAGCAGATAGAATGTTAAGTGGAATATTGAAAACAGGAAATGAACACAACAAAACAGTATCTTATCCTGAAAAGAGCAAAAATAATGCATATCTTCTTGAAGATGATTGAAAGTTATCATTTCAAATGAATTCTGCATTATTCATAGGGCCCTGAATATCATCTCTCTGTTTTTCTGTGTGGGAACTAAGATCTAACAGATGTTTTCCTAGAGGTATATTCATTTGTATACTATCATTCACATATTTTATTTTGATCTCTCGGGAGAGTCTTAATTATTCAAGTTTTTGTTTTCTCTTCCTGAGTTCTACATTAGGAAGAGTTATTTAGGTTTCATAGACTTGCCAGGTTATCAAGGATCTTCAAGGACATCTAGTCACCTTCCTGCTCAAGGCAGGAAACCTCTCTTGACAGTAACCATAACAGGAAGTCAACCTCTTCCTGAACACTTCCTGTGTCAGATAATTCACAGCCTAGTCCTCTTCCCCGGAGCTCTAATTATCCATGTTGTATTACTTATTGACCCCTACTATTCATATGTATCAAGCATATTGCAATTTATAGTTATCTTTTTATCTAGTTTTATTAGATCACAGCACCCTTCTAATTGCAAAACCCAATGCATATTCTTAAATCTTCATCTTGTTGGACTTCTATAGCATTTTACACCATTATCCACTCCCTCCCTCTTGAAATGCTCTTCTGTTTTGGTTTCTTTGAATTTCTCGCCCAGTTTTTCTCCTTTCCATGTGACTTCTTCTTCTCAGTCTCTATGTGAAGGAGGTCTCTTCATCTGCGTAGCCCATTAAGTATTACTTTCCTCGCTTCTGCCTTTAGTTCTTCATTGTGTCCACATACTCTCCCTGATATGTTTAATCCATTTCTAGAACTTTGGTATCATTGGCTTCACTGATGTCTCTATCCTTGTCTTGTCTCCTAAACTCTAGTCCTTTGTACATAGGTATGTCCTGAAATTTTCAGTTAGACTCCCACAGGAACCTCAAATTCAGTATTTTTTTCTTTTTTTTTTTATCATTTATTTTAGAGGTGGGGGAAGGGCAGAGGGAGAGAGAATCTCAAGCAGACTCCACGCTTAGGGCGGCCTGACATGGGGCTCCATCTCACGACCCTGAGATCATGACCTGAGCCGAAACCAAGATTCGGACACTCGACCAACTGCGCCACCCAGACGCCCCTCAAATTCAACATTTCTAAAGCTGAAGTGTAGCCATTCTCTTTTCCCAAATTCTGTATTCTTCTTTCGGTCATTAGAACTATGATCCAAACAAAAATCTTGATGTTGTCTTCACTATCTCCCTTCCCCTTCTCTTAAATGTATCTTGGGCACTTTCCTCCACCCCTGAAGCCACTGCCTCAGTTCAGGCTCCTCTCACTCCTCAGGTTTGCCCTGTCTTGTAACTCATCCCCTTCCAGTCTCAGATGCCTCTCCAGTGCATCTCCCCACGGCAGCCACCCTGTGGCCTTCCTAAAATGAAATCTGCTCCCTAGATGGAAACTCTCCCATGATTCCACATTGCCTCTAGAATCAGGCCCAAACTCCCAAGCATGGCAGATGAGGAAGCCCTTCGTGAAGTGACTCTCATTCCCATGTCCATCTTCTCTTCTTTTCAGTTCACCTTGTCCTCTATTCATTCCAAGTTCTTGCCGTGCCCCTGAATATATGGGCTTTTACACATGCACTGTTCCTGTTGCCAGAAATGTTTCTTGTATTATGAGAAAATTCTTCTTTTGTAATTCTCATTCCATTGCAGTTTAATTGCCTATACCTATTTCCATTACTAGTCGCCGAGTTCCCAGAGATAAGCATACAGTGTAAGCCATTTTTCTAATCGCAATGTCTGGTCCAGTATCTAGAACACAGAAAATCCTGCTTATTGAATTGAACGTTTCAGTTACCTTTCCATGGGTAGGCTATAATTCTTTAACATTCCCCCCCAAATACTGTATGCAAAAATAGTGATGTGTCTCACCTAGTACAGATTTTAATGGGGCTATTCATCCACTTGAAAAGGACATCTCTTTCTACCAAAATAGCTCCAGATAATAGTCACTGCGCTAATAGAGAGGCTGCTGTATGCCAGATACAGTGGTAAATATTGGAAATAATCTCTGCTCATCAAACCACCTCTGTGGGGTAGACAATATGATCTCCGTTTCATAGATTAGGAAGCTGAAGATTAAAGTATTCAACACTTGTCCAAGCAAAAACCTGGTGAAGTTGGGATACAAACCACATCCATGTGACTGCAAAACCCAGGCTTTTTGTGCTACTCATGCTGCCTTTGAAATTTTTTAGTAGTCTAATCAGATATTTAAAATCGAAAAGCTTGAAGTCAGTTAAAATCCACCAAGCCCCCTTTCTCCATTCTATACTTATTATTTCACTCTACCTGCCAGATTCTGCATTTCTACTTATTAAAATGCCTAGTGCTAGCTTTGTCTTTTATTATTATTATTTTTTGTGATCTAAAGATGTTGTAAGCAAAGGAGATGAATTTCTTTTAATGTGACTCGGTTTTAGAGAATGCCAGCTACATCTTGGTGACCTTTGATGTATTTCCCCAAGGGGTCTCATATCGTTTGCTCAATAATACTTGCTGGAATTGACATCAAAGTTACCTGCTTTATTTCTTAGACTATATCTGGTTTTTTTTTTCTCTTTGAAAACCAGGATAGAATGTGTCCATCTTTTCTTTAGTGACACATCTATACTTTTCCATGAATTTTTAAAGATTGTGACAATGCTTTCATGGCTACAGGTGTTTTTGTACCCTTCACTATCATTTGTCTTCTCTAGACACTTGGATTTCTTCTTATACCTTCTCAATTTTGTGATTTAGAGTACATAGACTAAAGTGTTCCTAAGACACCCGAGAGGTCAGGCTTTCCTATACAGGGGGAATGAAATGGCATGTGAGCAGTTCTACTCTGAAAATACTCATTAGTGCTTTGAAGTTTCTTGAAGAAAGTCCCTGTATCAAATGCAAGCTACACAGGCAAAGAGACAGGGAAAACTCAAATATGTTCCTTGTGAATATTCAAAGGGATATTTTTTCCAAATCTTAATAATTTTGGAAATAATGACAGTAAAGGTATTCTACCAAATGGGAGATCAAATTTCCTCCAATCAGATGATGTGTCAAAAGGACTGCACTGGGTTGCCTGGGTGGCTCAGGTCATGATCCCAGGGTCCTGGGATGGAACCCCTCGTTGGGCTCCCTGCTCAGCGGGAAGCCTGCTTCTCCCTCTCCCTCTGCTGCTCCCCCTGCTTGTGCTCTCTCTCTCTCTGTCAAATAAATAAATAAAATCCTAAAAAACAAAAAAACAAAAGGACTTCACCAGTTTTCAAATGCCACAGACCTGAAGCCACACCATTCTCAAAGAGACTGGGCAAAAGGAATCATAGATATGTCATTTCAAAAATATCAAAACAGAAACTAAAGAAAACAAATTTAAAAGGTGATTTAAAAGGTCTAGGTCCTAACTTATGAAATACAGAGCAGATACAGTAGCAAGTAAAAACTACTGCAAAATGATTTATGATGTTGCCATGCAAATGAAAAGTAATGAGTATGTATTAGTAATGTATTAGTCAGGGTCGAATAAGAAGACAAAAACTGCACAGTAATTTGAAGTGGGGAAAGTGCAGTATAAAGAATTATTGTGTTTGCTTCAGCAGCACATATCCTGAAATTGGAATGATACAGAGACAATTAGCATCACCCCTGTGCAAGGATAACACACAAATTTGTAAGGCATTTCATATTAAAAAAAAAAAAGAAGAAGAAGAATTATTAACAGGGGATTGCCTCATAAGGGAAAAAGAGAACCCTAAAAAATACAGAAATAGCAAATGTAGAAAACAGCCACCACTCCTAGAACTGGGATAGAGCACCGGGGGAAGAGGGCACTCCCTCCCAGGGCTGAGATCCGGTCGTAGTTGGAGAGGGCACAGTGTGGCTCAGTGGATGGCAGAGAATTCACGGAGATGTCCCGCTACTGGGTTTTGCCAGGAATCCATCTTCCGGAATGCTAGAGGAAGTCATTTTCAGAGATGCGTCTTGAAACGCACTCAAGCTACACACAGGGCGGCCAGAAAAGCCATCTGAAGCAAGGTGCCTTGCTGGCACCACTTGAGGGCAGTGTGCTAGAAAAAGCCATTTAGGGCACCTATCAGTCTGCTGTGAAGCCATCTGAGGGGGTGGCCCTGGGGGAAGCTACAGGGGGTCCACTTGTGGCTGGGAAACAGTGCTGCTGAAAAAGCCACACACACTGGAGGAGATCCATGAGGTTAGCACACCAGAACCCGGAAGAGATACCTCTTCCTTCTCAGTGTCCCTCCAGCACCCTCTGCTGATAAAGTCTAAGATTGGACCAGATGGCAAGGAGAAATATTGATAGAGTCCACTTCCATTTTGATAGGATACAAAGTGTGGATTTGAGCGGAGCGACAGTAAATTGATAACTAACATAAATGGTATCTGGAAGAAAATCGTTATTGATATAAAGACATGAATCCCTAAAACCCAATGACAGATAATAACTATATTTTCTTCTACTTTCTAATCAACCATAGTTACTTTTTTGAAAAGATTTATTCACATTAAATGAGTAAAGAATTTCGAAGGCCAGTACATTTCTTTCCTAGAGAAAGCAAATCAATTATATCAGAAATCCAAGTATAAATTGTGTGAATTTGTATATAGACTATTGTAGTCTCATGATAAATGTTTGCAGAAATTGAGTTGAATTAAATAGTACTCCATTTTGAACTACTCTGTATTTTGAAGATTTTTGGCTCTTTTTCTTTTCTTTTTTTTTCTTTTTTTTGTCACATCCAATAAGCTCGTTCCAAATTTCAAAGGTTAAAGGACTTATCTTATTGAGCTGGAAATGTTTCTGGGCATTCACTTGTGATTTAAAATCCACTAGAATCAGAACTCTATATAGTACTGGTCTTGATTTTAAGATATAAGATGATAGCTGTTTCATCTTTCTGAAATACTTGGAAAATTTATAGTGATACTGGAGTATAATTCTGATGGCTCCTGAGAACTATTATAACATTGGTTATTACCTACAAACTGTGTTTGTGTGGAAAAATGGAATTTATTTCAAATACTGTCACTGCTAAGAATCAAATGAGGAAGCTACTGAGTGGGTAGGCATGACCTATAATCTTTCCTAAATAACTTCTCTCTCCTGTGTATCTAACTTGTAAGCCCCCATCATAATTTCCCAAGTCACCTGGTCACTGAATACAAGTCCTGTGATTGTCTATGACAAGTGTGTAGTGGAGAAAATTTTGTCTATGTGACAATAGCTAGACTAAAGCCTGTTCTGGAAGGTTTATCCCATGTTTAACCAAAACAGATTACTGGAGATGATGATTGGGCTATGGCCACTTTAGATCAGAGTTTTTCAAAAGTACACCATGCACTACTTATTTCAGAATCACCTGAGATACTTCATAAAATGCCAGTTCTCCAGCCTTTTCTATGGCAACTATATCAGACTCTGGGCATTCTGAGCACAGGGTCTGAGAATCTGTTTTGAACAAGCGCCCTAGCTGATTCACAACCTTACCGATACTTGAGACTGCTGCTGAGACGTGAGAACCAAGAGTCGAGGTGATGTTCTTTTTCCCAAAACAGTATTGGCTGGGGTCATAGCAGGGCTGGTTAAGTCTGGTATACTGCTCTTGCCTTAAGGCATGTTGCCTATAACCCTCGGGTTGGACTTTCAGCACCATAGCCTGGCCAAGAGTACAGTATGGTGTGTGTTATCAACTCATAGATAACGGGGACTTTCCATTTGTCAGGTATAGCTGGAAATGGAAGGCACCTTTGGCTACCTTAAGTAGGCAGGGAATTATTGGAAAGATATGGTGGTGTAAGAAATAAGTTATGGATCAGGGTTGAAGAGAGAGGAACGAGGGCATCTCTGGACGTATGTGTAGCAGGTGCTAACTAATGGTCCGAGCTTGGTTGAGGCAGCTTCAAACTTTATTTTGTTTATTCCCAATCTTGTGTTCATCCCTTATCTGGAGGAAAGAGCACCTTCTAGGTGCACCCAACTGAGAAGAAAATTTCCCAATCGGCTGTTATTGATAGGAGAATGAATGTCTAACTCTATCAGATTCTGATTTGTTATCAACGTAATACACATGTGACAACTAAAGAAAGCAGCTAAGAGCTTAATTACATTCTAAGATTAATCATAGGTTAACAAAACACCTCTCAAATTTTTTTTAATCTTCAGCCTGAATATGCCAATATTTGCTTTTGGTACATTCCACCGAGCCTTAGAGAGATGGAAGAAGGACCTGAATTCTGGGCAAAACTTAATTTGGTAAGTAATAAGTAAACTGCGTTTTTCATTTTGATGAAATAATACTGTTCCCATTGTCTATTGATCCTATGAATAATTCTGTACTTGTAAGACCTCTCAAAGATCGAGAGAAGTGGCTCCTAGTGTACGGAAAGGCCAAACCATTGCCAGCACTGTTTATGTTTAAACAACGTAACTTACTTGATCCACATATGAATTCCAAATAATGGTGCTGTTTGCAAGATAGCTATAGGATGCAGTAGATGTTCTCATTCCCAGTGTACTTCAGAAAGTACGATCTGATGAGAGGACACAAGGTTAAAGTTCCATGATGAATGGCTTCTTTTTTTCAACTTCACCAGTGTGTGTCTGGGACTGCTTGCATCACCTCACTTGGAGATAACATTAAAAGTCTAAATCTGGTACCCTTTGTGAGTGTGAGCCCTTCTGTGCTTTCCACCAACAAAAGCATCTTCTGCCCAGGGGGCTTATGTGATAAAAACAAGAAAAGAGATGCCAGCAGTGGGTTTCAACTGATCATCGAACCAAATGGGCTTGAAAGTCTCTTCACACATGGCTGGTGAGGGCTAACAGTCGCAAGTGAGGAGAAGCCCCAGGCTCTAGGGACTCCTTGTGTCTTCCCTGCACCTCTCCTAGCATGGTCCTGCCGGCTAAATCCCTGCCTCTAAACCAGATTTCCAAGAACTGTGAAGTCTCATGAGCCAACACCATTTGCTCCCATGCCCCTGCTGCGTGGACATCATGGATATTGAAGCAAACCAGCGGGAGTTTGCCCTGAGGATTGTGTGGCCGTGACATGGAGAGTGGGAATTCACAATGAGTCAGAACCATCAGAGTTGGGTCATGCTCTTCCCCTAGCATCTTCCCTCTCAAGCTCAGCTACCTCCATGGCCCTGGTTAGTACAAGCTCTGACTTGCAGACCTCTCCCTATCCTCTGTGGGAAAATTGGTGATACCATTAATAGATTTTATAGGCAATAGCCGTACTCTACTTCCCAGTCAGGCAAACAACAAACCTTCACTGAGGACTCAATGTGCTGTGCACTAGAGATACGGACATCAACAAGACTTGGCCCCTGCCCTTAAGAAGCTCGTAAGTCGGGAGACACATGAGTAAGGGGAGGATCACAAGGTAATTAGTAAGGGCCCTGATGGAGATGAACCTTGTTTGCACTGATTACAGAGAGAAAGGTTATCTACCTCCCTGTGTGACACATTAGAGCTAAGTCTTGAACAATCAGGACAAGCCAGTTAGGGGACAGTTGTAGAGAAGTAGATTCCAGGAGGAATCACAGCATGATGACCTAGACTTAAGAGAAGAAGGTGTGATTCAAAGATCACATGGGTGCAAAGGGGCAGTCACGGGGTCTTTGTCTTTCATGACAAGGGGCTTGGAATTTGTGGCTAATTAAGAGGAAGAGGGAAGACCATGGCCTTTAAGCCATAACCAGTTATAATCTCACCTGCAGCATCTCCTCTTAGCTTCAAGTCATTTTCTGTTTCTTCATGGCTCATTAAGCCTCCTAAACTGTGGCATAATATATACCCAGTATATATCTATTCTACCCCTTGTCAAACCTGAGATCCCGCAGCAGAGGGGCGGAGAGAGGGATGTTGGTATCCATTCCTTTGCCTAGAAAAACCCTTCGTTACCCATTTCAGGCCCTTAACAGAATCCTTGGGCTTTGTCTTGCATTTTTGTCACACAAAGCAAATAGAACAGTGCTAAAGAATGCATTTCAGATGGTAAGTAACCCATAAAAGAAAAAAAAAAAGGACAATGTGAAAATTTAATAGTGAGGCTTCTAGGGACATTGTGTACTTTGATGGAATACAACTGACATTTTCTTTCCTTCTTTCTTTCTTTTTTTTTTTTTTTTTTGGTGACATGGGGGAATAATTGCTCAGATTGAGAAAGATCTGGTTGCCATTCTTCTCACTTTTCCATTGTTAAGAAAAGCAATCAAGAATGTGTTATTCATGTTTTACTGACTCAGTACTGTTGCGTGGACATGGATCAGGAAAACTAAATAGTCCCATTATATCTGGGCATCTTCTTGACTCACTCTTCCTTTATTTAAAAAAATAGTTATATTATCCATTCTCAAAAAAGTTTGAAATTGAGGAAAGATACACATCCTAAAATCAGATAATTAAGCAGATAATACAATTTTAATCTCAACTAGAAATTGATTATGAATCGGGACATTCTCTTCTATCCCCAGTATTTTCTAGCACTGATTATCTTATGGTTAATATCCATGATTCTCTCTCTGTTCCTTCATTTTGGAATGTTTCATTGCCATTTAGAACCATGGTTTTCCTGCCCCGTCTAATGTCATACTATTTTAATTGTTAGGGTCGCTTCTGATTAGTAAGCATGTATGCTGCTGACACATAATCATCGGTTCACAGATTCTTAGTTTCCTTTTTATTGTTTCTCTTTGTGTGGGTGTGTGTGCATTGATTTGACAAGGAAGGAAGGTGTGTGGAGACATATATATATATATATATATATATATATATATATAGCTGATCCTTGTGGTTTTCTGCCTACTGTAGTATGGGAATGCAAGTATATGATTTATAATACAGAATGTATTTGAAACACACTTAAAATTTCTTTCGGGGTTTATCTTGGATGGAGAATCACAAACAAATAAATAAACCAAATAAAGCTTTGCCCCTCCAGTTCAGGCTAGCGTCAGGTTGGGCTGTCAGATGGCAGGATCAGTGGCGTGATAAGCCTTCCCTTTGGCAGCCGGAGGGGAGAGGGATTACTTGGTAATGAACGCAGAGTTTCAGAGAATGTAAGTGTGTGCCTGCGTGTGCGCTGGGGAGTGTGTGTGCACGTGTGTGAGACTACTTTTGCGAACACAGCCCCTCTGTAGTCACTCCGTGACACTACATTTGATCACTGAGTTCCAGTCACTTCTCTTTTTAAAATGGCCTCCGTAAAATGCTCTTCCTTCTGATGCTCGCAGGCATCGCGATATTCTAGGTCTGTGTTCCTTCCCTGCCTAGATTGCATTTGCCTCTTTTCTGGTCTCTTTGCCTCGTGTCATCTCTATTGTCCCATTTGTTTTCTTTGCTCTCTGAATTTCCCTACCGCCAGCTCGGCTTCCTCACGTTGCTCTCCTGGGGAAGCCCTCTGATGGCTTCCTGCTCTTTCTAGTAGCAGTTTTCAACCCCCTATACCCAATGACCACTGTTTATAAAACATATTGTTGATGTTCCTTTACTCTCAAATGAGACCAATAAGAAATGTGACCTACCTCCACCTAACTTTGTAAAAGGCAATACAAGTCCTTGCGTATAACATGAAGGAGAACTGATCTTTGTCATACAGATACGTATTTCTCTACAACATGCGTGGGCATGACAGCACTGGAAGACAGGAGGAAGTAAGGGGTAAGATTCTCACACATGCTCTTAGAATCACAGGGAGCGTAAGCCACCTATAGACGCAGACTTTTGTAAGTAGGTGATGTTGCTGTTGCAAATAACAGGCGCAGAGTGGTATTAGCCATATCATTTTCAAAAATGGCGCACAACTCTTGGTAAAGCTTTGAAGGAAACTTTTTTTTTTCTCTTTGATTTACACAGTAGTAGAAAACTTAGTGTTTGTTAAAAATGGGTACAGAATATTTTGCATGTGTATGTAAAACGGGGTTAGAATTTGGGCTTGGATATGGTAAATCAGGCTTCTCACCTCCTACATTTCCAGTAAGACATTTGAAAGTTGGGCAAGACAGGGGACAAGGCTTAATTGCTCAGGACTGCTCTACACATTGCAGGGCAGGTGACATCTCTGGTCCCCACTAAACGCCAGTAGCAATCCTCGCACATCCTGAAAACTAAAACATCTGCCCAGAGTTCCAAAATATTCCCTAGGGGTGTAGTACCATTCCCTGGAGGGTGACTGGTCCACAGAATAAAATCGAGTCCATTCTGCTTGGCATCCAAGGGCCTCCATGTCCAATCGTCAAGTATTAGAATAGCAAGACATTGAAAAGAATCTAAGTATTCAACTATAGGGAATTGGTTAAATTTTAGTACATAATTTATATGCAAATTTCTAGTGCATAGACAATTAAAATTCTGTTCCAAAATAGCATATTCATAATTTATTATTAATTGAAAAAAATGAGTTATACAAACAGCCACTATAGTATAATACCAATTCTGAAAAATCATGTGTTTATATGTGCACGGATACTTACATACATACAAACTATTGCTTATATGGTTAGATAAGGGGCAGACAACAGGCACCAAAATATTTTAGAGATAGAGTTATAGGTGATGTTTCCTTTCTTTAGTATTCTTCTGTAGTGTCTTCATTTTCTACAATTAACATATATTGCCTTCGTGAAAACAGTAATAATAACAATGATAATAATAATAAACCGAAGTATAGAGTAATTGACCTCATGAAACCATTGGTTCCTTGAGTGCTTACCTACGCAAAGGCTATCCAGATATTGCCCACAATCTGCTAACAGTTAAAAAAAATAAAATAATAAAATAAATTGAGCATTCACCCCAATATGTGTTTATTGTTTTGAAATTACCTACATGTATTACTTTTAAATATAATATGTACATTTAAAAATGCACATAATCACTTTTAAGCATGAATTTTAAATTTTGAATTATTTAGAGATGTTCTAATCTCTTCTTCTTACACCCCAGGGGACTGTCTTGTTTAGAGATCATGATTATACCATATTTCAATCAATGAGTTCACAAACTGTTTTCTCTCATGACTTGTTCCCAGATGTAGCATATAATTTGTCTTCCCTTCACTCTCTTTCTCTCTGCTTATGAAAACACCCACACTATCTGCACTGATTTTAGATTCAGAAGCAATACCGCTGGTGGTCTATGTTGAGATCTTCAACAGGATTTCCAGGGCTCCCCGGGAGTTTCCAGCATCGTGGTAGAGTTATGTTTTCCTCTCTAAAGAGACTGCCCCAAATAAGTTTCTGTCCATGTGTTTCTTCAGAAGCCTCACACCAGTGATTAGAAATGGAGGGTGAGGGAATGAGGGAGATTCTGCAGAGATAAACCAGGAAGTGTAAGACCCAGAGAATGTACTTGAAAATTACATTGGTTTGCTTTGTCTCATCATTACTCAGTGTTCTGATGCAGATTTCCTCTTCAGTCAACATTTCATAAATAAATCTGCATCACGGCAACCGAATTTACATTCTTAAAAGTAATTAACAAGTTGTCTTTTTGTACTCATGTGTGGTCATTTTCAGCCTTTTTTGGTTGTGGTTGTTTGCTGACCTGCAGATTTGTGACTAATGTTAGTCATTTATTACAGACTCCTTTCTCCTCAACAATAGGAGAGAAATAAATCTTTTAGAACCTACTTGATGGGTGCGTTGTTTTATTGCTTATTTGGTGATATAGCTTGATATGCTATTCCAGATATCTTTAGAGGGAATTTACCATTCTCCCTGGCAGGTTTCTGATTAACAGCATTTGAAGATGAGACTGCATAATCTCGGTGGGGTGATGGGCTTCCTTGGAAGGCTCTTGGGAAAGATACCCAAAAGGCTACTTCCTGGGGGTGCGGGCGGGGCTTCAGTGCTCCCCCTGCTCTGCTCCATTTATTTCCTGCACATGTGTTCATGTATGTGCATGAGAGTTCATACACATTTTGAGAGCGTCTGTATATTTTTGAGAATTCTGATTCTAATTTTCTTTCCATCACCATCTGTGACATTGGTATAACCAATCACTCATTTTTGGATTACGAACTAAAAACAGCCCTTTCTTTAATGATGCAACAGTGTTTTGTTTTGTTTTTAATTTTCAAGAATGAGTCTCTCTTTTAACAATGTGATACAGCATTTATAATATATTTGTCAAAAATCTTGTTTCCTTGTGGATGGAACTCATTTTAAAGCTGTGCTTTCTTTAAAATATATATTTAAGGAGAATCTAATATAGACATGCCCTTTACATGAAGTATTTCTGAATGTGACTTGAGAGACTCTTGTTCTGATAGTGGCTGGGATGTAGATTTTGAAAACGCTTAACTAGTGAATTTCCTAGGTCTTGTAGATACTGTATATTCTTTCCCCAAACCATTAAGACTGAGATGAAATGCTGTCCTTTTAAGTATCCTTTTAGGTAGAGCTGTTTTATCTACAATTTGTCAGATATCCTACTAGTTGTAGTCAGTTTGTTCTTGCTTGTGTCATTCTGTAGCTCAGGGTCAAAGGAGCCACTTGGGTGCATCCCGTGTAAGCATGACCTTCTTCAGAAATCAGCTGCGGGGGGGCACCGGGGTGGCTCAGTGGGTTAAGCAGTTTGCCTTCGGCTCAGATCATGATCCCGGCATCCTGGGTTCGAGTCCTGCATCAGGCTCCCTGCTCAGCGGGAAGCCTGCTTCTCCCTCTCCCTCTTCCCTTTGTTCCTGCGAGCTCTCTCTTTCTCTCTCAAATAAATAGATAAAACTTAAAAAAAAAGAGAAAGAAATCAGCTGGGGAAGCTAGCGTGTCCCTTCTGCTAAAGGACATGGGATACTCTGAATGTTTCATGGGTTTAGGCTCATTGTTCTTCCCTAGTTTAAGTCATAGTCTTTCTAGATAGCTAGACTCCATCGTATTTATACAGTCTCAACTAACAAAAGATCCTAACAACATTCTTATTGGATATGCATGTGCAATGGGCGAGTTCCCAGTGAGCTCTCCTTTGTGTTCAATAACATCATTCAACACACAGAACGCATTTTTTAGATTGTTGTTTTTATTAATTTATTTACTTTTATTGCTTTTTTGGTCTTTGGGGCTTTAAGCATTATTTTCAGATGCATACAGAGGAATTTTCAAAGCTAGTGACTTAAACTCCCCAGGAAAGCCAGACAAGTACAGATGTCCTTATTAAAAAATTATTTTTTCTTTCTTTTTAGTTTTCTCTCCTAAGTTTACGAGCCCCACCCCCTGCCTTGTTTCTTCTCATTTACTCTTCTTCTCATGGACCCTTCTCATTTACCGTGGAAGAAGCTCGGAGTTTGGCCTGTTGAAAATTAAAGTTGAGCAAGATGAAGCTGGGTGTCTTTACAGGCTGAGGCTGAACTCATGGGCTTGAGGTCAGGACGAGACGGGTTCTGAAAGAGGAATGGGTGTGTGTGGGGCTTCTTGCACCTGCTCATACCCGTGTACACTTGCTTCTTGGGTCTGGCCAATGCACTGGGCACTCTTGATAGCAATGATGGGAACTGAAGCCAAACAAAGAAGTTAAAAGCTGCATTTCAACAAACATCTTTTTGTACCTCGGGTTTCCTGTTCAGCACAGAAGCACGGGTATATTCCTTTGTATACCAGGAGGAGCACTGGCCTTGTCTATAGCAATTGCATACGAACCAAGTCAGTAGCTGAAATATGCCAGTTTCTTTAGTCTCTGCTCAAATCCTAAGGCCCTCTGAAATAATTCTGTATTTCTGAATACGTCAGGGTGCACATTGAGGAAAGGCAGAAGCTTAGTCTTAATCAGTCCAGAACACATTATTGGGTCCTGAGTATAATTTTATTTCATGTACTGGGTCAGAGGTGACAAACTCAAGCACCCATAGAAGCTAGACAAGTAGCCTAAGTTAGGGAGGTAGACTGGCCATAATACGACCGGGAATGGTGTGACAGAGCAGAGAGCCACGGCCTCAGCTAAAGGGAGGAGACTTTACTCAGCTCTAAGGATGACTGCCCGGCAGGAACGCAGAGCTCTGTCCCACGTCTTACTGTTCGAGAGATGATAGATACACAGATCCTTACATGAACTGTCCTTTGCTTTGGATGTTTTGCATGTTGGCAGATGTTTAAAAAAATTTGCAATGTACATCTGTCTGTGGGATCTGGCCTTCTGGCTTTTAGTCTGCAACTCTTACCTGCATTCATCAGGCCTTAACTACCTGTTTCTGTGCATGTCACTGGAAGCTCCTTGGAGTAAGGCCATGTCCCTTCTTGCTCTTTGTTCTTTCACGGCCACTACTGTGATGGTCAGTCCTCGGCCCGCCATGAACTAAGAGGGATGCCCAAGTTCTGTGTCCTCTACCAGAAGAAGAAATCTCACGGTCACATGCTGTCAGACTTGTAAACAAGAGGGTTTTCAGGATGGTAATCCTGAGGCAAATGTGGCAGCACACTTAGGATAGATGGGTAAATTCTGTTCTTGCGTCTTCTCTGTTCCGCATCCTGAGAACTAGATGGGGCCTCTGAGCTCCACGCCTGTCTTGAGATTTGTGGAGCCCTGAGGACACCTGTCTTCCTAGGTTCTCTGAAAGCCTCCAGTGGCTAGTGAAGAGACCTAGAGAGGAAGCAGAGAGGCAGGCCCAGGAGAGCAAGCGGCTGAAGGAGGGGTGGTAGGGTAAGAGCTCCCCAGATAGGGATGACTCCCCGCTCCCTTCCGTGAACATCCTAAGGAGGTAGGTGTGTGTGTGTGTGTGTGTTCCAGATGTGGGAATGTCTGCTCATTTCTAACATGTAAGGACATGGCACAGCCTCCACGGATCAAGGGATCAAGTTGGTTCAGATTGTAAGCATTTCACATACTGGACCAGTCACCTAAACGCTAGCACTGAACCTCTGCGGGACCCCGGGGGGACTGTGGGAGCTGTAATAATGGCAGAGATTGACTTTCAATCTGGCCTGGTAGGACCCTGGCTTGAGGTTGGATTTAATTTTATTCAAAGGATATAAAGTACTGTGACATTTCATGCACACCTGAGTTTATGGAGCAAAATTCATACCCACAACACAACCATTAAGGAAATTGCCCTGGACTCGATGCAGTATTTATTGTTGCAAAACAAAGAGTGGACCCTGAGCTGAAAGAAAAAAATTTTTTTTTTTTTTTTTTTTGCAAAACATCTTTAAGTCCGTTTGCCAGAACCAAACCTGCCCCCTGGTGGCACTTTTGCTCATTTTTCCATTCTGAGCTGGGAAGTGCCATAGTGAACGCTGACCTAAGAAATGCTGTTGCAACATGGGCTAGAATTTCAGCCTCTCTGGTGTCCGGGCTACTGGATTCTGCCAGACCCGGAAAGGCTCACCTGAGTAAGAAATTCTCAAGGGATCAAATCGATCCTTGTCTTCACTTCAAATGCGTTTCTGCTCGTTTTTCTTCCTCTTTACTCCAGAGGAAGGAGTTCCTATTTCCACAGCAAACTCTTCCATGTTTACCTTTGGGTCTCCCATCCGGGACTTCATCCAATGGTCAATCTCTCTACCCCTCTGCTTCCCTTCTCTTCTACCCCCACCCCTCCCTCCTCACTCTCCCTCTTTCTTAGATTTGCATTCTTTCTTTTTCTGTCAGATATTGCTGCCCTCAATCAATAAACACGTCTAGGCTCTGACAACCTTGAAGGAAATCATTTTATGATTTTCGTTTAGCATCGTTTCTCCTCACGTGACTTCCTGTCTCTTTCTCCATCCCTCTGGACTAAAAACTTCTGAGAAGAAAAGCTTAAAGGATCTGACCCTGGGTAACACCCTGTGTCACAGTTTATAAAACCATTCCCATCGTTTGGGGCATTCAGGATGCTTACAGTGTTTTGCCATTGTGAATGGTAATGGATGAATGTGTCCATGCTCACACTGGCTCTTGCTTTTATTATATCAGAAGACAGAGTGCTCAGTATGTCATTGCTGATGATGAAAATCACTGGTTTTCAGCCTGACTCTGGCGGTGTGTTGTGATACTGATTTTTAAGAAGGTTGTAACCATTTACAGTGCCACCAGTGAGGAATGAGTTCATAAGCTTCCAGCTAACTGGGGCAACACTGGGTGTTGCCAGGGTGGAGGGAAATGCTATTCAGAGAAGGTGAAACATCATATCTTAAGTTTGCTTTACCTTTTATTGTATTAATTGTTGGTGGGCTGAACAATGTATTTTTTTTTCTTTACTGATTCTGCTTCTCTGTGTATTCATTGTTTTTTTCCCCATATTTTCCATATTTATATTTTGAGGTCTGATGTTTTCCTTATGAATTTGAATGAGGGTATATATAGTTTGAGTTTTAAGGCCCTTTTTGTCAGATAAAATGCAAATATTGTCTTCGGTATAATGTCCTTTTTATTTTAGTCTTGCTGTTTTTTTCATTGTACAGAAGTTTTAAATTTTTTATGTATTCAAATCTGTCAGTCTTTTCCTTCTTGATTTATTCCACTGCTTCAAAGCTAAAGTTACTGTCTTTCACAAATCTGATAAATATTCTATTCCATCTCCTGCCGGTTTTTCTGTCATTCAATTTCTTTTTTGTATTTAACTCCTTAATCCAGGTGGAGGTTATTTTTGTATACAGTGTAAACTATGACTCTAACCTGGACAGTTCCCCAAATTATATAGTTCTTCCAGTTTGATTTATTAAGTAATTCTTCTTACCACTTTTTATTATAGAAAGCTCATGTTGTCATGTGTTACATTTTTAAAAACACTTTCTTCTACTTCTGGATTTCCCAATCTGTTGTATTGACCTGTGTTTCTGTTTTTGAGCCAGGAACAAAGGTTTTAAGAGGCATTGCTTCATAATGGGCTCCCAAAGTTGCTGAAACGCCCCCCTTTTGAATCTTGTTTAAAACGGCATTCTTTAATACTATATTTTAAATTTTTTTCAAATGTATGTCAGAACTTTTTTTTTAAAGTTAAAAAGACATCTTTGTTAGGATTTTTATTGGCGCTTACATCACTAGATCTGGAGCTAAATTAATAATAACCTTTGCTGCTCATTGGCTGTGTGACCATGGACAAGTTACTGAAAGTCCCTTGTCCCCTTGCCTCTTCTTTCTCATCAAAGGCATGGGGATAATAAAAATATCTCCCTTCAAGGATTTTGATAGGGATTGGATGGTATAATCCAGGTGCAGTGTCTGGCACAGAGTAAGTGCTTGTTAAACATTGATTTTCGTTATTAATCCTGTTACCCCACGTTTGAAGTATGAACCTCAAATGTCTTCTTGATGGCTTTCTGTTTGCCCCTCTCCAAATTCCCATATATGCTGTTACAATAATAAACGTTCTAAAATACAACCCTGATCATCATGTCACTTCTTCATGTTTTCTTTGTCCCGAAGGGAAAGAGTCCATAATCATTCAGGGACTGCGGTGGTCCAGTTTATTTCAACTTTCTTGTTCTGTCTCCTGCTCATCCTCCTCATGCACCCTGCTTTCGAAAAATCACACTGAAATGATATATTATGGATTGCATGGATTAAATGAGAGCATGTGGGCAAGCCATTCTGCATAGTGCTGAGTAGGACTGGCTACATCATTTGCAGAACCTGGTGCAAAATGGAAATACGGGGCCCCTTTGTTCAGAAATTATCAAAAATTTCAAGACAGTGACAGTAGAACATTAAACCAAGTATGAGGCCCTTCTCAAGTGTGGGGCCCTGTGTGACCCCTTGAAGCCAGCCCCGGGACTCCGTGTTTGATAATGGACATGAACCTTAGTATTCTTTTTTTTTTTTTTTTTTAAAGATTTTATTTATTTATTTGAGACAGAATGAGAGAGAGAGAGAGCACATGAGAGGGGGGAGGGTCAGAGGGAGATGCGGGACTCGATCCAGGGACTCCAGGATCATGACCTGAGCCGAAGGCAGTCGCTTAACCAACTGAGCCACCCAGGCGCCCATGAACCTTAGTATTCTGATCTTGCATTTTCTCACACTGTTCCCTCTGTCTCTGGTGTCTTGCTCCTATGTCCTTCCCCCTCTGTGGCTTACCTCTTGCTCAGTCTCCTTCCAGAAGCTCGAGAGGTATGTACTTGTTTCCTCCTTTGAAGGAATATGGCTATTATCTTGTCTTCTCTAGACCACTTCTAGCTTTCGACCTAGGATATAGGGAATTTTTGTGTACGAACCCATCTTAAAATTAGGCTGTCAGCCCCTCAGCTTGCCCAGGAAGCATTTCCTGAACTTGAGTATGAGAACCCTTCCCAAATACTCCTATGACACCTTTGCTACCCTGTCTTGGCCTTTACTATAAGATAGCAACCTTTTGGAGGGTGTAAAAGATGGTGGCAAACTTGGGAAGAGAGGAGCAGGTGATAAGAAGGAAAGAAATAGCTGGTGAATTTTAGCACAGGGATGATGCATTGAAAGCCCCCATTATCAACTAAGATTCCCTCACTTGTGTTAATGATGCTGTTGGTGGACAGGGAGAAGCAGAAAGTGGGACAGTGTGTCCCACTGGGTTCAGCCATATTTGAGCTTCGATATCCCAGGCCTGGCTGGTCAACAGCCCAGTACAAAATAAAAATGATAATACCCTTGTTCAAAAATTATCAAGAATTTCAAGGTGGGGATGGCAGAATATAAAGCCAAGCGTGAGGCTCTTCTAAGCTCAGGGCCCCATGCAGCTGCACAGGTTGCACACCCATCAAGATAGCCTTGGCACTCTACCGAATGTTCATTAAGCTGGGTTGTGTGTGTGGGGGGGATTGTTAATATTCTTACTTCTTTGCATCTTCTCACATTGCTACTATCACATGGTAGATGCAAATAAATGTTTGCTGAATGACTGGATCAGTGAATAAAGGCGTGAACTAATGTGTCACCCATTTAGGTGACTTACTTCCACACTTACAGTGGGTTTCTAGAGACATAGTTGTTCTTACTTTCTTTGCCCATCAGGGCGCCCATAGAAGGTTTTTTAAATACTGCGTTTCCTGAGAGTGTGATTGGGGTTGTCCAGAGTGATGTCCTGGGATCATCTTTTTCTTTTTTTTTAAGATTTTTTAAATTTTTGCATGCACACATGAGAGAGAGCGCACACAAGCAGGGGGAAGGGCAGGCAGAGGGAGAGGAAGAAGCAGGCTCCCCACTGAGCAAGGAGCTTGATGCGGGACTCGATCCCAAGACCCTGGGATCATGACCCGAGCAGAAGGCAGACGTTTAACTGACCGAGCCACCCAGGTGCCCTGGAATCGTCTTTCTTATCTGACTTCTGGAATCGTCTTCCTTATCTGACTTCTGATGTGCAGGAGGGATGGAGAGCCATCACATCTCGTGAGTGGTGATCTGTGTGGGGTTTTCTCAGGATGAGGGCAGCTTGTTAAAGAAGACGTTTTAGGGAAGATGAACATTTTAATTGCTCTTCTAATTTTGTTCTGGAGGAGGCCAGCTCCTCTGTGTCTGTGTAAGTTTAGCAGAGCTGGTGTTCTAAGTTCCTGTCTGGTTGTGTTCTGTTGGTCAAATCATCATTAATTCAGAATGTAGAAAAAAAAATTAAAGTCAGCATTTACAGGTCTGACTTCAGATGGCGAAACCTCTCTTGGTTTTCATTTCGACTTTTCCTACTGTTTATCTTTGACTCATGCTCTGCTTCTTATGAAAGTGTCTCCCTCTGTAGGATGTCATAGAAATGATAGCACCCCACTGTTTCAGGCGGGGTGGGGCGGGAAGGGATAATTTAAATGCTGGAGGTACAACAGCAGAGCTGACTTCAGTGGACTGTCCTATCACCTGCCTAACTCAGAATGGAGACTGTCTTTCCATCTGCCACCCCGGGGGAGCTGATGGCCAGGTGGCATACGAAGGTGGACCAGAATATAGTAGTTGGAGAATTGGGTCCTAATCATGTCGTCCATGTAAGTTAACAAAGCTGGAGTGTGAAATGAAAATCAGGGAGTAGAATTCTCATTTGAATCTGCTCCTTCTATCAAAAATGTATATGGAGCACCTACTATGTGCCCAACACTCATCTGTGTGCTCAGGGTGCTTCCTTTTTGTTTCCTGAATTAACATGTTGATCAAGGGGCTTAGAAAAATGATAATTAGAGACAGGTTTTTATGAAAGAGAATAGGAAAGATTTAAAAAATGACTAAAATGGAATCTCTGCCTGGTCTTTAGTTTACAATGCTGTGGTCCTTTGGTGTTATTTTTCTTACACTTATACATTGTAAGTGTAATCTAACAGAAATGTTACAAAACTGAGTTATGATTTCTGTTGTACTCTAAACACCAGAATCTATCAGACCATGTCTTGGCAACTAGTTTCTACTGTGTATCTTCTTCTAGTTTGAACAAAGAAAATGCCTTGGATCTCAAATCTCATCTATAACTCTATTAAGAGGTTACCCCCTTTATGTCCTCAGTTATTATTTAAGGGAACTAAATTTTGAGAATTTCTTTAAGCTGCTTATTTTTTATTTATTTTTTGGTATGAATTTTAAATATAAGATGGCTTTACAAATTATTTTATTAAAGACAAATATGAATATATTAAATATAAATATAAAATGTAAATGCATATATCAAATAGAAATTTTCATCTTTGTAAAATACTTCATATAATAAAATTGTCTATGCTATTATCATAAAAGTAATGTTGAATAAAATATTTTTTTGCCTACTACCCTCATTCATGGGTTTAAAGTTAATTTAATAGGAATACCCTATAAAATTTTGGTTCTTTTTATAGCCCCCCCCAAATCAATGGAAAGATACTTTTTTTTTTTAAATTTTATTATGTTATGTTAGTCACCATACAATACATCATTGGTTTTTGATGTGGTGATCCACGATCCATTGTTTTCATATAACACCCAGTGCTCCATGCAGTACGTGCCCTCCTTAATACCCATCACCGGGCTAACCAATCCCCACTCCCCCCTCCCCTCTAAAACCCTGTTTGTTTCTCAGAGTCCATAGTCTCTCATGGCTCATCTCTCCCTCCAATTCCCCCCTGCCCATTTTTCCCTTCCTTCTCCTAATGTCCTCCATGTTATTCCTTATGTTCCACAAATAAGTGAAACCATATGATAATTGACTTTCTCTGCTTGACTTATTTCACTTAGCATAATCTCCTCCAGTCCCATCCATGTTGATGTAAAAGTTGGGTATTCATCTTTTCTGATGGCTGAGTAATATTCCATTGTATATATGGACCACATCTTCTTTATCCATTCATCTGTTGAAGGGCATCTTGGCTCTTTCCACAGTTTGGCTATTGCGGACATTGCTGCTATGAACATTGGGGTGCATATGGCCCTTCTTTTCACTACATCTGTGTCTTTGGGGTAAATAGGAGTGCAATTGCTGGGTCATAGGGTAGCTCTATTTTTAAATTTTTGAGGCACCTCCACACTGTTTTCCAAAGTGGCTGTACCAACTTGCATTCCCACCAACAGTGTAAGAGGGTTCCCCTTTCTCCACAACCTCTCCAACATTTGTTGTTTCTTTCCCTGTCCATTTTTGCCATTCTAACTGGTGTAAGGTGGTATCTCAATGTGGTTTTGATTTGGATTTCCCTGATGGCTAATGATGATGAACACTTTTTCATGTGTCTGTTAGCCATTTGTATATCTTCTTCAGAGAAGTGTCTTTTCATATCTTCTGCCCACTTTTTGACTTGATTATTTGTTTTTTGGGTGTTGAGTTTGAGAAGTTCTTTATAGATCTTGGATACCAGCCCTTTATCTGTAGTGTCATTTGCAAATATCTTCTCCCATTCTGTGGGTTGCCTCTTTGTTTTGTTGACTGTTTCCTTTGCTGTGCAGAAGCTTTTTATCTTGATGAAGTCCCAAAAGTTCATTTCTGCTTTTGTTTCACTAGCTTTTGGAGATGTATCTTGAAAGAAGTTGCTGTGGCCGATGTCAAAGAGGTTACTGCCTATGTTCTCCTCTAGGATTTTGATGGATTCCTGTCTCACATTGAGGTCTTTCATCCACTTTGAGTTTATCTTTGTGAATGGTGTTAGAGAATGGTCGAGTTTCATTCTTCTGCATGTGGCTGTCCAGTTTTCCCAGCACCATTTATTGAAGAGACTGTCTTTTTTCCATTGCATGTTTTTTCCTGCTTTGTCAAAGATTATTTGACCATAGAGTTGAGGATCCATATCTGGGCTCTCTATTCTGTTCCATTGGTCTGTATGTCTGTTTTTGTGCCAGTACCATGCTGTCTTGGTGATCACAGCTTTGTAATATAGCTTGAAATTGGGCAACGTGATGCCCCCAGCTTTGTTTTTCTTTTTCAACATTTCCTTGGCGATTCGGGGTCTTTTCTGATTCCATACAAATTTTAGGATTGTTTGTTCCAGCACTTTGAAAAATGTCATTGGAATTTTGATCAGGATGGCATTGAAGGTATAGACTGCTCTGGGTAGCATAGACATTTTAACAATGTTTATTCTTCCAATCCATGAGCATGGAATATTTTTCCATCTTTTTATGTCTTCTTCAATTTCTTTCATGAGTGTTTTGAAGTTCCTAGAGTATAGATCCTTTACCTCTTTGGTTAGGTTTATTCCGAGGTATCTTATGGTTTTTGGTGCTATTGTAAATGGAATCGTTTCTCTAATTTCTCTTTCTACAATTGCGTTGTTAGTGTATAAGAAAGCAACTGATTTCTGTGCATTGATTTTGTATCCTGCCACATTATTGAATTGCTGGATGAGTTCTAGTAATTTGGGGGTGGAGTCTTTTGGGTTTTCCACATAAAGTATCATGTCGTCTGAGAAAAGAGAGTTTGACTTCTTTGCCAATTTGAGTACCTTTTATTTCTTTTTGTTGTCTGATTGCTGTTGCTAGGACTTCTAGTATTATGTTGAACAATAGTGGCGAGAGTGGGCATCCTTGACGTGTTACTGATCTTAAGGGAAAGGCTCTCAGCTTTTCCCCATTGAGGATGATATTTGCTGTGGGTTTTTCATAAATGGATTTTATGAACTTAAGGAATGTTCCCTCTATGCCTATACTCTGTAGAGTTTTAATCAGGAAAGGATGTTGTATTTTGTTAAATGCTTTTTCTGCATCAATTGAGAAGACCATATGGTTCTTCTCCCTCCTCTTATTAATGTGTTCTATCACATTGATTGATTTGCGAATGTTGAACCACCCTTGCATCCCGGGGATAAATCCCACTTGGTCGTGGTGGATGATCCTTTTAATGTATTGTTGGATCCTATTAGCTAGGATTTTGTTGAGGATTTTGGAATCCATATTCATCAGGGATATCAGTCTGAAATTCTTCTTTTTGATGGGGTCTTTGCCTGGTTTGGGGATTAAGGTAATGCTGGCCTCATAGAATGAGTTTGGAAGTTTTCCTTCTGTTTCTATTTTTTGAAACAGCTTCAGTAGAATAGGTATTATTTCTTCTTTGAATGTTTGGTAGAATTCCCCAGGGAATCCATCAGGCCCTGGACTCTTGTTTTTTGGGAGGTTTTTGATCACTGCTTCAATCTCGTTACTGGTTATTGGCCTATTCAGGTTGTCAATTTCTTCTTGTTTCAGTCTTGGCAGCTTATAGGTTTCCAGGAAGGCCTCCATTTCATCCAGATTGCTCAGTTTATTGGCATATAGTTGTTGATAATAATTTCTAATAATTGTTTCTATTTCCTTGGTGTTAGTCATGATCTCTCCCCTTTCATTCATAATTTTATTAATTTGGGTCCTTTCTCTTTTCTTCTGGATAAGTCTGGCCAGTGGTTTATCGATCTTATTAATTCTTTCAAAGAACCAACTTCTAGTTTCATTGATCTGATCTACTGTGTTTCTGGTTTCTAATTCATTGATTTCTGCTCTAATTTTAATTATTTCTCTTCTAGTGCGTGGCTTAGGCGTCGTTTGTTGCTTTTTCTCTAGTTCTTTAAGGTGTAGAGTTAGTTGGTGAATTCGGGATTTTTCTATTTTTTTGAGTGAGGCTTGGATGGCTATGTATTTCCCCCTTAGGACCGCCTTTGCAGTATCCCATAGGTTTTGGACCGGTGTGTTTTCATTCTCATGATTTCCATGAATTGTTTAAGTTCTTCTTTGATTTCCTGGTTGACCCAAACATTCTTGAGCAGAGTGGTCTTTAGCTTCCAAGTGTTTGAATTTCTGCCAAATTTTTTCTTGTGATTGAGTTCCAGTTTTCGAGCACTGTGGTCTGAGAATATGCAGGGAATAATCTCAATGTTTTGGTATCAGTTGAGACCTGATTTGTGACCCAGTATATGGTCTATTCTGGAGAAATTTCCATGTGCGCTCGAGAAGAATGAGTATTCTGTTGTTTTAGGGTGGAATGTTCTGTAAATATCTATGCGGTCCATCTGGTCCAATGTATCATTCAAAGCTCTTGTTTCCTTGTTGATTTTCTGCTTAGATGATCTGTCCATTGCTGAGAGTGGAGTATTGAGGTCTCCTACAATTAACGTATTGTTATCAATATGACTCTTTATTTTGGTTAACAGTTGGCTTATGTAGATGGCTGCTCCCATGTTGGGGGCATAGATATTTACAATTGTTAGATCTTCTTGTTGGATAGACCCTTTAAGAATGATATAGTGTCCTTCTGTGTTTCTTATTACAGACTTTAGTTTAAAATCTAATTTGTCTGATATAAGAATTGCTACCCCAGCTTTCTTTTGAGGTCCGCTGGCATGGAAGATGGATCTCTATCCCTTCACTTTCAGTCTGGATGTATCTTTAGGTTCAAAATGAGTCTCTTGTAGGCAGCATATGGATGGGTCCTGTCTTTTTATCCAATCTGCAACCCTGTGCCGTTTTATGGGAGCATTTAAACCATTCACATTGAGAGTGATTATTGAAAGATATGAATTAATTGTCATCATGTTGCCTGTGAAGACATTGTTTTTATAGATTGTCCCTGTAAATTTCTGTTGTATATCACTCTTGGGGTCTTTCTCCTTTTATAGAACCCCCCTTAATATTTCTTGCAGGGTCAGCTTAGTGGTCACATATTCTTTCAGTTTCTGCTGGTTGTGGAAGCTCTGCATCTCTCCATCCATACTAAATGAAAGCCTTGCCAGATAAAGTATTCTTGGCTGCATGTTCTTCTCATTTAGTACCCTGAATATGTCTTGCCAGGCCTTTCTGGCTTGCCAGGTCTCTGTGGATAGGTTTGACGTTATTCCGATGTTCCTCCCTCTGTAGGTAAGGAATCTCTTCCCCCTAACTGCCCTTAAGATGGTTTCCTTGGTTCTAAGATTTGCAAGTTTTACTATTACATGCCGGGATGTTGGCCTGTTTTCCTTGATCTTGGGAGGGGTCCTCTCTGCCTCTAGGACTCGAATGTTTGTTTCATTCCCCAGATTAGGGAAGTTCTCAGCTACGATTTGCTCAAATACATCTTCTAGCCCTCTCTCTCCATTCCCTCCGGGATTCCAATTATTCTGACATTGGAACGCCTCATGGTGTCACTTATTTCTCTGATTCTATTTTCATGGATTCTGAGTTGTTTTTCCCTGGCCTCCTCTTTTCCCTTTTTATCTATTATATTGTCTTCCAGGTCGCTTATTCATTCTTCTGCCTCAGTTACCCTAGCTGTTAGATTATCTAGATTGGATGGGATCTCATTGATAGCATTTTTAAGTTCTGCCAATTCAGCTTTCATTTCTGCCCTTAGAGACTCTATGTTGCCATTAATTGATTTCTCCATTCTAGCCATTGTCTTCACAATTGCTAGCCTGAATTCCATCTCCGACATCTTGGTTATATCTGCATCCATTTGTAAATCTGCAGCATAAGTCATAATCTGATTCTTTTCTGTTTTGGGGGCTCCTCCTCCTAGTCATTCTGTTGATGGGTGTTTGAGGGAATGTATAGAGTCCAAATTATTGACCAGAACCCCAAGCAAGATGCACCTGTTTTCTTGGGACCTTAGGGTTGCTGGCCTCTTGTTTTCCCAGCCTGTCTTCTGCGGGAGGGGCCTGCCGTGCTGTTACTCAGGCAACCCTGTTTGGGCGGAGTTGCCCTGCCCCCCTGTGGCAGGGGATGGGCTCAGCGGGAGTCAGTTTTTGGGGCTTTTGTTCTCTGGCGGCTTTCCCTGGCGGCTTTCCGCATCTCTTCCGTGAGTCAGAGCAGAAGAGACCATTTCCAACCCTCTGCCTCAGAGCAGAGACCTCAGTGTGTTCTTCAGTGAGCTCTCCAGGCCACACTGTCTCCGTTTCTGTCCGTGCTGCTATAAACTGCAGCCTCCTGGGTTGTGCGCCCCTCCGCAGCGTTCCCAGTCTTGCCTCCAGGTCGGGGCACGTCTCTGCCCTTTGTGCTTCTAAAACCGCCAGCCGCTCCCAGTTCACGCACGCGACCCTGCTGCTCTGGGTTTCCATCCCGGGGGCTGCAGTTCCCGGGCGTGACCCCGCCACTCTGGGTTTCTGCCCCGGGGCTGCCCTAAAGTCCTTTCCTGCCGCTACCGGTCTGCGAGTCTGTGCCTGTCCCCAGCGCGCGAGGCTGTCACTCACCAGCGGTGTAGGATCCCCAGGTCCAGGCACCCTCCTGCTGCCGTTTATCCTCCGATATCTGCCCGCAGGATCATGGCTGCCCGCTTCGTACCTCAAAACCAACCGCCTGCAATATTCTGTTTGTAGAGATCCAGGCATAGACTGAAAAGACCTGAGGTCTTACATCTCAGGCTGGTTTCGTGGGTGCTCAGAGTGGTCTGGTAGATATCCAGCTCAATTCCGGGGACCAGTTGAAATAGGGTCCCCTACTCCTCCGCCATCTTCCCCCCCCCGCGAAAGATACTTTCTTTCACATTACTGAACTTATTTATGAAGCTATATTTTCCAAATATAGATAGCCACATTCTACGTCATTTCTGATACCTGCACTTTTCTTCATTTCATAGGTATGTTAACTTTTATCACATAATTTAAAAATTTCTGGTCAAAAGCTGATTAAAGATCATATATGTATATACACATAAACACACATAGACATCTGTGCACACATACACACATACACAATTTGAATGTATGTACACACACATGTATATACAGACAGATATATAGAGAGATTTTTAATGTAAGTCAGAGGTTGGAAAGGACCCCCATTTGCTTCATGTGTTTTTCTATGTAATGGCAATTCAGAAAAATCACACGAAAACTTTGAATATAGCTTTCCAAAGGAAACTTTTCTTGAAGTACTGGTAGAAAGGGAAGCTATTTTTTTTTTTAATCTTAAATATATTTAAATCACAAGAAAAAAAAAACTGGAATTGGCACATTGTATTTTTCCCTCTGTTTAAACAATCAACCAGTCAGCTTCTTTTTTTTTTTCTTTTAATTGAACCATAGCTGGCACACAATGTGACTTTAGTTTTAGGTTTACAACAAAGTGATTCTGCAGCTCTATATGTTAAACCCATCACAAGTGTAGCTCCCATCTGTCACCATAACGCTCTCTTACAATACCGTTGACTAGATTCCCTGTTCCCCACCTTTCCTCCCTGTACCTCCCACTCCCCCCTCACCCATTGTGACCACCTCCCTCCTTCCTGGCAAATGCTAGTTTGTTCTCTGTATTTATGGGTCCCTTTCTGCTTTTCGTTTGTTTATTTGTTTTGTTTTTTAGATTTCACATATAAGTCAAATCGTATGGTATTTGTCTTTCTCTGTCGGACTTATTTCCCATAACGTAGCATAATTCCCACCCATGTCGTCACAAATAGCAAGATGTTCTTTTCATGGCTGAGTAATAGTCCATTGTGTGCATAAGCCACATCTTCTTTATCTGTGCATCTGTGGATGGACACTTAGGTTGCTTCCATAACTGGGTTATTGTAAATATGCAGTAAACAAAGGGGTGCATATATCTTTTCCTATAAGTGTTTTCATATTATTTGGGTAAACACCCAGAGTGGAATTCCTGGGTCATATGCTAATTTCATTTTTAACTTTCTGAGGAACCTCCACACTATTTTCCACAGGGGCTGCACCAGTTTGCATTCCCACCAGCAGTGCATGAGTGTTCGTTTTTTATGACATCCTCGCCAACACTTACTATTTCTTATAAAAGGGAGCTATTTGAAGTGTATGTCTTTACCTTTTCTTACCTAGATGCCTGCCTCAGATGTCTCAGACTGATCCGCTTGTTTCTAGCATTGCACGTACATCCAGCCTTTCTCTTCACACTTTTGAGAGCCACGCAGAAACAGCCCTTGAGTCATTTTGTTCCACCATGTAAAGAGCTTCCCACTACCTTCTCTACCAAATGCCAGTTCCTAAGCAGGACAGTCAAGGCACTTGGCGACACGGGTTATGCTTCCTTCTGCACCCACACCTCTCAAGTGTCCAAGACACTGGAGCTTCCTTCAGATACCCAGGAGCCCTGTGCTCAGTGTCATCTCTCTCTTGTGTACCTTAGTTCCAGATACTCTCTTTTCTTAGAATCTCTTCTCTTCCCATGGCTCTGCCTTCCCCAATATTACATAGGTATACATATATATGTGTGTGTGTGTATCCACATATATAAATTCCATATTATATATGATGTAAAATACAAGATATTGGTGTGCTGTCCAGTTTTAATACTGTCTTAAAAATATTAACCTTAGGTCTGACCCCAATTGGGATGTGAAGGAGGGTGCTCTATTATGGGTAGAGTATAGAGTAACTGTTCCAATATGATTTTTCAACCCAGTGCTACTCCAGTCAAGTCATCTTCCCTCTGCCCAGTCCCCCGACCCCATACACACTTCTGAAAATCTCCTGCCATTCCCCATCATTATAGTCAGCTAAATATTGGTATGTTCAAATAAAGAAAGTTTGGTCTAGACTCAAAGACTTTTTTGGGTAACGAACTAGAGGAAACTAGTTGGGAAAAAAGTCAGGAAGAAAGCTTAACCAGTTTCCATTTGCACAAAAGACTTGGCTAGTGTAGGAGCTGAAATACCCCACACAGTAAAAATAAACATATAAAACCCCCGATTCTGCAGTTAATGGAAGGTGAAAATGTGAAAATGTGTGTGCATTGCTGACATTGGGTGCCTGGAAGAAGACTTAGCCACTTGTTCTGTCAATAAACCACCCCCCACACTCTGTAAACATAGTCACTCACTCCTAGAGTTTACCAAATAAATATTCTCTGAGTCAATTTTAATTGGGCAACTTGGTAAGGGGCTTGGATAGGTTCTAGCTGCCTTCTCCCTGGAGGCTGTGCTCAGAATTTTCATTGCTATCCATGATAGAACATTTCTCAGTAATGTACAATGTGATAGAAATTCAGCCAGATTTGAAGGAAACCTGGAATTTTATTAAATGAGTAAATAAAGCACACAATACAAGACCAATACCCAGGGTCTCTTCAGAGGACCTTTGTTAAATGCCTGTATGAAAACTGGTGGTGCGATACTCTTTTTAAAGAGGAAAAGAAATCTTGTTGCAAAAATTTGATGGGCTGTGTTCTGCATGGTAAATTTTAATCCTTGTTTTAATCCTAATTAAATTAAAATTTAATTTAAATTTTAATCCTTTGCCAGTCTGAGTTGATACTGCTTGCATTTTTTATTAGTCATTGATTTTTGAATGGTGGCACAGGATAAGAGATAGCCTTTATTTTTGATAATCAAAGTGGGAATGGCTGCAGTTTTCCTATGTGCTTTCTCCCCCACCAAAACCCTCACTGATTCCCTCAATCTTTGTATAGCTGAGGCTCCACCTTTTGTCCATCACCGCCTGGCTCACAATTCAAGAAAAATAACCAAAATTCTGAAATTAGAGGGTCGTCTGGGTGGCTTAGTTGGTTAAGCATCCAACTCTTGATTTCGGCTCAGGTCATGATCTCAGGGTGGTGAGATGAAGCTCGAAGTGGGACTCTGTACTCAGCAAGGAGTCTGCTTGAGTTTCTCTTCATCCCTCTCACTCTGCCCCTCCCCCTCCTCATGAGTTCTCTTGCGCATGCACTCTCTCTCTCTCAAAGAAAGAAAGAAATAAAATCTTTAAAAAAATTCTAAAATTAGGGAATACACTCAAGGCAAAGTCACGTTACCAAAGTCACTCTTTGCTTTACAAAATTATTCCAAATAGTATCCCTTTAACTTAGAAGCTCCACAAGCCTACATAACTCTCTTTGAGTGCTTATCCAAGCCATGTCTATTTCACCTGCAAGTATTTGGCATTATTAAATCTGGAGTGTGCTTTGATGAGAGAAATTATTTAAGCCTGAGATTTTTGAGTACAGATGGCCCAGAAGATGGTCAAGAAAAGAAAGAAGAAACAACAGAGTAAGTTTGAAAAAGTTGCTGGCCATGGTTTTGGGAGTCCTGTGTGAGAGGTGTTTGGGGAATGCCCACTGGACACAGTCTGTGGGCAGCTAGAACTCAGTGTCTATGACCCAAGGAAAATTTCAGGACTGGGGATAGAGTGTGGGAGTTTTCCACAGAGTGATACAAGTCCCTGAAAATGATACTTACAGGAGAGAAGAGGGCTTCATGAAGAGAAGCACCATTTTGAGTAATGTCTATTGATAAGACACAAGGAGAGTGGGGGTGACAAGGTACAGTCAGAAAGTAGCTAGAGCCCTAGCAATGTATATTGTTATGGAAATGAAGGAGAGGAACCTCAAGGAGGGCTGTGAGGGGGAGGGGATGTGTTCCGGGGAGGTATTAAACTTCACGCAAGATGTACCTTCTTTTTCTCATATATCCAATCTTCTTTGAAAGGGAGAATTTCCTTTTTGCCTTTACAGGGACGTGATTTATTGCTACAATAATACTGTGTAACAAATAATCACAAACCTTAGTGATATAAAACAGTAGGCAGTTAGTGCTCATGTATCTGCAAATCAGCAGGGGAAGGGGAAGATGCTGGGTGGCTAATTTAGGCTGTACTCAGCTAGGGTTGGCTCTGCTCCAGGAGTCTTTTATTCTCCTCCTTGAACCAGTGGATTATCTGGGGCATGTTCTTATGACAATGACAGAGATCCAAGAGCACAAGCCCAAGTGTATAAGAACATTTCAGGAGTCTCTGTCACACCATGTTTGCTAACATAGGATGGGCCAAAGCAAATCACAGAACTGAACCCAAAGTTAAAAATGGTGGAGACTATCCTCCACCCCATTGCAAATCCAAATCAAGCCATATGGCCAAAATCAGGATCAATGGGGCAGGAAAATATATTACTCCTATGGAAGTGAGGAGGTGAGAATAAATATTTCTGAAGAGTTACCTAATCTATCACAAACACTGATGGTTACTAGCAATCTAGCAATTTAGACATAATATAAAAAGAAAGAGAATATGGAATAACAAAATCCAGTGATAATTCAAAATCAGTCTTTCACCTGCCACCGTGTTACTATGGGAACCTGTCTCAGTTCAGTTCAGCACATATTTTGCAAAGCACTGTGGGAAAAATCAAAGATGAGAATGACATCACATCTTCTATAAAGCAGCTTTCAATTTGAAGAAGAGAGAAACATCTAAAAGTTACTTATAATGAAAAGTCAAGTGTTACAAGAGTTATGGGCAGGGCAAAGTACGCTGGGTACAGAAAGAAGGGCAGGAAGAATTCTTCTTCTAAGTGAGTGCTTAGGGGTCAAGTGGAGGACATAGAATAAACTGTGGCTAATTTAAGAAGAAAGGAATTTATAAAGAATTGAAGACTTACATAGTCTTCATAAGTGACTACCTTCGGCTCAGGTCATGATCCTGGACTCCCAGGATCAAGTCCCTGCATCGGGCTCCCGGCTCAGTGGGGTCTGCTTCTCCCTCTGACCCTCCTCCCTCTTGTGCACTCTCTCTCTCAAATAAATAAATAAAATCTTAAAAAGAAAAAGAAGAAAGAAAGTGCTGCCTTAGGGCAAGGATGGCACAGGATTCTGTTTATGAAAGTGCTTTATAAATTGTAAAGCAGAAAACAAATATAAAGAAGACTTGCTTTGTGGACATTCAGTGGAGTCCTCCTGACTGGGGTCATTGTGGAGAACTTTTTCTCAATAATGAGAATCTCTGAATAGTTTCAACTTTCTCCCTTCGCCAAATCTGTATGTTCATGGAAGGGGCTGTATTTATTTTCTCATAAAATGTTTTGAGCATTTACTATATTACCTTACACTATGCTAAGCCCAGTATGTACACAATCTTATTTAGTTCTCTCTATGAAGCAGATTCTATTATTACCCTCAGAGAAGGTAAGTTAGTTGCCCACCATCTCATATTAATTAGCTGATCAGTTAGTTAGTGGCAAAACCAGTCTGATCCTAAAGTTCTTAAGCTCAGGCATTGTGGTTCTCCATAAGGGGAAGGAAGGAGAAAGGATGAAAGGAAGAGCATAGATAGTGGAGAGGTGACAAAAGGCAGAGCGGGGAGAGGCTGCCGAGAGTGGCCAGGAGAAACATCGTCAGCCTAGAACGGGTGCTGCAGAGAGGTGGACCAAGCCCTGCCAAGAATAGGGACTTAGAAAGGTGAGAGACATCTGGCTCATGCAACTGTATGTGTGATAACACTTGGCAGATTGTAACATGTGGTACAAGCATGAGCTTCAAAATCAAAGAATGTGGGGGTGGAGCCAAAGGGTAGAGTTCCAATGGGTGTGGAGATGGAAGTTCTTTGGTATTATCCAGACTTAGTTTTGCTCCTGGCTCTGCCAATAACTAGCCATGACTAGCTTTGGGGACAAATTCCTGCATCCTGCTCAACCTCGAGTATAGAATGGGTTCCATAACACCTGACTCATGGAATTGTTGAGAGGACAAATTTGAGATAATGAATAAACACCAGGTGCACAGCATGGAATTAAGTGCTCGACAAATGTTATTGCGGTCATTGTGGATGAGTCCTTGGCCTTCCCATCTTAAGCTCCGATGCTTTTTCCTTGCTTCTGCTGATCTGCTGATAGCTTGAGCAGCTTCCCTGCTAGAGTATTCTGTTAATAGGAGGGACTAAGAAGGCTGGGCATCCAGAAGGTATACTATAAACAGAGAACCCTTTGAGCAAGGGTGGGAATATATTTGTAGGAGTTGTGAATTCCTTCAAGTTCTTATAATGTTGTGAATCTGATCTATTCATCATGAGAAATATTTGGATGATTGGAGTCTAGGGCATCATCCTGTGCACACTCTGTGGGAAGGGTTAAGGCCTGAGAAATATACAAAATGCAAATAACAAAGCAGAAATAAAGGGAAACATTAATCCATGGGGCTGTTTAATTACCCTCAGAATATTCGGTAATGGTATGACATAGTCTTAGTTGTACATGGCCAGAGCTATGTGAGCAAGGACTATTTGGTCACAAAGAGGACTTTGATGGGTTACCTTTTCATTTCTTTATAAATTATCTTTCTACTTCTCATGCAATTTTTTCCTAAGAATGTATGGTTTTTATAGACTTCTGGTGATCTAGCCTCTGATCTATTCCCTTTTCCACTTTTGCTAACTAATCCCTTCCTTCTTTCTTGCATCAGCTGAGTTTTAAATGTCAGGTTGGGTAGGTTGATTTCAGAAGCTATATTTAAAAAGAGACTTGCCTGTGTATTTGGCTCTTTATTGGGGCAGCATACTTAAAGAGGGATTTGATAGGAGCCAGGAAGCCATTTATACTTTCTTTTTAGATCATGTCTTGGAAGCAGAAGCATAGCCATTCACATGGTGTTCAGTGAATTAAGGGCAGCCTTTTTGCTGATATTAGAAGCTCTAAGCCTCAGTCCTGAGGTCAGCTAGGAATCGTGGTTAAAACTATCCTGGAAATGTTGAAGGAAGCTGAAGGGAAAAGCTGAAAGATAGAGTTGTCATTGATTTGCAAGATCTCGTATTGTCTGGCTCTGTTAGCTCTTCTTTCTGGACATTTTCCCAAGGGCTCCAGTAGGAGGCTATCATGCTGTGTCGTTAGCTATTGCTACATAACAAACCACCCCCCAAACCCAGAGGTTTAAATGTTATTTTTTTTAATCACTCCTCATGAATCTACAGATTATCTGGGTGGTTCTGCTGGCCCTGGCTGAGCTCAGTCTTATACCTGCAGTCAGCTTTGGGTCAAATAGGCAGCTCTGCTTGCTGATCACGGTTGGGTTTGCTGCCATAGGCTAGACTGGGATAGGCTAGGTGGGACCATTGAGCAACATTCTACATGGTCTCCCGCCCTCCACCAGGCTATTCTGGGCTCATTCTCCACAGGGCTAGGGGTTCCACAGCAGCAAACAAAAGTATGCAAGACTACTTGAGGCCTAGGCTCAGAACTAGCACACCATCCCTTCTGCTGTTTCTTATAGACCAGAGCAAATTGCAAGACCAACCAGATTGGAGAGGAGACATGGTAGAGGAATAGACTCTGGACCGAAGGAACTTCAAAGTCACATTACAAAGACTTGTAGAAGTACAGAGAATTAATACTCTATTTGCCATCGTCCTACAAAGATACTCTTCTCTATAACATACATTACAGAATGTCTTATGGCTTGACAAGTGTTTCCACACCCAGAATTTCACCTGACTTGCCAAAGAATCCTTCCTCTAAGGTCAAGTTTATTCTGATTACCATCCCCATTTTAAGAAAATGGAAGCTCAGTTCAGTTCATTAGGTATAGTTTCAGTGGAATCAGGACTTCACTGTAGTTCTTATTATTACCAAGCCCCATGTTGTTTTCATAGCCCCCTTAAAGATGATCATATCAAAGATTGGAGTGAAAAGAAAGGTGTTTTGACGTAGCTACATCATGTGCATCCAAAGAGTGCTGAGTCTCTGCTGCGGCTGGTTCCATTCGGCCAAGGCGTTTGGTAAAGCTCCTTCTTGCTCAGTGAGTTGGGGGAGGGGAGACTTCAAGTGCCTCCTAAACAGTTCTTTTTTTCTTTTTTTAAGATTTTTAAAATTTATTTATTTGACAGAGAGAGAGACAGTGAGAGAGGGATCCCAAGCAGGGGGAGTGGGAGAGGGAGAAGCAGGCTTCCCGCAGAGCAGAGAGCCCGATGCGGGGCTCGATCCCAGGACCCTGGGATCATGACCTGAGCCGAAGGCAGACGCTTAACGACTGAGCCACCCAGGTGCCCCCATCCTAAACAGTTCTAAGTCCTTGCTGGCAGGCCTAAGTAAGGCCACTCTGGGTGATCTAGAAGCTGAGGTCTTCGGTACAGATAGGAAAAGGCTTATGGAAGTCTACCAGCGACATAGCGCTGGCTCACACAAAGCAATCAGCCATTTCAGGCTGACTTGGGATTATGTGTATGAATTGGGTTTTCAGATGATTACCTCTGTCTTTCAGTAGGAAAAGAGAGAGTATTTTGGCACATGTTTAAATCATTTTCTATCACAACATCTATGTCTGGACACTTAGCTTTTATTTCATTTCCTCATATTTATATATAATATGTACCTATAAAAACATATAGGTCTACAGATAAACATATAAGTAACTATAACATTACCATCATTCAGCAGGTGTATATTTTCTGTAACTGCCACACCCTAACAAAAAGAAAATCCCTAACAATGTCTGGTCTACCGGTATTGCTAGGGAGATAGCCTTCCCAGGACAGGCCCAAGAATTGCCCTAAGGAGAGCAAGAATCTTAACCTATCCTTCAGCTTAATATATTTTTTAATGCGTGAAAAATCATCTTCGTGTTTATTCCAGTGTTGGCTTAGAGACATTTTTGACTTATTAAAAGTTTTACCCTGTAGAATTATTTATAGTGGTTATCTTCTTCCAAGGGCTGGATTGGGACTGTCCTCTTTTATTGTTACTATTTAATAACAAGAAGAAACATCCAGATTCTTTAATAAATCAGGCTGACGGTTTCAGCATGGGAACATCTCTGTTTACTGCCTTCGGGTCAATAAATAATTATTATCACGTATTCTATACAAGACAAACCCAGTTGGGACACAATTTACAGTAAGGTGAGGGTTCGTTCTTGGTATCAACGCGAATCCTCGAGCTATCTTGCCAGATCAAACAGTATTCTTCCTGCAGGAAATGCTCTTCAGAGATGCTGGAATGTGGAAGCAGTTCCCCTTTTGTCTGCTTTCTCTGGGCTTTTGATATTTGACCATCTTATTAGCTACTGAAAACATTTTTTTAAAATTCTTCCCAAGCATGGGTGAGACTTTTTGTTTTTAGGGGAAAAAAAAGAAAAGAAAAGAAAAGAAAAAGAACCCAATGCCCCACACTCTTGCCCCCTCGCAGCACAGGGTGAAGATTCATTTTTAGAAAAACATGCTGGTATTACATCTCCTACATTTGCCAGTTTATCTCTGTTAAACATAGTAAACATCTCACTGCTTAATTTTCTCTGTCAACCACAGCTTTTAAAAAAACTGGAGCTCTCAAGCAGTTGAGATTTTATGTCTGCAGTATAATTTCACAGGCAGGTTTTTTTCCCCCGCCTAATTCTGTATTCTTGGCTCATTTACAGTCAAATATCTTCCACTCCATGAAGCCTAAATATTTAGCCGTTGAGGTAATACACTCTTTATCATCTGTCAGCTTAGCTGTAGAATCTGGACTTCATATTCTTGATGCTCCCAGCCTCCTGTAGAATCAAAACTTTGTCATTGGCCTTCCCTTGGAGCTATCCTTTTCCATATCCCTCTAGGATTTAGGCTTTATTATGCTTCTCATTGTGGCTGAATCTATTCTCAAAATATAGTCACGACTTAATCCATTTTTCTTTCCTAAAGGAATCTGTCAGATAATATTACTTGATATCTTCTGTTTCATCAGTTGGACAAAATTATCATTTGTTCCCCAAGAGGCTTGCATGTAGGTCCCTCTTTACCATCTTGATAAAAATTAATGGGCTTCCTGCCCATTACACTATACTGAAATTGTCACCCGTGGAAAAAGCAAAAAAAAAAAAAAAAAAAAAAGATGGAGTCATCCTTTAAAAGCAAACCAGCATTATCTTCTTTTGTCTTTTTATTAAAAGGATCTTTTACCAGGGAGCCTTCGGCTCAGGTCATGATCCCGGGGTCCTGGGATCAAGTGCCACATCGGGGTCCCTGCTCAGCGGGGAGTCTGCTTCTCCCTCTCCCTCTGCCTGCCGCTCCCCCTGCTTGTGCTCGCTCTCCCTCTGTCAAATAAATAAAATCTTTAAGAAAAAGGATCTCTACCTCTCTGAAGTCCACATATCAACCTGATGGTTGTTCATAAGGACCTCTGTGTCAATAATTGAGTTTGTTACTTGAAGATGGAAGGTATAGAATAAAATTAGTGATGCACGTGTCCCTCAGTTCCCCTGGAGAAATTCTGCAAGTGACCATGACTATTGGTGTGCTCTTAACAGAATAATAATGTCATTTTAAACAATTGCTCCCTCTTCACTACTTAGTCAAGGTTCTAGTTACATTTTTCACGGGGCCCACTAAAATTAGGTGCTGAATGAGGAACCTCATAAGTGGATTAAAATGTGTAAGGAAACTAGCCTGTTTTCTTCCAATTGCTGAATTAGCTAAAGCCCTTATAGGTTTGATTGTTACGAAGTAAATGGGTGGTAGTTTATATTTGGGCTACTAGATTCACATTGGTTTCTTCATATTACTACCCACATGTCAGTTGGGACCTTTTGTAAGCCTCATCCCACAAGTAAATATAGGGTTAACAGGGTGCATTTAAGTATTGCACCCTGGGCTAACATGTTGTCCTTTAGACAGTTTTGTTGGTCTTTGGCTGTTCTGTTGGACAAGCTCAGTGGTGGTGGGTGGGCAAGAAGGTCTCCGGTTAATCACCCTTCTATAAGAAGCCATCCTTGCTTAACAGAACTTGTTTGGTTTCTTTGCAAAAGTGACTACCTGAGAGAGCATTATATTCTTTTTCCCCTAAAAATTAAAATTAAGAAAATTTAAAAATAAACAATAAGCAAAACCTCCCAAGTAACCAAGGTAAATATGCAAAATACTATATGCAAACCTGTCACTGGTGTTTTTAAAGATGTATTTGGAACTAGGAAGGCTGCTTTTGAGGAAGGATTTCTGAATCGAAGGAATCAATGTCAGAGAAAGAAATGCTGTTGTGTATAAAGTATGTAATGTAAATTGGACTGTCTCCATTCACACAGTCTGAAGGCAATTTTATTCTACTTGCACACAGTCATGGGTGGGGTCTTTGGGATGTGATCAGTATTTTGCAAGGTAACTTAGCAGATTGATATCACAAAGGCAGTAAATCACCGTCTCACCAATAAGAGAAAACATTGCATTTGTCTGTTGGCAGTGACAGTTGTTTTTAAAGGGAAGCTGGTTTTAGAAGATGCCTATTATGCTTTCCTTTAGAAATCTGAATATACCTAAAATTTAATAATTAATACATACCCATAAGGGAGCGTTCTTAACTGATTGAAGCTGGTGAGAATGAAGATTCTTAAATTCTCAACTGAGTTCAAGTTCAGTTCAAGCTAGAAGTTCCTCTTAGTTTGTTGTCACCCACTTACACTGGTTTGACATCCTCTACCTTTTTTTAGCAGTTTTGTTTTGATACTTTAAGAAATAATTATCCGATTAAAAGTTAAATAGAACAAAGACTAATCTCCAAATTGCTAGATCATTTTAACATATCACTGTGAAAGAGGAAAAATAATTTTCCCTCTACCTTTCTAGGTTCTTGGCTGAGACACCCTTGACATAAAGACATTAATGGGATAAAAACAAGGAGCACTGGGTGTTATACGAAAACAATGAATCGGGGATCACTACATCCAAAACTAATGATGAAGTTTGCTTCTTTAAATCTAACATAACATAATAAAATAAACCAGAAGTAAAAAACAAAACAAAACAAAACAAAAACACGTAGAACTGTAATAACATGTATACTTCCTGTATATATGAGAGAGGCCCAAAACCGAGTAACTCCCTGAAATGGCCCAAGCCATCACCTTAAATACCATCTTTGGCGAAAGACCAAAGATGTTTGGGGGGCAGGGAGGCCAGTTATGGGAGATTACCAGGAAAAGCACGGTAAACAAGGGTAATGTTGTTATACAGATTTAAGTCCTTGCTTCTCTATTGATAAAAATTCTAGAGATTTAGAATCACTTTTCTTTTCCTGCTACAGAGAGGGAGACATCCTTGCAAAAGGGGATTTCCTTTTAAGCTTAAGTATCTTTTACAAAAGGTAACTTCTAACTGCCTACTGGTTCTCAGAGCTTTTCCTACGTCTGCTGTTTTTTGTTTTGTTTTATTTTGTTTTGTTTAATACTCAGCCTAAACTAATTCCTATGTCACAGAGGCATATTTTGGGGTGACAAATTCTGCTCCCCTTCATAATTACCATCTTTTAAGCATTAACAAAACCATCTTTGGACTCCAATACTCTCTAGAAGCCCACAAATGAACTGAGAGATGGGGGAAGTTTCTTCTAGAACAATCCACACTACCCTTTCACTTCTGTCATCCTGCTGTGGTGTGGGCTCCAAGGATCGCTTCCCTGCAGGTATCAGATGTTTCAGGGGAAGAGGTTGAGAGAGAAAGGGGCAGGGAAAGAGTCACTTACAACTCCTTCAGACTGGGTTTCTGAGTGGTTCTGGTGATTTAAAGAAGCAAACAGTGTCCTGTGTCATCCTCATCTCCAGGGCTATGGTAAATTTATGGTAGCTATTGTAGCTATGGGATGCAGGGCATCATCTACACGCTGAGGTTGGCTGTGACACGGATTCCACTGTTATTCCTGTCATCTTTTACCATAAATTTCTATGCCTCCATGCAGTGCTCCACTTGAATGGGTTTTGTGCTTAAGCTGCAGCTTGTGACTGTCAGCTAGGCAGAGGTGGGCCCCACAGTGTCTGAAATGAAAGAAAGTGAGGCTTTGTCTCATGCCAGGCTGGGCTAGTACTCAGTTGGTGAATCTGCCTCCATTAAATGGAAATGAGGGAAAAAAGCCAGTGGTAATAACCCCGAAATTACCCGAGAAAGCCCGGTGAGCAGCGCCCCATCAGGGCTGCATCTTTGCTCAAGCTTCTCAGTGAAGTACTCGGTCAGGTCCCTTTTTGTGTGTCGAGTGATCAACCACAGCAGCAGTTTAATGAAATGGGTTTCAGCAGCTGGGCTGGGCGGCCTTTGGAAGTCCTTCTGCCCGCTGGGTTTAATTTCAGACTCTCGGCCTCTCTTATTCCGACGGCCATCGGCAAGCCTCCTTTTTTCTCCCTCTTTTTATCCTTGGCCTCATTACCCTTTGCCATTCGCTTGTTGGAAAGAGAGGGGAACAAAATTGGTTGGGGATAAAGAGGAAAGCTGGATTTAGCCCTGGCCCTTAATCCTCCTCCAGGCTTTGACAAAAACCAGTGAAAAGTCTCCATGGGGCGGTCCCCTAAAACTATGAAAGGTGAAATGGTAAGACCACTGGGGGCGCCAGTGCAGCGGAAATCTAACTGAGTTTCTCGGTTCATCTCTCAATGTCTGTGGGACACAACTGTAATAAAATAGATTGGGGAGGTGCAGAAGATAATCCTTCATATCATTTCTTTTTAAATTTTCCTATTAGCCTATTTTCCATAGATACCTCCATTGCAAATCTGGAGGGATTTTTTTTTTCCCCTGTTCTGCCTGGTATATTCAGTTTGCCTAAAAAAGAGCTTTTTACTTCCTTCTCTACCAAATACATGTCCTTTTACATCTCCACCTTGTTTGGGGAATGATGTCCTGTGTCTTCCAAAAAGATGTAAAATATATAATGTCCTGTTTATTATAGGTTCTACCAGGTCCTGATGCTTATTGTAAGTAAAAAAAAAAAAAAAAAAAAAAAAAAAGAGCTTCTAAGTCAGGCTAATGAATTAGCACTCATTTTGAGTCAGCTAAAAATAAATTAGTTTGAAGAAGATGCTAATTTAAATCAGGCAATAAGAAACCACAGAATGACAAATATGCATGTATGTATATATTGTGTGTGTGTGTTGTTAATATTGGCAACTGGTTGCAGCAATTGTGACCAACAATCTGTGCCGGAGGATAAGGGAGGGAGAGATGAGAATTTTTCTCCAGGAGGCGTTTCCATCATTTGGAAACACATTGGGAACCTTCCAATGGCCACTGTGGCCACTGTGACATTTCTTGTAGCCTCACCTTTGGAATGTCATTCTGGCATCTCAGTAGACATGGCATTTTGGAAGCCTGAGCCAGGGCATGCTGATAATGCATCACGCCCGCTCGGGCCCCTCCATCCACTTATGCAGCCTTTATGAGACAGACGGTTGGTATGTGTCTGGTGACCAGAGAATGCATTGCCCAACTCAGGACACTTTTGGAAGTAAAGTGGATGCTATTAATAATTATACCAGAAAGAACATGCATGAATCAGGACTCCTCTGAGCAAACCAGCATCCCTAGTTCTATGCTCTTTTGACTCTAATTTTCACTCCTTTCTCATTCATGAAAGCACGTCAGAGCAGGAGTGAGTCATGGTATATGCAAATAATCTGAGATGCTCTTAACTGACTCTGAAGGAAGAGGAGGATGCCTGTACTCTATCCCGATTAATATTAAGTTCCCACCCATCACCCAGCTGACTGAGTGCCAGTAATAGCTCTGGACCCTTGTCAAAAGTACAAAAACCCCCTATCCAAAGCCTTACCGTCCACCATCCTTGATCGCGGGCTAAAAAACACCTTGACTTACCTCTCCATCACAACTCATGATTTTGTTTCACATGATAGTCATTTTCGTGTTTTCTGACCCATCCCTGAGATGGCCATTCCTTTTAAGAGTCCCTTGGTGGCTTGTCTGTGTGAGGTGCTGACCTAGACCCAGTGATGGTGAGCCCTGTCGATCTAAACCACTGAGCAAGCATCTCTCCCATTCTGCCTGCCCGCAGGTGCTTTTCCGATATTGTCTTGCAGATTGAGAATTTATCGTCAGGTGAAAAAAACAAAACAAAACAAAACAACAACAGAAAAAAAAAAACTTCCCTCCTTATTAGTTAAAGGACCACAAATAAATATAAGTGAAGCACAGTTGCAATGTTCCAAAACTCCTCTCTTCTCTAAGTTCAAAGTTAAGTCCAACTGGCTGCAAGTGTTGGCTTCTTGAAGAAATGTCCCAAGAGTCACCTGTTGCTAAAAACAAGTGTGGGTTAGTCAATGCGTGGTTAGATTCAGATACTAATAGCTACTTAGCCATTTGTCAAACAGTGGAAGATTTGGAAAGGGGAAAGTGAGAGAGCCATCCAGCATTCGGGACAGTCTTCTTTTCTTCTGATTGGAGACAGAAGACCAAGACCAAGGTTCTGGGGGAAGGTCAGCATCTTCCCAGCAGCCTCTCATTGAGGCTTGGAGACCTCTTGGAGGCTTGCTTTCTTCAGCTAAAAAGGAAAACCCAGCAATATGAGCAACACAAATACAGCATTTATTTCCACTGAGAGCAGCTAGGGTGGGTTACTCATAGAAATGGTGATGTCCCAGGGGCAATCTGACCACGGAGCTTCGGAGCACCAGCTAGAAAAATGACAGAGCACTTCCAATTGAGAAGGGTAAAGTGAGGTTTTCTGAAAGGCAGAGTAAGACGAATGAGGGTTCGTTAGAAACGATTGCTAGTTATAGTAAAAGTACCACAATATGGAGTTCGGGAGGCTTGCTGTTGTTTTGCTTTATTTTTCCTCCCCCACCCCCATGGGAAGTTTAGAGGCAGTCACAGAACATTTATTCCACGCCAAGAGCATGGTTTTATATAGAAGAATTCAGAATGTAATAGTTGAATTATATTCAGCTTTCTTCCCCAGTTAAAAATCCTAGCTGCCAATTTTAGTTATTGAACAATATTATATTTATGGAGAGCTTTTGGTGTGCAGTGCACTGTGAAATAGGTACTGTTGGTACTGATTTTCTGGTGATAAAAGCTATTGAGTTCTAGAAAAAAATTTAATTTTTTGATAGCTCAAGCCTCTGACATACATACTGTTTAACTGAAAAACACTGCAGCGGATAGATGCATGTTTGAAAATCTGGGGCCCTTGGCATCATTCTTCCCAAACCCTCCGGTGCCATGCCCAGATGCTGACTTTCTGGCAGAAGTAGACTATCGATTTAACTGATTCCGTGCGGCCATTTCTTATGTCCTTACCGGTGGACAGTGGGAAATTGCTAAGAGGGGATATATGTCCATTGTTTCTCAAGAGGCAGGTGGGAAAATCAGCTGAATCTGGTCTGTGCCGGAGTCCCTGGTCGTTCTGTTTTGCCTTTGCCCTAACTTAGAAACAAATCACACCACTGTTCAGTGCGGAACCATTTAAAATGCATTTAAGCGTTTAAGCAATTGAAATATAATTTGGTTTGGGGATTTTTCTTTCTATGTTCATGCACTTCCTCAAATCCTTCACTAGATGGTGTCCCAAATCAATCCATAGTCTCGACACCATTGCTTTGGTCCCGGAAGAAAGGCAAGTACACAAAGCCTTCTGCAACTGACCTAACGGCCTTCCTCTGGCTTTAAGGATGACTGGACCTTTCCCCACTATCTGATAAGTGATTAGGTCCTTTTGCAGGCCACACCTGTCAATATTTTGGGGGTGGTTCTGACAGGAAGCATTTTGTGTGACTGGCAGGAAGCTTTGCTGGATCCATCATTAGTGGCCTCAGGGATCTAGTGGGTGCTGTGAATCAGGGACAAACTCATTTTAACTCCCTGGTGAAGACAGTTCAAACCACAGGCCACAATCCTGATAGGAGCTGAAATCCAAGTTTGGTGAGTGGGTGGACAGAAGGGTAATGAAGAGAAAATAGAGACTATGATAGGCCAGTGGAAACGCATAATCCGTGTGCCCTCGTATATAAATCTTCAGTCCATGTTCCTTAGATATGGCCATGTCTAGAGCCTGCACTTCAAAGGAAATGGTAAATTACTGTTGTTTCTTTTTTTTTTTTTAAATACTGAAACGTTCATTTGATTCACAAAAGATAGTGGGGACTATCTTTCAAAAAGAAACTGGATTTGAGGATTCTGTAAAAACTGTCCAATGGGCTGTATTCATAGATAGGAATCCACCCTTTTCCAGAATTATTAAGTGTGTTTAGTTTCAGACTCTACTTAGTTCCATGGCTCCTTCTCCCCCTTTCTCCCTGCTTGATTATTCAGATACCTAAACGCACCATCATTTTGACAGCTAGATAGGCGGTTGATTCATTATTGTCAGTAGTCAAGGAGACTGACTTTTTTCATGATATGTTTTGAGGTCTGGAGCCAGAGCTGTGGAAAAAAAGAACTTTTAGACAAGCCAGTGGATTGGATGCTGAAATTCCTGGGAGGGAACAATGGCTGGGCTCCACCTGTGATCATTTGGCTGTCAACATAAACAGAGCAGAGCCGGATTCTAACTGACTGGTGTGATGAGATGCTTCATGTGGAAGGCTTGGCTCGCGCCAGTGGTAATGAAAATCACCTGAGGGGCAAAGAGACCAGGGCCAGAACCTGAAAGGTGCCATGTTGTAGAGACATCCCTACATAGCTGCTGTAATGTCACGAGGTTACCAGAAAGGACCTGTGAGGATGAAAGATGGAGAGAATCCCTGACCTAAATTGCTTTCTCTCACTGAGGGAATTTTCAGGACACTTCTGCCCTGAAATGCTCAAACTCACACTATTTCAATTTTACTCCTCTGCATCGCTGGCCCACAGAAACACTGAAACACAACACTGAATTGGTAGAAAATGATTTTTGTCCCAATGATAAAGCTGGCTCATTTTTTTCAAATACTCTAATGGCAATTTTTATTGACAGTTATTTGGATAACAGTTTTTTTGTCTTGTATCCCCGAAGACCTCAGTTTTATTTGTTGACGTTCCTCAGTGTGAGATGACTGATGACACAGGCTTTGAGATTGTAGGAAGAGCAAGAAGTTTCTCACGGGGAATGATAGCTCACCCTTCACCTTTTGCCCAATGGGAAATGCCCTGGCACTGTTTTCTGTGCCTCCATGTAAATACTGATTGTGATGACTATTTGCATTTCTCATGATCTACATGTTCCTTTACTTGGCTTTACATGGAAATCATAGGGAAGTTTCGGTAAAAGTCAATTTTTCAGGCTCAATTTCTTAAAGAATGGAGGTTTACGAGGTCTACGACGAGTGGTACCCTAAAATCTGTATTTTTAACAAGCATCTCCAGATGATTCTAAGGCAATTTCTGCATGTTCTAGGCATATGAGGCAAGGTGATCTAAGACCTGGTACAGATGCTACTGTCTCCAACCACCACTGTACTTGAATTATGTTAACATCAGGAGTAAATGAATATTAAGCCATTTCCATGTACTATACTCCCTGTCCCGTGTTTATTCAAGCATGGAATCATACCGTCAGTTCAGAGCAATTTCACTTACCTTAAAAATCTCCTGTACGAATAAGGTAGAAGTCTCCTTAAGCATATACTCACGTTTTACAGAAGAATATTTCTACCTTTCTTTTTATACCATTTCAGGAGGAAGGTGTTTGTACCTGCCTTGGTGTCTTGGGAGGGAGCTGTGATAGATATGAGGCATGTCAGATTATCCATCTCATGGATAGAACAGATATTGTGTAGTTGTTAATGATATTGGTCATTATTTTGGCAGTAGACGAGGTTCAAAGAATGAAGGAGAGGGGATTTTATTGGGAAACAGGGTGAACTCCAAGAGGAGGATTGGAAGATAAATTTAAAATGTTAAGTCAGGCAGAAAATGTATTAGAAAAATTAATATACTTTCCTCTGATGGCATTTAAATTTACGGGGAGAAAAAGGTGGTTCAACTGTCTCACAATTGTCATTGTAGCCCATGTGCCAAAGACGGTAGATATTGGCCATGGGCTCCTGGGCCCATTTGACCCTGATTATTTATGATCAAAGACATTGAACAGATCACAGAGCAACATATTAAGACTCATTGCTCTTTTTTTTTAGAGGGGAGGGGCCGAGGGAGAGGGAGAGAGAGAATCTTAAGCAGGCTCCACACCCAGCCCAGAGCCTGACAAGGGGCTCAATCTCACAACCCTGAGATCATGACCTGAGCCGAAATCAAGAGTTGGATGCTTTAACCCACTGAACCACCCAGGGGCCCCAAGATTCATTGCTTTTTAAAAGAAAACTTGACCACCTAGTCTGAGTTCAAGAAATCACAAAATTGACTTGTGTTTAATTGAGAAGACAGCACTGAGATTTTGTTTTCTACCCTTGTCCATGCAGGACAGAGCTCTAATGCAAGACTTTAGGAATTGTGTGACTTCGGTATAAAACACAGAATTACTATCTGTCATTCAAAATATATCCCTGAATTAAGAAGGAAGCATTTCCATGTCAGGTCAATATCATTAGAAGTTTAATTAATAGACATGTAAATCATGACATATATTAATAGTTATTCTTGGTTATCATAAGTTTATCTTACCAAACCAATTGCTCGGCAGTTGTTGACTTAAAGATTCTCAGCTTCACCTTATTACTGTTTGACCTCATTCATTAAGTTGGCTTGCATTAAATAGGCCTTCAGTGAGAATCCACTCTGTGTGGACAAAGATGGAAAAAAGAAATGAAAGATGAAAGAAACTGAAATTCCTTGAGTGCCTACTCATTGGCACTTTATATGTCATCTTAAATAATTCCTACAAAAACGTTATGAAGTAGCTTATATTATCTCTATTTTAAATAGGGGAAAGCCAAGGATTTATCCATGTCCTTCAGTGATCACTGGGTAGCTTTTTAATGTTTAACAACATAAACATGATTGTAAAACACAGGCTTACCTTAAGATGTTTTTGTTTCTTTACGTGTCTTTTTAAGTTTTCTTATGCTATAGCAGGGGTCAGCCTACAGACCAAATCCAGCCATTGCCTGTTTTTGTAAATTAAGTTTCATTGGAACACAACCACGCTCCTGTGTTTTCTACTATCTGTGGTTGCTTTCACCTACAACCTGAGTAGTTGCAACAGAAACTGTATGGCCTGCAAAACCTACAGTATTTACTCTGGCTCTTTACAGAAAACATCTGTGCCCATTGGGCTTCTGCCTTTAGCTCAGGTCATGGTCCTGGGGTCCTGGGATCCAGTCCCACATCTGGTTCCCTGCTCAGCGGGGAGTCTGCTTCTCCCTCTCCCTCTGCCCTTCCCTCCTGCTTGTGCTCTCTCTCTCCGTCTCTCTCTCTCTAATGCTCCCTCTCTCTCAAATAAATAAATAAAATCTTTTTTTAAAAAAAGAAAACATTTGCCAACCTCCATGCTATAGATTGACACTGTCTCTCCATATGACTAAACCACTTTTAGGACGGCAGATACTCATTGAATAGTAGCTTAGAATCATCCAGTTTTTGTTGCCTTGACTTTGCCTATGGAAACTTAAGTGTGTGGTATCCTCGAGGTTTGAGGGCTTTAAGTCAGCCATGTCTAGTGCATGGAAAATTAGAGCCAAACAAGAGTTACCTACCTTCCTCTAAAGTGGGATTCATCCTGAAGCTAACCTAAAACACTTTAGTTTGAGCTGTGTTAATTAGGTTTCACTTAGTTATACAACTGCAATAAATGAGGCCCTCCCCCCAATCTCAGGGGTTCATAGTAACTAAGATTCATTTCTTGATCACATTTCAGAACTGCAGTGGCAGTTCTGTTCTGCCCCATGGTCTTGATCTCTGCACCCACACTGAAAAAGGAGCTCCCTTCTGGAACATGCCATCCTCACAGCAAAGGGAAAGGAGGCAAGGGCTGGTGGAAACACTCAACGGGCTTTTAAAGTTTCAGCTCAGACTTGACCGCATAATAATGGAATGGTGACCAATACTCCTGCCATGGGGAGACACTGCCGGTTTCCAGGCAGAGGCAAGGACGCCTACTCTCAGAGCAGGCAGGACATGTGAATAATTAAGAACAATAATAAAATCTACCGCAGGCCCCACCAATCAATTCCCCCATCTGCCAGCCAGAGCACATCCATTCTCTCAGCCATCATTTAGCTAACCAGAGTCCGCTGTGAAATCTCAGAATTATTGCTTCCTACGAACCCTTCACTCTCCCACTCCTCGTCTGGGTAGGTTATTGTTCTGGGTTTTGTTCTAGAACCCAGCCTTTTCTCATCTTCCCCACATGTGTTTCTGCTTTTCTTTCTGGGGTGAGTGCCCGTGACTTGACAAATAATCAATGGTGAGGTAAAAGCAGGTGCAGTCAACAGATTTTGATTTACTTCTATCAATAGGTACGCACTATTCTGAGGCACTTCAGTTATCCCACAGCCTTGCCTTCTATTTGTCAGGGTTATAAAATAGAAAGTAAAATCACCTCAAAAGCTGCCTTGTGATATAAGTTTCAATTTCCTTTTTAAAGAAAGCTGACCCTTTTGTGAGCCCGAAGATGAAAGTTGCCTGTTAAATGCAGATATTTCTGGCTGTTCTGCCTGGAGGTCAGTGAAGTAGAACAAGATATTAAAGATACTTCCCCAAACTGGGTCAGAACAGTGTTAAAAGATGAGAGGATTATTTCAGGGAGCTACACAATAATCCACTCACACAGGTTGAAAAACTTAATTTATGTCGTGTTTTTTGGATCCCCAAAAACTGTCTGAGGAGATGGATTAGCCAGGCAGTGTTGCACGCTGGGTTGCCACACACGTACCGTTTTTACTGCTCCATTCAGCAGAACTCCATTATTTCAAAAGCTAAGCAAAAGCAGGCTTTAAAAAAGCAATTTCATCATTTTCTAGCTATCTCTGAACTAGTAAATCAAGAAAGTATTCCAAAATTATTTCTCCCACTTAAAATGAAGCAAGAAAAAAAACGCTTAGAAATTGAAAAAAAAAATACGTAGGTTTAATGACCAAAATTAATGTTAAGGTTTACCAGTTATCTCTCGGTGATATCCTTTGTTTACTTATATGATGTATTAGATTAATATATATTCAACATAAAAAACCTTCTCATTAAACTCAGTAATGAATTAGGGACATCTGCCCTCACTGTTGTGCGTTAATGTTGTTCTGAGAGTGTTAACCAACGCGATGACCAGAAAAAGACATGGGCTTTAAAATATTTCAGAGGACAAGCCCCAAATGTGTTCATTTTAGATTGTGTGATTATGTATCTACAAAACCCAAAGGCATCACATAAAAAGCTTTAGAAATTGGCTATGGTAGATGTACAAAGTTGAATATCTAAAAAACTTTTTCTTACACAAAGAGTAAGAATCTAGGAGCTGGAAAATTGAAATTTATTTTATTTAATTTTATTCTTTTTTATTCTTTTTAAAAATATTTTATTTATTTGAGAGAGCTCAAGAGAGAGCAGGAGCAGGGGTGGGGGGCAGCGGGAGAGGGAGAAGTAGACCCCCCTCTGAGCAGGGAGCCCGATGAGGGGCTCAATCTAGGGACTCTGGGTCATGACTTGAGCCAAAGCCAGATGCTTAACTGACTGAGCCACCCAGGCGCCCCAGAAGGCAGCATTTTAGTCAGAATAATTTTCTCAAACACAATAGCAAAAAATACATTAAATAACTAAGAGTTAAATAAATTATACTACCTATAGAAGAAAACTGTAAAACTATAAAACTTTAAGGACCCTCTCCAAAAAACCTTAATGTTCCAGTAACAATTTCTGTTTTACAAATTATTCCAAATGTAGAAGCTTTAAACAGTCATTTTATTATGCTCATGGCTTTTGTGGGTTAAGAATTCAGACAGAGCACAGAGGGAGTGGGATGTCTGGAGCCTCATCTAGGAAGACTAAAATAGCTGAGGGTGATTCCATGGCTGGAGCTGGAATATTCTGGAAGCATCTTCACTCACATATTTGATGGTTAATGCTGGCCCTTGGCTGGGACCTCATTTGGACTATCAACCAGAACACCTCTCCAGGTGGCCTGGGATTCATCATGGGGTTGTGGGCTCAGGATAGTTGGACTTCAAGAAGTGAGTGTCCCTGAGAACCAGCTGGACACTGTTCTACCTCTCCTAACCTGACCTTGGAGGCCGTGCAGCATCTACGGCATCCTATTGGTAACTAGCCTGCCACAAATCCTTTCCAATTCAGGAAATCCCTTTGAGAGGAATGCCAAAGAATATGCAGCCATATTTTTCAAAACCACCTCATTTAGAAACTGAAAAACACCAAAATTCTAAATAAGAAGATTAATCTTCCCTAATTAATATGCAAGATGAATGTAATTCTAATCATGTTTTTTTTTTAAATTTTAACTTGTCACAGTGTTTTTCGATATCATCTAAGAGACCAAGTGGGTAGTAATAGGTAAGAACATTTTGAGAAGGGTGAATACTGAAAGGAGAGTTCAATATTTTATAGACTGCAATAAATAAAACAGCTTGATTATTCTAAGAATAGACATATCAATCTTACAGAATAGAAAGCTCAGACCCAAGTATTCACAGGAATATTCATCATATGCATTCCCAATGCATGCTGAGGAAAGGCAGACTTATTCCAACAGTGGTGTGGAGACTCCTGGTTAAACACAGGGAGTGTAACTCTAATTTATGCAAGGTACAAGTGGAATGTTCAAATGAATTACAGGTTTTAAGTGTCAAAATCAAATCAGAAAAGAAATACTTATTTAACTGGTGTATAAGTCTTTCTAAGTTCAAAACCAGTGTTGGAATAAATGCATATATAGCTGATCGGTCTGATTATATAAATAGTAAGACTGTACATGAAGTGACTAAAAACAAAAATAAAAGCAGGTAAATAATTTGCAACACGTGAAGCAATTAGATAGTTAATGTTCCTAGTAACAGAGCGTTCTTCTAAATCAGTAAGATAAAGATGATCACCCAAAATGGTCAAGGAACATGAACAAGCAGTTTACAAAAGGAAGCCATTGAAGTGGCAAGTGGATATATTGAAACTCTGGGATGATTATGGGAGAATAAAAGCACAGGAATGCAATAATGATCACCTCTGAGAAGCAAGACGGCCCTTGGATAGGAAGGCAACACAGCTTTTATGCAGCTGTACTAGGACATACTTGAGATTCAGTTATGTAAAATGGCCAATTTTTATGCAGTATGGCTTTATTCTAACATAGTTTGGCAACATATGACTTAACCTTAACTCTCAAGCAAAAGAAGCTTGGTTTTAGCAAAGCAACATGCTTCTCTGTGACTTCCCTTAGTTTCCCCAACTTGGTCAAGAAGGTCAGACCAAGAACTCCCCTCTCCCCTTAGACTCAGCATATAGGAAGCATCTCCTTAGCCAACAACCCGAGGGAGTATTTTTCAGATATCTTGAAATGATTGATCTTGAATAATAATAAATACATTGCCAATCAAATTCAAACTTGGTCTTTTTAAATGGCAGAGCCTTTTTTGTCAAACAAATTCTTGCACAAAACTCCAATATATGAGACATGTCAATTGGAGGCTGGTTTAGTCCATGAAGGGCCCTGTCTGCTCTGCCTCCTTCTAGCCCCTGGGACAGTTCCACTCCCCCTCTGTGTTACTCTGTAGTCTGGAGCCCCCAGGAACCAACTGGACCACCATGACTTTGAGGAAAAGGCAACTTCCAATGTTAAGCACTAGTTAGAGTGTTGAGTGAGCTCCATTATGGAAGAATGGATAATCACTTTTGTTAATTTGCACAAAATGTGCAAACCTAGAGCATTTTGTTACTTAAGTAAACTGTCTGGGTTGCTGTGAAAAGCTGTTGCTTAATATTTTACAGCATTAATTGTAAAAAAAAAAAATCCTTTAGGAGCATTTATAAAGATTTCAGTGAGGAACAGCTAACACTTATTTTCTCAATACTTTTATGAGTAATACAGGAACAATAATTATTTTTAAATATCCTCATGGTACCTTTCTTTGATTTAGTAAAAAAAAAAAAAAGAAAGAAAGAAAGAAAGAAAAGTAAGGTACATAAACCATCTGTTTTTAAAAGTTCAGGTTTTGCCTCTGAGGTTGAAACACCAGGCATTTTAAGATGCACTCGAGCTCAATTAATAAAGTGCAGTGAAATGATGTGAAAACCACTTATAAATAGACATGCAAAGAAAAGCTATGGGAGGAGAGGGGAGTGTATCTTGGCGTGTACAACTAACTTCGGGGTGGACAATGGCCATCTGTATTCCATCAGACCAAAAAAAGTTCAAAAAGACAATTTGGACTTCAGTTTACTCCAGAAGCAAATACCAGTGCAAAATCAAAACCAAAAACAAAACACAAAAAACCCCCCAAATCTATAAAGTAGATAAGGATGCAGGTGAGTGGCTGCAGGTGGGTGATTGAGGTCGGCGGGCACCTCACTGAGGCATAATTCGGATGCACTGGCAGGCTGGGGAGAGTAAGATGTCTCTCGGTTCAGAGCAGCGTAACATTATGGGATCACTTCCTGTTTTACTCCTTGTCTGTCAGGCCCAGAATCTACAATAAAAACCAATAATTCTGCTACTCAGGAAGCTAAGCCTCCCAAGCCTAAATGCAGGTTCTTAAAATTATTGCTGTGCCAACACAGGACCACCTCCCACATCTGTGCCTGCACCCCCAGGGAGGGCTTTGGCATTCATGCCCCAGACAGCCCCATTGGCTGTTTGTGTCTTGTTGGCAGGGCTGAATCAAAAGACAGAATTTCAGCTGCTAATTGCCCATTGCCAAATATCTAAAGGGAAAAGAATTCTCAGGGAAGGTTACCCTGGGAAAAACCTGTGGGAAAAGGAATGAGTCTCTCATCGGCTTTAGAATGCTTATCCGGTGCTCCTTACCTCCCTTGAGTGTGTAGGAGAGATGTGAATGCGCCTCTGTGTGGCTCAAACCCAGGGAGTCTGAGCCACCTGCTGTAGAAGGCAGTCTCCAAGCTGTGTCCCAGCTCGGACAGCCAGATGCAGTATTGAGAAATAGGGACCACCGCCCAGAGGACCCAGAAAGAAACCTGGACTGTACTCATTTTCTCCTCTCATGTGGAGTGATACTCTTGGAATATGTTAAGGATCTGTGAGACATCACTGCACAGTGTATGTGTGTATCAAGACATCACATCGTACACTGTAATTATCCACAGTTTTTAGTTATTTAGTTTAGTTCAGTTCAATTATACCTCAATCAAGCCGGAAGAAATTAAAACAAAAAGAAAAGAATCTGAGGGTAACAACAGAGGGACTGTTAGCTTCTGAAGATCCCATTCACTTTGCTGACCCATCAGCTGAGTCTTCTGAGCTCTTGAGAGAAACTGAAAGGATCCAGAGGGTGGGAGGGAGCCCCGGAGCACATGGGGCTCATGATTCATATTTCTCAGCAGGGGCATCATTGGCATTTTGGGCACCATGATTCTTCCTTGGGCAGGTTTAATCATTCGCATTGCGAAGTGTTCAGCACCCTTGACCTTCAGACGTTAAATGCAGATGGTCTTTGCCACAATCCAAAACGTTAGACACGGATGCCCCTAGCGAGGTGGGACCACCTCAGGGCTGTTGTCATTTTAAGGAAAGAATTACCGAATAGCTTGTCAAATTAAGGAACAATATAGGGGTCTCCTCAAGTGGGCGAAAACTTCGGAGTTGGCCCACGATGGTTACTGAGCATCTATTAGCTCAGACAGCTGTTGTGACACATCGAGGATTAAGTTTTTGCTTTATAGAGTGTGTAAAACGTTTATTGTGTCCATTCTTCAGCTAATGCTTTCAGTTCAGTTTGGTTTATTTTTATGACTGTTCATTTCGGCTGCCTTGAATATATGACTGACATTAGGTTTATTGGAATTGCTGTCATTGTCATTTCCACGTTGTAAACACCAAATGTGAAGCTGACTGTGTTCTTCAGTCTTTCCTGGATACTAACCTCTGTTTTTGTGCTTAGCTCCTCCATATCGGAAAGGGCATAAACCGGACAGTTCTTTTAAGTTGAGACACTTTATTTTGTGCATGTCTGATTTTTGAGAGATGCTCTGGAGGAAAATAAGGGTAAAAATCCATATTTGAAAAGAGGTATGTCTAGTCTAAGTGTGGCCTATTTCTCCATGTTCTGCCAAGCTGAAATGATCTTTTAGATGAATCTGATTTCATGGGCTATAGACCACCAATTTTACATAATTTAAGCTCAGGAGATGTATACCAAATTATAGGGGGCAGATACCAGGGGAATGAGTGAGCATTGAGCACAGAAGTAAGAAGAAAATTGGACAGGTAAGGAATGGCAGAAAATATATGGAAAGAGGCAAATTGATTCTCCAGGCAATCAAAAGAAAGAACTTTATTGTTTCCTGGGCCACGGTTCAGTGTTTTCAACACTTTATCAGGTTTTATGATTAATAGAAAAGTTGGCCAGCAATTTCTTTGAAGGTCACTGGTTTATTTTTTAATTTTTAATTTTTCACTATCAGCCAAGTCTTTATTACAAAATTGACATAAGAAATTCAGAAATTCAAGAAGGGGAAGATTCCCAATCTCCTCTCCCCTCCTCACTCAAAATTGTCTTTTCAGTCCAACACATCACTCACCTCTCACCCTAACTTTACCTCTCCTGCTAAAAGGACTGTCATTCGCCATATTCCCAAACTTGCATAGTAATAACAAGCATTTGAAGTGCCTGGTAAATGTAAAGACCACCAGGTCTAACCCAAATTCAAATCCAGTTGCTCTGGATTGGGGCCCCCACCCTGTCCAATCCAGGTGATTTGTATCTTCAGGATATTTGGCGAGCTCCTAATACTACTCTTCAGTCTTCCTTTGATAAAAATATAAGCAGCGGGACAGCACAAGGAGACTGTAGAATTTTGGACACATGCTTGTGAATATGGGGACAAATGACAGTTTCAGTATATGACCTTTTCATGTGTCCAAAGAAGAAGTAAATTTTTACTTAGAAAATATCTCTGTTTTCTGCAAAATACTTACACAACACAGAGAAATTGCTAGCATACAATAGGAACTCATCCTTGCCCACAATACATTTCAATGGAAAGCTTCTTTCCCTGCCTCCTTATCCCCACCAAAACTGCCAAGATGATCAACCACTGTCTTACTTTTTAAAGGAAAAAGGAGTTTACTTTGCCCATGTTGGAAAAAACTTGGAACTTAAATAGAAAATTAATATAGAAGTGGCATACATGAGCTATAAGATTTAATTTCTAAAACTGCAAACTCACAACCTCTCAGAATTATTTAAATACAGTTTAGTTGCTTTGGGGAGAAAGAATAAATTACAAATCATGTTTTCACAGAACTTTCAAATGCTCATCTCTCAAGAGATGGTAATGAAATAGTGTAATAGAAGACCAGGTATGAATATAAATTGATTAAAAACAAATTCATTTAAGATATTAATAAGACTAGTTCATATTATTGAGTGTCTAGTAGATGCCAAATTCTATGCTTGATGCAGTCCTATATATTATTTCATTTAGTCCACATAAGAGTTCTACAAGGGATTATTGATAGAAGAATAGGAGTCCCAGAGGAGTTAAACATTTTTTCAAAGTCACATAGAATTTCACTAATTGGGTCCCAGGTTAGTCTGTTGGTCTCTGTATTGTTATTCTAAACCTGTAACTTAGCATCTGGACTCACTCATAACAATTAAAGGGATGCTATTGATGATTGATTACAGGTATTAATTGATCTGATGTGAGGAAACTGGATAATTGGTTACTCTAATAAACAGAGCTAGTTTATTTAGCCATCAGGCAAAATTAGCAGGGCGGGCAGAGGAATTGAATAGGGGCATATAAAAATATTTGGTGGCCATATAAAAATGGCCTCAAAATGCAAAAGAAAAAAGTACAAACTCAAGAGATAATGTTAGCTTAGTCACCCACAACTCACCTGAAATCATCCATAATCATGTGTGAATTATATTTAATAAGCATGGTAGGTACATTTATTTTATTTTTTTAAGATTTATTTATTTACTTGAGAGAGAGAGAGAGAGCGCGCATGAGCACACCAGCAGGGGGAGGGGCAGAGACAGAGAATCCCCAAGCCGACTCCCCGCTGAGCACGGAGATGCTGACTAGGGGCTGGATCCCAGGACCCTGAGATCATGACCTGAGCTGAAACCAAGAGTCAGATGCTTAACCGATTGCACCACCCAGGTACCCCAAGCATGGTGGTTACATTTAAATGTTTGATCTAATGAGCCTCCAAAAAAAGCCTCACCGTGAAGAAAAGCTTCAAGTGCCACTATGTCCAAAATAGCTTTATATCTTTTGCACCTAAAAGTAGTTACCATGACCCTTCTCATTTCAGGCCTACAGAGGAATTAAGTGACTTGCTTGAGGACGTGAAGTGAGTGGTAAAACTGGAAGGAAACATCGCAATTTAGAGCTCCGTTTCCTTTCTGGAGTTTGTGCTCTCGACTTTTCTTGAATAAGAATATTCATTTCCATCATGTACTATCTGTTCACAGCATTACATGCTGCATCTGTAATATCATATTCCATATTTTATCAATTGTATGAAGGGGTACTAGACTATTATCATCTCCTGCCTAGAGATGAGGAGACTGGGGCTCTGGAAACTAAAGTTATTTGCCTGATCTCATATAGCTACTTGTCCTCTTAGACCCGCTTTTATTTTTTCAATGAATGTGTTTATTCATTTCAAAATTTACACACAGGTAAAATTCACCTCTTAAGGCATATAGTTCTATGAGTTTTGATAAGTGCATAACATTAGTACTGGCAAGACTTTCTATTTGAACCCAAATTATTTGGAACCCAGATTATTTAGGAAGAAAGTATAAAGCAAATTACTTTTTGTGATTGCTCAAAAAATAACTGCTGGAAGAAAATCACAGTGACCATCAACCTGTGTACTGGTTTTATGCTTGGCTGGCAAAGGAGGGTCAAGAAGACTGTTAGCATTTCCTGACTCAATGTAGAATTTCTGAAAAAAACCCAATGAACATAACTTTTTAATGTGCTTTTTCCTTTGAAGGGGTAGATTTTACATATCATAATGTATCTTTCTGCTTGGACCAGGGAGTCCCTACCTATGCCCCAAACCAAATCTAGGTTATTACCTATTTATGTATAGCCTAGGAGCTCTGAATGGGTTTAACATTTTTCAGTGGTTGAAAAATAATCAAGAGCAGCTTAGTATTTCTTGATATGTGAAAATCATATATTAAACTTCATTGTCCTTAAATAAAGTTTTATTAGAACACAGCCTTGCTTGTTTGTGTACATATTGTCTAGGGCTGTTTTTATGCTACGATGGCAGAGTTGAGTATTGGCCACAGAGACTGTATGACTTACAAAACCTGAAATAGTTATTATCTAACCCTTGAAAGAAGAGAATTTTGCCCCTCATATCTAAAATAACAGTAAAGTGTAGCAACTGCATTGAGCCCCCATTTTATTCCTTTCTCAGTGTTTATTTGCTTAGCCCCATGCCTGGAAATGTTTAGCCTTGATATGTCTATAAACTATTCTGGAGAATACCAAAGAGGTATGAGTGGAGTGTAGATATAGGGAAACTTAAAACTCTTTCAAAGTGACTTTTTATAGAGAGAAAAATATTGTAGCTCATTTTCTACATTTGATATAAATTTCTCTTAGGCAAGATAATCTTAGAACAAGATGTTAGTTACAATACAACTCTCATAATTTACTCTTCAGCTTATTAGCCTGCCTGCCCACACTATGCTCTACCCACAATATCTGCAAATTATTATGAGTTTAGCCTCCTACCCCCCAAAAATCTTTGCTTCCTTGGAGAAAATGAAATGTAGATTAATTAAATTGAAATTGAGAAGACAGCTCTAAAATCTGGAGTTTGAGGAGCATTGATTTGTTCATGGTTTATGGGAGAATTTAGCAAAACACAAGTCCGTCTGGATTTATTAGAAGCTCTGAATGGTATTGCTGGCTAGAGTCAGAGTAGAAGCTTATATAGGGTTTGTCCCTCAAATTTGTTGCAAAAGGATCCCCTCTTTTAATTATGGGTTTGTCCTCCCAGCCACCCTAGGTGTTGTGATGCTCCATATTGGACAAGTGAAAAAATGTGACTTGATTTCACCTGCACAGCAAATAATGGGAAAAATTGTATATAGATCCTAAAGTCTAGACCATTTTGAACCATTTACTATTATCATCTCTGGATTAACTTTTGGAGGACTGGTTTAGAGGTTTCATGATTGGTTCCATGGTTTCACTGAAATGCCATTGTAACTGAAGCAGGTCCAAGCTTTAACAATGGGGAAATGATTTAGGTAAACTAAGGCATCGTCGTATGATGGAATACAAGACACCATTCAAAGTGGTATGGAGACCATGGCAATAAGCGTAAATAAATATGCAAGATAACATCAAGATTCATAATTAAAATAATATACACCCACAAGGAGCCAAGGGAGTTAAAACAGAGCAGCAGTCTTCAAAATGTGGTCTCCAGCCCCATGCAGATCCATAAACTGAATATTACCAGTCTGCAATAAGTAAATTTTGGAACTCAAGGGCTACTGTTTAGAAACTTACATGACAATTTAGCAGATTAACTTTACTGTTGAATTTAAAATTTTCTAAAAATGGGCTTGTAATTATTCTTTTTCACTTCATTTTTATTTAGTAATTCCTTTTCAATCAACACTTCACCTTTATCATAGTTCACAAAAATATTTCTGTGATGCACTGGAAAAAAATAAACTTCCTCACAGAAAGTTTGAGAAACACTCTGCATATTGAAAACAAACGTGTTGTTGTCAATCTTGAATCCGTTACACATATTTAAGAAGAAATTCCATTTTATGGACATTAAAATTTTATTTTCATGAAAGGCTATGCTGGTGTCTGGTCAGTTCCTTGTTATCAAATCACTGTACTTGGCCAGAATGAGCTAGTTTTGTTTTGTTTTTTTTCCCCTTGGGTTTAAGCAACTTTTAAGTATCAAATGCTATTTTATGCTGCAGGAGTGTGACAACAAAATTCTGTTTAAATGACTAAATCATGGCTGGAACATAATTCAAGGTGGGGGTGCGACAGCAATCCTACAGAAACGTGTCGATTAAGTTTCTGTGCAACCAAACAGAAATGTCAGGATCTTCCCCCACTTAAGATGCAGGGACCCGGGCACTGAGGCATGTGAAAAGAATTTGATTTACAATTTGAAGGAAAACCAGCAGTAAAATAATTGAGAGCTGGAAAGCAATCTCACTCCTGCCAAATTGCTTTCCTCCATGCATGCTCCATTTAGGGGCGATATTCAGATATTTACATTTAGTTTGTGCATATTTTCTTTCCCCTGTGAATATTCCATCCTGTCGGATTAGGACTGTTTCTCTGCTTCGATCAGCAAAAGAGAATATCCAGGTTACCCAGCACTGGATTGTGCCTGGAGTTTTAGAAATAGAAAATGGTTGATTTTTTAGCTGCAAATGTGATAAGCTGGCTGTTAATGAGAACATTCTTGGTCCCTAAATTGCAAGCATGGGTTCCTTTCAAACAAGCTTTAACCTGAGTTCGTGGGAATCAGATATGTGAAAGCTCATTGCAAATTGTAAAGGGTTGGTAAAATATTTGTTAACAACAAGAATCAGTACTACTATGACAATTGTAATTTGTGATAGAGATTTAGTGAATATCAGCCCTGGTGTGGCTTATGGCTTGCTTTTCCCACGAAGGATTCATAGATTAAAGAGGTCTTCCTCTCTTGCCTAGGAGTAATTACCTCTATGATCCATATATTCATGGACACATAAATAAGATATGTGTTGTCCTGCTAAACCCTTGCTTAGTTTGTTCTCTGAGTCCCATAGATGTGTAGTCATTTATTCATAATTTTTGAAAGTCAGTGGCAAAATTTGGCTTAGAAGATTGGTTCCCATGCCATGTGTTTCGCCATGGAAGCACATTCTACAACAGCAAGAATTTTAAAGATCAAAAATCTCTTTATATTAAAATGTCCGAGGTGTCCTCTTTTATCTTTCTTGCTCCCATTAGAAAATATTTTTGGTTTGCTTACAAGAAATGCAAACCTGACAGATTCATTTTGATAATTGCCTCATGTGAGCCTCTGACACTTTATGAGCTGGAATCAAAATTCTAATGGTCTCCAAAGGTAAGGCATAAAATACCATTTGGGGAGGGGGAAATAGTGTTATTGAAAAGTAAACAGGAATAGACAATGCAAATTAGGCTTGAGCCAAGCACATGCCTGTTTTGAATTTAAAATTGACTATAATCCAGAGCCGGTTATACCCTGGGTACCTAGAAGAAGATGGAGATGAATATGAAAGGAATTTTTATTAAAACAAAACAAAACAAAACAAAAGTTGCAGAAGCACAATCTGTAAGCTCTAAATTTGATCCTGTGTGACTCTCCTGGCCAGACATTTGTCTTATGTGAACCAGGTCTTCCTATATGTATCAGCAATGACACTCTTGTGTTTTTCTCTCAGACCTTCAGTTTACCTTCAAGAGCCCACTTGTTCTTTGAATTAAAATTAAATGTACCTTTGTCACGAGCCTAAGTCAAACCATGGTTCCGCTTTGCTTTGTGACAAAATGGGAAGATTTTAAGAACAGTGCATGACAAATGGTGGGTTAGAAGTTTAAATTATATGTGACTGTGCATACGCAGTGCATACACACACATGTTCACATGCACCCTTCACATCCATACTCGCACCAGAACCCCTCCTACCCACGGTCAGTTAAAGCAAATAATCCTAGAAAAAAATGTGATGCACACATCATGAAACATTTTAACTTAAAATATATCTATGTGCATTTATTTCCCCATCTTTTGGTGGAAAGTTGCCGTTGTTTGTTTTTCTTTGCCCAGCAAGTGAGGACTTCTAAATGCTTTCCAAAAGTAAGTGAGGCTTTTCTTGAGTAGAGGTCTGATGATCAAAGGGTCTCTACTGGTCTTGTGGTAACTACACTCTTCAGGAATCATCTATCCAATCCAGCCCAGGTTTCTGTAAGCAGAGTGAGGGCTTGGCATCCATATGTGCAGAACCAGTCTGGACTCTAGATTCTGCTTGAAGGCTTTGCCAGTTCTCTTCCCTCACCTAACTTGCAGCGATGTTTAGCAGTCCCCCCTTTATCCAGTCTTTCCGAGGAATTCAACTTAGTTTTATGGAAAACACTCTCTTTTTACACTCACCCTTCATTTGCTCATGTATCATTTCACTCGATTTTTATGATTCCAAAAACAAATGATACCTGAACATAGAGCTTTGGAAGGAAACTTAGCAGATGCTTGGAACATTCAAATATAAGGGTTTCAGACAGATATGCATGGAGCTTAGTTTTGTAGAGACTTACCTACTTGCTTCCTTTTCCCATCCACTGAACACTTGTCACTAAATTTTGCTTGGAGATTGGAGATGATTATTTAACCCTGCTTTTCTAGTCTCTAAAGAGCTCAGAATAAAATTTGTAACATGTTTCCAGAAATCTACAGAACTTGTTGGTCTTTTTTTTTTTTCACCAAACTGACTTCTAACTTCATCTTCTTTCTCTACATTTTTTTTTTCTTTTATGCTCATAGATTTTATTTTCTATGTCTCATTATTGGTGAGAGAACTCCAATACTTTGCTAGAATGGCAATGTGGTTGTGCTTAATGGATGTTTGTTTTTGCTGTTGTAGGCATAGTGTAGTCCACGTTATGCAAGATTTAGGTTCTAAAATTAGCACATAAGGGAAAAAAGTACTTAGTTAAAATTATCCTCGTACATCCCTTGAGAAGGCTCTGTGGCTCAGTCCAGGACATCATACCTCTAGAGGTCTAAAACGCCCAGTTTTTTCCATAAGCTTTGCAACAGATCAAGATTATGTTGAGTGGCAGATGAAGTAGTTTGACTTGTTTTCTTTTTTTTTTTTTTAGTTTGACTTGTTTTCAGGGGGGTATCTGGCAAAACATAAGTATGTTTAAAAGATAGAGAGGTGTGGGATGGTCACACCCCAAGATGGGCGTGTGGGAACTGAAATGTATGCCCCTCACCTAAGGAATTTCAAAGCACATCATGGCTGATGTTACTTACGTATGCATTCTTCCCTCTGGATTAACTAAGTCTCATCTTTCTGAGAAGATGAGGACAGAAACTCATTCTAGTCTCATTATATGTTCACATAGGACACACTCAGAAATTTTGAAAGAGTTAAAATAAAAGGAATATGGAAAACTTTGCTTGCCTTTCCAAGCCAGGAAGACTGCACTCTGAATTTTTTTAATTTGGTATTTCAAAAATCAGCTTCACTATTTTAAAATTTATAACCTAATTCTTCGGTGGTCACACTACAGATATGAAAACAGACTGATGTTCCCCGGTGGTTCTTAAATTGGGAGTAATTTCCTCAAACATTAAACTTTTAGAAAAATTTATGCATTTGGGTTATCAGGTCCCATTCTCTCCCTGTTATCTACAGATCTATAAAATACGAGCTCCCTATTTTATTCCTACCTTTACACCTCTTCAAAATTAAGAGGGTCTGTGTGTCACATATCCTATTAATAAAGTAATAAACTATTAGTCTTCAAAACAGAACTGCGCATAATATCCATATTAGTGTTTTCCTTGGTAGACTATCAATGCAAGGCTGTTATTTTGTGTATTTGTTTTTTTTTTCCCCATCCAAGACTAATTTTCTTTACTTAAGATGCCTGAACGGGAACATTTTTTAGTTCAGACAAAGTTGGGAATGTACCATTTGACACTTTTACATCTGTGCTCCCTGAGGACCCCTGATTTGTTGTGAAGGAGACAGCAGCGCATAATGATTTAGGTTTCAGAGTGTGTGCTTGGGTGAGGCTGCCTGCTCTCTCACTCACTTTTACCGAACGTGGGACCTCAGACTGTCTAATCTCTTTGCACCTCAATCTCTTCATTCATAAATTTGTATTTGTATCTCCCTCATGAAGTTACTGTGAAGATTAGATGAATTAAATTTATCTAAAGCCCTTGGATCAGTCTTCATTGCCGTGAATTCTCAGTAGATTGTTATTAATATCGAGCTGGATGTGTGCAAGGGAGTGGGATCCACAGTGGATGGCAGTGGGTATCACGTGACTGGTTGGAATGCAGCCAGAATATGCTCTGGTCTTTCATCGCCTCCCTCCTCTCGCCCGGCGCAGGTGGCCCCAACCATTAAGGAGCGCATGATGAAGAAGGGAAGCCTGATGCTGGGCTACCAGCCCCACCGCGGGAAGGTCAACTTCTTCCGCCAGGTGGTGATCAGCCCTCAAGTGAGCCGGGAGGACATGGACTTCCTCCTGGATGAGATAGACCTACTGGGGAGAGACATGTAGCTGTGGCTTTTGGTTCCCCAGAGGCATGGGTCCTGTCCTGGGGAGGCTTCCAGATCCACGGCATCTGGGGACACAGAAGAGACTGCAGGCCTTCTGGGGAGAAATAGGAAAGACGCCCTGGCCTGGCATGGCCAAACGGAAATGCTAAGCAAATAGTGGGAAGGACTCTTTAGCTGCCTGGGCACTACTGTTGCTATTAAAGAAGGAAGTAAAAGGTGGATTTTCTTAAGAACTGTCTTTAGGACACAGCCTTGAAGAGAGTTTAGTAAGTACCACATAGGGCCTGATTCTAAGCTTCCATTGCTCTTTAAAGAACATACAAATTTAATAGTTGAAAGCCGTGGTTCTCAAAATGGCGGTCCCTAAACGAGCAGCACCAACATTGCCTGGGAACTCTTTAAAAATACGGATTCTCACCCCGCCCCTGACTGAATCAGACACTCTGGGTGTGCCACTCAGCATAGTTTAAATAGCTTTCCAGGTGATTCAGAGGCAAAGTAAAATCTGAGAGCCAGTGGTTTAGTGAAACCTTACAAAGACTGAATAATAGCTCTGATATTTTGCCGGCAAAGGGATAATCTGCTATTTCAGCGGCCCCTGAGCCAGTGTCTGAAAATAACGGCCGTGGAACTGGTAGCACTAATGTTTAGGGGCCTCAGAAGTCCATCAAAACTATTTTTAAAAGGAGAAACTATTGAAGATGTTTACTTTATAAAGATATATCTTTTATGCAGCTGAATGTTTATTCTCAAAAGCTAAAATTAACCATTATCTATTCTAAATTACCTAAATTACAGGTAAGGATAAAGACAAACACTTTGTAGCATGGCCTTTTCAGTCAAAGCAATAGTCCTAATTCACTTCCCACAGCACTTGCATCATTAGCTTGGAGTAGACGGTAGATACAGCTATATCTGTGCACCTGTTTCAGCGCGAGGGGCCCATTTCTTACCTTGTTCTCTGCTTATAGGAAACAACCAGAATGAAGTCCAGGGTTATACAACATTCCCTTTCTCAAGCTTTGAAACGTCAGCGTAGACTATTAAGTGGTTCATATTAGGCAGAGAATCTGAGAATTAGAGGCCTTTCAGTGCAAACACCTCCTCCATTTCTCCTGGGAGTGGATGATTCTCTCTCTGATCCTGGTCCCGGATTTCTAGGAGAACTCTATTTGACTAAGAAATAAACAGAATTCAGAGGTATGGGTGCCGAGTTCAACAAGGTAAGATTGTGAATCTAATTAGAACTCTGATTTGGAAGGCAAAAGATGGAAGAGCATTTAAGTATTAGACTTAGCATATTCAATAACCTTTCATATGATATCATCAACTTTTGTTGATTAAATTTTGAAGGGTAAAAAGCCGATGTGTACTGTTTGCTTTTATTCCATATTTTCACTTTAGGGTATGTGGTTTCTCAATATCTCCATTGGTCAAAGAATATTTTAATCTTTCTTTGAATTCCTTTCTTCTCTGGTGGTAACTATTCGTGTGTGCATATGTTTTACATACCTTGTTGCTTTTTTGTTTTAATGTCTACATAAAATGTGCCTGAAATTGATGTTTGCAATAATTCCAGTTTCATGAAATAAAAAGCAACATTAGCACACACTTCATGTTACTGACTTTTCCTGTCATCTCCTCGTTACTGGGTTGTCTCAATACATTTTAGACGTAATTGAGCTCCTTTGGCATTTTAGCTAAATAATTGAGGAAGCACATTGAAAGCTGTCTGTTTTTGAGGTAACACCTTGAATAAAATGGAAAAAGCAATTCTAGCAAAGGAGGGATTTGCCTTTTACTTAGTTTTTTGTCCTCCATGGAGCAAAGCCTTGAGAACCTGATAGCCACACGTCAGCTCCCATTGGGCCTCTTCTTGAGAGATGATAGTTCTTTGATGAATGAAGAGAACAACTGTTAACAGACACTTTGAAGATTCCATTCTTTTTTCCTTCAGATGTTCAGATATACCATACCCAATCAGATATTTGAATGGTCAAGAATAGTTTTTTGATAAAAAGTTAATTGTAATTCATTCACACATTGAACATATTGATGGTGTCCCTACAGTGTCCTAGGCAGTTATCCAGGTGCCAGGGATGTGCAGTGAATGAGACAGACAAAATCCCTGCTCTTCGTAGGCTTTCAGTCTAGTTGAGGCAGACAGTCCACGAGTAAATATGCAACAAGTCAGGTGGTAATAAGTATTTTGAAGAAAGAGGATGGAAAGGAGAGAGAGGTGTGCCATTGGAGAAAAGTTGGTTGGGGAGGGGCCTCTCTAATAAGGTGACATTTGAGGGGAGATTAAGGAAGCAAGGGAGGACGCCATATCGGTATCTGGGGGAAGGGCATTCCCGATGGAGGATATGGTAAATGAAAGGCCTGAGGAGCTGCATTCGTGGTATGTTCAAGGACCATCATGGAGGTAAGTGAGGCTGGAGCAGAGGGAATCACGGGGTAAATGGCAGATGATGAAGTCACAGAAATATCTGGAAGTTAGTACACTGGGCCTTTTGGGTGGAGACTTAGGTTCAAACAGAAACACACTCGAGAATCTGAACAGGGTATTGATGTGATTTAACTTTTATTTTGGAAGGATCACTTCGATTACTGTTTGAAGAATAAGGTGTCCGTGGCAAGCATGGATTCAGGGAGACCAAATGGGAGGCAACTGCAACAGTTCAAACAGGAAATGATGATAGTTTGTTTATACTAGAGTCACAGTAAGGGAAGTGATGAAAAGAGACCCGATTCTAGAGGCATTTAAATGTAGAGTTGACGGAGGGGCAGCTCAGTCACTTGGGCATCTGACTCTTGATTTCAGCTCAGGTCATGATCTCAGGGTCATGAGATGGAGCCCCATGTCAGGTTCCATGCTGAGTGTGGAGCCTGCTTGGGATTCTCTATTTCTCTCTCCCTCTGCCCACCTCCTCCCCCTACCCCAGCTCGTGCTCTCTCTCTCTCAAAAATAAATAAATAAATAAATGAATGAATGAATAAATAAATAAATAAATGCGGAGTTGAGAGGGTTGACTGATGAAGCAGAGTGCTCCAGGAAATGAGGAATTTAGGAGAGTTTCATATACTTTTCTCCTGGGCAACTATAAGAAAGGAATTCCATCCACTGAGGTAAGGACTGCAAAAAGGAGTTTTACCTGCTTTTGGTCATGTAAAATTTGACTTGTCTCCACCAGCCAACCAGATCAAACATAAATAATTACTTTTGAGTCTCAATTTCAGGGGGAAGTTGGGGCTAAATTTATTAATTTGACAGCCATCAGCATAGGGATGTTACTTCAAATTATGGGATTGGATGAGATCATCCAGAGAGTGTCCACGGATATAAAAGAGAAGCAGGACAGGGACTGAGCCCTGGGACTTCAGCTCAAGATGGAGAGGACCAGCCATGAAGACTTAAAAGGATCAACCAATGAGGCAGAGAAAGAATCAAGAGAGTGGTCACCCATAGGTTAAGTAAAGAAACATTTTCGGGAAAAGAGGGAGTGACCAACCATATCAAATGCTGGGGATGGGTCAAGTGAAAACTGAGATTTCCTTTAGAGTTGGCAATGTAGAGGCCATTTATTCACTGAATTTTTATTTGCTAAATATAGGCATTTAAAATATAATTTTCAATATTTCTTCTAGCAGTCAGCAGAAATTTATTCAATCAAAAGACTTTTAAATTCCTCTTTTGGCTTTTGATTTTTAACAATGGTTCTTTACTGGAAAAAGATCTAGTGACATAAAGGGATTTGAACTTGAAGAAGTATCTCATTGCTAACTGGATCAAAGAAGATGAGTGTAGCAGTATATAACAGAAAACCCAGTTAACTGTGGTTTCTTTGGAGGGTTTTATTTTTGTCTGTTCTGAAGAGGTCCCAACATAGATAATCTGGAGACAGTGTCTTACATTTGGTTACTCCGTGAGCAGACACGGACTAGGATTTGAGAGCAAGCAGCCTGTTCACTTGGAACAGTGGAGTGACAGAAGGGAAGGAAACCAGGATAGTGAATATTAGTGAGCAAATTAGTGCTGTGACAACTGAGGCTCAATCCTGCCCATGACCTCTGGGAAAGAGTGTAGAACGTACTTCAGAGATGTCCCGTCTGAGGAGTAAGGAGGAGGTGTATTTAGCACATTGATGAATTAACTGGATGAGAGCTCACCCCAGGAGTATTAGTTCCCTGACCATTTTAATTATGCTTCCACGACCCTAGGAGGTCTTCAAGCAGAGAATACAGGTGCTTATGACCACAGCCTTGAGCAGGATTGGTGAATGTTGAGGAGATTTGGGAAGGGCGCTAACAGCTTTTGTAACAGATAGTGGTACCTCTACCCTATTGTCAGGGACCCCAGATCCTTCCATATTTTTGCTCTGCCATCCTTAGAGATAGATTCAACCATCAAGCTTTACTCATGGGTTTCATCTGAGCACAGTGGCTCTAGCCATCTCCTCCACATTTCAGGCAGCAAGAAATAGGAAGGAACTTGCCCAGAAGCTACCCACCCCCCCTTCATTGGCCACACCTTCTCTTCAGGGAAGAATGGGAAATTTGGTATTTTTTTGTCTGTCTGTTTTTGTGGGTTTTTAAATTTTTTTAAAGATTTTATTTATGTGTGAGAGAGAGAACATGAGCAGGAGGGAGAGGGAGAAGCAGGCTCCCCGCTGAGCAGAGAGCCCGATGTGGGGCTCAATCTCAGGACTTTGGGATCAAGACCTGAGCTGAAGGCAGATGCTTAACCGACTGAACCACTCAGGCCCTCCTTTTGTGGGTTTTTTCAAAGCAAGATATGTTGCTGCCCACAACCATATAAATAGTTCTGTTCGTGGTAAAGAAAAACAGGAGAATGGATACTGGCAGGCAACTTGTAGTTTTTGCCACTGGGGCACATGCATTGAGTGACACCAGTTCTGAAAGCATGATTTTTCCAGACAGCTCAGAAATTAACCTAAGTTGATGAAGTTGGATTCCATTTACACTGGAATCTGGTCTGGCTGGTTCAAGCTGAGCAAGTCAGCTCTGCCCCATTCCCATTTATCTAATCCAGCTGCAAATGGATTGATACAACTTGAAATGTCTTAATCCCCTTAAATCAATTAGAGCCAGTTTTGAGCTGGGAAAAAAATTTTTTTTTTTTTTTTTTTAGATTCCATTTAACCTCTGCAGGACCAGCTTCATTTCTCTTCATCTAAACCGGTCTGAACTCACCTAATATAATTAGAACGGACCTGATTCCAGTTTGAAGCAATTTTATGTCTCCCTACCTCGATCACATTCCATTTGAGCTAGCTTGATCTTGTGGGGATTCATTCCAACAAATTAGAAATGGTTTGATTTTTTTCAAATTTGTTTAAGATTTATTTTGTATGGTTTAGTGCAAGAAAAATTGGATTACATTTGCTTAATCCAACTGGCTGCATAAAAAGCCTCCCTTTTTAGGAAGCTCCTGGCTTTAGGGAGCCCATTCAAAGAGCAGCATTACAGTAAAGGAACACTTGACCAGCTCTTCAGAGAAAAATCACCTAACAGCACAAAAGACAACCCCAGTTTCAGTTGGGGTCACATGTGGGGAAAAATGGGCATTCTCCATCTTCATTCTGTTTTCCACGACCTTTTTTTACTGAGATGAGACTGGTTAAGTGAAGCACTGGATACGCAGACCCTGAAAATAAAGGCTCGTGGAGGGAGGGGTGTATGTTGAGGACAGTAGCCCAAAATTAGAAAAAACAATGTAGGTGTCCTGTTTCTTTAACCTCTTAGTCCTACAAGTGTGATGTTTCTCACGGCCAGATTCCACAAGTTTGAGAAACCTCTAATGCGGAGGACCAAGGATGATTGCACCAATATCTAATATTTGCTGCGTCCATACCACCTGTCAAGTGCTACGCCAGCAAGTCCATTCACATGGTCCTCATGACACGCCATCGTGGTGAGAATTATTGTTAGGCTTATTTTCAACTGAGGAACCTTGGACTCAAATAGTATAAGAAAATTCTCTGAGATTACCAAACTAGTGAGTAGCAGATCCAACAGTCAAACATAAATTCACCTTACCCCAGAGCCCAGGCTATAAACTTCTTCATTTTGCTCCATCTATAACGGAGAGGAAAGAGTCATCGTGGACGGATCCTAGCAATCTGACTGCGCCTGGCATCCCACAGTTACTTGGCAAACAAAAGCATCAAGAACCAGCTTGATCTCAGAGGGCAATAATTATATCATACTGGCTTGGAGCCTTTCTCAGATCAGAATATAGGAATTTTCCTGTCTGCTTCTTGCCTTTGAAGTTGGAGGGCTGTGGAGAAGGCCTTTTGACTTGGAATATTAAGAAATATTAAGAAATTTTTACAGGGACCACAGCGGAGCCGAAAATAAATATTTTCTGAGTATTTGGTCCTTGCTTTGTTTTCAGACCTTTGTGAGTTCCATCACTGTGCTAATGCTTACTCGACGTCTCCACTTGGTGTCTCACTCAAACTCAGCGTGCCCAAAACTGACTCATGATTTCCTACCCCAATCCTACATTCCTCTTCAAACCTGTTTCTTTGCCTGTGTTTCCATCTCAAGGAATGACATCACTTTCCATCTAGTGTAGCAAATCAAAATGTATAATTCGTGCCTGATACCTTGTCTCCCTCTCTCCCCCCACTGTCCAATCTATTAGCAAACCTTGTTGGATTTACCTCCAAGACATGTCTCTGATCCATCCATTTATCCTGTCTCATTGTTTTCTCCAAATTCCAAATCTCTTTCACCTCTCCTCTGGACTATAGCAATAGCCTCCTTGCGGCATCCACACATTGGCTCTGGGCTTTGTCTGATCTACTTAACCAAACTGCAATCAGATTAGAACACAAAACTGATCCTATCTCTCACTTTCTGTTTGCTCTTAGGATTGACAACTGCCAACCCTGCAAAAAGACCTTCAGAAAACCTGTTGTTCAAGCAAAGCTAAGTTTCTTAGCTCTGCTGAGTGCAGGGAACCCTGACTTGAAAGAGTCTTAATGGTGTCTCAGCAAGGGGAAGTTGGAGGAGGGTATTTACAGGCTTCCAGTCTGTGCTCAGGTGGCTTAAGGTGACTTCCAAGGCAAACTGATTGGGACACAGTTCATCATGGAACAGTTTAGGATTGGTGGGCGCAGCAAGGTGAGAGTCTTGATGTAAGTCTTGATAAATAAACTGTTGTGTGATAAGCAAGCTGTTTCTGCAGGTGAGCACTCTTTTAACATGATGGGAGAGATGAGTCAAATGTTTGTCTGGATAAATTAGTTGGCAGGAATTTTCTAGAGCAAACAGTAAAGTTTCACTGATTTACAACCTTAACTTTCTGAGCGAGAATCTCCTGAAATGAACATTTAAATCATGTTGACGATAGTCATCTTAGTTCTCCGTCCTGGTGGTTAAGCTACACGGAGGCAAGTGATTGCAATTCTCAGGATAAAGATCAAATTCTGCCAGGGGCTGCCAAGGCTCTGCCTCCTTCCAACTCCCATACAGTTTCAACTTTATGTTGTGTTACCTCCCTCCTGCTGAGAGCCAGAAAAGTCAGTATTCTTCCAGAGCCTGCATGTCAAAACTTCTGGATGTAGTATTTTCTTTTCCTAGAATGCTACCCCACATGTCAAAACTTTTGGGTTAGTACTTTCTCTTCCTTCTCCTAATTAAATTTCTGCATACAGTTCAAATCTCAGCTTGATTCTTAGTTTCTTAGGGATACCTTCTCTGCCTCCCCAAAAGGGGATCTGCATCAATATAAATAAACTATAATTTTCTTAAATTGTATGTATTTGTAATTATATATCTCTGTGTACTTTAAAAATAAGACTATGATATACATAGGGGGCTTAGGACATAGTAATTGCTCAATAAATAATTGTGGCAGTAAGGAAGGTTGGCAGGCTAGGGTTTTAATGTGCCTTCAGAGATAGTGTTTTTATTTAGGGGACATTTGGATACATAAATGTAAAACAACCAACCCGTGCCTGAGAGAAAACTCTCAAGTCACCGTTAATCTTAAAACACATGCTATGAACTGAAATGTCAAGTGTTCATGTTAGTATATGTGCTCCCGCAGAGAAAGAACAAAGTTTCCTTTTAAAAATGAATTTAGACTTATCTCAGACAAATGTTCTTAATGGAATAAGTATAATTTACAGTTTTGATTTCTAAATATTTCCTCATGAGGGGGTGAGACTAAATCACATCTACCTTAGAGCATCACAAGTTACGGCTTGGTTAATATTTCACTAACACTGCATCAGACCAGCTCATATTTGCAATATTCTGCTATTCTGCCTGATCGCTGATAACAGTGTACAACACAAATAGCCACAATCTGTCGCTCAAGTGAATGGTGAGTCCTAAACAATTTTTATTCTGTTATTTGGAAGTTTTAAGGTTTCTTGGGGCAGATCGTATTCTGCTGGAAAGCAAGGGCTGAGAAGGTTGTTAGGCCGCCATTATGGAAACACAGCTGCTCTCTCTGCAGGTGGGGTCCCCTGCCGCCGGTACGCTGGGTGAGGAAGGAGATGAGCAATGCATGCTTTGGGGGCACTTCATGACCTCCTCGCCTCCCTGCTCTTAGAACAGGACCTTAATGTCCCACTGAAGAACCCATGCTAAGTATAAAAATATGTCTTTCATATCATCCCTACATCAACATGTGAGTTGGACTTTTGGTTGAATGATTAGGTTAAGTGTTCAAAAACCCAAACACATGTTTCCCTAAGGCCTCCCAGACTTGGGTCTACTAGTCCTCTCCACTAGAGAGGAACTTTCTTAGCCTGAGACCAATGGCCTTAACTTAGTGTTTTGGCTGTTGCCCCGGAGTCTGTGGATCAATTTTGGTACTTCTCACATCCTTCGGGAAGAACTTCACAGCCCAACTTGCATGGCTTTTAGGGAGGCTTCACATTCATATTACAGAGACTTGCTGCTCAGCCAGACAAGAGCACACGTGTCCCTCTTAATCTAGTGTGCGAATTGGAAAAATACGTTCAGGATTCTCCACTATCTGCAGGCTCTGGATGCCCATTATATTTGCAGCCACATACTAGAGTCTAGGTGGGAATTTCTGCATCACATATCCTCATGGGAACAATCAAGGGTGAAGAACAGATCCTGGGAATTACACATAAGAAGATTATGTGTCCCTTGGGTCTGTTCCATCCTTCCCGTGGCTAGCTAAACCACTGCAAGAACACTTATGTGCCTAATCCTGCATATTTATGCTGTAGCAATAGTGTCCCCTACCTGTACTGGTTGGCGTTATAAGAACATGGAAATGAGATCTCAAAAGTGTATGTAAGGGAAAGGCTCTACTCCTAGTCTCTCTCTCTCTCTCTGTGGTTATAGACTAGAGCTTGGTTATAGGTTGAAGGCATGTGGTTATAGGACTGGGTCTGGCTTGGCCAGGATGCTGGTCAAGTGCTGGCAGCAGGTTCTCTAAAGCCAGGAAAGGAATAGGAGATTTTAACTGGAAAGCAGTGATTTGGTAGCATCAACACACTCTTCACCTTGGGAAAAGCAGGCATCGAATCCTGGAGAGGTCAAGCCTAAATAATAAAATCCAGATGCCAGCGATGGGGAAGAAGGCAGAGTTAACAGAGCCCGACAGTTAGAGCTGTGAAGGCCTGCCTTCTAAATGAGATCAAATTGGTACCAGCGTTCCTGCCTGAATACTAACTGATGTGTGAATTTCACCTTTTCAAGTCAGCAGTTTAATGTAGGTGATGTGTGTGCGTATCGTACTATCCTAAGGGCCAAAGTCAGGGTGCACTATTATGAATGAAGGCATTTGTGGAAGATTGATGCAAGTCTTCAATTCTGGGTAAACGAAAAAAATGGTTGTTAGTCCCAGGGAAATTTGAAGGGGAGCTAGTTTGGCAGACAAGTGGGTGAATCTGATTTTGGATAAGCTAGTAGCTTGCAGGAAGAGCGATAGGATGTAATTGAGAAAACCGAAAGAAGCTAACAATCATAAATTGCCATTATTTATGAAAACTGAAGGAAAACTGGGTTACCAGCCCCGGTGCCAACCCATCTTCTAAAAAGTGCCTGGCCTATTAGAAAGCAAGGACTGGCATTTGTGCAGTGATGGCCGATCTCAAATTCCATGCCGAGTGTTGTGTGATGCCGCGGGCTCTAATGATAATTGAACGGCTTGCAGTCTTGGGCCTCGTCCTCCCTACATGGATTCCCTTTGGTTCTTATTTTCAAAATAAGAAAAGTTCCAATGAATATTCTTCAAAGGTTTTGCTGAATTCAGAACAGGAGCTGTGTGTGTGGGTGACTTGGACCCCACTGTGAGCTTGATTGGGTGCCATTGACTTTCCTTAATTTGAAGAATAATTGTCCCTGAAATCTCTTCTCTGTTTTTTCTGTCTAAAATCACCATTAAATCCTGAAAATTAAACAAATACTCAGCCATAGTTGCTCTGGATGACAGGAGTCAAGCATATTTTAGATTGAGTTAGATTACATATCAGCTTCCTACTTGGTGAAAAGTTGAGCCCAGTGAGTTTCAGTGGTGATGTGGGGCATCAAGCCCACCTGGTTCAAGGAACCAGATTTACTCTTCTGTATGGAACAACCAAACAACTGAATGAAATATAGGAAACAACAGTTTTGAAGACGTTGGACATCAAGCAATGAAGGACAGTGATCCCTGTGAAATAGGAAATCAATGAGGTGAACTGCTTCAGCTTACTGAGAGTTTTTAGAGTGTGGCCTGGGTAAGGGGATCCCAGGTGGAGTCATCAGTTAAGGGGACCAATTTGGGAGAAGGGAGAGATGGGTAGCTAGAAGGTGTGGGACAGACTACAGCTGACCCTTGAACAATGTGGGTTTGAATTATATGGGTCCACTCATAAGAGGATTTTTTTTTTTCCTGAAAGAGTTTTATTATTTCCATTTGGTCCATGGCTTGGGAGAAGGTTCCAGGGTGGTTAGATAACTGCCTAGTGGCTCAACAGAAGCCTGACACCAGAGGGTCACCAGAGGGACCCCTCCAGGGCCACTGGGCTTCAGAGGCTCCTAGTCTTGCAAATGGAGGTTGACCAAGAAGCTGACAGGGGAGGCCTCCACCTCAATGCATTAATTCTGAGCAATCTGGGAACTCACAGTTGATCAACAATAAAGAGTTAAGCTCAAAAATTGTGTTGGCTGGTCTGGAAGGTAGAGGATGGCTCAGAAGATGGTCCCCAGAGGTTGTAACTGGAAAAGAGGTTGGAGAGTGGTTGGACGCTGGAAGAAGGGACATCCCTGGATCTGTTCTGTCCAAACACTGTTTGTTTTCTTTTTTAGAAGAAAATATTAGAATATTTATTTGTTTTCAAGATACAGAAGGAAATTCTTCTCTTTTTTAATTTAAATTTTAGTTAGTTAACACATAGTGCAACATTGGTTTCTAGAGTAGAATTCAGTGATTCATCACTTACATACAGTACCCAGTGCTCATCACATCCAGTGCCCTCCTTAATCCCCATCCCCCATCTGTCCATCTCCCACCCACCTCTCTCTATCAACTCTCAGTTTGTTCTCTATTGTTAAGAGTCTCTTATGGTTTGTTTCCCTCTCTCCTTTTTCTCCCCTTCCTGTATGTTCATCTGTTTTCATTCTTAAATTCCACAAATGAGTGAGATCATATGGTATTTGTCTTTCTAGGACTGACTTATTTTGATTAGCATAATACACTCTAGCTCCATCCACATCGTTGCAAATGGCAAGATTTCATTTTTTTGATGGTTGATTAATATTCCATTATATATATATACCACATCTTCTTTATCCATTCCTCAGTCAATTGTCCAAACACTGTTGAAGCAAGAGGCAGATCCATGGGACCACTGGGAACACAGCCTATAAGCAGATTTTTTTTTACGGTCCAGTACTGTAAACATATTTTCTCTTATGATTTTCTTTTTTTTTTTTTTTAAGATTTTATTTATTTGATAGAGAGAAAGACAGCCAGAGAGGGAACACAAGCAAGGGGAGTGGGAGAGGGAAAAGCAGGCTTCCCGTTGAGCAGGTCCCAGGACCCTGGGGTCATGACCTGAGCCAGAGGCAGACGCTTAACGACTTAGCCACCCAGGCGCCCCTTCTCTTATGATTTTCTTAACATTTTCTTTTCTCCAGCTTACTTTATTGTAAGAATACAGTCTATAATACATAACAAAATATGTTAGTTGACTGTTTATGTTATGGGTAAGGCTTCTGATCAACAGTAGGCTATTAGTAGTTAGGTTATTGGGGAATCAGAAATAATAGGGGAATTTTCAACTGTGTGGGGTTCAGCAGCCCTAACCCTTGTATTGTTCAAGGGTCAAACACATTGGATAGGAAAAAGTTCCAGAAAATTCTGGAAATCCACAAAACGTTTTCTCCCTTGAGTATTTTGACACAGTACTGATCAGCATGCACATGTGAAGAAACCGCCTTTCCCTGGAGAAAGAACCCTCTTAAGGGATTAGTGGAAACAGTACTCAGTGCTTCTACAGAGCCTGCCTCCTCCTATCAGCGAGACTGGAAAACCTTATGATTCACAGGACACCGAGTAGAATCCTCAGAAGGGCCTTGCTTCAATGATGGGACAAAATTAGTCCTAGACTCAGACATCTGGGTTGTTTCCTGCTTTATTCCTAGTGATATTAACCTCAATTATTTGGTTATAGTGGTGTCTACCAGGCTGAACTGACTCTTTTCTTCCTTTTCAAATACTATTCCTTAAAAGTAAGTTATTTAATCCAGACCACACTCAAAGGGAAGAGAATTAAACTCCGTTTTCTGGAGAAAAGAGTGTCAAAGAATTTGTAGACATAGGTTAAAACCACCAAGAGTGATTAATAATTATTTGGGGAGAGATTCGTTAAGCCTTATGCACATATCCTGTTTCTCCTTAAAATTTTACACACTGATTTTATCATTCATCAGTGCATGTTGCCTTACAGGAATTATTACTTGGGTGTTTTAATAGTGATTTTTCTATTTCCTTCATGCCTTCTGTATTTATTAAGTGGAATTCTTTTGTAAGAAAGACTTGTTTCTTTTTCCCTCATTTATTTATTTAGTCATTTACTTATGTCAGTCTGGACTCACAGATATTCATTTTGTTCTCTTAGTCATAATCTAGTACCACTGTTATTTATCTTGGGGCTCAAATTGTCCCAGCTTTGAACACTGGGTGATTTTACAGGTTGGTTCCTCTGTCCTTTTGACATGTTCCCATCTCTCTCTCTTTTTTAAAGATTTTATTTATTTATTTGAGAGAGACAGTGAGAGAGAGCATGAGCAAGGGGAGGGACAAAGGGAGGGGTAGAGGAAGAGGGAGAAGCAGACTCCTTGCTGAGCAGGGAGCCCGATGTGGGGTTTGATCCCAGGACCCCGGGATCATGACCTGAGTTGAAGGCAGACACTTAATGGACTGAGCCACCCAGGCACCCCCCATCTCTCTCTTTAAAGCACTTCTTACCCTTTGGCACAACCAGACACTCTAGGCTCATCTTTTATTACTCAGCTCTAGAGTTAGCCACTTCTCCATTGGAGCCCTGGCTCTTTTCATTGGAGAATGGTAGAAGCCAATATGTAGACCTAAGGGTGCTGGTTATAATCAAGGTGTCATTGCATCTAGGCCATCTCAGAAGATAGAGCTAGGAAATATATGCATATATCCTAGCCCAAGTACATACACACACACACACACACACACAATTTATGTATATTACATACACACACATATATAATGTGAATGCATCATACACATATGTGTAAGTGTGTGTATAAACATTAATTCACACTGATATCACCAATTCTAATCCAACACTACAGGATTCTTTCTAGCATTCCCTGCCCTGCTTATGAATAACTTCATTCTCTAACAGTAAGAAATCTGGTTCTCTTTAGTTATAATACATTTACTTATTTGTTCAATTGTATTATACACATAAATTAATTTCAGAATTGCTAACCTGCATTATGGTGTCCCTGAAAGAAACAAAATAACCAACTAGAGTATAGTACTTATGAATAGTTCTTTTTTTCCTTAGCTTTACAGTATCCAGCCAAAAATTTATTCTCCAAAGTCACTTAGTTAATACCTTTTTCCCCCATTCCCTTCAGTGAGGTTATGTCACATGTTTGCAACACTATTAGATTTATTTGTCATAGTCTACATTTTCCTCTGGTTGCTGGCAATGAATCTATCTGCCCAAACTTTATATAGACCCTTCTGAGCCCTCATCTCAACTAGGCTTTGACTCGGGACTTCTATGTTTATCCTTACTGAGTCTAGTTTCAGTAAGAATCCTGCTAAGTAGGTTTACAGAAAATCCCCTGACTTGATATCTGACCAAGTTCTCCATCCCCCACCTTTGATGTCTGTCTTGACTTGCCATTAGCACAAATTTTGCCAGGACAGCTAGGCAAGAAACCTGCTACCCTTGATGGCTCCTCTTAGTAATTTTCTATCCACTGACTCCCCTCACTCTGCTCATTGGCTATAAATCCATAGCTGTCTCTGAATTCAAAGTTGAGCCTAATCTCTCCCCTTTTGAAATATTTTTATCACCATAGTCTTGAATAAAAACTTACCATTTGAACAAGGGTCAGAATAATTTTCTCTTTAATATTGCCCTGCCATCCTACTTGAGTTTTTAAAATTTGCATATAGTAAAATTCACCCTTTGTGGTGTATTTTTCTGTGGGTTTTGAAAAAATGCACAGAGTCAGGTATCTGAAACTGTAGTAGAGAAGAGTTCCATCACCCTAAAAATTTCCTTGTGCGGTCCATTTGTCATCAGTTCCTCTACCTTCAAACTTTGGCAACCAATGATCTCATATTATTCCCTTTTCCATAATGTCGTATAAACAGAATCATATGAATGTCGCAGGTAGACTCTAGCAATTTTTATTTGGTGAAATGCATGTCAGATTCACCCATGTTGTTATGTTAACCAATAGTTCATGAATTTTTATTGCTGAGTAGCAATCCTTTGAATGCATATACCGTAGTTTGTTGATCCATTTATCTGTTGAAAGATATCTGGGTTATTTCCAGTTTGGGACAATTATGAATACAACTTCTATAAATATTTGTATAAAGATTTTTGGGTGAACAGAAATTTTTAATTCACTCGAGTGAATGCTTAGGAGGGGATTGCTAGGTAATATGGTAAGTATATATTTAGCTTTACAAGAAACTCCTAAATTATTGTCCAAAGTGACTATACCACTTCACATCCCACTAGCAATGTATGCAATTTTTGTTGCTCAATATTCTCACTAGCACTTAGTGATGTCGGTTTTTGTGTGTGTATAGGGAGGGGTAAAAAAGTTTCCCCTACCCTCTTGTGTTCAGTACTGGAACCTGTGAATTAATTGAAAAAAAGACAGATTAACAGGAGAAAGGTTTATTTTGCATGCATATGGAGCCTTCATAGAAAAGAAGTAAAAACCCAAAGAAGCAGTTAGACTCAGAGACCTATATACCATTTTATCAAAGGGTGATAAAGTGTGGGGAAGAGATTAGACAAAGGAAAAGAGAGTTTGGGTTTTTGGGGGAGGAAGGTAAGTGGTGGGAAAGTGACTAGGAAATATACAGTAAATAAGGATTTTTCAGTAAGGTTTGTTTTACAGACTCAAATCATTTCAAGTGATATATTTCCTTTACAAAAGGGAAAATTATGCCCTGTTTCTGGCAGAAAGGAAAAGGGTAGAGAGTTCCTCCTGTGTTTGCTATTTCTTAATTGCCTTCAGCTCAAAATTACCCTTAGGCCAAAGTGGCATATTTTAGGGTGGCATATTCTGATCCATTCAATTAGCCATTCCACTGCTTGTATAGTGATGTGTCTTTGTGGTTTTAATTTGCATTTCCCTAATGAGTGATAATGTTGAGCTTTTGTATATGCTTATTTGTCATCCCTCTATTTTATTTGGTAAATTTCCTGTTCAGTTTTTTTGCCCATTTTTTAGAGCGGGTTTTTGTTTGTTTTCTTATTGTCAGGTGTTAAGTGTTCTTTATATATTCTGAATACAAGTACTCTCTCATAAATATGATTATATGATTTAAAAATATTTTCTTCCAGGGGCATCTGGGTGGCTTAGTCAGTTGAATGCCCAACTTGGTTTCAGCTCAGGTCATGATCTCAAGGTCCTGAGATTGAGCCCCGAGTCAGGGTCTGTGCTGAATGTGAAGTCAGCTTGAGATTCTTTCTCACTCCCTCTCCCTCTCTCTCTGCTCCCTCCTGTGCTTGTGCTCTTTCTCTTTCTCTCTCTCTCTCTCAAATACATACATACATACATACATAAAATCTTTAAAATATTTTCTGCCAACCCTTGATTTATCTTTTCATTCTCTTACCAATTCTTCCACAAACAGAAGTTTAAATTCTGACCAACTGCAGTTTGTCAATTTTTCTTTTATGGGTCATGCCTTTGATGTCACGTTTAAAGAAACTCATTGTCAAACTTAAAGTCACCAGATTTTTCTCCTGTTTTCTTCTAGAAGTTTTACAATTTTCCATTTATATTTACTAGCCATTTTGTGTTAATTTTTGTATAAAGTGTGTGGTATATATTGAGGTTCATTTATGTTGCGTAATTACTCCCAGTTTTTCTGATACCATTTGTTGAAAGGACTATCCTTTCTCCATTGAATTGCTTTTGTACACTGTGTGAGGGCAAATACAAATATAAATAAATTCTCCCTCATACCAAAAGAGGAAGAGAACTCGTTGCTCTCCTTTCTATTTAGCATTTCCTTTAGAAAATATGAAAATGTAAATGCTCTCTTTGTTTGTTTGTTTGTTTTTAATGCATTTTAGTCCTTTTAAGAGCTAAATAAGCCTCTTGCCAGTTTTACATTCCAGAGGTTTCTTTCTTGAGAATGCTGGGCTATCTCTTTGAAATGCAAAGATCAAGAAGGATGACCTTGTCTCTCTGTCTCTGTGGGAGTTTTAGCTTCAGTGTTTGACCCCAAGTTGTAACTTTCTGTTATAGAGATATGAGAAATTTTATTTTTCCTTTTTGATAAAAACAATTAACATGTATGTAATGGATTGTATCTGCTTTGCTATATAAAATGGTGTGATTTCTTTCTGTCTTTATAATCTCCTTAGATGTACTTCCTATTCTGATTTAATGCTTATTCAATAATAAAACTGTTTTTTTCTTTTCTTTTCTACCTTTGTGGAAAAGTTTTTATGGGTTGGAAAAGATTTTATTTATATTACTAGATTTCTTCATTAATTTTCAAGAATCAATTACCTATATTTGTATAGTCTATTTTTGGGCTGTTTGTTCTGATGACTATAGCTTTATAGTATGTCTTAAACTAGATAGTCTGCTCTTTAACTTAGTTTGTTTTCAGAATTGTTTGAGTTGTCCTAGTTCCTTTGCATTTCTATATAAATTTTAGAATCTTCTTGCTGGTGTTTACAAAAAAGGGAGGGGGACTAGGATTTTTATTGGATTGTGTTGAATCTCCAATTCAAATTGGGGAACAATGATGTCTTAACAACACTGAGTATTCCAATTCATGATCACAGTGTAGTGCTCCAGTTATTTTGGTCTTGTGGGAACAAATTTTGCCATTTCAAGGTATGCCTCTTTAACATATTATTTGAAGTTTTTTTTTTAAAGATTTCATTTATTTATTTGAGAGAAAGAGAGAGAGAGAGAACACAAGGTGGGGGGGAAGGGGTAGAGGGAGAGGGAGGAGCAGACTCCCCACTGAATAGGGAGCCCGATGCAGGGCTGGATCACAGGACCCTGATGTCATGACCCCAGCTAAAGGCAGATGCTTAACTGACTGAGCCACCCACGCACCCCTAAACTGGTCATTTTTAAGAAACTGTAGACACAAGCAAAACTGAAAACCAAACAGAGGTTACACTTTTATAAGAGATATTTACATATATAAGGGAAATCTCCATTTGTAAGTATGTCTCCCTCTGTACCAGGAAGAGTGGATGACTCTAAATCTCAAAACATGGGTTTCCTGGGTAGCTCAGTTTTAAGTGTCTGCCTTAGGCTCAGGTCATGATCACAGGTCCTGGGATCAAGCTCCGCATCGGGCTCCCTGACCCTGGGATCAAGCTCCGCATTGGGCTCCCTGCTTGGTGGGAAGCCTGCTTCTCTCTCTACCATTCCCTCTGCTTATGTTTCCTCTCTCACTGTCTCTCTCTCTGTCAAATAAATAAATAAAATCTTAAGAAAAATAAATACATCTCAAAACATTTATCTATGGAGAAGGCAAGGACTTAATCTGCATAACAACCTTACCTGTGTTTACCTTGATTTTCTTGGTGACTTCCCATAACTGACTCCCTAACCCCAACATTAGCTTTGGTCTTTAGCTAGAGATGGTATTTAAGGTGATTGTTTCAGCCATTTTGGGGAGTTACTTAGTTTTCCTGGGGCTTTCCCATGTATATAGGAGACATACATGCTATTAAACTTTTGTTTGATTTTCACCTATTAATCTGTCTCATGTCTATTTGATTCTTAGACCAGCTAGAAGAACCTTGAAAGACAGAGTAAAATGTTTTCCTCCTCAGCAGTCTTTTATGTTCCTTTTATCAGTTTATTATAGTTTTTAGCATACAGATCCTGCACATATTTTGTTAGCATTTAAACTGGCAGACCTTTTCTCACTTTGGGGGAGGGGGTCATAATTATGCAATTTCTCCTTATCTTATCTCTTTACTAGTTATGCTCAGTCTGTATACTTTCTGATGATGTATACTTTCTGATGAATTTTATAATCTAAATTATTTTACTTATTTTAATTAAATTTGATATCATTTCCTATTCTAATAAAATAGATCAATACTGTCTACTAAGCACTTTGTAATTGTAAAAAAAATTGGAAACAACCCCAATGTATTTGAGCAAGGTAAATGAAAAGATTGTGGTATATTTATGTGTATTAAAAGCTAAACTGAAGCATATTAAAATTTTGAAGTTTATTTGAACAACTATCATTTTGAACTGGGCAACATGAAACAAAAAGTTGTTAGGAGTATTCCACCAACAGGGGCTAGAGGTAGAGAAGACACAGAATCAGAGCAAAGAAATTATTTGATTTGCTATAGCTTAAGTGATTGCATTATTTGGGAAAAACTAGTTTGCTGTTGGTAATTGGTTGTTCTTCTTAACCTTGAGGCATTCATAGAAATTAACTCTGGGTTAAGTTTTGGTTTGCTTATAAGGCTACCAAGGCATTTGAGCCACCTCAATCTAATGGCATCCTTGTTTACTTTACCATGTGATCAACATTACTTGGCAGTTAAAATGAATAAGATATGTATCAACATAGATGGATTTAAAAAACATATAATCTTAAGTAAAGAAAAAAAGGTAGTACAACAATGCATATAGAGTTACACTTAGAGAAATTTTTAAAAATCATACACAGAAGATAAGAGTCCAGATTGTAGGTACACACATTGGTGGAAAGGATCCACATTTAATCCATAATAGGGGTGGGGTCCAGGAAGCTCAGTAGGAACAGGGATTAAGAACTAAAGATAGTTACCCAGATGGTGGTGATATAGTTATAATATGTTGTTTCTTTTTAAATGAAAAGTTAAATTTTGTACTGGAAGAATGAAGGAGGGGAAATCGGAGGGGGAGATGAACCATGAGAGATGATGGACTCTGAAAAACAAACTGAGGGTTCTAGAGGGGAGGGGGTTGGGAGGATGGGTTAGCCTGGTGATGGGTATTAAAGAGGGCACACTCTCCAATAATGAATCATGGAACACTACATCAAAAACTAATGATGTAATGTATGGTGATGAACATAACATAATAAAAAAAAAAGAGGGAGACATGTATCAAAAAAAAAAAAAGGTTAAATTTTGAATCAAATATGACAAAGCACATTTATGAAGTCTGGATATATGGTATAGGCCTGGGTATATGCTGAATTTTAATTTTTTTCCTAATAAAAAATGAATGAAAACAAAAAAAGCATGAACAACAACAACAAATAACAACAACAACAAATAACAAGCCATAGTGTTAAAGAAAATTCTGGGAATTGGGAAGTATAAACATTAATTAGAAGTGACATTATCTATAGCAGCCTTGCACTGAAATTTGGATAATGGAGCAAAATAGTCCAGAAGTAGTTTCTATTATAAAGATGAACCTACTGTGTCCTGAAGGAAATAACACAAATCAATCATAAATGAGTTTCTCACCCTCATTCCCACAATACATGATGTTGAGGTATCTGTTTGGCAATTAGAAAAATATAAATGATCTTCCCTCAAGCCTACACCATACACCTAAATACATTCTAGGGAAAATAAATAATTATCAAAAGAGAATGTCACAGAAAATCTTTAAGAAAATAGCATTGGTTATTTGTTGGATTTTTGGAAAGATAGTTATTTTCTAAATCTGAATGCAGGAGAATTCATAAAGAAATAGAGTGACTGACTTAGCTCCATTTGTATTTTAAAATTTGGATACAATAAATACACATTAGTGAAATGACAAGAGAGATAAAAGCCAGGAAAGTGTGGCAACTATTGGAATTTATAAAATCATTTAGGTGTAATAGATAAATATGTAAAGGACATGACAGATAATTCTCAGCAATGAAACTACAATCTCTAAACAAACATGAAGAGTTCAACCTTCTATGGAAGAAATACCAAAAATGATGTATAATGCCAGAATATTAAATTAACGAAAAAGGGGTAATATGTAAAGCTAGTGAGTGTGCTGGTGTTCTCAGATATTGTTGGTGGGAATAAAAACAGACACAGGGGGCGCCTGGGTGGATCAGTCGTTAAGCGTCTGCCTTCAGCTCAGGTCATGATCCCAGGGTCCTGGGATCGAGCCCCACGTCGGGCGGGCTCCATGCTCCGCAGGAAGCCTGCTTCTCCCTCTCTCACTCCCACTGCTTGTGTTCCCTCTCTCACTGTGTCTGTCTCTGTCAAATAAATAAATAAAATCTTAAAAAAAAAAAAAAAACAGACACAATTATTCTGGGAAATAATTTGGACAGAGATGACAAGAACCATGAAAATATTCATAACTTCTTGTAATTTATCTTAAGGAAATGAAAAATATATAAATGTTAACATATGTGAAGTTGTTCATCATGCCAATATTCCTAATGCTGGAAAATGGAAAATGGGAAACAATGTAACAGATACCAATGTGAGAATGATAAATTAATGAGTATAGATACATATGAAAGACAAAAATAAAATTAAAACAGGATAAAAGCTGTTTGTTTTCCATGATTCTTCTCAACTTCATATTAGGTTAAGCATAGCAGTCTACAGAACTTGTCTACATGATTATCCTCTGACTGTAATTTACTCAATCACTTCTATAATATTGACTGTTAAATTTTTGAATGTTCATGTTTGAATTTAAACTGAGTGTTAGCATTTTAAGAAATCACATTTAGTATCAATTACTGAAGATTTATAACTTGTGAATGATTTAATGTCTTTACACAGTGCTAGTGTATGAATGATTTAATTTCCTAACACAGTATCTTTATTGTTAACAAAATACTTGTCTCATAAAACAAAACCACAAGGTATTGCCTATATTAACAGCTTTTTCCTGTCCTGTTTGTGCCAACAGCAGAGACATTCCTTCCAGTAATCATGACTCAGCATAGTCCACAGGGGAGCTAGAGTGAGGAGGCATTCCAGCAAAACCAGTTCTGTTCCAGAAGTAGGGTCTACTACCCCCAACCAGGAAAAGCTGAAGAAAATATACTGCTTCCTGGTTTTGGAAGATTTTCAGCCTGTTCCCTTTCAGTCCGAAACAAGTTCAAGCATGGAGGTTGAGAAGCTGGGAGGATTTCAGCGAAGTACCACCACCGTTATCTTTCTAGGTATCCAGTGTTCCACGCTCTAACTTGAAGGGCTCCTGAGTGCCCTGGGAAATTGAAAGGGGATTACCCACAAAGAACCTCAGATAGTGAATTGTAGTCTGCACTTCACTTTCATATACTTTAGCACTTACATTCGAGATACATATATTATATAAAATAACTTGAATATACATTCCTTGGATAGATTGCTGCTTCAATCTCAATAAATATTCCAAGGATGGTTAATTCATATATGATTAAATGTCATACTTCATAGACTGTGACTACAAGTATTGCTCCTGGGTAGGGACTTGAGGATATGGTGGGTTTTAAGGGAGTAGCCCAGGTGCACCAGGAAGTAAATCTGGACCCTTGGCACTCAAGTTATCCCAAGAAAAATACCAAGTCCCCAGCAAAGCAAAGGACCAGAGGAGAGGCAGACCCAAACAAATCCAGCAAATGGGATAATGGGCAGCCCAGGGGAAAATCAGGGAACGAGAACTATCCAACACCTTGCTCCTTATTCTTACTGCAGGAAACCCAAAACAATGGTAAAACCTCAAGAGTTAGTGGGGAAAAATCTCGCCAAAATAAGGGCTGAATTTCCCACCAGTCCAGCAGGATAGGGGCTCAGAATCAAAATTAAGTAGATTTATAGAAAAATAAGACATATGACATTTCTTGCATGCCTGAGTTTGTAATCTGAGGTTAATAACTACTACAATTGAATTAGGATATTAAATTTTACTGCTACATAGCATGTTTAGTTATAATGGTAACGAGTGCCCCTTAAAAATAAAATTCCAGAATGTCCTTCTTAATTCCGAGAAAAATTTTCCAAAATGGTGAACTGGTAAGTTTATCACACTCACACACAGACACAAAAACACACACATAGAAAACAACTCTAAAAATATATACAAGTCTAGGGAGTCTATTGAAATGGAAACTTTTCTCTCTTTTTCCCCCCTAATTTTCTGTAATATGGTTATTTTGTAATAGAAAATAAAGGAAATGAAATATAAATATTAGGGGCACCTGGGTGGCTCAGTAGGTTAAGCGTCTGCCTTCCACTCAGGTCATGATCCCAGGGTCCTGGGATCGAGCCCCACATCGGGCTCCTTGCTCAGAGGGGAGCCTGCTTCTCTCTCTCCCTCTGCCTGCAGCTCTCCCTGCTTGTGCTCTCTCTCTTGCTAGATCTCTCTCTCTCTGTCACATAAATAAATAAATAAAATCTTTAATAAAAAAAGAAATATAAATACTAATGTGAGTACATTAAGATAATGAAAGGAAATTACTTCATAGGCTCTAAGTATTAGAGGAGGTTTAGTGAGAATATAGTTCCAATCTACAGATGAGAGACTGACACCCACATACTACAAATTACCTGTGGTGGTTTTAGGCATTGCCTTAAATTCTTTGTCAGTTCTCCCATTGAGAGGTCTGAGGCCCTGTGTCCTTGCTTTGAGTTTGAGTGACTTGCAACTGCTTGGTTCAAGAGTGTGGGAGAAGTAATGTTCTAAGACTTCCAAGAAAATGTCATAAATGTCCATGCAGGTTCTACTTGGTTCTCTTGGCACATCTGCCCTAGAGGAAGCCAACTGCCATTAAGAACTCTATTGCTCTGACACTGCCAGCTGGAAAGGCCATGTGTAGGTGTTCTCGGTGTTCTAGATGATTGTCCCAGCTGAGCTCCAAGCCAACAACCAGCATTAACTGCTAAGTGAGGCATCTTGGTCACCCAGCTTGGCTGAGCCATTAGATGATTCTAACCCCAGTCAATGTGGGAGTTCAATGGCAGAAAAGACCCCAAATGAGATCTGTCCAGCCCACGCCTTTCCCAAATTTCTGACCCACAAAATTTGAGGAAAGTAAAATGGTTGCTTTAAGCTACTAGGTTTTACAGTCATTTGCTATGTTAGAATAATAATTAGAATCCCCAAGGTCATGGGGCTAAGGGATTGAGAAATAGGACTTAGGCTAGAACCTAACTTCTCATTCCCACCCTTCCTGGGTTCCAAAGGAATGAGATGGGACATTTGAATAAAACACATGTATATTTTCACACAGTCATAGTTTATTTCTAAGTTTGGCACTGGTGTGAAATTCCGTAATGTTGTTGGAGTACCATGAATTGCTCCCTACATGGTATCAGGGGCTGTTAAACACAGGGTTGCATCCAAGGAAGGTATGGTGGGTGGGAAAAGACATGCCAACTTCATTGTATTCCTATATTTTTGGAGGACATATGTTGCTGGAAAAATGATAGGTGTACGAAAAGAATGTGAAGTCATTGAATAAATGTTAATCTTTAAGTGATATTTTAATTATTGTACAGTATAAACATACCATTTGTGTGTGTGTGTGTTAAGATACAAAATGAAACCAAATAAAATTGTGAATCTGTCATAGTCCTCTTTGGGAATGTCTCAAGTGACCAAAGGAGCGAGTCTTGGGCTTGAGATCTTTTCATCTTGAAAGAATTTATACCAGAGGAATTGGCTAATGCTCTGTATTGGGTTAAATGATGGTCCCCAAAAAGATATATCTATGTCCTGATCCCCAGACCTGTGAATGTGACCTTATTTGGAGAAAGGGTCTTTGCAGAAGGAATTTAGTTAAGAATCTCGCGATGCAATCATCCTAGTTTATTCAGGTGGTCCCTAACTCAAATGACAAATATCCTTATAAGACACACAGAGAGGAGAAAAGAAAAAGGTAATGTGAAGATGGAGGTGGAGATTGGAGACTTGCGGCTATAAGCTAAGAACTGCCAAGAAACACCTGGAGCCAATGGGATCTGGACACATCAAGCTTTAGTCCTGACTATACCCTAGAGACTTCAGAGGAAACAAGGTCCTGCTGACACCTTGATTTTGGACTTCTAGACTCCAGAACTGTGAGAGAGTAAATTTCTGTTGGTTCAGATTGTGGTAATTTGTTACAGCAGCCCTAGGGGACAAACATAAGCTCCATGGGAGAGAGTTCTGGGGGAATTGAAGGAGCAAGGCCAGTCTGTCAGGGGTAACCATGATGGCTGGAGCATTACATCTACACAGGCAGGTATGGGACAGCAGTCAGGTTCTCACTGGAATTTCTCTGTAAAACCTAGGCATTTTTGGCCTCAGGCTGTATCATTCCACTAGGCATGACCAGTTAGGACATCCCGATCATGGACTGTTTATTTGTATGTCTCCTCAGTTGGATTGTGTACTTCTAAAGGCCAAGAGCCTTCTTTTTTTCTCTCAGCGGAAATTATTGAACAATTGTTATGTGCTCCACTCTGTGCTAGCTGCTGATATAAAATACCAGGTAACACATAGCTCTTGCTTTCAAGATGCAAGCAGATCTTGGATGGTATACCACTTTGCATTCAACTAACGTATGCTGAATGAAGGAAAGAAATATGGACAAAAAAGCTTGGAGGAGTGGACGGATTATACTGAGAAAGCCTGGGTGCAAACTGTAAACTTGCATAAGATACTTATCTCAATTTCCTTAGCTGCAAAAATGGGGAAAATAATCCCTACTTCATAGGGTTGCTAGGATGATTACCATATACATATATAATGTCATTAATGAATGAGAATCTAATGTTCCAGCAAAGTTTCAGTGTATCTATCCATGCCCAAAAAAGGTAATACATTCTATCTTGCATCAATGATATCTAGTACTTTTCTCATGTATTTTTACTTAGTGTGTCATTTGATTTTTCTCCAGCTTCCTAATGTAGGCAGGACAGGGAGGGGAGGGGTCTCAGGTGGGGCACAAGAGCAGGAGACTAAAGTCACAGAAGAACAGGGTGGTGGATGGTGAAGCTAGACTAAACCCCAAGACTGCCTGTCTCCCAGAACCCTGTATTTACCACCACAGCCATGCCAGGCACACTGAGTGAAAACAGTCCCTTCCAGGATATGGGGTGGTCTGCTCACAGTTACAGATAAATATGACTCATTTTCCTCAAGAGTCCATTTTGCCCCCAAATTTGGAGAACTCTATGTCTGCAAAATATTACAACAGGGCTTCATTTTAGAGTAGAATGGAAAAAAAATGATCATTATCATCCTAACAACTAGTGCTTATGTGCACCAATCTCTGTTCTAACCGCTTTTAAAATAGGAACTCTATTCTTGTAGCAATTCTTACTATTCTCACAGCTAGGTTCTATCACTTCCCCCATTTTACGCATTAAGAAGCCAAAGGAATAAAACGGTTAAGAGGCTTGCCCAAAGTCACATAGCTAGTTGGTAGCAGAGCTGGGATTTGAACCAAGGGGGTCTGGCTCTAGAGGTCCCAATTTTAATGATTTTGTTATGAACAATTAGACAAAACATGAAAATTCAAAGGCATTTTATCTTTTTTGATGACCCGATGGCATACGGGCTATGGTTATTCTGTTGTTTACTGTGTGACTGCATACAGAAGTGATTTTTTTTAAAGATTTATTTATTTATTTGACAGAGAAAGACACAGCGAGAGAGGGAACCCAAGCAGGGGGAGTGGGAGAGGGAGAAGCAGGCTTCCCGCCGAGCAGGGAGCCCGATGCGGGACTCGATCCCAGGACACCGGGATCATGACCTGAGCCGAAGGCAGATGCTTAACTACTGAGCCACCCAGGTGCCCCATGGAAGAGATTTTTAAGGACCACTTGTGTGTGTGTGCGTGCGTGTGTGTGTGTGTGTGTGTGTGGCACACATGCATGTGCACGTGCATGAGTGAAAGAGAGTGAGCATTTCACAGTGTGTGCAATTTTAGCTGGATTAAAATGGGAAGACTATTAACAAGTTATTTTTAAATGCAGCAAAGATCAGGAGGCGTACTAGAATGAAATTCCGCGGTGTGAGGCTGATTGGCAGGCCATGTCATGTGGGAAAGTTCATAATCTCGTCTTTATCAGCACAGGTTGCAAAATGCCTGGGAGCTGTGGCCCCAAACCCATAGTCTGGAGCTATAATTATTCAAGAAAAAAAAAAGTAATTGGAAATGTGATAAGCGACGATTAGAAGGCCTATTTCAGGAAGAAAACGAACAGAATGAGCAGATGCCAATTGCGGCGACTTTTTGAACAAGGGTGGACAGACTGGTTGAAATGAAAAGTTTCCTGTCTGTCACCTAGGGGAGGGATTTCCCTCAGGACCGCAGCGTCAGTGTGTCGTCTGCAAAGGGAGCTTACAACAAAACCCACTGCCATAAAACAGAACCTCCCGAGCACAAAGAGTGCCTGCATTCAAAAGCTGATGACCAGTGCAAGAGCCCGCATCCCTGCTGAGGGCACTTGGAGACTTACTGCCAGCCAGGAAGGCTCCTGACCTTGCAGTAGCCAGCACTGAAATAACCCGGGCAAAACGGAGCCTGCGAAGGGGGTCAGAAGACCTTGGCTCCTGTTTTGGCTGAAGCGCTTGGGCTGGAGCCCAGAGTCCATGTGCCTTTGAGGAATGACTCTCTCTCTCTCTTGGCTCCCTTATGGCCAACTCCCTCCCCTCCAGTGCAAACTGCATTTTCCTCTTCCATATTTTAGGCTAACAAAGAATCAGGATCTGGAGCATGCCAGAGGCTCCCCCATCCTGTCTTACACCAGCTTTATCCTGTGTTCAAGGAGGGAGTGTGGGCTCTGGAGTCTCATTGCTTCAGTTCAAATCCCAGCCTAAAGATTGCTAACTGTGGGACTCTTAGGAATAGCTCACTGTCTGCCTCAGCGTCCTCATCGCTAACATGGAGGTAAGGCTACCTCGCAGGTTTGTGGTGAAGATTAAAGCTGATAAAGAAGGTAAAACAGAGAATAGTGTTTGATGCTTCTGAATACCAATACATGTCAGTGATTGATACGGATTCACATTTGTGAAACCCTGGGCTTAAGGTGTTTTTTTTTTTTCCTCCTACTGCATGTTAAAATAAAAATAGACCCACTAAAACCATGTTTTTAAGGGTTGGCACAATCTGAAGTCATCTGAAGTACCAGTGTACATTTCACCCATTAGGCAACGCTGTCCACACATATTCATTTATCTTTCAATCGTTCTCATCAAGGCTTTAGACCACATTTATCCTGTGAGTGGAGAGCAAGTGGACAATAGAGATGCCTCCACTGAGCAAACAGATCCATGGCGGAGAGATGAGAACAATGACCATGCCATATGTAGATGGAATAGAACATTTCATCATGGTGCGGCCTCTCATTCCACTGGGCAGGCCAGTTTCCTCAGGAAACAATACAAGATGGAGAAAAGCACCAAGCATGATTCCAAATTATTATTCCAAATTATTCTAAATTCTAGGATAATTTGGCCTTGCACCCAGATTCTGCATCTGTGAGACCCTAGGCTTCTTTCTTGAGTTCTCTCAGCATGACTTCTCGTCTGTAAAATGGGCACAATATCTACCTCAGGGAACTAGTGGGGGATTAAATGTGATGACACAGCAGGTAGTGAATGAGCGTTCTCCTCAGATTGTCAATACACGGGGACAGAAACTTCCCTGTTCTACAGGTCTGTATCATGTGCCCAGATCTCTTCTGTGTTGTAAGTGCTTCCTAGGGTCTACCTCAAAATCTACCTCTTGGTGGAAGCAGCCATTGATGTACTAAACCAATTTAATGTTGGCCAATATGCATTGCAGGCTTTCCAAGTTCAAGACAATTCCAAAAACCTTTGCATGTATTCCATCACAATGCTCTTGTATAGGATGAGACCTGTTTTACATATTTTACCTATTTTACATATAATTAAACTGAGGCATGGAGAAGGTAAGTTATTTACCCAGGTCACATGGCTGGTAAATGCTAGAGCAAGTAACCACTAAAATTGCCAAGCTGCTAGTGAAGATAGGACGAAACCTCATGCCCACAGAGGTATAGGACAATATCATCTAGCTCGGTGATTCTCAGCTGGGAGCAATTTCATCCCCTAGGGGACATTTGGCAATGTTTGGTGACATTTTTGGTTGTCACAGCTGTGAGGTGGGTGCCAGGAACTCTGCCTGCAATGCATAGAACAGGCCCATTCCCCAAACAAAGAATTATCCAACGCAGAATGTCAGTAGTGCTTAGGTTTCTAAACCTCAGCATTATTACATTAAATATTTAGAATCTTAACTATTTAGAACTCAGTTGATAACTTAGAAGAAACCATAGAATCTCTCAGATTCCAAAACAGATAGCCCAAAGTTTGGGCAGCAAATTATATACATTGTTACCAGAAACCCTTCAAACAATGACCTGGAACTGACTGCCTAAGGCACATTCATCTGGTGATGCAGATAAACGGATTAAAATCCCCAAGCAGGATGCTGTGGCTAAGTAGAAAGGAAGAGGGAGGAACTATGACACATGACAGAAATCAAAAAGATATAGTCAACGGCCTGCTATATGAGGGAAGAAGAAGATATAAGAAACAGACATGAGCTCTTAGCAGCAGCGTTGGCTGTGCCAAGCCGTGGAAGAAGCAGTCATGTGGATGGAGGCAGTTCCTGGGACAGGCAAGATGGCGGCCGGGAGACGTAGAGACTTCATGCCCCGGCCACCAATGGCATCTGCTACATCTCATATTATGGATCTTTTTGCGCTTGATTTTTTTTTTTTTAAAGGACTCGAGTCTGTCAGTTGAAGGAGACAATATGGGAAATTTGGAGAGAATCTGTCTTGTGACTTTGGTGCATAAACTGTAGAATAACCAAGTTTTGAGGTTAAATGGCTTAATTACGATGAATGGGATCAGGAGGCAGGAAGCTGACCTGAGTATTTTTGCTTTATTCCATCTAATAAACATTTTATTTATATAAAAGACAAACAATGCATAGAATGAAAATAAGTGCTTGAGACATTTGATATAAGAAGAGTATATAGCATTCACATTCCTATTTTAATACATGAGTACTGCTGAAGTGTTCCATAAAAGAATAAAACTTTCCCTTTATGTATAGTAGTAAAAAAAATCAGTATTTTTAGGAACTACAGAATGTTATTCCTTGGTCTTTTTCTCGACAAAGAAAAAAGAAATAAAACAAGCCACAGTATCATCTGACACTACATTCCAGTTTAGGCTGATGACCACCCAGAAGTGATAAAGCTCTTTTGAATCTTGGAAAATCCCATTAATGGACCAGTATTCTAGAAATTCACCACTAGAGGTCGATGAGCAACAGCTATTGGGACAGCATTGACAAGCCCTAAGGTGCATGGAATTTCTGGGCACTTCCATGATATTGCTGCCAAGCTGTCCTGAACTCTCTCAGCCCACGCCCACTGAGCAAGGTGCCTATGAGGTTCACCTAATCCCAAATCTCAGCGTATCTGCTAAAACTTCAATGAGATGAGATCTTCCAAAATCCAAATGGAACTGATCTACTCACTGCCAGTCCTCTCTTATATTCCTATTTGGCTGAAAATAGGTAGCTTCAAAAACATTTTAGAAAAAGAGATTTTTTTTTGCAGCATTAACACTTATTTGTGGATTAACGAGTTCCTATGGAGTACTAAAGCTCATTCTTTATTCTTGCCCATGTGGACACAGACTTTCTAACTGCAAATGGGATTCTTGGGTCCCACATTCAAGTCCTCGCTGGCAAATCCTGCAAAGGGCGGGAAAGTTGGTATGGTGGAGAGAAAGATAACCGTGGCAAAAGCTTCTAGGTAAGAGCTGCCCTCCTTAATGCAGGGGTGGGGGGAAAGCTCTTAATATATAGAAAAAAATAGATTTGGTTTACCTGGGACCACTTAGAGGGGGTCCCCTTCAGTCCAAAAAAAAAAGACCAACTTTAAATCTTAACACCAGACTAGGAAAAGGGAGGGACTCGAACTCATATAGCCAGAGAATGACTGATGGAAAGTACATTTCTTACAAAAGGCCTTGCTTAGGGGCGGGTTTAATTCCCAGACTGGGGTGGGGCGGGCAGTGGAAAATGCAAATGTTTACATCGAGAAGTAAAGCAGCTTTGTAAGTGTGTCCACACCTTCGTTTTTTGAGTAATGAGGACTGGGGAAACGTGAAAACCATCCGTTATCTATCCTCACTTGTGGGATCCAGATTTTTTTTTTTTTTCCAAAATCTCCAAATATTTAAAAAGTGGCTCAATTTTGTCAAACACCGTTCTGGCCAAGCAAAACACATGTTCAGAGTGCCTGAGAAACAGTTCTGACCATGGCAGAATCCTTCTGACTAGGCCAAAATGTACCTGAGCATTCAGGAGCCCAGACAGATGGAACCCACGGGTGTTTGCATAGAAAGCTAGAGATTCAAACTAAGCCTGATGAGAAACCCAACACAATGAACCCCGCAGGGGAGATTTGTTCCCTTTAGGGAAAGTAGCATGGGAGAATAGTAGCATAGGTATGGGGGCAGGGGGTAGGGGATGGGGATTGAAGGAAAGAAAGAATGATCTCTCCTTAGTAGAATATGTGGCCATTTCATAAGTGGGGAAATTTGTCCTGATTTTTATGCCTGTGAAGCCTGCGAAGGTAAACAAATGGGGCTCAAAACTTTTAAGCTCTTAGAGATGGGGACAGGGTTTCTGAGCTGGTTGAGAAAGGTGGCTCACAAACCAGATGTGGGCTTGAAGCTCAAGTGAAAAGTCCAGGAGACACAGTGGCACACAGGAACCCCAGAATCTGGTCCCCCAACAGTGTGACTATAATTTCTGGCTCCATAGCCAGAAAAGGACCCCCCTCCCCCCCAGCCCCGTGCAGGGAATTATTATTTTGCAAAAGCGAGTGCAACGTGGCCACAGCAGGCTCTGAGACTCGGAGCCCCCTCCTAATGCAGAGCCCCCACCTCGCGTAGGCAGAAAACCAGCGCACGTGTTGGTTGTCAAGTGCTAATTAGCTGTCACGGATCCCCTTCCTTCTGTGCCTGGTTCCGGAGCTCTCCAAACAAACCAATTTCTCGGGATGTCTGATTTTATTTTCCTTGTCTCTTTCCAGAGTATGGCTGTATATATATAGATATAGACATATATAGATATATATAAAACAGAGCTATTCCATATTTATATACAGGCATTAATAAAGTGCAAATGTTATTGGCTATTGTAAAAATCAATATCATTTCCTGAGGAAGTGCTAACACAGCTTATCCTATGACAATGTCAAAGGCCTAGAACGCTTCATGTCACCCACTCCCGGCTGCCGGTGGTTCTGCTCATCCCCACCGGCTTACAGGGAGGGGAGTGACCCCCCCGGGCTTCCAGGAAGCATTGCTTCAGGTTCAGGGGCAGCCTCCCGCTGCCTCCGTTCTTTGGTGACAGGGGCAGCCTCTTCAGCCGTGGGCCAGCCTGCCCCAGAAGAGCTATTTGGTAGTGTTCGGCGAGCCATCTTCCGGGATCTTCTCCTCGGAGCAGCTCCTCCCTGAGAGCCTGTCCAGGTGCTCCAGTTCGCTGAAGCGCTCCGCCACGCACTGGGCCGTGAGCCGGGCCTCGGGGTCGTGGTCCCAGCACTCGGTCAGAGTCTCGCACACCGTCTGGATGCCCTGCAGTGGGGGAGAAGGCACAGACCCCCTGAGCTGCCGGTCTGCGGGGCCCCACGGGCGGCACGGCGGCCCGCTGCCCTTGCCCCTGCAGTGCAGGCTGGCTGCCGCAGAGCCTGTGCGTGCCCACGTCCCGCTGAGCACCCGCTGGGGGGGCAGCCGCCTGCCTGTGGAACCAAGGGGCGTGCACTGTCCTGGAAGCCTGCCGTACCCATTTGCTCTCGGGCGCCATTTGATCACCGCAGGCCGTTAAACGGAGAGCCGGCACGTTTGGTCACAATAAGGCCTCTCCAGTAGGCCTCTGGGGTACAGTAGCAGCCCCAATACTGGAGAATTCCCACGAGGAGTGGCCCCTAATGCCCTGTCACCCCTTCCTCATTCTTTTAGAGCACTTTCTGGTTTTCTTGTTTTCGGTGTTTTAGGTTCATAGCAAAATTAAGTGGAAAGCACAGAGGGTTTCCATATACCTCCTCCCCCCCACCACGGACATCTTGCATCCGTGTGGTGTATTTGTTCCAATCAATGAACCAACACTGACACGTCACTCCCAACCAAAGTCCACAGTTTATGTTGGGGTACGTGTTAGGGGTTCTGACAAATGTACAATGACCTGTGCGCACCATTATAGTATCCCACACAGTAAGTTCCCTGCCCTAAAAATCACCCGTGCCCCACCACCCCTTCTTCTTCCTCCCTCCCTCCAGCCCCTGGAGACCACAGATCTTAATGTCTCTGTGGTTTTGCCTCTCTAGGGTACCTTATAGTTGGGATCGTAGACGCATTTCTATTTAAACAGCACTGAATACCGCAATCAGAGCGAAGTCTAGGCTTTAGTCTGGTTTTATCTTGTAAAGTCCAAGCTTCCAACTGCTGCCAAGGGTGGTGCCCGGGGCCCCACTGCCCCCCAGCAACATCAAGCTGCACTCCAGAAGCAGCTGTTTTGTGGGTCAGCTGTGCTTAGACTCTAGGCTATGTCAGAGGGTTTAGTCCAACCCCATGAAGGCCCCATTCAAAAGGCCCATCCGGGAAATGCTGCCCAGTATGGTGGCAAGGGTCTTCTCTCACGGCTGTAATTTTTATTTTGCATTGCAAATATTTTTATCATTTCAAGCCCTTTTTTTGCAATAAAGCAGGCGGGGGGTAAACAGATGGGCAGAACTAGAGCATGCTCCTGGCAATTAGGGGCTTGCATGGTCACTGGTGATTCTTCACACAAGTGGCCCAGGTGGACGGGATATATCCCAGCACTTTCCCCTTCAACATCTACTACCAATAACTTTCCCAACACACCTAGGAGCCTCTCCCTCCCTTCCCGACCTGTGAGTGAATTCATGATGTTGAATTAATTGTATAATTCACCTAATTGACGGTATTGATTGATGGCCTGTTAAGAGTGGAGTGGTATTGTTGGTACACAAGTAACATTTATTTTACTCTGGCACTGTAATTACAGGCAGTAAATTAAATTAAATATTAAGCATTAACTTGAAATCAATAGGGCAACAAATCTCATTAAGAGAAAAAAAATGTATTATGCAAATTCTTTCCAGAATTTTATCATCATGAATAATGGCTTCATTATAAGAACTTTACAGCGGAGGAGGCAGCGGAGTCTGAGAGAAATAACACCAGGGCCTTCTGATTTCAGAGGTAACACAGAGCAGTCTTGCATTTTTCAGTCAGAGAGGCTTTGCCCGAAACCCCGGGGGGAAGCCCTGGGCTACCGTGGCCTGGTTCATGCGCCCTCCGCCGACTTTATTAGGGGCTGTCTGCTGAAGTGGCTCCAGGCCAGGATTGGCACAGACCGGGCTTCCTGCTCCATCTGTCTTCCTGATTGTGCGTGATTTGTTGTTTCTGTTTCTTATCTCAATTTGCCTGGCCCTGAGGAAAACCTATGACTTAGCCCCAGCCTTGACTGGATGAGGGAATTCTTCCAAAGGAGGCAATAAAACAATTTACTCCGTAGAAAGATCCGCTCCGTCGGCGAGATAGGAGTGCACTGTTCTCTCTCGTACTTCCTTCCCGCTGTCTCTGGGGTATGTCACATGGCCCTGCCACCCACCACTTTCTTCTTTCCCTCTGACCACTGCCCTCATCGAAATGCCCCCAAGCAAAGAATTTGGATAGTCCTCCCTAACCCTGTTAAGTCCAGAACCGCTGTCCTTCCATAGCTGGCCTTGCCTACCATCTCTTGAAAGGAAAAAAGCGGCAGCCATGAAGATGTTCCCCACAGACACATTTCCTATTTGTTCACTTGCACTTTCCTATTTCTCTTGGCTCTCTTTTATTCCCGAACTGGCCTCCTCTTTGCAAAGTCTGTGCGCCCAGCCCACATATGGCCCTGAGCACACGGCAGTGCCCCCCCCCCCCCCAGTCCAGCTGGCTGACAAACTCTGCTTACTTCTCACTCTGCTAAGTATTTCCTTCTAGAGCTGAAGATTCCCAGGAGAAAATATTTGGAACCCAGAAGGGAACAAAACATAAACACTCTACGCAAAGGCTTGGGGGTGAGGGGCAGAGACTGCAAACAAAATATTTTAACCCAGAAACAAGAGGGCTTGCACAGTGGGACAAATGCCCTTCAAATGATTATTTGAGAGCCCTCTTTGAATGGAGTATCTACTTGCTGGTTGGAACTTAGAACAACAGGTCCACACCAGTTGATGAAATTTTCTTTATAAACAAACAGGATCATAGAACACAAAGGGACCTGCCCTCAGATTGAAGCCCAATATCCTAAAATTCTCTCCTCCCTCGGAGGCTACTTCAGATAAATCTTATTCTCCCCTCCATATGGCCACTCCTTACCTGGTGGTTGAGCCAGGAGCTGGGAATTTCTGGTCGCCCTCGGTCTCTCAGCACGTTGTCTTTCATGCTCTCAACACAGGGATGCTCTCGCACCTTGGAGCCAAATGGAGGCTCGTAATCTTTCACTTCTGTTAAAGAGAGCAACACAGGGCCATTGAGAAGGGTGCAGCTGGGGACGTGAGCAGGTTGAGAGGTCTGGCTGAGTAGCCTGAGGCACTGAGCATCAAAATATATCTGTGATCACTCTGAGAGCAATTTTTTAAGAATAGTAGATTAAAATAAGAGGGAAGGAGGGGTTGTGGAAAGAGCTTGAGAAATATTCAACAGATCATCGTTGAGGGCTTGCTACGAGCTACGTACTGTGCTAACAGTTGGGGACAGTGAAGAACAAGACCAACAAGGTCACTGAGCTTTCATTTTATTTATTTCTTAAATTAATTAATTAACTGATGATTTTAGAGATAGTGAGAGAGAGAGAGAGAGAGCACAAGTAGGGGGAGAAGCAGAGGGAGAGGGACAAGCAGACTCAGCTCTGAGCTCAGAGCCTGCCCAGGGCTCAATCCCACAACCCTGAGATCACGACCTGGGCCGAAATCAAGACTCGGATGCTCAATGGACTGAGTCACTCAGGCCCGCCTGAGGTTACATTTTCATGCAGGCATTCTCAGTGGGGTGATGTTGCTCCAAGGGGGGCAAAACTGGTTCTTGGGAGGTAGAAAAATCTTACATATTACAATGGTTGGTAGCCCTACAAAGGTCCCCAGTACATAAGCAGGTTTAATATGTGGTGGTTAAACTTCATGGGGATATCCAGCCTAAAAGGGAATGTAATTCTGACATGTTACAACATGGATGAACCTTAAGAATGTTATGTTAAGTGAAATAAGGCAGTCACAAGAGGACAAACACTGCATGATTCCATTTATGAGGTACCTAACATAGACTAATTCATAGAGACAGGAAGTAGAAGAGTGATTGCCAGGGACTGGGGGATGAAGAGATGGAGGGCTGTTGTTTAATGGGTACAGAGTTTCAGTTGGGGGGGATGAGAAAGTTCTGGAAATAGATAATGGTGATGGTTGCACAACACTGTGAATGTACTTAATGCTAGTGAATTCTACACTTCAAAAAGGTTGAAAGGGTGAATTTCAGATTATGTATATTTTTCCATGACGGAAAAAAAATTGATGTGGCGTACTGGTTAAGAAAAAAAAATGCCAGGGTGCCTGGCTGGCTTAGTCCATACAGCATGCGACTCTTGATCTCAGAGTTGTGAGTTCAAGCCCCACAAGGGGTGTGGAGCCTACTTAAAAAAAAAAAAAAAAGGCAAAGAAAACAATGTCTATAAAGGCTCCTTACCATAGCGATGATGACACAAATGTTGAGCAATGCTGTTTACTGGGATGATGGAGGAGAGAGATTAACAACACATCAACAAACAAAATTATAAAGGTAATTTTCCTTTAGTGATACATGGGACAAAGAAGAGAAGAGAGAATGATATACCCTTTCCCTAAGCTTCAGGTTTCCACTAAGGTCAATCTCTTTACAGAAACTTCCTTGAATATCTCCCGAGCCATTCATGGCTAGATGTTCCGGGCAGAGCCTTATTTTAGCCTGTATCATATTTTGATATAATCACATGTTTATTTGTCTCATCTAAGAAGACCATGAATATCTGAGTGCAGATTCTGACTCCCTTTTGTCATTCTTCTATACAAGAGGCTCTCAACACATTCTTTGTTGAGGAATGAATGAATGAATGAATCTTAGATCCGGTCCAAAGTGGCAATGCCTAAACTCTAAGTGAAAAGTAAAACAACACCCTGATTTAACTGGGTGGATCAACATACATGTCATTGCACAGGACAACCTAAAAGATTTTAGAAAACATTCCTTTACTAAAACGTGTCTGTGCTAGAAAGGGAGAATGGGCTGGACCCAATATTCTTCACAGAAAGTAGAACCTTTGGCCTTTAGCAAAATAATCATGTTTAATGACTAAACTTTCAATAATTTGCCCTTCCAGGCTAAGAACTGAAGAAGCTTTCGATGCCCCCTTTGAAAAGGGAGAGCTTATTCTTATTGGTCTATTTGTTTTCTCCCCTTTCCCAGAACCCCACTTGCATATTCATCTTCTGTGATACCTCCACCCCCACCCCCCAATAGAAGAGCAGCCGGGATATCGTCTTTTTTCAGGAGATTTGTGATGAAGGCCTCCCATCACATCGAGACAACCACAAACCATCCTCCTGTGTGTCCGCCTTTGCCCCCGAGTGCCATAACACTTAATCCTTACTGCTCTAGGGGTGAGAGCTGAATCTTGATCAGCATAATATTCTTATTTCTTTTTTCCATTCCCTTATCTTCTATAGACTGTAAATTCCTAAGGTCCGAGGCTGAGTCTGAGTCTAGTGTCTTTCCAATTCTCTGCTCAGTACTTAAAATTGTGCCATACACATAGCAGGCATTCACTAGATAGGAGTTGGGTTGAATTCAAACAAAAGCAGAGGACTGGCAATCAGAGCTCGTTCTCAGTACAGTTGACTCTGACCTAACTCTTCTATAAAAGGAAGGGGCTGAATTGGATGACCTCCATGTTCCCCTCCAGACTTATCTTGTAATCCAATCTAATCGAACAATATGATGCCCTCTTAGCGCCGTGACTTGAGGTGTGTATATTCTTTTTTTTTTTAAAGATTTATTTATTTATTTTATTTATTTGACAGAGAGAGACACAGCGACAGAGGGAACACAAGCAGGGAGAGTGGGAGAGGAAGAAGCAGGCTTCCCGCCGAGCAGGGAGCCCGATGCGGAGCTTGATCCCAGGACTCTGGGATCATGACCTGAGCCGAAGGCAGACACTTAACGACTGAGCCACCCAGGAACCCGAGGTGTGTATATTCTAATACAATATAATGGGATAGGATTTGTATATGAGATAGAGTCCTCTTTAAATAATCTATCAGTCCACGGAGTCTCCATTTCCAACTATTTTGGCCGCCATAGCTGGTGTCGCTGGCTCCCTGCCCAGATCCCTTTACCAAGCCAGCAGCACCAGACCCCAGCTGCCACAAGTGTTGAGTCCTGAGGGCTCACACCTTCGCCCTTCTCTGGAGGACTGCCTTTGGCTGAGGAGAGCTGCCTGGCCTGGAGATTTCCAGAAAGCCTTACCCCCCAGAGGCAGCCTGCAGCATATGATAAATTAATGTGGGAGTTTTCATAGTCTAACCCTCTTGCTTCCGCAGGGAGAGGACTGTGGTACAATTCACCCTCTCGAGTACCCCATGAGATCAGGCTGAGGCTAGAACTCTCTTGAAACTACAAGTTTGCTGAGCTCCTCCCCTTCCTGTTTCTCTTTACTCTCTTCCCCTGAGACCTTATCCACAATTAACCATTGCACAAAAATCTTTGTGTCAGACTACTAGCAAAGCTGGCCTGAGAGAGCTGCCAAGGAAGTGCTTTCTCTTTAGGTCAATCTCTCAGCTAAACTGCCCCATCTGACACTAGTTGCAAAGCCACCCTGAGGAAGTCTTGATAGGGCCTCTTCTTGAGAAACTAAATGTACTAACCCATCAACAATTCCCACAGCACAGTACTCAGAAAGGGGCAGGGGATGACCATGGTCAGGGAAGGAAAATGGCGGCATCAGAATCAATCCCAGGTGTCACTCTCATGGCTGAGATTCCTACACAACAAAGAAAAAGTCTCCATAGTTGAGGTTATAACCCAGGGCCGATTTATTTCATTTCCAGTCCTAATCTTCAAAGTTGCATAAACCACAGTGCCTAATTTTTAAGTTCTGTGGGGACGAAAGCAGGTTTCCATGGGGAATGAGGGAGAGCTGAGAGAGGACGGCATAGGGCATCAGGCACAGGCTTGTTTTCTGGGTAAAGGAAAAGTAATGAATGCTCCTTTGGAAAAGAAGACAAAGGCAATAGTCCTTTCCCAGAGTGAAGAGAATTTTTACTGGATTACTTCCTACTTTTCCTAAAACCTTGGAAAGTTGTGAGATTCTCTAGTATCCCTAAGGGGCACAAGACCTGCTCCCAGTCTGTGACTTGTGGGAGATTTTATAGGGAAGGGAGGTCAAGGACAGTCTGAAAGCGGCTGGCCCTGAGCTGAGCTGGGAGAGTGTGAGTCTATGAGCCTCCTTCTAAGTTTAAATTAGACAAGTCTGGGTGACCATCATGTGACCCACACAAGTACACCCCAACCCCTAACACTGAAGTAGTCTTTCAGGTGAGGAACCGAGATGGAGATTTAAAGTGCATGCATCTTTAAAAAAAATAAAAAGAGGGCGCCTCGGTAGTTCAGCTGGTTAAGTAACTGACTCTTGATTTCGGCTCAGTTCATGATCTCAGGGTCATGAGATCGAGCCCTGTGTTGGGCTCTGTGCTGGGTGTGGAGCCTGCTTAAGATTCTCTCTCTCCCTCTCCCTCTGCTCCTCCCTCCCCTGTGCTCTCTCTCTAAAATAAAATAAAATAAAATAAAATAAAATAAAATAAAAATAAAAAATAAAAAATAAACTATGCATGTTTTAAGCCGACCTTTCTTCATCTCCTGGCGGATGTCATATTTATATAATATATAATATATATTTTCCAAAATAGCTAAGTGGGCTTTTTTGTTTTATTGCGGATTTTTGCAATTCTTCTTTCTTTGCTTTTTGCCCTCAGTTTAAACATGCTATCCCCACCTAATTTTTTTTAGTCATGCCCTAGAATGTATGTAAAGATGACCTATGCCTGGCAGCGCCTCTCAGTCACCACCTTTAATATGTGATTTTGGCAGCATGAAAACCACCATCAGCCAGTGTTGTCTTTCTTTCTTCTTTCTTTTTCTTTCTTTCTTTCTTTCTTTCTTTCTTTCTTTCTTTCTTTCTTTCTTTCTTTCTTTCTTTCTCTTTTTCTTTCTTTCTCTTTCTCTCTCGCTCTTTCTTCCTTCCTTCTTCTTTCTTCCTTCCTTCCTTTCTTTTTCTTCCTTCCTTCCTTTTTTTTTCTTTCTTTCTTTCCTTCCTTCCTTGCTTTCTTTTTCCTTTTGTGGCTGTGAAGGCAATGTCATTCTCAGGCCTCCACCAGGATGCAGAGGATAACTGCTGCCAGACATTATGCTGGAGGCTGTTTCCTCCTGGAGGCCTTGTGCTAACTGCTCCTCAGGTCTGCCCAGAGGCCCTGAGGATACGGAGCACATCTGCTTTGCCTCAGCAGAAGGAGGTGGCCACAGACACCCAGGGGGATGCCTTAACTCCAGGGCAGGTGGTTGAGGGCAGGAGGCCTCTGCCAGCCAGGTGGGCACCGACGGTCCTCCCCAGGACAGGATATCAAGCACTGATAGCTGGGTGGTCCTGGGGAATCCAGCAGAGGTAGTGACTGGCCAAACCAGGGGCTGGCTTTAGCTCCTACTTTCTCGCATTGTTTCAGGCATCTAGAGGCTGAGATGCTTCATCCACTCTGGCAAAACTGCTGGGTCCAAATTACATATCTTTTATCCCTATTTATCTTTTATCCTTATCTATTTATTTTTCACCTTGGTGCTTAAAGTACTTTTATTTTAGAAAATGCATGTGAGGGGTGCCTGGGTGGTTCAGTCGGTTAAGCGTCTGCTTTCGGCTCAGGTCATGATCCCAGGGTCTTGGGATCGAGCCCCACATCGGGCTCCCTGCTCAGCCAGCAGCCTGCTTCTCCCTCTCCTCCTGGCTTGTGCTCTCTCTCACTATCTCTAGCTCTCTCAAATAAATAAATAAAATCTTAAAAAAAAAAAGAAAAGAAAAAGAAAATGCACGTGATTAAAACTCCAAAATTACTAGGGCGCCTGGGTGGCTCAGTCGTTAAGCGTCTGCCTTCGGCTCAGGTCATGATCCTGGCGTCCCGGGATCGAGTCCCACATCGGGCTCCCTGCTCGGCGGGAGGCCTGCTTCTCCCTCTCCCACTCCCCCTGCTTGTGTTCCTGCTCTCGCTGTCTCTCTCTGTCAAATAAATAAAATCTTAAAAAAAAAAAAAAACTCCAAAATTACTAAATAAATGGATATGGCAAAAGCAAATCTTTCTCCCACTCCTCATTCCTAGTTGAACAAAACTGGCTTCGGTTGAATGCTAGGATTAAAGGTGACTTAAATTTTTTCCTTACTGTTTATGATGAGCACTGCTCAATCTATATTTTTATAAAAGATGAGGTGTTTTGCTCCCCAGTTTACTGGGGACTGAAGCTTGAGTAAAACACTGCAGAAATAAACCACAAGAAAAATGAATGCTACTCAGGTGTCTTCGGCAACACCAAATTGCTATTAAAGTCACAAAATACCCTCTCTGTCCTCATCATATCACAAATCTGGAACAACCCATCCCAGGACCAGCACCTTTCACAGACCAGGCTTGGAGCAGCACGGCTGTAAATGTTTTGCAAGTAAAAGGAGTTGCATCTTGACAGAGGAAGTGAATACAAGTTATTAAGCATACTTTAAGCATTTCAAATGAGTCAGAGAGAGAATGTCAAAGAAGAGTCTTGAAAGATGTGATCCAACACTTCATTTTACAGTTGAGAAAAGAGAGGCCAGAGAGTGCACTGGATTCCGGGAAGAACACTCAGAATCGCATGCTAGATTACCGTTACTCTGAAAATGGTTTTGCCTTTTTAGGAAGCCTTGCATGCTTTCTCCTCTCCCCTCGAGCATTTCAGTGAGTTCTTTCTCCCCCAGCCAGAACAAGCCCAGCTGGGGCAGCCCCAGGTGGGAACATGCCTGTCACACATGTGACAAATGTGTTCCTCCCTGCCTTGGCCAGCCCCTCTGCACCGCATGACTCTGAGAAGGGGAAGCTTATGGAACCTATCGGATGGTGATGGTTTGTAATTTCTAAATGAGTTATGCAAAAAAACCACTGATTACAAAAAGCAGCCCTCTCCTTAACTACTATTATTTACCGACATTAAACCCAAACATTCGTCCTTTTTGGGTTTAGAGAAACAAGTGGGATGGTGGGGGTGGGGGTGGGAAAAAATGATCCTGTCACAAATTAGGCCGCAAGCACCAGATCAGGGCAGGGTTGGCCATGGAGTTCATGCATGGTTTTCTAGAGTTTTCTAGAGCCTTCTTTGTGCATTTGATCAAACAATGCCCAGGCTCAGGCCTCCCTTCTATGAAGAGCTGTAGAGCAAGCAAATTAAGGGGTGAGCAGGCTCCCCCACCATTACTCAGTCTACTCCCAGAAGACCACTGGCCACACAACTTTCCATGCCTGCTGGCCCAGCTCCATGTAGAACAGGGTGGTGTTCACCCTCCCAAACTATCCCAGATGGATGCGGGTTGGAAGGTAAGCCCCCAGCTTCCTCGTGAGTCAGGTGGTGTGATGCTGAGGTGTGTGTTTGGCTGCACCTGGGGTCCCCAGCAGGACTGTGTGTCCTAGCTGTCTGCAGTGGTGCCCTGCTTGATAACACGCCATTTCTTGGCCTCCTTCCCTTTCCTGACTGACTTCCCCGTTCCCTTACTGGCATTTCCTGAGATCACTTCTCAAATAAACCACTTATGCTCAACTCTTGTTCCAGGCTCTGAGGCACCCAACCCAAGGCAGATGTTCACACAACAGAATTATTCAAGCAAACCAAGTCTGTCGTGCCCTCAGGCTGTTTTCCCAGGCCAGGCGCACCGAGGCCCACCACCTCAGGATCTCCCCCTGACTGCCTCAAATGACCTCTTTTCTAAGAAATTTCTTTATTAGGAACCACTTGCTCTTCCTTCCAACTCCCCTTCCGCAGCCTTTCCCCAAAGTCTTCTCACTGGTGGGAGCCAGCCTGCACTCCCAGACCCTTGCAGCTTCTTTTAATTTCTCTCCGAAGGCTCTGAAGAGAAACCATGCTTGCCTCTCTCCGCCCTCCCCCCACCCCGCCCCTGCCCCAGTCCTGCGCGCCCACAGAGGGCAAGTCTCTGGGACCCGATGCTGTTCCTCTGGAAGTCAGCATCTGGGACACAGCTGTTGTTTTGAGGCAGTTCCAACTTAACAGAGCAGCAACGCCGTTGACAGTTTTCCCCAAAGCAACACCCCTGAGTTTTATAGCTGCTTCCAGATTTTACTCCCCTGAAACCCAGGAAAATGAAGCGCTTCTATCCTGTCTCTCTTCAGCCCTTCTCCCCCACCCCTCTTCGTTGTTTTTTTTTTTGTCTCTCTGTCCTCTCGTTTTGATTCGTGCGCACTTTCTGTCTGTTCTACAAGGCTGTAGCAAGCTGACAGTACGCTCAGGGACTGTGTCTCTCCTCTTGTTAAATGCTTGCTCTGCGGGAGGTTGTGTGTTAGCTTCTATTCAAAGGCCTAAATGGCCAGGGATTTGAAAGTCGGTTCGCTTGTGGGCCTGTTTTGGCTGGAATGATGTGAATATTGTGCCTGCTGTGCTCGCCAAAGGGGGGTCTGAAAGGCTCCCCGCCTTCATCCACCCCCCACACACCACAAACACTTGCATGAACATCAAACAAACCGAAGGCTGGACAGAGATTTCTTTGTCAAGACAGGGCCAGTCTCTACGTCTGTCCTTGCTGAGTGACGATTGCAGGACTTTCCTCCTTCCTTGGAAGATAGGAACAGACCAATCACCTTCTTCCAACAGCTCTGAGAGACCTGTTCTCTTGACTTTCATATTCTTTCAGATGATCCAAGTGTCTGAAATGATCCCTCTGTCATAATCTGTCCCTAACTCTTTATTTTTCTTTCTAAAATCATCATATTGGCCTCCTCCCACCCCTGGTGTTGTATCACATATCTATTTGTTTACTACCTGTCTTTCTAGAATATTAGCTCAGAGACTTTTTTTTTCAATTTTTTCACTGCTGTGCCTTTAGCATTTTGAATATGCCTGCCATGTAATTGGTCCTCAATAAATATTTGTTGAGGGAAGGAATGAATGAATAAATGGATCTTCAGAGAAAAAAGGGTAAGAAAGTTATCTCAGACTTTAGGGCGCTGAGCCCATAACATGCTCAGAAATGAACAGCTTTGAGATTCTGCTAACAGAGATGCACCCAGAGGAGACAGCCATGTCAATCCCTGGAGACTTTCATGAGTGAGGCTGTCACCGAACATTCCTCAAGCGTGTGACTGTCTTGCCAGCTACTTCCAGAAAGGCATGGAATTAAAGGCCAGGATGCACCAAGTCACACTGGCTGCCTGATCCATAATGATAATCATAGTGAGGGAAGCTGTCCTTTACTGAAGATGTCCTTCACTGGTCAGGCCGGCAGCGTCCTGGGAAGGTTGGGGCCAGGGGGCTAGAGTCAGACAGCAGGGCTCTCATTCCTGGCCGCACAGCTTGCCCATCTCCTGACACCTCAGTTTTCCCGTCTGTAAAATGCAGCCAGTAACAGTGCTTACACTTCAGGGTCCTTGGCCGACTAGAGGAGCGGACCCGTGAAGCAAGTGTGTAGTCATGGTGGTTACTCTTCCTCTGTGGCTCTCTTCATGATCACACCGGCATCCCCCAGGAAGCCTTTCCTTTTTGACCACCCTCCTCAATTATGACAGCCCATCTCTTGAGCTCCTGGGTGCGAATGGCACTGTACCAGTTGGCCTCAGAAGAGTGCTATGATCCTCTGTTTGCATTTTCTCATCTGATAAGAGAGACTTCTCCTGTGTAGTGCTCTTTCTCTGTTCCCCTGCCGCTCTGCACAGAGAGGCTGATCAAGAAGGAACTCAAGAGGACACTCCTGAGTCTTCCCCTTCCTTCCAGAGCTGGCCTAACCCTCCGTGCCTAACCCTACTGTCTCACTGCCCTCAGCTGACATGGGCTTTAAGTGCCCCATGCCCCTGCCTTACCTTCCTGCAGCACTGGTCACAACTGAACTGCACTTGCCTGTTCAAAAGTCTATTTCAGTCCTGGTTAATGGCATGAGACAAAGCCTAGTGTTGAGACCCAACAGACATTCATAGAAGACCTGCAGTGTGGAAAAACTGTGCTTCGGGAGATGAGCCTAGAAAGGCGAACGAGGGTCAGGTTTAGTGTCCATGTGAAGAGTCTGGGCTCAACCACAAGAGCAGAATGGAGTCACTTAAAGGCAGGAAAGCTGGGGTTTCTCATTCCCTGCAAGACTGTCCCCTGACGCTTAGTATCCTACTGCATTCAGTTAGATGTTTTGCTACTCAGAATAAAACCAGATGGCATATTAGTTGACCTATGCTGCAAAATAAAATCTCAATCTATAAGTCATCAGACTAAGTTAAGCTTCATATTCCACATTTCCTTTTTTGAAACGAGACTGTCAATGAAAAATAGTAATTACATACATTGTATTTCAGGTTACAGAAAAGAAGGTTTAAGCTTAAGGAAAGCTTTTTTATATCCTGTCCTCTTTCTTAGACCTTCAAAATTAAAGCCTAACAGCAACTGGAGGGAATTATTACCCATTTTATTTTTAAGGTAAGAAATGTGTCTGCATGTGCACATTTTTAAAAAGTAAAGAAAAAGAAGGCTATAAACTTCCTGAGGGCAAAACCTGTCCTTCTACCTGTGTATCTACAACAGCTGGAAGGGAATGCATTTATCTCCAGGATTTATGTTGTTTCCATGGGATTCCTGAAATACAGAAGAAAAGTCCCTGAAATTAAGACGAGGCTAAGAATCTGTCTTTGATGTTTTTAAGATACACCCCCCTCAAAAAACAAAACAAAACAAAACAAAACCCCAAAAAACCCTAAACCAAAAAACAATGCTTTCAAAAGAAGGTTAACGAAAGGGCTTAATACATGAGTTCACACACTAAAACAACTGAAGGGCTTTTAGTTGGATCAAAATGAGCACAGATAAATAGCTTGGGTTTCTGCAGCCTGAGCGGAGATGGGAGAAACAGGACTGTGGGCTTAAGATCAAACAAAATGAGAACTGGGATGGCCTCTTTCCGGTTCCCCAAAAGCCGTCTGTTCTTATCCTAGAGGTTATGAAAGGTTTTTTGAGACTAGCTGAGCAAATGAGATCCTGTTCCTTCCTTGGGAAAACTTGTTTATACTGTATCCGTTTTTAGACCTTGTAAAAGTTGGTGAACTCAATTCTTCCCATTAGCCTGACTTCTTCCACACTCAGCAAATATCAACAGGAAAGGGTTTCAGTCATCGATAACAATGAAAGCAGGGAGCTCACATAGGGACTTAATAAGCTGGCTGCACCGACAGAGGGAAAGCAGAGAAACAATCTCCAGCTCATGTTTATAGAATAACGGGTTTGAAAGGATAGAAAAGATACCGAAATCTAGGTAAATTTATTCTGACAGTGACAACAGCATCGTCTCTTACACAACTCATACCGGTTTAAGGATTCATTTTGGAACTGTCAAAGCTTTCAAGCAGAAAATTATTCTCAGTGGCTGAAACTTGGTTAAACAAATTTCACTGTGCAAGGAAAAACCAAGTTAGTTTTGGATGTGCTGTCGGGGAAGAAACTCGGGCAAGACAGCCAGACAGGAAGTGCCATCCCCAGGCAGGAACCCAGGCAAATAGGTGATGGGGCAGTAAGGTTTCCAGTGGAAAGGGGTGACCTGGACCCATCCTGGAGAGTCAGCTAAGGAAGTTCTAAACAGGATGAAGATTCAGAGCCAGTGTGTGCCAACCAGATCCACCATGTTTTACCCATGGGTAGTGTGGTCCAGTGACCAAAGCTGTGGTGATCTGAACAACAAAATAAATATTGGTGATATTGGATGCCCATAGAATAAAATAAATATTCACAGCTCTATACTGATATAAATGCATAATGAAAAGAATAAATACCAGGGGTGGTGAGAGAAAGGACAGATCTCCTTTATGGCAGAGGACCTACTAATACATGTAGAAAGGATAAGACAACAGAAAATCACTGATAGGCAAACATTACAATAATAATTGTTGCCAACAAGGATGACTGATGGATCCTAAAATCAGCAGGTAAAGTTATGATAAGAAACAGGTCTAGTATCCTAACGAAACAGGTGTTTAGTATCTTTAGGAACAGGTCAAGGTATCTTCTTATAAGATATGTATTAACCACAAATGGAAAAAGTAGTATCTTTACAGGGGAGAAACCTGACAGATACCACCCCAACCCAGGGACCAAACTGAACAGACACCCCGACATCTTGTGCCCCTTCCATGAGCTGCCAAGGAGGGCAGAGCATCATTGCTGTGTACTTCTTGCCCCAAATGCACGATCTCAATCTAACCATGAGAAAACATCAGAGAAACCCAAAGCGAGAGACCGTCTATGAAATAACTAGTCTAACTTCTTCCTGAGTGTCAAGGTCATGAAAGACAGACAGACTGAGGAACTGTCACAAGTTGAAGGAGACTAAGGAGGCACGGACGTTAACTGGAATACAGGATCCTGGGCTGGATTTTGCTCCATTTGCTCCAAAAAGGACATTACTGGGAACTCGGAAACATGAATAACTTGTATGGACTAATTAAGAGTATAGTGCCAATGTGAACGACCTGTCTTCAATAAGTGTGCTGTGTGGCTTAGGTAAGGTGTTAATGGTAGGGGAAGCTGGGCAAAGACTATATGGGAACTCCCTATACTATTTTTGCAACTGTTCTGTAAGTCTAAAAATACTACAAAACAAAGAGTTAAAAATAAAACTGGAGTTGGCTTGGCTTGACTTAGCAGCCAGCCAGGACCAAGCTGAGATGCATAAATTTCTAAGGTGAGAGTGAAGACCGTCATGGAAACTACTGAGAAGAATGAGAAAAGGGTAGAAATGTAGACCTGAGCCATTCTCATGTCCACAGAGATCAGGGGACAATGCTGTCTAAAACAATGGCATCCCTCCTATGTCCCTGAAGACTACCGTGGCATTCCTTAATAACCTCTCTACTAGATTTTTATAAAGTTTAACAAATATATCAAATCATTCTGCTTGTTTTGCCCAACAAAGGAAAGTCATCTCCATAAAAATAAATTTTTAGCCAAATCCACCACCTGGACCTTATAATTCTTAAGGTTTAAAAACCTTAAAATAGAAAGCCAAACAAAAATCAGATATTTTCCTGAATAATATTTTCCATTTGATAAACAGAACTCATTCCTATAAATTGTATCAGTGTTCAAGTCTTCCCAGATATTTAAATATCCGTGGCGAGATGTGTCAAGAGAAAAGTAAACATACTTCAAAAAGGGGGATAAAAAGCTTTATGCTCTGAACATGGCTTTCAGCTTAAAAAGCTAGGCTTTTTTTTTAGCACAATTCCCAATCATTCTGGAATGGCTGTGTACTAACAGATCTCAGATAGCTCTCACTGTGGGGTTAACTCTGTTGTAGCCCTGGAATTATGCTTGAAGCAAACAACATGACATCATTTTGAAGACGCGTCAACCCCTGCACCATGATGGTGGTCCATACGTACCTCCCACCGCATTACAGCGAGATGTCATTTCCCAGAGTACCAGAGCCATGGAGTAGACATCCGTCTGCTTGAAGGATTCAACATTCTCCAAATTCATCCTGGACTCTAAGACTTCTGGAGCCATGTATCTTGCGGTTCCCACCTAAAGCAATAATAGACTTTGAGGCCCATCATGTAATTCCCGGCTGCATCTTTATTTTAAAAATATAACTGATGTTTGTCCTCGACACATGCAGATGATCTTTGAAAAGCACAGTGCTCTTTTAAATCATGAGACTGGCAAAGAAAGGTACAGCTTATGAAATTATCTAAAAATAAGTTTTCTCTCCCTGAAAACACTTGAAAAAATATAAACAAAGCATACCAAAATAAGGAAATGCCAAACCCCAGAGCTGCTTTATCTAGCTTCATGATATATGTCATCGTATTCTACAATAACATCCTCACCGATAACCGGGGAGATAACATCTGTGATACTTTAGATCTTTATTTTTGCTTTTGCAAATTAACTATTTTCTCATTCTCGAAACACCAAGATTTATGGGGAAAATAAGAATCATTGCCATTAGTTTCGGTCACTTAAGGACTGTCTCAATCTTCTTTGTTTACTCCATGGTACTGTTCTAGTGTGCCAAGAATGTAGTATAATTTCATAAAATCTCTAGTAAACTAAACTGCATGAAAGTATTTCTACAGTAAAAGACCAAATCTGGATCACTGTATAATTTAGCCATGTAGGACTGATAATGTGAAAACACTGGTATACATAGGAAAAAAGAAGAAAGATATTTCTAGGGAAGGGATCACTTAAATGTTTGATTTTGTAGCCTGCATAGCTTCACTAAATAACAATGAAGTCCTACATTTTCAAGAAGCTAAGGAAGGTCAGGTGAGTTGATATTATTGTCCCAAGGAATGTTTCTTAATGGTATGTATCAGAAGAAATTTTTCTTCTTACTAGGTCACTGCATGACTCATGACCCTGTCATATTAATCTGTCCACGTTTCACTCGATATGTTTATCTGAACATTGGCTGTGCAGCCATAGACCCAAGAGGTCAGAATGAGCAGTAACCAAATGCTTCAGAAGCACATACCACCACCTGCTTAGAGGAAACAATGGTGCTTTGCAGACTCTACTGTAATCCATATCAAGCTTCCAGTGTGTGAAAACATGAGGCGCCATTATTCATAAAGGATGGCTTGGTAACTTCTAGTGACCTTCCAATATCTCCTTACCCAAAAAGGTTTCTATTTTCATCTGTGAGATGCTTCAGAGGAACTGGAGAATTGTATATCCACTCAGTCTGTCATCTCACTCAAATATTTATTGGTCACTTTTGCTGTTCAAGGCATTGTGTTAGATGTGAGCAAAAATGGAAGTGGATTTGGGCTACAAGGAGACTGCCTTCTAGAAAGGTAAAAAGAAAACAAGGTAGCCACCAATAGTTCAGAGTAGGAAGGGCTGAGTAGAAGCATAAGAGAGGAAAAAGAGACAAAGCGTGGGTGGTGTTGGAAGCAATGAAAAGTAATTTACAAATGGGAGATAAATGAAGACCAACCGAAGGAGAAGAACGTCTATCCTGGATTAGATGGGCTTGGCAGAAACCGGAGCAGAAATGTTGTTCATTAGAAAAGCACGCTGGCAGGAGAGAGTGGGGCATGCCCAGGGGCAACTCCTGACTTCGGCTAGATTCCCTAGACGGGTGTCTAGAGCGTAGGGCTGTTTGAGACAAAAGACATGAGAGACGGATGGAGAGGTGGCTTGGGCCCCCTACAAGTAAAGGGACCCAGGTCTAACTTACCTGCCCACTGTTGGCCAGGTCATCCACAGACAGAGTTGGGTCGAGGCGCAGGGAAAGCCCAAAGTCACACAGGCAGCAGGTCAGGTCATTCTTCACGAGGATATTGGAACTCTTGAGGTCCCTGTGCACGATGGGCATCTTGGGCCTCCCGCACAGGGTGTGGTCGCTGTGCAGGTGAGCAATGCCCCGGGCGAGGGAGCTGCCCAGCTTGCGCAGGTCCTCCCAGCTGATGACGTGCCGCGTGAGGTATTCCTGTAGGTTGCCCTTGGCGTGGAAGGCAGTGATCAGCCAATACTGCTTCCCCAGCTCTGTCTTCCGCTCCTCGGCCGTCAGGAATTGCAGGATGTTCTCATGCTTCAGGTTGATGTCTGAGAAGATGTCCTTCTCCGTCTTCCAGGAGGCGTACTCCTCGTAAGGGAAGATCTTGACCGCCACAGTCTCGAACTGCTCTGAAGTGTTCTGCTTCAACTTGGCCTTGTAGACCTCGGCGAAGCGACCTTTCCCCACCAGGGTGTCCAGCTCAATGGGCAGCAGCTCTGTGTTGTGGTTGATGTTGTTGGCACAGGTAGAGCTGATGTCGGAGCGGTCGTCCTCCAGAATGATCGCCAGGTGCTCGCTGAACTCCATGAGCTTCCGTGGCTTGCTGGTCTCCCAGGACGGGCTCAGCTTCTGTTGCCGGTGAACGCGGTAGCAGTAGAAGGTGATGATGACGGCTATGGCAATTCCCAGGGGTGGCAGGAGGCTGACGCCTGTCACTTGGAATATGACTAACAATAGGTCAGGGTTGTTGGTGGCATATTCTGATGTGGAAACAAAAGGAGGGAGAGAAGAAGTTGGGTTCGGTAGGCATGCACAGTCAGAGAGTGCGTCTACACCTCAGGCATCTAGAAGTTTTAACATCTGTATAGTTTTTGTGGATAATAAATTGTGACTTTTTATTCCAGGGATGGATGCACCTGTCCAGACTTCCTTGCCCCTGGCCACCTATTCAAGGTCTCCTATTCTTCCCTCAAACTTCAGCTTCAATGTCACTCTGTAAAGGAGATCTAGGAAAATGTGGGGAAGTGTTTTATTTTATATATTCTCATCACACTCTACATTTTTCCTATGTGACAACTTGGCACAATTAGAATTAAATCACTATGACTCCAGTTATGGGTTTCACATCTGCCTTTCCCTACTTTCCCCACCCTCAGCGGATTGACAATTCCATGCTGGCAGGGGCCATATCTTTCTTCTTCACCACCAGAAACAGTGCTGAGCACACATCAGGTCCTCAGTAAGTGTTGGATAAATGGACAAAGCATTCATGGAGTGTTAACTAAGCCCAAGGCATTACAGGAGGCTCTGGGAATAAAGAAAGAATGGTAGCTCCTGCCTCCAAAAAGCTTACGTAGATGGTATTGGGTAAAAATGAAGACACTCTCACAGTTCTACCATTGTCTTTATTCTTTCCTAAACTCCAGCTTGTCCTGCTCTGACCAACCTCCAGGCCACCCTTAAACATAGGTGATGGGGAGAGGAGTCTGTGCAAAAGGGTCTTTGGAAGTCAGTCACCTTATATCCACCCATTATTCTTCTTTTCAATGTGCATGTGGTGTGCAGTTTCATAGAACAGGAAATCTTACTAGCAACAGTGAAAATATTGCTACAAAGGTGAGAGGAGTAAAAAGAAGGAAATACAGCCAGTTTTCTAATTTGGACCACTGAAGCAGGCCCTGTGGGGTGATGGAGGAGAGTCCTTAGCACGAACTATCTGACCACACATAATGTAGTGTATGTCAAACTTCACTTCATGTGCTGGCCTTGGCTGGCTCTGGTTAAATAGTTTTCCTTCTTGGAAGAAAAACATGGATGAAAACAGTCAGCGGCAGGAGATAGTGAAAGGCAGTTATGGTTCAGTAAGAGCTTTGTGCTAGCCTGTCTCCACTGGGCAAGAATGCCAGAATGCTATTATTGCTTTGATATGTCATTCATTTCCCCTCAAAGTTACCTATTAACAAGAAGTCCTCATGATCAGATGCTAGATTTGCTCATTAAACATAGCACTGCTGGGTGCCTACTATGGGTATGGATGGCCCTGCCCTCAAAGAGATTATAACCCAAGGAGGATTAGGACACGCACACAGATGCATAGTAACATATGGCAATCTGGGACAGGGGCTGAATGTGTGCTGCAGTCTACACGCAGTGGTGGAATGTAGAAAAGCTTAGAGGAACAGGGAACCACAGTGACAAGGACTATCTTTTAGTTGGTCAGTGGAAGATGGGAAAAGGTCAACGACGGCTAGAAAGAATGTTACATTAAAAACGACGAATATATGATCTATTTGAGGAAGAGCAATTTTCCCAAACTGCCAAGTCCACATAAGGGAACAGAAAGGAAAAGGGTTGGATGGGTGACATGGACGTGGACATCATGTCAGAGAAAGTATCTATAATTGTTCAATTGGCAGTTTTCACCTACTGTAGGTGTTTGATGAGAATACAGCAGTAAGAATATAGTCCAGGTGCAAGGGAGAGAACCATAACCTCTTGAAGAGAACCCATTACCTAGATCATATTTGATATCATCCCTTAACAAAGCACAGTGAGAGATGACGCTCGCGCTGTGCCAGTTTGGGGTGTTTGGGTTTTTATTTTGAGGGGGTATTCAGGTTTAACATGACGTACTGCCTGGTCCTAAGGTCAGTTCTAAGCGGAAATGCCAACTTCTACTGCCTATACTTCTAGATGGAAACCTTAGCTCTTAAGTCTATTTGATGGCACTAAAAAACTGGAAAAGTAACCCCAAAATATCTGAATTTCAGCAACCAAGAGGAAAAACAGTCACTATTTTGGGGAAAGATCTATTAGTGCATTAAAAAGAATAGGAAAGGGGAAACAATATGGTAACTGACTCTTGAAAACCCAAATTCTTGCTCACATTGGGAGGCATGAATGGGACAAAGGACAGGTGGTGAGAGTGGTGACAATGGGATAAGGCAATGACAGAGGAGACTGGAACTCCAAAAGTAAAAAGAGTTCGTGTGGACAAGTATGGACTGTCCCCATCGTTCAGCAAAGTACGAGCCTGGAGAGCAAGGTTAAGGGGGCAGATGAACGAGGTGTCACAGCAGGAAACAACGTTCCTTCCCAGTAACCCCGCCTCTATCATCTGGAGTATCTCATGAATGTGTCTGCTTCAAGCACCCACTTGTCTGTAACTGCACAAGATGCCTTATAATCATAAATCAGTTTGATTCCCACGTTGCTTATTTCCCCCAAGAGAAAGTGAGCTGTACAGGGTAAATCTACACGTACTGATCACCACGCTATACCCAGCGCCTGGCCTAGGATGGGGTACCTACAGTACTCAGCAAATGTTGGTCACAGAAGCTGAATGGATGATGACTTACCCGGGACAAGAGCCCTCACATGTTTTTCTGTTCTACAGCAGGGTTGGCAAACCACGGCCCCAGGGACTATTTTGTACAGCCCCACACGCTACAAATGTTTGTTTGTGTTTTAAAGAGTTGTTTAGAAAAAGAAAGAAACTAAGAAGTTCATGCAGCAGAGATGATATCTGGCCCAGAAAGCCTAAAATATCTACTACCTGGTCCTTCATAGACAAAGTTTGTTGGCCCCTCTTGTATAGATGTTATTTGTTTTAACAACCTCTAAGGCATTAGCAGAGTGTGGGGAGACTCCACTTTGGTCCAATTGTGAATTTTCTCTTTCACATATGGGGCAACAACACAACTAGAAGATAAAAAAAAATTTTAATTGCATAATTACTTGGCTGTGTCTTCAATGGGTTAAAGAGTGCAAAACGTTCAAATGAACTGTTCACTTATTGCTGATAATTTTATTTTGTAATTCCTGGCCATAGATGAAAAGGGTCTTCCTCGCTAACTTCTATTCTTCTTCAGGCTGAGGGAAACACAAACACAGAAATCCCCCAAAATTTATGTGTGAAGAAGATTCTAGAAATCCCCCCCATTCAATATCAGAAACCAAAGCTTTACTTTCCCCTCAAATTTCCTGTGATTTCTTTTTGAAAACCTACATGTAAAAATTTGGTGGGGCGGGAATTACTGAATAACATCTGTCAATCTTGAAACTTCAAAGAGGTGGTGAAAAACCCTAACAATAGCAAACTGGGTTAAAAGGGAGCTTTGGGATGTGGTTTTATCTAAACAGGAGCCACCCACACCCTCTCACAGTATTAACCCTTGGGCTGCTACTAGAAAAACCAACAGCTGTAGGCATACGCACAAACCGGCATCTCCTTTACTCAGAGATTAGCAGGGGGCATTTCTTTTGGCCAACCCCCAAATACACAAAAACTCAGAAATCAAATACTTAGTATGAGCCTGGCTATGCACTAACAGTTTTATATAATATTTGTATTTAATTGACAGAAAAACCCTATCAGGTTTTACTATGATTATAAGCCCCATTTCACAGACAGGAAAGCTAAGGGTTGGATGGATTAAATGATTTCCCAAGATCAGACATTTCGGTAACAGCAAAGCTAGTATTTGAAATGAATTGTCTGATTGGAGACAGACAATTAATCCTGCTCTTAATCCCATGCTATGTTGTCTTTACACTTCACAATGGTGAGAGCCAATTAAGAATGACTTTATAAAACCTCTCAATTTGGTAAACTGGTTGCCTTCATTGGGGGCTTGTCTATCATTTAAGTGGTACTGGCCATTCTTAGATAATGCACCCCAAAGGGCGTGTTCTAGATGTGCAGACCATTCTCTTTGGTTCCTAACTAAGAACCACAGTTGAGTATGTCCCTGCAAATATGTGTCTTTTCCCTGCCTGGGAAGAAAAGTCTTATGTGAGGAAGAACCCTAAAATCTCTCTTGTCAGAGTCTATCCCAGGGCCTACAACATAGGACGCTCAAGATATAATTGCCGAACCATTGGAATTTTTACATAAACTGTTTCCTGGATGTCAGGTAACTAGCGCTCAAGACTTGACCTTCACATTATGCTCCCTTGTTCCATGACATCGAGTCGGACACAGGTATTCTCCACTTGTTAGAAGTCGCTGTTAAGCCACTCGCTCTTACAAAACACTTATATTAGTACCTGTTTTTGCTAAGGGCAAGAAATCCGAAGAGGACTGTCACTTCGATGAAAGGAGGCACGAAGAGAAAACGGCGGTCTGTGTCTGTTTTGCAGCGAGCTGTTACAGAGGCGGCGCACACCCCCGCGGCGAGACGGGCCCCGCCCAGCTCCTTCCCTGAGAACTGCACTGGGCATCTGAGCATCCAGCCGCCATAGCTTTGAACTCTGTGAACATCTGTGCTTTATCTCGATTTATTTTGGGCATCTGTTAGCAAGATGTGTCCCACAGTATCAGAAGAGCCTAAAAGTGGTTATTTTGGGGGGTCTGGGAATGCTCAAAAATGTTCCCCAATTAAATTAATGGTAATCGCTTCTTTGCTTTAAGTCATTTTGGCTTGCGAAAGCTTTCGTAGGAACGCTCTCCCTCTGGAGAGCAGGGGGACACGGTTCTGGGAGGGGAGGATTACAAAGAAGAGTAGAATTTCTCGAAGATTCATAGAAAGTAAAGCTCTACAGTATAATAGCGAAAGTTACTAGCCTGAGCTCCATGGGTAGAATTCAGTAGATCTGTGAATGTAAATGGGCACAAATCACATCTTTTTATTTTCTCCAACCATTAGCTAAAATTTAACATTTCCTATTAGTAGCTGTAGCTATGACTTTGTCACCAATAGAAACCACAGGTATTTTCATGCCATGTTACATTTGTGGCAGATGTCTCAGTGTCTCATTTATACTCATCACTTAGACATTTCAGTATCTTAGATCTGATGCTAGATCCTATCATTTCAAGCATGATTACAGAAGCACATATTACTGTATCACAAATTTATTTTTAAATATATTTGATAAGTATTTTTCAATATGAGTAATTGTCTTTGAAACCCCGTGTATTCTATTTTATGCCTTTAAAAACATCCCTTGAGAAGGGGTCCACAGGGTTCACCAGACTTCCAAGAAGTCCATGGCACATGCACAAAAAAAGCGAAGAACCCTTGGCAGAGGGAAGGCACTGGAGCTCCAGTCTCTGCCAGGATTTCCTAGAGCAGAGATTTTGAGATTCGGCTGTGTCTCTGGGAAGTTACTAAGGGAGGAAGCTGGTGCCAATAACAGATCCTCCTGGCAGGATGTGTTGTCTTCCCCCCAGGGGCAACTCTGAACTCTGTCAGAGCTTCTGTCCCTTCTGTCCTGCATGAAGGGAGGTCTGCAATGGAAAATGGTGGGAAGCCCTCCTTTGAAATCCCAACAATAATAAAGATAACTAACATAAAATGTGCTTTATGGAACTAGGCAATTCACTTTATAAGCATCATCTCACTTTATTTCTCCAACAACCAAGTCAGGTTCTATTAATAGCCCTGTTTTATAGAGAAAGATATTGAGCCTTGGTGGATTCTACAACATTCTTGTTTATTTAGTTTACTTAGGAAACAAAATAAAAGTTGTCCCTAGTATCAATTTTCCTGCCAATTTTCTCTGGCACAGCCAAAGTAGAATTGTAGTTGTTAAAGAGATAGGTTTTTGCTCACTATCATATCACTCAGAGCTTGGCACATAAATAAGGAGACAAGTCAAATTTGTTGAGTGGATGAATGAATAGATTTGATGAATCAATCTGATGAGGAATAATTCTGTAGAGCTGACCCCCTCTCCTCCAAAGGCCAAATTCCATGGATGAGCCAGGCTCTCCTCTGCTTGGTAAGTGCATGCTTCATATCACACCAGTCTCCCTGTAATTTGCATATAGCATGTGGGGACTGTAAGCATGAGTACCTGGGATGTGGTATGAAGGAAGGAGCCCTAGACTGGAAATCACGAGACTAAGATCCTATGCCTATCTCTATAATTAATCACCATAAAATCTGAGGCAAGTCATTCAACCTCACTGGGACTCAGTTTCCTATAAATGCTTATGGTTCTTGGTTCCACTTGAGAAAAAAAAAAAATGCCTCATCAATAGAACACTTTCGATAGAAGGAACCAGAGCCTCTTGGCAAAATGGCCAATTCTAGGTCTGCGACTGGAAATAACAAGTTTGGAATATTTTGTTACACCACATAAACAGGAAGTGATCAACGACTACTAAGGTCATGACAAGAAGACCCAGGAGTCTTCTTGATGAGATTCTCACTGGCCAAGATAGGAAACTTAGAAATTTAATGAAGATTTTAAAAAAGCAACACACTGGGATCCATTAAGTACGTTTAAGCTTATGATATCAGAATGATTAAAAAACAAATTTACCAACTTCTGAGGATAACAGGATGTCAACTCATTATATGGAAAACTAGAAAATGAAGAGAAACATCAAGCACGCCTCCTGACTTTTTCATCAGAATCATAGCACTGGGTAACCAAAGAGTTGAAGAAAACATCTTTATTAAATTTTTCCAGCTAATAAATGAAAATGAGTTGACAGAAATAGATTATCCTTTTTTAACCCTTAATTAATTAAATGGATCTAGGCAGCAAGTATCCATGCCAACTCATATCACAAAACAAGAGATAATCAGACATCATTACCCTCGATGGAGGAGCATAACGCAACCTATAGAATTGCCAAAGAGATCTAAACTGAGTCTGATAAAGCCTCGGGATTCAGCTGCCAATTTGCAAACAATACAGGGGACAGAGAAATGCAGCGAACTGCACCATGAATGCAATCAGCAAAATCCAGACTGTAAAGTAGTACAGGTTAAAGGGGTTACAATGTGCTATAAGGGGAAAAAAAGGAACTGGGGAGGGCAGTAGATTAACAGAAACTGTAGGTATATCAAATTACCAAAATAATAATAATAATAGTAATAATAATAATAGGTAGGACTAAGCTAGTATCTACAGATGCAAACTTGGATGATAAAGCCATTTAAGGAAACACAGGAAGTGATAATTATAAAAGAAGAATAGTGGTAACTTTGGAGGGAAGGAGGGCTTTGTGATTGAGTTGAGGAACATGCAAGAATTTCCGGGACATCTGACAAAGTTATATTTTTTGGGCTTGGGCAGGGGTTACAAGAATGTTAACATTCACTAAGCAGGACATTTGTTTTATGTGCTTTTCTGTATTTGTATTTTATTTTGGAATGAAAAGAGGTTTTGTTTTTTTTCAAAAGAGAGAAATCAGAAGAATAATTATGGAGGCCATGCCTTGCTCCTGGGCTGAGGATACTATTTTGGATGCTCTTGGAGGAAAAGGAAAGGGGAGACAAAACTAACTTTATTTTGGAGCACCTACTATGTGCCAGAAATTTCAAATATGTAATCTCATTTGATATTCAGAACACCCCTTCAAGTATTTATCCCATCTTAGGGGTTAAGAAATTAAGTTCCTTGTCTGAATATATAAGGACTACTATTGGTCCTTTCGAGGTACGACTGATGCTACAAGAAATGTTCTTGCAATGTGGAAGGAAAGAAGAAAGAAGGGAAGCAGGGAGGGAAGGAGAGAGGAAGGAAGAAAGAGAAATCAAGAGTTATGATAAATCACTCAAGGGCAAATAGGGGAGCCTGTTTCCCCCAAGTTTGAGTGACCCCAAAGCCTCTGTTCTTTCCACGCCACCAAGCTGTCTCCCTAGTGATGAACTCCGAAGTCTATTTAGTAATTCTGAAAATCTCCAACCAAATGTGCCCCCACATACAGAGGCCAGACCTAGTTGCAAATAAGGAACCATTTGCAAATGTCAGAGCCTTGATAAATAAATATTTTTTAAAGACAAATGTCAAAGATAAATGTTAGTATGCCATAAAAAAATACAAACTGGCAGAAAGCCTCAAGGGGAAATTTCATGGTATACATTCCTTTGGAGTGATTTAAAAGTAAACAAGTTGCCTAGTAACACACACACACACACACACACACACACACACGCACGCAAATGATCATGAAAACAGGTTGCTCCCAGCCTCTTCCAAGTCCTTTCTTATGCCCAAATCCAACACTGGTTGCTAAAGTGAATTTCAAACTGAACCGCTATAATTCACAGTTTCAAAAAAAAAAAAAATCACACAGTAAAAAAGACAATAAATGAAGGCCAACATAGTAAAAAAGCCACTGGTGGGTCAGTTAATGTGTCTTGATAAAAGCCAAATCACCATAAGTGAATTTGAGAGATGGGCTCCTATTTTTAGTATTTGAAGTAGTTTTGGCAATTCCTCCACTTAATGAAGGAGTTTGGGGCACAAATTTATCAAGGTATTAATTTATCCAAGCAATAGAAAGGGATAGGGATGATTGGTTCCTGCACGCTTTAGTGCGTGGGTATACTAATGAGCAACCCAGAGATTCTTGAAGATGATAGTGACAGTCTAACCACTAAGCTTTCACAGGCCAATACCATCTAAAGCAACAGGATATATATGCATCTGGCTGAGATCCAAAAAAGGAACCGGGGCTAAAGAGAGATAGGCTCCGGGTGGGGGATGGAGAACTTCCTGTCTCAAGTCATTCTGTTCATTATAATGTTAAAAAGCACAGCAGTCATTTACTGAGCACCTACTTCATGCCAAACACTGTGTTTTGCATGGATTATTTTGAAATCTTATAGCCACACTGCTAGATATGTATTATTTATTCCGATGCCCTGGAAATGGAAACTGGGAAAATGTACATGAAGTGAGCTGAGGTCAAAGCAGAGGAGACTTGTGTGGTAGGTGGTGATGCAGATGGAGGGGTGGAGTTTCACTGAAGAGGGATGCTTATGGTGGCTATCGGGACCTTCAGCCAGCACAGGGTTCAACATGGAAAAGAGGACAAAAGAGGACAAGAGCCCTGGAAAGAGGACAAGACTAGAGAGCCAAAGAAAAATAGAAGGAAAGAGAGAGTAAATATAGAAGCTGAAATCGACGAAATAGGAAACAAAGACACAAGGGGGGGGCAACAATACCCCAAATTGGTCGTGCGTACTGACTAATACAATACATAAACCTCTGTGAGATTGTTAAGGCAATAAAGCAAAGGCACAGGGGGGGCTTCATTACAGATACAGCAGGGATTCAAAGGATCATGACAACTTTTTGCTAACACATTTAAAAACTTAGACAACAATGGTCAAAGTCCCAAAAATATATATGTGTAACTTACCAAAGCTGACCCAAGAAAAACTGTGAAACTTGAATAATCTCATAAATATTAAAGAAATTGAATGAGTAATTAAACATTTTCTTAATTTCTTATTTACCTTTCTCTTTCTCTCTCTCTCTTTTTTAGCCTTTTCTGTCAAATTAGTGTCTTTGGTATTAACACGTCTGAATACACATCTCAGAATTTGATTTTTGCAGAACTGTCAACCCCCCACCCCAAATTTTCCTACAACAAAAACACCGGTAGAATCCTTACAAAAACGTTTAGTCTAAATCTAATCAATCTGAAGGAAATGAAATCACTATTCCCAAAGACATAGATGCACCCCCATGTTCACTGTAGCATTATTTACAATAGCCAAGACATGGAAACAACCTAAGTACCCATCGATGGATGAATGGATAAAGAAAATATAACGTATATATATAAATATATAAATACACACACAATAGGATACTATTAAGCCAGAAAAAGAAGAACATCCTGCCATTTATGACAACATGGATGGACCTTGAGTTCATTATGCTAGGTGAAATAAGTCACACAGAGAAACACTAACACTTTATCATCTAAGTTATATGTGGAATCTAAGAAAACAAAAACAAAACTAAACTCATAGATTCACAGAACAGACTGGTGGTTGCCAGAGGTGGGGGTGAAGAGGTAGGAGAAATGCATGAAGGTGGTCGAAAGGTACAAACTTCCGGTTATAAAATACGTCTGGAGGATATAATGTACAACCTAGTGACTCTAAAAATCCAGTATTGCATCTTTGAAAATTGTTAAGAGAGTAAATCTTAAAGTTCTCATCACAAGAAAAAAATGTTTGTAACTATGTGTGGTGACAGATGTTAACTAGACTTATTGCGGTGATCACTTTGCAATATATACATACAATGAATCGTTTTGCTGTACACCCGAAACTAACATAATGTCATACGTCAATTATATCTCAATAAGCAAAAAGAATCTCATTAAGCAGGAACCATCAGACAAATCCAGAATACATACATGAGCTGGCCTGTTCCAAGTCAATGTCATGAAAAACAAGAAACACACAGGTGAGGCAAAACAACCACATGCAATGGGCAGTCCTTGACTGGATGCTGAATTTAAACAACAGTAACCCCAGAGCTTGGGGGAAATTTAATATTGACCATAATATACACAGACGCGCGTGCACATGCACACACATGCTGGCACAGAGAGAAACGAGGGTGTAGTAAAATGTTAACACAGGGTAAATACCGAGAAAGGGAAAGAGTATACAAGCTCACCCTGTACAATCCTTTCAACTTTTCTACAAGTTTAAAATTTTTTTAAATAGAAAGTGGGGGAAAAAATAACCCAAAACACTTGAGCAACAGTGTTCCCCCCGAAAACCCCAAACACATACCAGTCCCGGATGAAGCTGACAGCCACCAAACTTGCAAGGAAGAGGTCATTTCAGTTTTACACAAACTCTTTCAGAGAATAGAAAAAAATATACCATGGCTCAATTCATTCTATGAAAATAAGTACAACCAAAAGCAGACAAGAAGAGTATGAGAAAAGAACATTACTAAACAATCTCATTCATGTACCGTGATTTAAAAAAAAAATTCTAAATAAATAGTAAGCCAAATCCGTTAGACAACATAAAACAAAGGTAAGACAGCAGGACCAGGTTACCAGGAAAGCATCTCTTAGCACTAAAAACAAACAAAACAACCCACTATCGTTTACCACATTAATAAATTAAAGGAGAAAAACTATATGAGATCAATTCAGTGGACACAGAGAAAGTACATGATGACGTTAAACACCTTGATAATAAATATATACCAATGATCTTCAACAAAGCTTATTTTAAGGGGAAATGTTAGATGCATTTCTTTTTTTAAAAAAAGATTTATTTATTTATTTGAGAGAGAGAGGGAGAGAGAGCAGCGGGAGGTGTAGAGGCAGAGAGAGAATCTTACGCAGACTCCACACCAAGCCCAGAGCCCGACGCGGGGCTTGATCTCATGACCCTAACATCATGACCTGACCCGAAACCAAGAGTCAGAAGTTTAACTGAGTGAGCCACCTAAGTGCCCCTAGGTGCACTTCTTTTAAAAACAGGAACAGGATGCCAACCATAGCTATCTCTGCTGAATATGAATTGGAGGCCTAAACAGTATAGTGAAACAAAACGGAAGACTCTGCATTACGATATAAAGAATTTTCTAACTCTACAGCTTCCTCTAGCTTAGTCTTTTACACCTGGTCTCAGTGACTCTTGGTCTCCATATGTCCCTGGCTGGGCTAGCTCATCTGCTATATAACCAGATGCACTGACATGTGGCTTCTTTTCTGATGAAATAATATATTTGTGAACGATGATATAGGTATCGGGAAGGACAAGAAGTTCACATTGTTAAAAGTACTCTTATATCTAGTCAAGAAACTATTATTTCCAAACAGACCAACACTAAGTTCATTTCGTTGAAACAGCTTACTTGAGGATTTTTATCCCAAGTCTCCCTCTATAACCCAGAGTCATCTTTCTTTGCCACGCTGTTTTGTTTGCTGCCTGGGATTTAAGGTCCCTTTGCATTCCTTAAACCATTTAGTATATTCTGAGCAGCCACTACATTTAAAACCCTGAAGTCCCTGCTCCTCTTGGAAGAGGAGTTCTCTTGATTCTTCTAGGACTAAGTCATGTACTAATATCTTCGTGCTACTTTACCTTCCAACCGCAGTATTTCTAAACACCACATTGAGCTGAGATCCAGTTTCATGACTTTTTCAATGCACACGGAAAAGCTGACTTTCTTGGCAATTTGCAGCGAAATTAATAAAAAAAAAAACTAGCTCTAGATTCAAACTAGTAACATTTTATCAGGCAATAGGAAGCTCCAAAAACAAAGGAGATCCTGAGATCAAAAAATTTACAGATACCGTTCTGTATATTTAGAAGCAGTGTAACTTGGTTTTTTAAAAAAACTTTGGAATTCAATTTTTAGATCTAGCTTTGTTTCTTTTTCCTTCCTCATCTGCATAATGAAGACAACCCGGGACCAACCCCACTGGGGTTCTTATAAGGCTTACAAGAGGTATTTGTCAAGCTCTTAAATATTTGTCAAGCTCTCTAAGGTAGAAAACACTCAAGAAATGTTTGTATTATTTTGTGATAAACCCTAACAAAAAATAATTCTTAATAATAACGTATTTCACAGATTTCCAACCAGAAAAAAAAAAAAAAAAAATCCTGATCTGGTGAAGAAGCATTAAAACGTCACCAGGTATGTGGTTTGATTGCAGTCTTATTGGCCTCTTTTATATCACGTCCAATGATAATGCTGCTTTTAGAGAATCCATTTTCCCCGTGACTATCTGAGCTGCAAGATTCTCTTTCTTGAAAAAGTGAAGCAATAGCACCTTGTCGGAAATAAGTTTAAGACAGCATAGACTTTAAGAGTTTGAAGTGAAATAGCAACTCTATAGTAGAAGGCTCATTTAGGGAAGTCAGGAGGTCGTCTGGCTATCCTGGGAAAATGGAGGCATGTGCTTTTTGGTTTTGGACGTCGTCCTCCCCAGGACATAACTCAGTTGAATGAAGCCTAATGAAGCTGGACCCAGTTACAATAAAGAAAATGACGAAAGTGAACCAAAGATACTGATATCTCATATACATTCACTGAATATGTTTCACGTATGTTCATTCAACATGCAAAGCAAGTATTACAGAGCCACGGCTGTACGCTGGGACCCCCAGACAGTGAGATAAAGGCTTTCATAAGAAGCCCAACAAATTTTCTCTCTTGATTCTGTTATATCTCATATGCTTATCAGTTTTCTCTTGTTCTTGCCCCATCTCACACACATACACACACACCAAGCCACCATATTTTACACACACACACTCACACTTCCTAACTCAGGAGTTCTAATATCTTATCAACATTTTCTGCATTTTTAAAAATTCTGGTGGCGAGAAGTCCCCATAGCTCAGTGGTTAGAGCACCGGTCTTGTAAAAATGTTGGTGGCATGATACAGAAAGAATCTCCTGGCACTCTGCTGCTCAAAGAGTGTTCCCCAGTTGTACACCCAAAACTAATGTAGCACTGTGTGTCAACTATACTCAAATAAAAAAGTAAAAAACAAACAAACAAAAACAAATGTGTTCCCCAGACTAACAAGCTCAGCAGGGTACTTACTTGAAATGCAGAATCTCAGCCCTGTCCTAAATTCCTGAATCAGAATCTGCATTTTACAAAGTTCTCTAGTTGCTTCATTTACACAGTCGAATTTGAGAAGTGGGGCTTTAGCAAACATGGACCAAGTTCCTTGGTCCTCTGCCATAAAGAGGATTCCCTCTCGCATAGAAAATTCATTGGGGACCTGTCTGCAAAGCCCTCGTAGAATTGTATTCCGTGCTAGCCGGTGAGAAAATGGTCCATTAGAATTTACGAAATCAACCGCAGCAGGAGTGCGAAATGAGATCGGACTCCTCATCCATCGTCTCAGCAAAAAGCAAACAACTAAACTCAGGCAAAAAACAAGAAATCATTTTAATTAAACAACAGAAGGACAGTGAGTTTGCTGGGCATACAGGATTGTAAAATTTAGCTTCCAGAATACTGACAGGACTGTTTGACATTCTGGACAGACTTTGAGGATAATTTTTTCCAAAATAATGGATGATGTCTTTCCTCCTGTCCTTGTGATTGCTTCATTCCAATTATACATATTTCAAAACTAAGCCATTCCCTAACCTTTGCACCCCATTCCATTGTCTACCTTACATTATTTCCTTCCTACCTTTCTCCCCAACAAAAGTACCTTGCAAGTAATCCCGTCTGGTATGACAACCTCTTCTGGAATATTCCTGAGATCAAAACTCTGGCTGAAATGTTACAACAGAGGGACCGCACTTCTCTTTAAATCATCCCATAATCTAATCCCAATAGATCTAGCTATAGATCTATTAGGATAAAGTCCAAACATTGGGATATTTACAAATTTACTCTTTATATTAAATCAAATGTGGCCTCCTGCTCATCTACTTACTGGTTTTCATGCTGTTCTCTAAAGCAAAAGACAACAAAATGGCTTCTTCTTCTGTGGGATTGATGACAGCTCTTAAACACTTGGTGAGCATTTCATCTGTTTCCCTAAATCACTTATTTTTCAGGTTGCACATCTCTGTTTCCTTTGATCGCTCTTCAAAAGACTTACATATCAGACTCTAAAGTTGGCCTGCCCAGCTTATAGCAGGCACCCCCTAAATGCCAGGCCCCTTTTCTAAGTGTAAAGTGATCTATTCTCTGAAATCATTCTTGCTATTCCAGATTCTCCATGTTTCGCCAGACCCAGCCACCATACTTGGAATGTAATCTGTGTAGCAAAGATTACATTGGGACTCTCGCCGGCCCTTCCGATTAGTGCAGTTGAAGACTATTATTGGTTGGTCAGTTGGTTCTGTTGTTTTGTTTTGATACTCTTGGCCAAATCACCCTCAATTCAAAATGACCTTAACTCACTTGTAAACCCCAGGGTCTTTATCACATGAACAGATGCCAAGCCAGCTTTGGATGAGCTACTGTTCTGCAATCAATCGCCTAGAACTATAGGCCTGACTTTCCATGAATCCATTAAGTTTCGTATCACTGGTCATTCCAGGCAATTAAAACCCTGATTCTGTTTCTGCTGTAGTAGGCATTCCTTCCATTGTGCTTATCATCATTCGTGTTCCTCCTTGGGATATAGATTCTTGCTACTTTTGTTGCTGTAGCTTTTGGAGGGCAACCAACATAATAGAGAGCGAAAATCATGCCAGACTTTGCCCAAGAAATGATCACATGTCTTACGAATGCCTGTTTCTCCACCAACAGAGCTGCAGCCTGACCACTTAACTTTGGTTTTGTTAGGCTCCCCCACCTGCCCTCATTCTTCTATTCTTTTTAGGGCTGCCTATCTGGATGACATCTTCTTATTCCATCTAGGGGCCCTTCATGCTCTCATAAAACCTGAAAGCAGAGATATAGTAAGGTATTTCAATATCTTCTCCAACAGGGAGGCCAGCCCACTTTAGAAAAGCATGTTAATTATTCCCACTATCGATCTCCCTTTGGCCACTTGAAACACATCCTTACTTCTCCTCTGACCTTCCACGTGAACCATAGCTTGTCGCAGATCCTCCTGAGGATCTTTACCTCCTGCGATTATGCACACTGCCTCCCCTCACTTGTCTTTGCTAGAGCAGTGACACTCCAAATTTGCCATCTAACCTTCCAGTCACACTTTGAGGTTTAACACAGACCTGCTCTGAATGTAAAATTTCATCAGTTCTAAAACCACGGATGCCTCCACCCAGTGAGGAGGCACTTGGCCTTGTTCGGAAGCAACTATTATAAGCTATGAAAAGCACAGTATCATCCTGTATTAAAGGATCCTATTATTCCTCAGGGATGTGGTAATACAGGTAAATTTTTTTTGGTTGTTCTTCTCCTCCTCTAATCTAGAAGGCTGAATTTCAGCTACATCCTGTGGTGGTTGTCATTCTCTAATTGTTACCATCCTTTTCCAGGTTGTGTGAGGAACATGATGAAAAATATAAAAATATTTGGCAGAACAAACTGTCTTGAGGTCACTGGTTCCCAACATTGGCTGCATATTAGAATATCTTGGGGAGTTTTTTTTTTAAATCCTGATACCAGGCCTCTGACCAATTAAGTCTGAAACTGCAGGGCTAAGACCCAGTTAATGAGTAGTTTTTAAAGATTCTCAGTTGTTCCCAAAGTGCAGCCAAGGCAGAGAACCATGACTTCAGCTGGATGGGAAAAATAGGTATTCGGAATAGGATGGGACCTGAACAAGGAAGGAATGGAAGGAATTTTAATGCCTGCATTTAGGATCGACTGTTCTTGACACTGGAACAGCTATATCCTAATGAGGGAACACGAGGTATATTTTTTTCAAAGTAAAAATATGAATTATGTCCTTGAAATGATGAAATGTTACAACAGAGAGACCCCACTCCTCTGTAAATCATTCCATAATCTAATCCCAAGAGATCTAGCTGTAGATCTACGAGGATAAGGTCTAAACACCGGGATATTTCAAAATTTATTCTTTACATTAAGTCTAAGTGGCCTTCCTGTACATCCACTTACTGGTTTTCATGCTGTTCTCTGAAGCCAAAGATCAACGAAATGGTTCCTTCTTAATGACTGTATAATGACGGCTGGTAAATTTGATACTCTGCATAATTAGCACTGTGCAGGAGTGATTTCAGGATCAGAAAAGGTTTTACAAAAGCATGTCAGCCAGATGTCCAACTGGTGGGTTTAGTGTGAGTGAAAATGAAAGTCAATTTCATGGTGGTTAGCTAGCTCGCTGGTGTTTTTCCACTGGTGGGACACTGGGACACTTGTAAAGTAGCAAAAGGGTCTCCGTGGACCCTTCTGCCATCACTCACCCGTGTGCTGTTTGTGGAACACGAGGTGGTCATGGGGGTGAGGAGAGACTGCACATGTACCACCTTATCAGGCCAACTGTTTAACTGGTCACTCATATCCAGTGGCTGGGATTCGAGACAGATAGTGTCCTTACTGGATTCCACTCTGCCATGATTCACATCAAAATGAGGTTCCAGCGTGGAAATAGTCACAACAGGCAACCACATGTAGCCTCAGAGCATCTTTGTTTACTGTGCTGCTTAGGAAAAAAAAAATCTACAGAAGCGAGTTGCTTTGCCTGGAGACGCCACAAATACATTCTAAGCTTCACTCGACTGAGTCACGATGCCCTCTGGCATGTACGATCTTTATTATTTCCTTGGCCAGACACGGGTCATATTCACAGATTCAGAACATGCTTTGTAACCTAGCCCATTCACAACCCAAGGCCCCTTCAGGCCTGAGTCATCACCTCAAATAACTGATTTCTCTTCCCAGGAATGAAACCAGGGACTTCCATCCATAATTTTCTTCCTCTTCTAACAACTCTTCGCAACCATATTTCCACGCTTACTTTTGTCTTCTGCATTTCGACCGGAAAGCCAATCTGGTTTGTTTCTCCTAAAACAAAAACGGCGAGCCAGCTATTTTGAGTAGCGACCGCACAGTTCAAAGGCAGCGCACCCAGAAGTCCCACAGCTGCCAAAGCACCGCTTATTCTTCGCATTTCTTCCACGCAAGAGCTAAGAGTTTCCCCAAGAAGCCAGTTCCGAGATGCTGGGACAGAACCAACACAAAGTGGGATTTAAGAGAGAGTGGGCCACGCTCCCAGTTTGTCTCTGACTCAGAAACCAATACGAGTCAATACAGTGCGGCAAGGCATGTGATCAATACACAGAGTGGGTTTGCGGGATGGCGTGAGGCCACGTGATTAAGGTCACGATAGGCCCAGGGGGAACCAGCTGGCTGAGATGTTCTGCTAGCAAGTTAAACATAGACAGGAAACCGCGCGTCTGATACTGTAAAAAAAATCATTTGTCTTCCTGCCAGAGTTAGGCCTGCAAACCAGAGAGGCTGTTTTCATTTAAAAGAAATTCTACAATGAGAGAGGGAGGAATGAAACTCTGTGGCTACTGGGAGCCCTTGTCTCCTCTCCACTCAGCCTCTCAGGTTTAAGGGCATGCTAACTGCAAAAGTCTGCACGTAGCTGGGACGTCAGCAATGAACGCACACTAGGCGGCAGCCGACTTCGGGAGGTCTGTTTCTCTGTTTAACCACATGGGTTGAACTTGGAGTCAGAAGTGGTTGCTAGAGTCCTCGTGTCTAAGTTGACTACATATAATTGATGTATTTACTGATAGTTCCATCCTGTTTAACAAAAAATATTCTCATGTAACCTATAGATAGATATAGTAGGGACGGAAGACAAGAAAATAAAAGGTGTGGGGGGGGGTGGAATGAAGATAACAAGAAGATAAATGTGGAATACAAGGCAAGCAGTGGTGTTGTCAGGAGCCACGTACTTGCTAGAAGCATGACTTAGTCGGTACTGAAGGGGGATGTACAAAAAATATGATCTACGTCACGGGTTGAAGTCTGTTTTTGTAAATGAAGTGTTATTGGAACACAGCTGCATCCAATTGTTTATACGCCGTCTCTGGCTGCTTCCACAGCAGAGCTGAGTAGCTGGGACAGGGAGAGGCTCTAGGGCCTGCAAAACCAAAAAATATTTACTAACGGGTCCTTTAGCAAAGAAGTTTGCTGACCTCTACTCTGTATGCTTCAAAGTGTCCTTAAGGTCAGAAACGAACAGGACGCCATGAGGGAAACACTCTTTCTAAGGGGGACAGCTGAGAGAAATTTCTCCTGGCTTCCTCACGGATAGAAAAATTCAATGCAACCGTTTCCCCAACAGCATTCCTCACAGTGAACATTTCCCCCTGATTTCACTTCTTAAAGCTCCTTGCTCATCTGGCTAAATCCAATGTTAAGACATTTGAATCTAGGGGAGCAATAGTAACTATTTACAGCCAAAGTTTATTGAAGACTTGCTCTGGGCCACGTACTACTTCTAAGTCCCCTACATGAATAAGGTCACTTATCCTCACGAGAATCCTGTCCAAAGAAGCACGATTTCTATCCCTATTTTTCAGAGGGGAAAACAGAGGTGGAGTGGTTCACTCAGGGAGAGTTTATGAGTGGCTTAGTGGGGATTTGCACTCAGATCATCTTACTGGGGGGGAACCATGAGCTTCTCAAAAGATGAGCATCCTGCTGGCCATCCTTTACGTTATAAACATCATTTCTCACAAGCCCGTGAAGAATGTCAGCCCGAGGCTGCACGTCTTGCCAAGGATTTGCTGAACGGTGAGTCTGTACTTCAGCGACCAGTCCTGTGCCCACAGAACAGGCAGCCTCTGAGGCGAGGGGTGCAAACCGCCACGGGTGTAAGCCTGATGAAAAGCATACAGCCCCCCACCCGACCTGACTGTGGAAGGGTAAGGGCATTCCCTGAAGAAGACACAAGATTCTCTGGTTCTCTGTGGGCAAAAGGTGAAGAACCAACTGTGAGATCTTGGGAAACTCATGTCACTCTCTGGAGACCCATTTCTTTATAAGTAAAATGAAAAGTGTAGATGAGCTTATTTCATGGGACTCACTTCAGCATAAAAAATTATGAGTCCAGAAAGGCAGGAAATAACAAGTGTTGGCAAGGAAGTAGAGAAAAGGAAACTTTTTTGTACCCTTGGTGGGAATGTACATCAGTGCAGCCGCCATGGAAATCAGTATGGAGGCTCCTCAAAAAATTAAAAATAGAAATACCATATGATCCAGCAATCCCACTTCAGAGTAAATAACCAAAGGAAATGAAAACAGGATCTCGAAGATCTATCTGCACTCCCATATTCACTGCCACATTATCCACAATGGCTGAGATATAGAAACGACCTAAGTGTCCATTAATGGGTGACTGGATAAAAAAGATATGGAGTACACACACACACACACAATGGAGTATTACTCAGCTATAGGAAAGAAGGGAATTCTGCCATTCACAACAACATGGATGGACCTTGAGGGCATTAGGCTAAGTAAAACAAGCCAGACACAGAAAGACAAATACTGCATGGTACCACTTACATGTGGACTCTTAAAAAAAAAAAAAAGTCAAACTCATAGAAAGTAGAAAAGTAGTTGCCAGAGGCTGGAGGGTGGGAGAAATAGAGAGAGGTTGATAAAAGGGTACAAACTTTCAGCTATAAGGTGAATAAGGTTAGAAGATCTAATGTAAAACACAGTGAGTATAGTTGATAATGGTCTTGTATAATCGAAATTTGCTAAAAGAGTAGAATTTAAATGTTCTCACACACACAAATAAATATGTGAGGTGATGGATGTTATTAACTAGATGACAGGAATCCCTTCATAATGTATGTGTATACTTTTTAAAAAAGATTTATTTATTTACTTGACAGAGAGAGAAAGAGAGCACAAGCAGGGGGAGCTGGAGAGGGAGAAGCAGACTCCCCGCTGAGCAGGGAGCCCGATATGGGGCTCTATCCCAGGACCCTGGGATCATGACCTGAGCCAAAAGCAGACGCTTAACCAACTGAGCCACCCAGGCGCCCCTGTATGTGTATACTTTAAATATCTTACAATTGTATTTGCCTATTATACCTCAATAAAGCTGAAAAAAAATGCTAAAACATGATGTCAGAAAAATAATAGATTTCTACAGGTGCCCGGGTGGCTCAGTCGGTTAAGTGTCCGACTCTTGATTTAGGCTCAGGTCAGGATCTCAGGGTCGCAGGATCAAGCCCTGCGTGGGGGGGCTTGTTTGCTTGGGATTCTTTCTCTCTCTCTTTCTCTCCCTCTGTCCCTTCCCCCTCTCTAAAATAAATGAATGAATCTTAAATATATATAACTCTAGGAAACAAGACAACATATCTGCAAGTGGTTAGTACAGGTGACCAATCTATCATAGATTCTCAACCAAGGGCAGTGATCATCCCTGCTGATGTTCTAATTATTCTATGAATTTCCAGAGCCTTGGCCTTGGACAAGGTGTCAGCTTGCTGGCTCTTCAGTTAAGGAAGGGGCTGGGTCTCTGCCTTGAAACCAGACTTTTCAAAGTTCAGGACTTGAGTTTAATGCTAATTCCCTTTCCTGCAGAGCCATGGTGCCTCTCGATTTCTGGAATGAGCAGTTCAGCTCCAAGTCAGGGGGAAAGGTGGGATGGCCAGGGGTCCAGTCATTGGAGGCTGGAAGCTCCTATAAGTTACCTTCTTGCTTTCTACGTACCCAGCTCCAGCAGATGATCAGAGCAAACAACTAAGGAACAAACTGATTCAGGCAAACTCTTTTTTTTTTAATTTTTTTTAAAATTTTTTTTTAAATTTATTTATTTGACAGAGAGATAGCACAAGTAGGCAGAGCAGTAGGCAGAGCGGCAGGCAGAGGGAAAGGGAGAAGCAGGCTCTCTGCTGAGCAGGGAGCCCGATGAGGGGCTCGATCCCAGGACCCTGGGATCATGACCTGAGCCGAAGGCAGCTGCTTAACCGAATGAGCCACCCAGGCGCCCCAGGCAAACTCTTTTTAATGTTACTCTATTACTTGGCCAGGGCTGCCCAGGGCTACCAAACAGCTCCTCAGTAGACCTAATTCAGAAAAACATCTTAAAAGCATCCCTAAATGTCTTCTTGCTTTGGGAAATTTAGGGGACAATCCCACAGACAAATTAACATAAATATTATCATGGAGGCCAAAGAAATGTTACCTAAAAGGTGCTTGATATCTACATGCATCTGCTAGCTCAAAGTCTGTGGGGTATATAAAAGAATGACCTTTACTATAACTGTTGAAAGTCACCCACATTTCACTGGGGAGTTCTGCTACGTGATACATGAATGGACTGAGTACAGGATCTTTAGCTCATTTCTAAATGACCAGGTTTTAGACCAAATGTGTTCCTCTTGGGCTGATTAGCTCAGCAAGTCACCAGCATGAACTTAACAAGACCCATCCCTGGTTCCATGCCTAGCTGGGTGAGTTCACACCAGTGCTTTTCACCCTTCAATGCGCAAAGAAATCACCAAGGACATTGTTATAGGGCAGATGATGGTGCGATAGGTCCAGAAGGCTGCGTACATCTTACAAGCTCCCTGGTAAGGCCACCACTGCTGGTGAGCCAAGACTTTGGGTATGAAAGGTTTTCAGCATTCAGAAGACTTGTGCTCCTCGGCAGTGTTCCCCTTCCCCAGGGAGGAAGGAGTAAGACAGAAGGCACCTACTGTGTGCTGGCTACTGAGCCGGGCTCTCCCAGCATCACCTTCTTTACCCCCCACGGCCAACCCCGGGGGCCATAGGTCCCACTATCAGCACTAGGGGGTCGACAGTGGCACGGCCATTCAGTGAGAAGGGCGCGGGGCCCGAAGCAAGGTTTCTGCTGAAAAAAAGAGTGAATCTCTTTAGCAAGGACAGTGTGATTGCCCTCATCACTGATCTGAGAGGCACTTGTGAGTCTTTCCAGTTTTATTTAGCTGCCTCTTGCTGTGATTCTGAGTCAAAACAGGAACAAGGTGCCTCATTTGACATATCATCCGGTGAGGTCAGGGATGTGGTTAGCTGTGATTAGAAATCCTAGACTCGACATTCTCCCCTCACCTCTGTGAAGGCATGTGGAGGATGAGGCACAGATACCCGGCAGGGTCTGAATGCTCTGCGGGCACGCCAGGGTCGAAACTCAGCTATACGACCTCAGCGCCGCATGGTCCTGTCCACGGCTCACGCAAAAGTCCCAGACCCTGTACAAAGAGCCCACAGAATACTAGCAGCCAACGGCGACTCCTCACGCTGGACTGGGCACGGATGCAAATGCTCTACATGCACCCATCTATTCAATCCTGACAATGTCATGACACCCTCACCACCCCCCATTTCCATTTCACACACGAGAGGACGGAAGCATGGAGACACCGGGTAACTGGCCCAAGGTGGCAAAGTAGCAGGTCGGGCCTTCAGTGCAGGGAAAGCCATCTCGGGCTCTCACTCTTGACCAATTACACGACACTATTTCTCTCTTTCCCAAAACAGCAAAAGTCATCTTGCTCAGGGCTCCGCAAATGAAGGGTCTTTACTGCCCTTGGAAACCGTTGATGGAATGAATAAAACTGAGTGGTTTTGTTTGATTCTTAAAGGTTCAGTGGGAGATCAATAACCACAGAATGTCTTTGCAAAGTGGATATGTCATCTGCAAGTAAAGAGAGCAGCTGTTGGCTCCGGGGTCCCTCTTCCCGCATGCTATGCTCCGGCTTGGAACCTGGCAGGTCTCCTCTAATGAACAGTTGTCACTAGGCCATCAATAAGGACTAACACAAATACCCGCTCTTCTAGCTGGAATGTGAGGTCTGAGTGAGTCCAGGGGGCAGACCCTGACGCCCCGGAATTCTACACAACACCTTTTGGCAAGAGAGAGGATCCATTCTCTCTGAATGTCAGCTATCACGAATAATAGCACTGAAAATAAAGTGCATTTAAAAAGAAAATCTTGTGGCTCATCTTTTTCCCTTAATTTTTTTTTTAAATTACTTATTTTAGAGAGAGATTGAAATCATGGGAGGTAGGGGCAGAGGGGGAGGAAGAGAGAGAATCTCAAGCAGACTCCCCCGCTGAGCATGGAGCCCAAGGCGGGGCTCCATCCCACGACCCTGAGATCATGACCTGAGCCGAAATCAAGAGTCGGACGCTTAACGGATGCTTAACGCCACCCAGGCGCCCTTTCCCTCAAATTTTTAAGAAAAATGGAAGACGTAAGTAATTATCATTCGCTGTGCTTGCAGATCAGAAATCTGGCAACAAGAACAGAGTACTGTACTAATAAAAATACAGCATGAAACACTTTAGAGTGTTTGTATTTGACATCTTATTTGACTCACAGTGGAGAAATAAAAATTGTTTCAAGAGATTTCATTCCTCAGTGTAAGGGATAGATGGTGGCAATGAGGAGGGGAAGTGGGTCCCCAAATGGGGTGTTTTAGGTGGGGGAATTATCCCACTGCAGAGAAGGGAGATGTCTAAAAAGCAAACATTGGAGCATTTTAGGAGACTCTGAAGTCATCCCGCAACTGAGGCATCAGCTGCGCTGGATTTCCTGAGCTGTACAATGAGAAACTGCCTTTATGCTGATTATCCCGCCTCATAGGGAAAGAAATAGTCTGATAATGAATAAGAGGGAAAATATAGACATGGGCCCATGATTATCACCTGAGTTGAAATACACTGAAAACTGAAGTCATGCATATCTTAAGAGCTTATAGTAATTGTATATATCTATATCTATATCTATATATCTATATATCTATCTCCAACTTACAGGCCATTTATTAACTTTTGTCCCTTTAGACAAAATAACCTCTTCCATTGTGGATAAGCCAGTACGCAAAAGGAGAGAAAAGTTTCATGGATGGTAATAAACTTGTTTGGATATTCTGCTATTAGAGATTAATTCCTTTGGCTTAAACTGGAGTTCTTTGAAAAGGTGAACTACTTGGGGGAAAGTTAACAGGTTAAGTCAGGATATCAGGTGTTACCATGCTTTAGCATGATTTAATATAGTTACATCTTCCCTCCTAAGTCGAATTACATAAGAAAAATGCAAGAAATGGAGTATATAGGATGAGTGATTTTAGAAAGTGTTGTGCTGACAAGACGAACATGTCTGACTTTGGACACTGAGAAGTTAGCATTGGTAAGGGGTTGGACAAGAAGAGCAGGGAAATGGCAGGAGGTGAAGGACACAGAGAGAGAAAAAGGTGGGTCAGCAGTGGGGGCGGGCACCAAATACAAAGCATGAGACATCATTTTCCATAGTTGGGATACACATAGTAGCAGGGATAGTGTGTTAAGCCCAGAACTTATGTTCTAAACGAATCTTTTTTTGAATCAGACCTCTTTTTGGGCTAAAATAATCTTTCCCCACTCTGAATTTACATTCCTAAAACCAAGAGAATATTATTTTCACTATCGGACTGGCAAAATTAAAAGGCTTATGATCTCCAGTGTCAAAGAAGGGATATGGAAATCTGTATACTCAGGTATCTTTGTGGGGAGGAGAATAGTTTAGTAGTGGTTATCCAGATTTAAAATGTGTATAACTTCTGATCCAAAATTTCATTTCTAGAAATGAAATTCAAGTCTTATTTTGCAGAAATATTAGCACAAATGTATAAGACACTTTTACAAAGATATTCAATGTAGGAAAAATGGAGACACCTTAATAATCTACCAACAGGGGAATGGTTAAATCAGTCAGAGAAGATAATCCATATTATGGAATTTCTAGACAATAATTAAGAGGCATGTAGTATATCCAAATGTATTGTCTTGTTTAAAAGGAGGAGTAAAAGTGGTTGGGTGAAAAAAATATTATCAAATAATATTTACTGTATGATCAACTATTTGCACTGAGAGGTGGATGGATGTACGGATGGATGGACAGATGGACGGATAGATGGATAGATGGGTGGGCAGATGGCTGGATAGATGGATGGATACATGGATTGAAGAAGGGAAGAAGGGAGAAAGGGAGGAAATAGGGAAAGAGAGGAGGTAAGGAGGGATAATATAAATGAATAATAGAAGTATGCATCCAACAAACTATCCACACTGGTTATCTGTTGGGTCGGGAGTGAGGGGATGAGGCTCATGTACTTCCATTTAAAAATATTTACATGTTGGACTGTTTGAATTTTTGGTAAGGAACATACACTATTTTGTAGTTGAAAATCACTGAATAATGTTTTAAACTGAAGAGCAGTGTGTGCCCTCCTTTCAAGCTGAGCGAATCCTGAATTGCAAAGATGGAGGCTAGCATCTAACCTCGCCTTTCACTGCCTCCATGGGTAAACCCTGGCTCGTTACTTGCCCTCTGCATTTTAGTTCTTCTCTCAGATGAGAGTATTAACAAGTACTCTTCAGACAAATCCTAAGAACATGTACACAAAACCATCTGAGTTCATTCCAAATAAGTCTCCCTCCAGTATCCAACAGCCTCCTCCAATCTCCAGACCGGCATTTCTCAAATTTGAGCAGCATCAGAATCCTCTGGAGGGCTTGCTCAAACACAGACTGCGGGGCCCGCACCCAGAGTTTCTGCTTCCACAGGCTGGGGTGGGGCCCCAGATTCTGCGTTGCTGGAAATTTCTCAGGTGATGCTGCTGCTGCCACTCCAGGGACTGCGTGAAGAACCACCACTGTCGGTTGAAGGCAAATAATAACGTGGGTCCTGTAAGCCAGATTGGCTATGGGCCAGAATGAACCCTATCACTCCTGAAGCACCTCGTCCCGCCTGGTGACTGGGTTCCTAATCCACAGAGTGTAAGCTCCCTCTCCAGTCCCAGAAGATGGAGTCTGAGACCTCGGACCAGGGACACAGAGATGGACACAGAGGAAGCTGGGTTCCTGACCCTCGAGGGAAGAAAACTCACCTTCGGAAAAGATGATATAGTCATTGCACTCGTCAGAGCTACAGGAACACATAAAGAAAGTCTCGCCCAACACCTTTTTTTCCTTCATAATACACTTTGGAGAAGCAGCATCTTCGAGAACGATTCCATGGTAGGTGTCCTTGGGGTCATGGCAAAGCGTCTCTAGTGTTATGTTCTCATCATTCTTTCTCCTAGGGTGCAGAAGTTCATGGCAGGGGAGAGAAGAGAAAAAAGAGAATGGATGAATATGGCCCCCTGGACAGAAAAGCAATCTGGACCGTATTTCCTTCCCAAAGCTTTTTGAACAATGGCAGCTGGTTCCTGTTCTCCCACGTTAACAGGTTGTCCTCTAGTCTCCTGTGATTTTTCTACTCATTTCGCTTTTTCCATTGCGTATTCTCAAAACCCATTTATGAGTGTAAACATAAAGCCTTTCCCTGGGGGCTGTCCAGCTGGAGAACCTTACGCTTTAAGTCTTAATTAAACCAAGAGACAGAAAGGCATGGTAAACCGAAGACTGCGAGGTCCTCAGGGTTAAACCTTCCATCCTGAACACCCTGCCAGGCTCACACCGCATCCCCGGTGTTATCTCACAGGAACAGGGTCACGTCTAGCTCAACTGTGCTCCAAGAGCATTCCTGGGAATGCCGTGGCCGTTCCTCGAGTCTGTTTGCTGGGCCCCAGAGGGCTCCGTGTGAGGGCGTATCCCTGTCGGCAGCCGGCTGTGCGGAAGGCACGGAACACACTTCCTAGATGAAGCATTGGCAGTTTCCCCGCCTCACAGAAAGGAACGGAAGGGGAAAAAATGAAAACACATGGGAAAGAACTGCAAGGTGTTCTTCATTTATAGTTCAGTGAAATATTTTACACTTTCATGAACCAATTACGTCTACATGTAGCACCCCTTCACTTCACGTGTCTGAAGCCTAACCCAGCTAAGGGCTCCGAGAAGCTCTCCCGTGGCATTTTATTGAGGCCCTAGAAAGTGCTCAGTGGGCTCTATGTGTACAGTACATTTAAAAATGACATGATTAATGCCCACTATTATAATTGCAAAAGCCAAAATAAAACTCTGGCATCCTTGGAAAAGTATATCATTCTCTGCCTCTTTTAATCTGCTTCTCTCATAAACGTGCCATCTTGGATGGTTCTGTCCAACACCAAGGTTGGGCTGACCTCTTTCCTCCCATCTCTGACCATTTCAGATGCAAAATACCTGTTGTCTTGAATAGTCCTCTCTCCATCTGGAGGGGGAGTCTAGGGAAGGGCTAATCTGGCCTGAATGGTGGTCAGTTTTGCGAACATAATCTTCCCTGGGAAGGATTCTGAGTGCCGGCGGTTGAGGGTCCATATGTGCCTGCATGCCTGTTCACGCTCACCAGCTGCTCCCCTCCCCCCACCAAGCTCACTGCTTGCAGCAAACAAAATGGCAGGCAGGTTGGAGGCAAGAAGCAGCGAAAATACAGCCTTCAACCTAGAAAACAGGCAGGGCCATATCCACAGGGAAAGAGTAATTTTGATGGCACCACCACTAGGGACACGAAAGGATGATATGTCAACAAGGGGATAAGAAGAGCAGAAGTGAGGGCGCAGATGGAACAGTCCAACCAGGAATGGAATCAATGTGGCTGAGTTCCATGCAACCCAGAGCTGACTCCAGCAGAGCCATGTGTGCCCTTGTGAAGAGTTCAAGGGTTCTGGTTCTGGAACTAACACTCAAGTGGGCACAAAAGGAGCAAGTCCTTGCTAAGCAGGTCTCTACTGGTAAAGGAAGCACCACAGTTGGAATTCTTATTCTAGCGTGGCTAGCAGGGAAGGCGTGATCACACAACAAACTATGTATGTTTAAAAATCCATTTATCCTTAACCCCTTCTCTTCCTGGGAAGTCTTGGCAAAAATGGCAGCCATGAAACAAGAGCACCTTCCACCCTGTCCCCACAGTGGTGTGTGTGTGTGTGCGCATGCGTGTGTGTGCGTACGCACACGCCCAACAAGGGTTGTTTTCTGGTCTGGGTAACAAAATGAAGGCACGCTGAGTCTTCGGTGCCCCCAGGTAAAAGCATGATGTCTCTTCCTTGGGAAGCTTCTAGAGGCCAAGGAATGGAATGAAGAAGGAACTGAGTCCTGATGTAAAGCTACTCTATAACTATTGGGCAGCTCTTCCAGAGCCTCTTGCCTTCCACCCCCTTGTAGCTTAGAGGACTAAAATTGCAGAGAGGAAATTCAGTTAAGAGTACTTGAGCCTGGGGAAAGTCCTTAACTTCTTTCTCCACTCACTCCTGTAATAGTGCTCCCTGGCAAGCAGAGCTGACTTTGCAAAATATCTTTGGATACAGTTGAGCATAAGAAGGGAAAATACAATGAACCAAATACAGGCTTATCCTTTGTCTTGAAACATTTGCCCTGAGCCATTGAAGAGGTTTGTCACTATCCACTCACAAAAGAACCACGATAATAAAATTAATTTTGGTTCCACAAGATTTTTATCCTTGGAAAGAACTTACACATTTGACATGGTATGGGTGCATAACTGCCATCAGTTAAATGAACAAACAAATCAGCGAATGAATGAAAAGAAAGCTAAGACTCATAAAGGCACTGCAATGTATTACCAGGGTAGAGCCTTTCAGTTTCCACATCTGGCTGTTAGTTTGGGTTCCCTGGAAACAGATCTTAAGGCTGTGAGATTTCTGTGCAGAGAGTTTTCGGAGAGGCACCAGTAAGGGAAGCAGCACCCCGCACACAGTGGGGGTGGAGCCACGATGCAGATCGCAGCAACCGACTCATTGATCCCTTGGAAGCCGTGAAGCTAAGATGGCCGGTCAGAGCCATCCCGAAGGAGGCCAAGTGGCCAGGCATTTTGGACACTGGCATCAACCAGTCATGGGATGCTGGCTGCCTATGGAGAGGAGCAAACTTGAGGAGGAGCCAAATGAGGGAAGAAGCTCCAGTCAGTGGGGGTGGGGCTGGGGGTAGTCCCCTGGAGGGACTCGGGGTGATCCCTCGGCAGCTACTGCTGCCAGTTGTTGAGGGGGGAGTGCCTCAGTGCTGAGGGGGATCAGCGAGGTGTACCACAGCACCTCTCACTTCCCTTTCTCCTTCCTGACATTCCACTCCACAGGAGTATTTGTCTCTGCCGAGACAGGTAAAAACAACATTCACTGCATTAACTCTTTATGGTGGGAACAGTGAGGAGACAGGGAGGTTTCCTCTTCCCTACATGCTCACATTTCCTGAGACAGCGAGTAACATAATGCTTCATTCCAGAGACTGGAATCCTAGAGAGACTTGATTCACATTCAATCGCTGGGGTTTGTACAGTGGGTCAAGAAAAAACGTCTTTATTAGATGAGCCTTTTTGGGGTAGCAGAAGTAAGCTCTCCTGCCACAGTGCATATACAAGTGAAGATGATCAGCAGAGAACAGAAGCAAAGAAGGAAGCGCTGAGGTCACCCAAACTGGTGTCTCAATCTTTCCTGCACTAGACTTGATGGGTGGTCCCCCAGCATCTCCTGAACTTTGACTCCTCAGAGGAGGAAGCCTGTTTTGCTGCTGGGAAACCACGATTGTGAAAATGTTTAAACTTATACTGAAGTCTGTCCCCTGGTAAATTTTATGGATCCTCTTTCTGCCCTTCAGGATTACACAGAACAAGTTTCTTATATTTTCCACTTGAGAGCCCGTCCAGTATCTCTTAACAGAACTCATCCATGTCTTCTCTCTACTGGACTTGCTGTGTCTGATTCCATCAGCCATTCCTCACATCGCCAACTTCCTAATCCTGCAATCATACTGACCCCTTTGCCTCTGGACACGATCTTTGTCAAAATCCCTTTTGCAAAGGCATTGCTCAGAACTGGACCTGAAGTTGGCAGGTACAACAAGGTATCACGACAGCTCTCTGCTGTTAACATTCTTTTAGTGCTTGCCAAACTAGTTCATCTGCAGTATGTATGGAAATTTGCAAGTTTCCAGATCTATTATCAAGTCTAACTATATGTGGTCAAAAGACTTATTCCCCCAACAAGGAGGGGGGAGATATTTGGGTTTATATTCTCATTTGCCAACTGGCCAGGAGACACATAGGTTACTTAAAAAAAAAAAATTGGCTGATAAATTCAAAACATCAGAATAAGTCTATAAATGTTATATTTCATTAATGAATTTATACATTTTTATAAAAGGGGGGGCTCTTTTAATCTCTATTTTCCTTTTATCTCTTGCTCATACTCCCAATCTGTAACTATGAAGGAATCAAAGGATTTGTGAGCACCATGCATGTGTGTGTGTGTGTGTGTGTGTTAAGGTGGGGGGAATGAGAGGGACAGGGACAGGGAGGGAGGGAGAGAGAGAGAGAGAATATGAAGGGAATATGGAGGGAGGGGGAGAGAGAGAATATGGAGGGAATGTGATCTAAGAGAAATACGCAGTGTTGATCCAAGAAGATGTTGCATGTAGCCCGTGGTGCTGTGAGTGACCTGGCCAGGGCTTCTGAGTAAAGAATGGGTTGTTCTTCTGGTTCTCCAAAAAGCTTCCTTTTTTTTTTTTTGACAGAAGCTTTCCTCTTCCAACAGCCCACCTTTCATCTCCTCTCCTTCCACAGAACAAGACGGAGATTGCCTCAGAAGAACAAAGCTCTTGGTGTCCCTCTGGGGTACCAAGCAGGTGTCAATTAAAATGACAAGTGGCAAATGTCTCTCCTTCATACAGGGAAGGGGCCCCGGATTTATTGTAAATATTAACAATCATCTTATATCCTGTCACATGCACATATATATAGATACACATGGGTGTGTATGTATCTGAGGAAGGACAGAATCTCTCTGGAAATTACATGTAATCATTTGAAAGAGAGATGGCCTGAAAGAAAGGAATGTGTGAGGGGGCATGGAGAGAGCCCTGACTCCATGTACCCCGGTGTGCCTCACTTACAAAAGGGGGGGAAAACGGAGATTTTCAAAGGCCACCTTACCAGACAGCCAGACAGACTTCATGTGGCTTCTCACAGATGGATGTAATGCTGCAGTTGCTCATGCAGGATTTCTGGTTGTCACAGGTGGAAGATCTCACATCGCAAAATTTACACAATTGCGGAAATTTGATGACACCATTGCTGTCAGTGACCATCATATTATTATTAACTGGGGAGAGGAAAGAAAGACACATTAAATGAGTATCTCACTGCTAGGCAGCCTGCCAATGAATTCCTGATGATGTTATGCAATTTCAAATGAACCAAAATAATGCCTTCACATCAGATTAGAATTTCCTTCACGTAGGCAATTTGTAATGAAAACCATTGCAGGGGGGTATGGTTGGGGTGGGGAGGAGGAGGTTTGAGTAACTTCATGCTTTTGTCCTTGATTACTGTAAGGCACTCTATCTCCAAACACAATCGTTCAATCAAGAAACATAGATCTGATTGGTCCACTGCATAGTGCTGGGTGCTAGGAGCACAGAGAATGCTACCTTAAGGAAATTATCCTTTAGTTGAGTAGATAGACAAGGAAACAGATGAGGGTAGGGTAACCCAAAATAGAGAGAAGCACAGAGGATAAGGGATCCTGACAAGAGTCACCACCCAGATGGGCAGAGACAGGTCACAATGGAGCAGAGCTGTGCGGTGCACGAAAGGGTGTTGGCCAACTCAGAGGAGACACTGTAGGTGAGGCAGGACACTGCCCTCGTTCTCCTGACCTGCACAGGAAGAGCTCTAAGGGCCTTCTTTGCAAGAGACTGGTTCTAGGGGCGCCTAGGTGGCTCAGTCAGTTAAGCGTCTGCCTTCGGTTCAGGTCATGATCCCGGGGTCCTGGGATCAAGTCCCGCATCGGGCTCTCTGCTCAGCAGAGAGTCTGCTTCTCCCTCCCCTCTGTGCTCTCTCTCAAAAATAAATAAATAAAATCTTAAAAAAAAAAAGAAAGAAAGAGACTGGTTCTAATTGCTTTGAGGGAAATCTGGTAATTAAACAACACTGACTGTCTCCGAGACAGAATCCTAAACATTGGCAAGGCTCAGAGCACTGGAGTCCTGCAGGTGTGGAAAAGCTGAGTTCCACCTTGAGAGTCTGCTCTCCGCTGCCTCTCTGACTTCATCCCCCACCACCAACCCATATTTACTCCTTACTCATTACCTTTTAGGACACGTGGGCCTCCCTGGAAGAAGCCAAGTTCCTTCCTCCTCAGAGCCTTTCACTTGCAATTCCCTTTGTCCCCTTTCTGGTAGCCAATTAATGTCACCTCTTCATCCTAAAGCAGCCCAAAGGTAACTGGCATAGGATTCTGTTTTATCTCCTGCACAACTATCTCATTCACTTACTTGTTTATAATCTATCCACCAGAATGCAAGCTCCTTGAGCTTTTGTCTGCCTTGTTTCCATACTGGGTCTCCAGTGTCAAGAAGAGGACCTGCTCCACAGAAGGTAACCAAAAGTATTTGCTGAATGAGTGAGTGAATAGTGAATACACAAGGACTGATTATAAGTTCACATTTGGCTCTTTATACCAAGTGGGAAACGATATAGAACTTCTTCACTCAGATGGGGAGGGTGGTGATTATAAATGCAATATTCATTCACAGTCATCTATAGCATATTATAAGGCAGACCATTCTTAGCAAAGCACATGTTACATGTTGAGAGACCATTAAAAAAGGTGTAACAGCGCCTGCCCCATCTTCTTCCTCCAAGAGATCCATTTCTATTGGAAAAAGTGGAAATTAAAGGGTTGAGTTTAGGGATGCCTGGGTGGCTCAGCCGTTAAGCGTCTGCCTTCGGCTCACGTCATGATCCCAGCGTCCTGGGATGGAGCCCCATATCGGGCTCCCTGCTCAGCGGGGAGCCTACTTCTCCCTCTGCCTGCCGTTCCCCCTGCTCGTGCTCAGTCTCTCTCTCTCTCTCTCTCTCTCTCTCTCACAAAGAAATAAAATCTTAAAAAAAAAAAAAAGGGTTGAGTTTAGAGAGTCAAGTGAAGTAAGACAAGGTTACGAGGCATTTGGTCAACAAACATGAACTTAGAGACACTTTCAGGCTAGACTAAGAAAGATTACATGCCTAGACCACCTATAGCACTGGACCAGCCACTGGCTATTAGGCAGCTGGGAGGTGTGCTTCTCCCAGGGCTCTCCCTTGGAAAGGCCTAAAGAGAGCCTCCTCATCTCCTCCCTGTGTCAAATATGCTCCTGCCTAAAGCCAGACAAACAACTTCAACGCCCTCCTATGGTCTCTCCCTGTCCCGTGAATTTTTGATTTCTGTCATCCACACTTTGCCACGAAACCCTCCTTGTCACTTGGGCATAGCACCTGTTTCCTGGGTCTCTAAAAATACAAACATATATAAATTTCAGATTTGCTTTCTTGTGGTAACATTAAATATAGAAGAAAAAAAAAAAAACCATTCATCCCTCTCAGGCCTCAAGTTCATTTCAGGAAGTGTATTTTTAGGCAACAAACTATTTTGAAATTTGTCTCCCAGACCAACAGCTTTATGCTAAGCTAAAAATACAAGCCAAAATGCTTTCTGAACTTTGTGTTCAATTTGGGACTAACACGACAATGAATACATATATTTTTTCTACAATAGTTAGAGTTGGATCTATTTGTGAAGCAACTAATTTAACCCTTTAGATTTCCCTATAAGACGGGGTAAAACAACAAAAATCTGGGGAATGTTTTGTTTCTGTGAATTTTTTTTTATATAGAGTATGTTTCACACAAACAAACATGTATTTGCAGATTAGGAAGCTTTGTTGTTTTTAAATATAAAATCAAGCCTCCATGAAATGGAATTCAACCTTCTCACATTTTAGGATTTTAGCCTGTATTAGTAGTTACCAACTTTGAGGGCATGTTAGAATCAATCACCTAGGGAGGTTTAAAAAAATAATGAGGCCTGAGTCCCACTTCCATATACGCTGATTTAATTATTCTGGAAGGTGGCTTGAGCATCGAGGTTTTTCGAAGCTGCCCAGATATTCTAATGTGCATCCAAGGCAGAGAACCCTGACCTGGAATGAGTTGAAAACAACCTGACTAGCAGAAAACAAAAAAGCACCCCACCCCCACCACACACACACACACACACACACACACACACACACACACACACCTCCTGTGACAATGAAGGACCAGCCCTTCAGTAAATCTGGAAGGAGATTCCTTGTAAAAACCAGGGCCCGAAAGCTATGTGATGAACCCTTTTACACCTCAGATGGAAAGGAGTCCTTTGCTGGGCTGGCCAGTGCTTTTCTGACACGAGCTAAGAAGAGTGAGAAAAGCTAGAGGAGTCAGGAGTGAAAGGAGAGACGTGCCAACAGTGAGTCCGCTGTTGGAAGCCACAGGGGCGGCCACGGACGTGCTGACAAGTATAAGTGGTTTAGATCTAATGCCTACAAAACACAATCAACAGTGAAGACACAAAAGAGGGCCATCGAAAAAGAAAAGAAAACAAAAAACAATAGAGAAGGGCCACCAAGCTGCCCAGCTCTGGGGTGTCACTCAGACCACAGTCTGCGAACGAGGCCCCTGCAGACGTGCAGGTGTATGAGGCCTGCTGCCTACAGCAAGGCCCAGAAAGAGCAGACCTTTGCAATGAGCTCTGGGAAAAAGGCCTCCACACCTGGAGGCTCAGGCCCGCAGGGGAGGGGACGGCTTACAATGGGAACGCACACACACCTAAGCACCTACTGCGTGCCAGTTAAAGTGAGTATGTTACCACATATCACGTCATAAGTACCCAGTAAGGAGGCCTCTTTTTTCTCTTTATTATCGTAAAAGCAACCATTGCGAAGGTGAACAGACTTTTTAGCTTGATCAGCTTCTTCTTCCTTTTTTTTTTTTTTTTTGCAAAATTTGAAAGCCTTTACCTAGGGCATATTCACTATAATCCCCCTCCCTCCCTTCCCTAGCCAGCCACTCCCTAGCTAATTGGCCTCAGGAGGCCCCCCACCTTGACAACTCCAGCCAGTCAATAATGGTCAGCCTCCTCTTTAAGCCAGCATTCTCCCTTGTGAATATGTCTGTTGGTGGGATAGGGTGAAGTGTAAAGGGCAAAGCTGCCCTCAAGCTTTGTTGGAGGTCACCTAATTTGGACAAAAACTCTACGGAGTCATGCTGGGGAGAAGGGGCCGAGAGACATACGTACAAAGTTGTGCTCATCATTGCAGAAGGCTGACTTACAGACTCCCTGAAGACCTGTAAACCCCTACTGAAGAATCCAAGGACTAGCCCAGTGTCCTCCAGGGTCATGGAAAACACCCTAAGCAGTTCACCGCTAATCAGAGTGGGGTGCAGGGCTCCTGGGGGCAGGAAGGGCGGTGATGGCTATTCACTGTAGGCTCGGATTACATCTGTGCATTCCAGTCATCGGGAAAAGAAGTTACCATTGTGACCATGGGTATCAAACACCTTACGTTTAACAATGTTCATGAAGCCTAAGTCATGAAGAATAAATGGATATATGTGAACAGCCAGGGACAACGTTATTACCCTAAACAGCACAACAAAAGCCATCTAATTAACCCCAGAATAAACCCTAACCAACTTCAAAATCACTTCCAATTCAGGTTAAATTACTCTCCTGCATCTTTAATTAACATATTTTCATATTAAGGTAGTGTATTTTAGTGTCTCTAGGACCTCTGTGTGTAGCTGACAATCCTCCGGGAATTTTCTACCCATAACAGGCAAATTAGCTATTCAGAATGTCCCCCAGAAAGAGGTTTCAATAAGAGTGTCTCTCACCTAGAAAGTCATTCACTAAAGGAAGTAAGCATGGGCAGCTTCTTTCAGCATATGATGGGATCACATGGCACATCATATTTCACTTCTCTTCAAACAAACCCATGAGTAATATCAAGCCCTTCAGTCTAGGTCATGCTGCCTTCCTCATTTTAGGGCACATTTTCCCCAAACTCATTGTCTGAAGACACAAGTTCCAGGGTTTGTGAACATGAATTAAGTCAATGCTTAGCTGTGTCTATTTCTGGAAAAGTACTGTTGGCTTTGAAGTTCAGCGATGAGCAGCCTAATAAGGCTTAGGTTTACTCCAGATAAAGATAGGGAATTTTGGATATAAATCCTTAGTCCATATCTTTGGAACAGTGTCAACTATTAACTGAACTAGTAGGTAAAAATCTCAAGACTCTACAAATAATCTTAAACACTTTGCCAGGAAGGCATTCACATACCTTTGAATTCATGCATCTATCTACTCTTGTTTAGGGGTGTGTTTTGGGGGGGGCACCTAAGAATTCATTTATTCTACAAACACCTGTGGCTGTCCTGCTTAGTGCTATATGTTTCAGAGCAGGACCAGGAAAACCAATACAACTACGAGCAGCAACTCAAAGAATAATCCATGGCAACTGGCAAACAGAACTCAGTATGCTTCTCAGCCGTGCTTCTCAGATGTTAAGAGGGACACAAAGCTTTTGGGAATACGTTTAACCCACAGGTGTGGGGTAGTGTATTGGCTCATGCAATAGGGGGGCTGGCAAGTCTGAAATTTATAGGGCAGGCCAGCAGGCTGCAAACTCAGGCAGGAATGAATGCGGCAGTGTTGAGACTGAAATTTCTTCTCCGGGAAACCTTTTCTGCTCCCAAGGCCTTCCAACTGATTGGAAGAGGCCCAGTCACATTACCGGAGGTAAACTCCTTTACTTAAAGTCAACTGATTGCAGTTGTTAATCATATTTGCAAAGGACCTTCACAGCAACGCCCAGGTTAATGTTTGATGGAAGAACGGGGACCCGTAACCTGGCCAAGTCCTCATTAAAGTGAGCATTACAGGTAGGAGCTGAGACCGGTCCCAGGTTATGCCCATGCTGCTGGTTCACACGTTGAGCAGGAAAGCGAGGGTGAACCCAGTTTTTGACTGGCCATTATTTCCCCTTTCTCCACTCATGCTGGATCCAGCAAAATTAAATACTATTCCTCACCTTTTTTACAAGCATGTCTCATCTTACAGTTCTTTCCATCTGCTTTTCTCTTGAGTCTGGCCTCTTAAACGATCACAGGCCCAGAGGCTCTGATCACCATATGGACCCAGAATTGAAAGACTTGTTCTCTGAAAGAAGGTTTTTAATTGCAGTTGGCATTTCAGAGTCAGACACTGAGGCAACCATCTGGCAGACAGCCGCCATGGTCTGTGATGCTGGCAACAAACACCCACGGCCCCCGAGACCAGGTGGGACAAGTGTATGGGCCCGTCACACACGTCCTCCCCTCCAGAACAAAGCTGCAAGTCAAGCAGCCTCAGAGGAGTCCATCCCTTCATGATCCCCCAGGAAAGAAAGACACTTCCAAGTGAATAAAATACTTCGGCCAATTACTATAAACAAACAAAAAACACCTCGTGATTAAGTCAAAGATATTTCAGGAATATTTTTTTCTTCTCCACGGCATACCTGGAGAGTCTAACACAATGCAATACCTTCTTTTTTAGTTTTAAAAGTGCTTGAACCCTCATTCTCTAAGTAATTACAAACATCTTGAGAGCAGGGGAGGTGGGCTTTCCTTCAAGTGATGGTTCCACATGGTCTCTGGGGCACCAGGATCAGTATGAAACCATCATATAGTCAACTTGGGGACCAGGGTATGGGGAGGAGAGAAATAGAGACAAGTGGCCTGAATACATCAATTCTTTCTTTTTTTTTTCAGAATATTTTCATGCAAATGTTCTGTAATAATAATACTTTAAAAAAAAAAAAAAGAATTTATTTATTTATTTGACAGAGAGACACAGTGAGAGGGCAGGGGGAGAGGGAGAGGGGGAAGCAGGCCCCCTGCGGAGCAGGGAGCCCGATGTGGGGCTCGATCCCAGGACCCTGGGATCATGACCTGAGCCGAAGGCAGACGTTTAACGACTGAACCACCCAGGCGCCCCTCTGTAATAATAATACTTTTTAAAAAACCTCCCAAGGATGACCTAATCAATACTCTAAAATCTCTTTGAAATGGCAGAAAAATCATTCCAGTCATTCCACACCGAAATTGCCTCCCACATGGTCAACAGTTAAGGACTTGTCAAGTGTCTGTAAGAGATTTAGAACACACCTCAGCTTGGTCCCCGCCCTCTTGTGGCTTACATTCTAGTTGGAGAAGCAGAACTATCGAACGTTACCTACTCGCCTTTAAATGCAAGCATGAGGTCAGGAAAGGAAAGAGAGCTGCTACAGCACATCCAGTTTCAAGGAGGAGTCTGTCCTTGAAGAATGGCTGGTTTTGAGAGGCAGGGGAAGGACAAAAAGGTACTCTGAGCTGAGAACATTGCTCAGATCGGGAGAGGCTGAGCAGAATGAGGGATGCAGACAACGTGGAGACGAGATCTCTGAAGACAGAGAATCATTCAACAAATATGCATCCTGCATTTTGCGTATGGGAAGGCTGAGGGGCACATGCATGCTCTGGTGTGTATGCTGTTCATACGCCTGGCTTGACCCAAATGAGATTTACAAAAGGCAAGGAGAGTTGAGAAGGCAGAGAAAAAGTCCCGGCAGAAGCGACAAGGGCCAAGAATGGAATCTCAGACTTTGTCCGCCTACTCTCATAATAGAAATATTCTACTCAAGAGATGAACTGAATAAACTCAAGGCCTGGTTTAAAAACTTAAATGTCAGGGGCTGGCAAATAAACTAATGAATCTGGACAGTTGTCAACCATCCTAATAAAACTTCACTGAAGCATAGGTAACTGAATGAATCAGAGAGGAGGGGTGTGTGTGTGCGTGTGTGTTTCCTCCCTCTTTGACTTGTTCAACTGAGGAATTTAGCTTTGAAGGTTTGTTTTCTTGTGTTCTTGTTTTTGATTTTTTAGCCTTTCTGGCTAAAATGAGTTGAATTGTTCACTATGGATTGCTTTAAGGAAACTGCATAAACAAACATAGAAATTTTTATTCACCAAACAAGTAAATTAAGGGATTAAAGCATGTTTCAAAGGGATTCATCCAATAGGGTACTTTAAATTGAAAACTTGACTGTGTCTTTAAAAGAGGATTTTTAAGATTTGATTTACAAGGAAATTTTTAAAAGCCATATATAGAATAAAACAAGCTGTAGCTGAATGGAAAAGTAATTGGCATTTTCTAGGGACAAACACAAAATAACTGAGCTGGGGTTTCGATTGCAAACTTCTCAATTGAACACTCCCCAGCCCCTAGAGCTCCAAATAGCTCCCAATGTGCACACTCTGTTTTCTTGCTTAGCCCTGAAGTTCTTGGATCGTTGAGGATGAAGTGCAGTTTGAGTTCTCCCAACACTTGCCAAATTTGCTTGCTTTCTTTTTTTTTGGGGGGGGGGGGATATATGTCCCAGAATCAGGTCACATATCAGGTGACAAAACCCAAACATTTAAAATGACTGTTGCAGATGGAAATATCTATCTTATTGCCAAAGGCAGTATTTCAGAATACCAGCATTTTTGCCATATTCAAAGAGCTGAAAAACTTTCAACTCTCGCATTCATCCTCCTTCATCTTTAATAGGATCTAGTAGAAAAACAGCCCTCAGAGAGCTGGGCAGGGGTGAGTAGTTGGCAACAAATACCACCGTCCACACTTGGCAATTTTAGTTTATCATTGAGAAAGCTGATTTTCACAGCGTGTTTATCTGGCAAATCCTAACTGTCGAGACTTTGAGATGAGCCAACACCAGGCGCATGCAGGGGCTGGGGCTGAGAAAAAGAGGAAACTGGTTGAAAAAATTAAGCCACATCAATGCAAATGAGATACTATACCAAGTGAAGGGGTACAATTTGGCCCTATTTCACATACTGTCAAAATATTAACTGTTCTTTTGCTGGGAAATGCTTGAAAGTTGGTACTTTATGTAAAGTAATAGTAACCGAGAAAACAATTCTCCCTGAGTTGATACGACTTGAATGCTATATACTGTGGCAACAAGCAAAGGGACCCAGAGATTACTGCAAGTAAATATCATTAACTAACTCCTTGGTGACAGTCAAAACAGCATTGGTAAATAGCCTGATAGAGGTAAGATAATGAGCACACGATTTATGGAGTGCTATCGCATTCCAATTCAGCTCAAATAATTTGTTACCAGAAAAATCAGCCGACGTAAACCAACATGCATTACGTATCTGCTCTGTGAGCGGTCTCATATTAAACCGTGAGGGCAAGAGTGGATAGTATAAGACATAATCCTTTTTCCTCAAGATGCTTACGTTCTTGCAGGGAACCAAAAAAAAAAAAAAATGTACAAAAATGATTTTTATCTAAAGAACCTTGGAAATGGAAAGGCTCTTCATAAAGATGTGCTTTTTAATGAAGTTATTCATTTAAGATTTAAACAATACTTTATCTCGAAGTGCTGAGGCAACCTAATGCCAAATTCCAAAACTAATAGAAAATCTGGGAAGGGATTTATTTTTTTAAAGGTAAAAACTATTAGAGAATCAGAAAAATAGGCACTCGAGATGAGCCATTTGCTTCAACGAAGCAAGGAATTTGGCCTGCATCAATTTCCTGTGAGATTGGGCTTTTCATTTAGAAATCTCTCTGTAGAGGCTTTCTCCCCTTCTCTTCAAAATGTGCTGCAGCGTCCTGGTGCATGCCTGGTGCCTGAGAGGTTTTTCAATTACAGTTGTATTAAGTATGTGAAAATACTGGTCGAAGCAGATGATTCCCCTATTCCCACTCCGGAAAAGGGTGGGAAATACCATAGCACTCAGGTGAAATACTTCTTCAAGGGGTGAGGTCCCAGATGCTTGGTTTCTGACCACAAAGTAACCTGGGAGTAGACCAGGCTGGGAGACAGGACTGCATGAGCCACGTACAGCCCCCCGATGTGCTCTGTTTGGCCTAAACTCTTTTCTTTTGAAAATGTGACCCAAGTTTTAAAATGAGGATATTTCACATGAAAAGCCATATTTCCAACTCCAATTAAGAAACTAAAAAGATGTGGCAGCAGTGGGACTACAGGATCCCCTGATGACAGTCCTCAATCAGCTGGTAAGGGGCGGTGGGCCCTTGAGGTGGCACGAGGACTCCTATGTTTACACTCCCTGGTACTCCCTCGTGTCTCCTACCTAGCCCTGTCTGGCCCCTGTGGCCATCTGAATTTTCACCATAAATGATTTATTAACATGTCCACTCAATTCTTTCTTCCAGTATTGGAGGTTTACTTATTTTTTTAAAGATTTTATTTTGTATTTATTTGAGAGAGAGAGGTGGGGGCGAGAACACAAAGGAAGAGGGAGAAGCAGACTCCCCACTGAGCAGAGAGCCCGATGTGGGACTCGATCCCAGGACCCTGAGATCATGACCTGAGCCGAAGCAAAGAGTCAGACGCTTGGTATTGGAGGTTTAACTGGAATGCAAAAATTCACGTATAACTCTCTAATATGGATATTTTCCAATATGTATTTGATTCACTAATGTGGACACTCACTTATTTCAGTTCAAGGAGAAGGAAAATTTTCTACTTTAGAAATCAGATTTGCATGAGATAGTAATAATAATAATAATAATAGTTATTTCTACACCATTTATTGAATGCAGACCAAATGCCTAGTCCAATACCAAGTGTTGTGATGATTATTTCATTTGCTCATCATAAGCACCACGTGGTTTTGTCATCACCATTTTATGGATGGGGATATTAAGGGTCAAAGAGGTGAAATAACTATCCAAGGTCAATGAGAGACAGCTAATGAGAAACAAAGCCACGGGTCACAAGCAAACCCTCAGTGCTCCTGATAGTGGTGGTGTGATAGCCATCCCCATTGTAAAGGTTCCCGAGCAGAACTTTATGCTCCCTCCAGCAGAAAGCAAAGACACTGAGTGTGGCCAGAAGAAGTTGGGGAGGGGGCAGGTAGGGGCAAGGGAGCAGTACATTTCTTAGAAAAAGCTTTGGTTCTTTGTAATTACTTCACTTATTTTGGGAGACATATATAACGCAGGCAGCTTGGTGAAGTGCAACGGTTTTAGAGTCAAAGACTTCAGAGTTCAGGTTCTGCCATTAATCAGAGCCGTGGGACCCAAGGCAAGCCACCTGACTTCTTAGAACCCCCATTTCTTGATCTATGAAATGGTACTTTCTAGGGTCAGGATGAAGAGAAAGCATGCTTGAACTACATGTGAAAATCATCTGGACGATAAAAAGTGCCACACAAGCACTCTGGTTAGAAAAGTAACACGGCATGCAACACTCTCTCACAAAAGAAAATTACAGGAAAAGCATGACAAGATAATTAAGAGTTTGGTAAATCTATTCCTACTCATCAACAGAATGCAGCAGTTTGATGACTTCTACAAAAGATTTCAGAAAATTTGAGTGAATAGACAAACTGAAATATAGTAACTTTTTGTTACCGCCATGGTCCAAAGCTTTCAAAGAGATATAACGGAATCAACCCCTGTTATAATCAAGCTCCCAAGAGTGCTCAGGATCTTTAAACACCCTTCTAGAGCCAAATCATCTGGTTTTAAAATATTGTTCATAACCAGCTTAGGTCTGGCAAGTAGGTAGTAACTTGAGGATCGAGTTCGATTTTCGAATCCTCTGCTGACTCTTGCACAGCGTTCACCAGGGACAGCTGATCCGCCTTGGCTTTGAGGCTCTTCGTGTGTTATTTGGCAAAATGCTAATAAAATTAGTGAGTTTGACATGCAGAGATGGGAAGGCACCGAGGCGCCTGAAGATTACGGAATTCTAAAATGTTGAAATGAAGTTATGTTTGGCCTTCTTTCTCATGGAAATAAAACCAGTACAATTTGATTCACAGCTGATGAGAAAATCGGAGAAGAATATAAGCGACAATTGGACTAGATTTTTAAGTATCTAGTTAAGAAGTGTTCTGTGCCATTCAGATATATGGAAATCAATATTCCTTAATCTCTTCTTCGTGAAGCCATTTACTCATGTAAAAATTAATTATGTGATACTGCTATACAATTCCCACTGGAGGAGAATTCACGCTGGGAGTAGAAGCAGCCTGCAGCAGAGAAGGCTCTGGACAAACTGTGAGCTGGCTTTGAGTTCTCTGGGAAGCTACTCAACCACTCTCTGTGCGCATCCTTTGACCAGTCAAATAGGTGGCTGAATATGACGATCTTCAAGTCCCTTTCGTTTTGGAAAATACTCACAATTCAACCCCCAAAAGTCAAGAGAGCTGAATCATTCAAACATGCCCCAGCTTTGACCTGGCAGCTCTGGTTAAATACAATGAGATGCTATGTTTCAGCTTATAAGAAAAATGGCTTCAGGACTATCAAGCAGTGTGATTTAAGTTTTGTTTTCTCTGCTCGTTGAGAAACCCACTCTTTGCAACTTTGGGAGGTCCACATCCCCTGTTAACACTTGGGCTTAAACCTGATCACTGCAGCTGATCCATGTTACAAGAAAAAACATTCGTGCATCCCGAGGTTGGAAGGAAGGAAAATTATGTCAGATGACAAAGGATCACTTTCCATTCAGCCCTTATAGGCATTTCCTCTAATTTTATGGGGGATGTGGAGGAAATTCTGGTTTAGAGCACAGACATTCACTCTAGCAGTTTAAAAAAACAACCTCCAGCATTAGAAACATCTCTGTTTATTCTGAATCCATTTCTGGGCTCAGCTTGAATGATAAGTAATAATAACATGTATGATTGTATAAAAACATCCTATTACTTGATCTATACCTTGATTACGTCTGACAAATGGCTATGGAAGATTAGCGTTATTGCTTCCATTTTACAGAAGAGGGAAGTGTTTAAAGTAACATGCTGAGGTGGGCCGACATGTAAGCTTCATGAGGTCAGGGACCATCATCTGTCTTGTTCCAAGGTGGATAGCCTCGGCCCAGGGTCTGTCACAAAACAGGGGCTCAGTAAATGTTAAATTAAAAGCCAAAAATTCCAAATCAAGCTCCTTCTACTCTGCCATCTATTTAAGGCTGATTTTCCCAAAAGTAAAAATTAAGGCAAAGAAATACAGTTTTAAGGACATGAAAGTAAAAACCACTCCTGGTATAGTTTTAGCATTATATTAAAACTGCGATCCACTTCTAAAAGAATTTGGGGAGACTAGCAAGCAGCCAAACTACCCTGGCCTAGTTGGCATAAGAAAACTAAAAGGCACATTCAGATTCACTTTGGTTTCTAAGATAACACCAAATACTTTGAAACCTCCCCTTCGTGTTTTTCAAGCAGAGGAAGTGAAATAAAAAAGAAACACGTTTTAAGCATTGTGAAGCCTTCAAGAAGGGACAACAAAGGGTAGGAAATTTGAAATGAAATCTGAGAATCTGCCCTTAACCTGGGCAACTTTGCTTGTTTTCTCACAGTGCAGTTGGATGAGAAAGTGTAAAGCAGCTTTATGCCTTTCCTGGGCATTACTCATCGCTGTCATGACCTTAATGTTATTTGCAGTAAACAGCAGAAAGGGGTCTCATAAGGTAAAGGAGCCGCGATTTGTGTGATGCTCTCCGCCACTGAGGAAAAAGTCAACCGCCCTCCACGCCCGCCATAACAATCCCCCTGAAGTTGGTGAGAAGAGGAAATTTACATGAGGATGTTGCTTTCATTGTCAACAAGCTGTGGAGGAGTCAAGAAAGACTCCAGCAGTCATTTCAATACAGAAAATGAGAGCCACGCCCACAGCTCTGGAGCTGCCTTGTTCTTGCCACTGAGTACTGGAATGCAGGGGGCTCCTTCCATCAGTGTGAAGAGCCGTATTTCCATACGAAAATAACATTCATTACTAGGGCTAAGCGTGGAATAAGTAACTCAAACTTCGAAATGTTTTGAATTGTCATTGGGAGGTCAAATGACAATACCTTCTAGTTCTTCAGGAGACTTCTTGTACAAACTCTCGTGGGCAGCGAACTTCTGCCCCTTGGATTTGCCCCCCAATCAAATAATCTGATTCATTCAACCTCCCTAGTGCTGGAAACTGCCTAGTGCTAGAATGAGAGCTGAGACGTGTTAAAATGCTGCATGGCCCTAGAGGTGACCGAGAAAGCACATTTGGACTACACTGCACAGTCTCTCATCCATCTTAATCTAACCTTTTTACCAACACCAATGGGATTGCGGACTGGCTCCATATCTTGAGGAGTCCAATGTAAAAATGTGTATCTACAAATGTAAAAAAAAAATGCAGGGCGCCTGGGTGGCTCACTTGGTTAAGCAACTGCCTTCGGCTCAGGTCATGATCCTGGAGTCCCTGGATCAAGTCCCGCATCGGGCTCCCTGTTCGGCAGGGAGTCTGCTTCTCCCTCTGACCATAACCCCTCTCATGTGCTCTCTCTCATTCTCTCTCTCTCTCTCAAATAAATAAATAAAATCTTTAAAAAAAAAAAATGTAAAGATGAGAGACCATGGGGATGCTGAGAGGGTGTGAAGAGGTAACAAGCACACTCTAGTTTTAGGACATCTGGACTTGCTATTCCTCCAACTAGAACATTCTTACCCCAGATAGATGCCTTCTTCAGAGAGGAATATGACAACCCTTTCTAAAATTACACTCATCATCAGTCTCTGCCCCTCACCCTGCACTTATCATCCCCAACATATTAGTAGAATCCTATTTGCTAGCTTGCGTATAATGGATTTTGTTTAGCTCACTGCTGTACCCTAAAATCTTCAACATTGCCTGACACGTGGTAGTTGGTACACAATGAACACTTGTTTCCAGTTTTCCATTTCCCTCTGTCCTGCGACGTCAAGTTTCATATCCCTTCCTTAGGTTCCTAGAGAAAACTTCTACCTTTCTGACAAATTCCTCTTATTTGAAAAAAAAAAAAAATAATGCATATTTGCAGTTGTTGGACAAGGAATAAAGATATGCTCACAGAGGAAATAGGACAATAGAAAAAAAAAAAAGACATGTTGAACCCAAGTGTGGAGAGTGTGAATAGTCTGTGCATCTAACAAAATAAAAATAAAAAGCTCAAGTTTCCATTAATCAAAATTAGAAGTATAAAGAAGTCAGTTCAGAAGTGAAAAGAGTTTCTTTCCTGGGAAGAACTGGTTCATGAAGGTAGAAGACCATGGGGAGGGGCACCTGGGTGGCTCAGTCAGTTAAGCATCTGCCTTCGGCTCAGGTCATGATCCCAGATTTCTGGGATTGAGTCCTGCATCACGGGCTCTCTGCTCAGTGGGGAATCTGCTTCTTCCCCTCCCTCTGCCCCCTCCCTGTTCATACTCTCTCTCTCTCTCTCTCACTCTCTCTCAAATAAATAAAATCTTAAAAAAAAGAAGAAGAAGAAGACCACAAGGCACTCAAGAGAAGATGCTTCTGTCAAGGCACACTGTCATTGTTCTGAAGCCAAGGGTCTGGTGCTGCACTGTGTAATATGTGTAATATGTAATATGTGTAATATGGTAGCCAGGAATACACAAGGATTTCTACATTTAAATTTAAATAACTAAATTCATAAACATAAATAACTAAAGTAAAATAAAATCACATATTCCGTTTCAAGTAGCACTAGCCATTTTCAAGTGCTTAGCAGCTATGTGTCACCAGAAGAGATTTAGAACATTTTCATCACAGTAGAATGTTCTATTGGACAACACTGATCTGAAGAAATCCTGCAAGACCTGGGCTCCTCAGCTTCCAGGGAGCTCTGACATCAGAAGCTACAAGGGACCCGGAAGGAGAAATAGGGCAGAGCCAGAAAAGAAGTACCACGGGGAAGAGACTTGCCTGCTGGCTTGGATGGCCTTTGTAATTAATGTTTTATCCTGACTTCTTAAGGGATGCGTTAATGTAGGAAATGATTGGCTATCTGTTTTATTTATTGCTGAGGTAGGGACAGAAGACAATTAGGGACTAGGACTAGAGTTCCCCAGTAAACCCATAAACCATGAGTGGCAGCAACAGAAGGTTCCAGAAGTGAGAAAAATGGACCAACAAGCAACAAGCTGAAACTTGTGGGGGCTCAAGTCAGCTGGCACAACCTCTCAAAATGCAAATCCCTGTGCCTAAGATAAAAGACTGTTTAAAAAAATAAAAAAAGTGAGGCTCATCTGACTCTTAGGTTATCAAGTAATTCTTATTAAGCCCCATTTCAATGGCTGAAACATAATGCAGAGCCGAGGCACACAGATTAAGTTTCCAGTCAAAGCCTACATAAGCCTAAAGCAAGGAAATTAACATTTCAGAAAAAAATACTGGCTTCTTTTCCAAGGTTTTCTGGAGGGTTTAAGTCACGGCATGTCAAGTAAGGGTGAGTTTCTAGAAGAACACAGTAGAGAGATGACCGATGGGGGAGAGAATTTATTCACAGGGGAAAATCCCAAAGCCCTCAGGGAAAGCCACTTCGCTAGACTCTTCTGAGGGAAGCCAAATCTAATTAAAAGCATTCCTCCAGGGCAAGTTTTCTCCTTGGAGACTTCTACCTGCCTGTGTAACTTCTCTTTTTATCCAATATTTCCAGGAGAAGTTTAAATGGTTTATAATCCCTACTGCTCCATGGGCATCGAATTTAATCATATTTTTTTTTTCTTGCAAGACAATACTATTTTTACAGCCCTTTTAAGATTAAAACTAAAAACACAGATCATAAAAGAGGCCTGGCTGGATCCTCCCAGAACAAAGTATTATAATTAAAGTGCACTACTAAAGAGTATTTTCATAAACATTAGAATATCATGTGTCCAGACAGAAACAGCCTATAATTCCCAAGTACATGGATGGAAAGATATAAATCATGTAATCGGTCCCACTATGACTATAGATGCTAAGAAATTACCTGATTGTGTTCCTTCAGAGGACTTGAAGAGGAGGATTTTAAGGATTTCTGGGCTATTGGCATCGTTCTCCACTCTAGTAAATTCTTTGCAATGGTTTATATATGTTGTCCAATCAGCCCAACCTCCCTAGTCTCAAGCCCACTAAAACGGCATTAGATATAATAAAAGTATTCCATTGAGGCTCTACCCAACTGAAACTCTAAATTCTTCAGATTTCTAAAAGTATGAAGCATATGTTGGAGATACTTGGGGTGTGAACATGTCAGGAAAACGTCTACGAGTGAGGCCCCGGCAAAAGAAAGCACCCCTTTGGAATTAATGAATTTGTGCCCTCGTTTGGTTTGTTCACACCTCATTCCAGAGGAGTCAGCAGACGACTTTGTATGGAGTGAGATCTACACAGAACCTAAAGAGAATGTGGAAATATTAGACGTTCTGGGACACTTCCCCATGTATCTTCTGAGGTATAATGAAGGAACTGTTGTTTTAAATATCATGAGGTGCTGCTGGGGGACCACTAACCCTCACGTGGGATGAGAAGCAAGAAGGGCCCAGATGCAGGCCAGGTGCATAGGCAGGATGTGATGGACGCCCCTGCCCTCCGATAACTGCAGAGGGCAGGCGTTGGGGGCAAAGAAGAAAGGCGTTCACAGTCTTCACATCACAAACTCCCGGCCTTGTGATGGCTCTATTACGCCATGTCCCTACTTATAATATGCCAGTGACTCAGAGAATTAAGCCCACACAACATGGCCTGGTATTTAAGGCCCCCATAGTCTGATTATCCTTCTGCCAAACAACCCCTTGCCAGAAACTCTATGGTATGTTAACTCCTTCTGCCTTCCTCACCCCCAGTATTTCCACCTGCCCACAAGATCTCCCATCCCCAGGGTGGTCTGCCCAGGCCTCAGAAAGAGTTCAGTGCCTCTGCCAGCAGCTGTAGGGGGTCACTGGGACTGGAGAGGGACCCAGAGAATGGCTTCCCAAGGACACTGGGTGTCTGCCACCTTCCATAAGGAGAGGCCCAAGACAGAGAGTGTGCTGACTGCCCACATCGGCTGTGGCTTAGGAGAGCTGGACACCTCCTCTGTGTGGCTGGTGGGCGTGCATCCCAAGCAGGCTTCTCCCCACTGCGCCTCAGTTTCCCTGAAGCAAGTGCAGAAACACAACTGCTGATGAGTGGACAATGAATGGTACCATGGAGGGGTGCCCAGCCCTTCCGAGCCAGGTCAACTGTTGGCTCCTTTGGAAAGTTACCCACCTGCAACGCACCCTACAGTGCTCCAGATCCTCTGGCCTTGATTTTCAAGCACCTGTACTGTGAGACAGGCTTTAGATGAGTATTTACCCCCACTGTGCTGGTGAGTTTCCAGAAGGAAAGGGATTTTGATTCTCCCATAACTGTGTAACAAAGTCTTACTCTTATTTGTTATACTGGATTTAGAGTCAGAGGATGGGACGTTTTGACCCTAATCAATGGTACTGTTTTGCTGTGGGACATTAAGTGAATACCCTGACTTCTCTGTTCAAATCCTCCATGCCAGGAATCAGCGTTTCTCAACCTGGGTTCCACAACAGAATCGTCTGGGGATCTTTTCAAACAATATTGATGCCAGGGCCTTACACCAGGGTGAATGAATCAGAACTCTGGGGGTTTGGCTCAGGCACTGGATTATTTTAAAAGCTCCCCAGATGATTCTTACGTGAAGCCAGAGTAGGAAAAAAAATAAATACAGTCCAGGAAAAGATTTATTTTGTATGGAGCAAAGAACTAAACAGGAACAAGGGGGCAGTCCTACAAACCATGTTCCCCAGCTTGGCCTGGCTGCTAGGAAAGTCTCAAACTGCATTATAACAGAACATTTTTATCAATGTGTACAGGTAGGGTCAAGCCCAACCCAAGTGATTTTTTCTTTCTTCTTTATTTCTTTCTTTCTCCTTTCTTTCTTTCTTTCTTTCTTTCTTTCTTTCTTTCTTTCTTTCTCTCTCTCTCTCTCTCTCTCTCTTTCTTTCTTTCTTTCTTTCTTCTTTCTTTCTTTCTTTCTTTCTTTCTTTCTTTCTTTCTTTCTTTCTTTCTTTCTTTCTTTCTCCTTTCTTTCTTTCTTCTTTCTTTCTTTCTTTCTTTCTTTCTTTCTTTCTTTCTTTCTTTCCTTCTTTCTTCCTTCCTTCCTTCCTTCCTTCCTTCCTTCCTTCCTTCCTTCCTTCCTTTCTTTCTTTCTTTTTCTTCCTTTCTTTCTTTCTTTTTCTTCCTTCTTTCTTTCTTTCTTTCTTTCTTTCTTTTAAGATTTTCTTTATTTATTTGAGAGAAAGAGAGAGAGCATAAGCATGGGGAAGGGCAGAGGGAGAGGGAGAAGTAGACTCCCACTGAGGAAAGAACCTGATGTGGGACTCCATCCCAGGACCCTGGGATCATGACCTGAGGGAAGGCAGACACTTAACCGACTGAGCCACCCTGGTGCTCTCCAGGTGATTTTCTTATGTGACTCAAACTCTGATAATGTTTTGGGATGAGGCAGAGATCATCAACATAATTGGTGCCAATGCATTAGGTTGCTATTATACAAATTCTCCCTGGAAGGTCATTTTTAGATTAATTTTTTAGTAAGAGTTTTACAAATTCCTATCTTTTTAAAGGGTGGAAATCCTTTGCCAATCGCCAAGGGCACAATGAGTTTGAAGGAGGATCGGTCTGAAGACCTGAGGAGCAGGTTTCCTGAGAAAGCTGAATTTTTAAAGGACTTTGATCCCACATGGCAAAAATGAATAATGACTTCAAAAAAGTCCGACGTAAGAAAGTGTATCTCCCTTTAGATAAACTACCAAGGAAATTAATAAGATAAATAGTTCCTTAGATCAGATTTAACAGTTGTGGAGAAGCTTTTCCTTCAGAAAATCATGAAGCTAAACAGATATAACACAAAAAAATAACTTTTAAGTCAATATAGTCCTACAATTTAATTTCCCTTCCTAGTCTCGGATTTTTTTTTTCTATCTTATTCCATTTAACAGATATATATTGAGCACCACCTATGTACCAGATCTGAAGAGGGACCATCTCTGAAATGTTCAAAATTTGAGTATTTTTCTAAGTATAATTACATATGCCTTAACAGGAAACAGTATGTACAAATTACCATTTTTTAAAGGATTATATAAAAGGTAGTCTTCTAGAAGATTTACTATGGCATCCTTTTTAAACAAGAAGTACATAAAAAGGTAACACTGCAACCTATTCTAATTTGAAGATCTCTCCACTTCTCATATAAACTCATGAACCCAGTCATTCCTTAAAGACACTGATCTCTTCTAGGAAATTTTCACAGAGGCGGAAGGATCAGAATAATCCTTAGTTCCGAGTCCACTGGAAAAATCATCCTGATGAATAATGGTGGAAAAGAAGAGAAAGAAGTCCATACTATATAATGTGGGAGCTCATTTAACATGTTTCCTTAACCAAAGTGGAGTAAACAACATCATGACTCAACTTCTCTTTTTATGTTGTGGGGGAAATGACATTTTATAGAGCAAATTGCAGGCAAGCAGGAGTTATCAGTTAGCTTTGTGTAGCTGGCAAACAGAACGCAGTTTCTGCTAATCAAGGTGATTCTTTACCACAGCCTTTGAAAATGTCAGTCAAGTAAGTAGGCTTTGCTACTCCTCAAGATACAAGTTCTTTTATATAAAAGTAATTTAAATAAATACTAGATGCCTGTGTTTCTTGTGTTCTGCCAGTCAAAACAATCTTGTTCTTCTCTGTATCTGTATTCAAACATTCATCTTTGAAAAGTTCTGGGAAAGGAAGCCAAAGACAACACTTGACCTCTAGGCCTATATGGTGAAGACACACCCTTCTTGTGTAAAGACATCCATCTCCCTGATTATGTGAAGGAACATGAAGCTCTGGCAAAGAGGAAAACAACAGGACTGTGGCAACTGCCACAGTCTTTTATAAATGGCCACCTGTGTCTATTGGCAGGAGTGACATAACCCTCAAGAAGGCCGACTGCATAGTGTTTAAAAGAAAAACTGCCCCACAAGAAAAGGAGATAAAGAAAAATGACTCATTACATAGCTTGAACTCTAGTAAGTCCGGGCGACAAAGCCCTCAGAGAAGTGTGTCTTGAAGGAGGGAATTCTCCCTTCCTAAATATGGTTTCCGATTTTTGAGGCAAAGAACAGGGCTTCTTGACATGAACGCTACCATCCCCTCTACTACAAGTTAGCTACAGAAATATAAAAACACGATGGGACCATAGTGTTTGTCTTACATTTACTTGGAAAATTAAGCAGCAAGGGAGCACGAAGACCAAAAAACGGTAAAATGACAGAAACACAAATTTGTGATGCTTTACAATGCCTCAGATGGTTTCATCTTTCTGGGCTTCCATTTCCGTAGTATCTGTAAAACAGGATAATTATACCCATTCAGAGGGTTGTTTCCAGAATTAAATATGACACCCAGGTGAAAGAGTTTTACATAAAGCACTCTATTAACGTAAGGGGTTATTAAAAAATTATTGTAGCCAGACATGGTCAACATGTTTTCTTTGAAGTTATCACACTAGACTTTTTTCCCACTGGTGCTCTTTCCCTTGTAAGCCTCAAAAAGAATAAAGTCATTCAAATCCCTGCTCTTTTCTGTTTTCCTGACACTAGTTTTTTTTTTTTTAAGATTTTATTTATTTATTTGACAGAGAGAGACAGCGAGAGGGGGAACACAAGCAGGGGGAGTGGGAGAGGGAGAAGCAGGCTTCCCGCCGAGCAGGGAGCCCGATGCGGGGATCGATCCCAGGACCCTGGGATCATGACCTGAGCCGAAGGCAGAAGCTTAAAGACTGAGCCACCCGGGCGCCCCACTGACACTAGGTTTTGTTTTTTTTTTTATATGCCTGGACAAGCTGGCAAATGACGATTTTTACGATGTTTGTTGTGCTTTTCGTATTCACTTAACAGCCACTTTAACAACAAGGGACATCTTATATGCTCCCAAGAGATATGTGCCAGAGAGGGCTGTGGGCAGAAATGTTCATGAAAATCAGGACCTTCCACTGCAGCCCTGGTCACTGCTGAGGAAGGGCACACAAGTGACTGCTTTCAACCAGCAGGATCATCAACTACCACCTCCAACCCGTTCATTTGCTCTTAACTTCAAGGCACTTCCATTCAGAGAGCACAAATGCCAGGTGGGCTCCGTGATCACTTCGTGTAACATGGGAAGAAGTGACACTGGATCAATCAGATTTTCCCAAGATTTTCAGGGGCTCCCTCTAAAGACTCTCTCTTATTATTATTATTATTATCATTATTAATTGAAGTACACTTGGCATACGATATTGTATTAGCTTCAGGTGTACAACATAGTGATTTGACAATTTATAAAATGCTCACCATGACTTGTTTTAACATAAATTTTATTAAAGTATTGATCGTAATAAAAACAGTACATTGTATCAGAGGTCAAGGTTAAGATTCCTTTCCCAGAGCTTAAAGATGAATGTCTGAATAAAAATAGAGAAGAACAAAACTGTCTGACTGGCAGAACATGAGTAACACAGACATCTGACATTTAGTCAATTGCTTTTAAGAAGGAGTTATACCTTGAGGAGTAACAATGCCAATAAGCTTGGAGCAGAGGTAACTGTAGTTCCAACAGTTATTCAAGAAGCAAAAATGGAGCTATTAAGAAACTAGGTTCCTTCCTTGGCCCTGAAGATACCGTAAGTATTTCATTAATAAACTGGTAACAGGAGACACTCTTGAGTTTGATGAAATGCTTTGCACGGTGCTGCATAAGTGATTATGTAATGGCCACAAACATCCTCACCAACAGCATCATCAAAATCTTGAAAGAGAAATGCTTTCAGCAGTTTTGAAAGCTAACCAACAGTACATCAAATTAAAAGTATTCTATGTCAACCATTTCCCATAAGTGCCACAGAATATTAAGACATAAAATTCTTATTTCATGTCCTTTTTCCCCTAGGTAGAGTAGGTAGGGCACTGTTAGTCCATGCCTAAGTAATGTTATGAAGTCAGGGGTAGCTCCCCAATTTCCCTGGAGGAGGGGCTCCCTGGGTGACAATCCGGCTGGAAGAGAGGCGGGAGCCATGTCTGGAAGCTGTTGTTAAAACCAGGAGTCATCTTTGCAATAGGGGATGTCTTCCTTCAGGCAGGTAGAAGGGTGTCTTCAGATGCTCTCCACTGCACCAAAACCCCTTCGTTCAACTGCCCCTTCTCCAAGTATCCCAATGACAGGAGATACCCTACAATTCATAAAAAATGAAAGGCAGGAGTGGCAAAAAATTGTTCTGAGTCAGATAATACGATTTACTTTATGACTTTTTCTGGCGCCTACAGTTGTAACACGTTGGGTCCCCTACAAAAGAGTCACACACAAGAGGATAAATGAATCAAAGGCAGTCTGTGACGGATGGAAAAGCAACAGGCCTTAACACCCACAGACTGCAGCTCCCCCAAATTCACAGAAGCTAAAGACTGAAGGCAGAGGGAACCTCCCCTGCAAAGAGCAACTTACATGCCTCAGATCATTCAAAATTTCCCACAAGCCCATGGTTCCCTCTGGGTGGCTTTATTATAAATGACAAACCCCGATGACGCACTTGGTGGTGAGAAGGTAAACAGTCTAGAAAAAAAATATACACACACAAATTTATATATATATATATATTTATGGATATATATATATATATATCCTATCATCCCATCTTGGATTTATAAGGAGTTTCCCTGGCCTTTAAAAGTAATGAATTCTGGGGACGCCTGGGTGGCTCAGTCGGTTAATTGGCTGCCTTCGGCCCAGGTCATGATCCCAGAGTCCTGGGATTGAGTCCCACATTGGGCTCCTTGCTCAGCAGGGAGCCTGCTTCTCCCTCTCTCTCCCTCTGCTTGTGCTCTCTGTCAAATAAATAAAATCTTTAAAAAAATAAATAAATAAATAAAAGTAATGAATTCTAAACAGCAACAATCTTTCAGTGAGAATGCACGGTGAGTGCTAGGGAAGAATCAGACAGAAGATTCTCCCTCAAAGAATCTTCATTCTAATAAGGGGCACAACTATATAGCTACAGGTAGCCTGGTGGCCAAAGCCACCTGAGTGCGGAAGCCAGGCCTATTGGTGGGGCTGTGAAGGGGAAAAAGAAGGGAAATCTGACTGGTGTAACTAACTAAAGATCCAAGAGGGGAAATGGCATTTGCTCAGGCATTATTTCAGCATGGTGGAGGTATTGTAGGGCATGGGTAGAGAACGGGAAAATTGGGAGGAGCAGAACAGTCACCAGTTACAAATCTAAAAGCAAAAGGATGCGTGAGGACATCTAGTTCGAATGGAACCAGGGCCTGAGGCATGCGCCAGAGCAGAAAGGGAAATGGGAGAGAGGCCTGGCCGCATTCATGCATGTAATCATCAAACCGGTCCTGTGACCCATCGGTACACCTTAGGAACCAAGGATACTGACATGGCCCCTGACCTCAAAGAGAAAGTAAGGGCCATATAATCAATCACCTAGGATCCATAGAGAAGATCCATAGAAGGCTTTCTATCAGGAGCCACCTATTCAAAATGACGTCTGGGGAGAAGATTTAACTGATGGCCGTGTACATGTATTAAAGAGAAAATGACGAAGGGTATCCATGGGCAGAAACCAATGAGCTTCTCACAGAGGACAGGAAACATGAGTTCAGACTTGCATTGTGGTAGCATGATTTAAGAGTAAAAATGAAACCAAATGGTTATGCATTTCATGTAACTAGGTTCCTGTTGTAAAAATTTGTCTGATTACGAGGTTCTAGGTGATAAGATGTACAGTTATTCTGAGGAATAAGATGAGAGTTGATGCAGAAGGCAGCAACATGAAATACAGGTTTCTATGGAAAGTTTTTTTCTGTTTTTTGTTTGGTTTTTTGCCCAGGACATTTACAATGTCAAAAGGAAAAAAAAAAATTAGGAAATAAAATTATTTAAAAAATCAGAAAGAGGTGTGAGAACTGATTGTTGTAACGGCCAGAGACCAATAATTCTTAAATTTTATTTTATTTTTTTTTAAAGATTTTATTTATTTGACAGAGAGAGAGACAGCGAGAGAGGGAACACAAGCAGGGGGAGTGGGAGAGGGAGAAGCAGGCTTCCCGCCGAGCAGGGAGCCCGATGCGGGGCTCGATCCCATGACCTGATCATGACCCGAGCCGAAGGCAGGCGCTTAACGACTGAGCCACCCAGGCGCCCCGAGACCAATAATTCTTAAAGACAAAAGTAACTGAGGTGCAAAAAATTGCCTTATGGTGAATAAAATAGCAATCACTGAAAAAGCCATTGGTGGCACTCTGAGAACAGACTAAAATAAATGTTGAGGGATTCAAGAAAATTCAGTGAGTTCTCACTCGGCATCAACCAAATAAGTTTCTCAAGGCAAAAGATTTTTTTTTTAACGCTGAAGAGTAGAACCATGTCCTGAAAAATCTGACATTAATTCATTTATTTATTGGGTACATACTTTGTATACAGCACAGTGCCACATACTTTAAGAAATGCCAAGGTATAATAGCTCTTAATTAAGGCCTACAAATGTCAAGGCGGTCTGTGATTAAATGCCTAATGAGTAAATGTGTTAAATGCAGAGAAACGGATCTCTAGGATCTACAGTTGTTGGCCAAGGGAAAGAGCCATGGAAGATGTTTTGGGTAAACAGACAGGATAAAACCAACTCACTAACCGACCTGACTTGCTGTCAGAGCGTTTGTTGCTGCTAGCTTCAGTGTGTTAGTTACCTACAGTTAAAAAGGGGCCTTGTAGCTAGGGAGGAGTCAAAACACCCTCATAAAACTAGAAGCCACTCTCCCTGGAATCCTTCTCTTCTTCAGTGACAGAAACAAGTCTGATCTGATCCACCCATCACTGCAGATCCTTTGCTTCCTCTGTGGAAGATGCTTTAATGTTATTGGAGCGGCACTTCTCAAACTTCAGTGCCTATGTACAGGAGTCACCTGGGGATCTTGTTAAAATGCTGATTCTGAGCAGGCCCAACATTCTGCATTTCTAGTAATTCTCAGTGATGCTGATGCTGCTGGTCTCTGGACCACCCTTTGAGTAGCAAGGCATTAGAACATCTTCAGCTACTGTTATCAGGGGATGATACAAAAGCATCGTTTTGCGGTCAGAATGCTTGAGTTCCAGATTTGAACCTCAGTGCATATTATAACTCACAATAGGTAGATGTTAAATGAGGCTCGTGAAGGGGAGAGAAGGTAGAACAAGCAGGGCTTGCTGGAGATGATGGAAAACAGAAAACAGCAAAAAAGAAAAGACTGGCTGGTTTGGGGCTCCTTGGAATAAACAGGTGAGAAAAGAGGCAATACAAATTATATAATTAATTATAATAGGAACTATAAGACTAAAAGAGTGCCCAGGAAGTGCTGAGATTGTTAGAAATTATTTTACAACAATGTAATTTTAGGGATTCCTGAATAGTGAATGCAAAATGTGACTGCTGGTTGTTGTAGTTGTTGTTTTTCCTTTTCACACATTTGAGGTCAAATTTTATCATCGTTTTCCCCCAATACAATGGGTTTTAGAAAACAAAACATAAGAGTGATATGTAGTAACAAGATAGTCATTCAAAGCAATAGTTAGAAGATTTCTTCTCTGTACTAAATGGTGTAGGCAGACCATACAGAAATGCAATTATGGGGTTCATAGCTACTCCCCTGCCTAAAAAAGCAGTCTGCAATCTGCCAATCTGTAGCAAATTCTGTCTTTTCTGAGAATATTTTAAGAAAAGTGGTGAAAAATCTTTGAAAAGCCAGAGAAGACTAATTATATTCAGACGAGTTTCCTTTCTTTTCCCAAAAAACATAGGCGCTTCTTTAGGACTTTCTTTTCCTAGACATAGCAAAGTATTTCATAATTCTCTTCCTCAGGAAAAACCTTCACAGACACTTCAACCAATTCAGAGGAAGGGGAGAATGAGAACACCATAATTAATGAACGAGAAACGGTATTACCACCAAAACCAAGTAAGCCTTTTCTTCAGCAAGGAAGAAGTGCTAGCTCAAGTAAACATGCTATTTAGTCACGGTGTATGCTCAGGCACCTGTACCAGGAAATTTTCAAAATAACTATGGTTTCTTTTTCTTTTTCAATAGTAGTCATCTCCAACAAACTCCAAGTGGATGTTTGTGGTATGTGTCTGTTCTGACCTGTTATGACTTTTGAGTTTTCTACTTCGATTAGTTAAGGATTATGTTTTTCGGTCAACTTCAATGATTTCCTCCACTAAGCTACAAAATGAAACATTTCAGAACAGAATAAATTGAAAATCTCATCTAGTCCAATTCTTGACACTGTACCTAGAAAAAAATGAGAAATACTGGGGCCAAGGGACTTGAACAGACCACCCGGACACCTTGGTTGCCAGTATAACATATTTTAGTCTTCACCAGCTGTCTCCTAGGCACAGTCTTCATCTCAAACTAAGGGTCAGATCTGGGTTTCATTCAAGATCAAGGTTCTGTGATAATTACATATTTACAACTTCTTCTCTACTTGGCATGGGGCCTCTAAACTAGGAAAATAATGAAGGGTGTAGTTAAACCTGGGGAAAAAAAGTTTGGGTTTGGTGATGTAACAATGCAGACTTCAGTCTCTGTATGGGGGTGGGGGGAGGGAAGGAGGCATTTTTATTTATTTTCTAGACCAACAAGCAAATCCTACCATTAAGCATAGGGTTGGTTCTCGTGAAAGCTGAAGCTTTTAAATTTCAGGGGCACTTTTTAAGAAAAAGGATATAAAAATTAAGAATAGAAATTTAGGTATGAAAGTGAATACTTAGAATTTAAAATGTCGTCTTACAAATTGCAAATTTTAAAAAGCTACAAATACCACAAACATAAAATTTTAAAAGAAAAAATTATTTTTATTAATTAACTACCTGACGTATCCCTGAAATATGTTTATTATCTTTTTTGATTGCATACTCTTTGATTGCCTCTTCCAGTGATATTTTGTAATATTCTCTATAGAGAGAATAGAAAAATAATTCAGTCTTTCCTCTAGAACTGTTGATCAGAATTTGTAATTTATTTTTGAATAGTTTCGAAAAAGTTTCAGCTTCATCACTCATTTTAAGTGATATCCTATAAATGCTCTGAAGTGTCTCTAAATTTGGGAAAACCTCCATCAAGTTTCTTTTATATGGTGAGCTATAATATTCAAGGCACTGCAAGATTTCTTAAATATTCTTGGACTTGACTGACACTCACTAAGCACACTGCCAGTCTCCCTTCCATGGCCAGGAGATGGGTCTATACCAGGGATAAGCCTTGAAAGTTACATTCCATTCACCTCATGGTGAATCCACCTTGGCATCCCATATATATCCCCCACGTATTTATGCATCCCTGAATTCCCCCAATCCTTCCAAATAAAGGGGTGGTTTTGTTCGGAATACCTAAAAACTCCTTGATGGCATAAATACTCCATGATTCATCAACTGATGTATATACTGCATTTTCCCATTGAGGTCACAAGACAGGCATGATGTTTGATTACCTGGTGTATGAATCAAATGTTATTTTATTTAGCTAAAGAAATTAAATGGGATAATAAATGAAAAACATTAAAGCATTAGAAATATGTTGGACATTACCATTAGTTTTCTTAACCCCTATGTTCCCCCACCACCCATGCTACAATAGAGAACAGTATGTCAATTGAAGCGGCCTAGTCTCAGTATTGTATATAAGATAACAATTAGAGGCCGGGTCCCTAGACCAGACCATCCTGGTTCCAACCCAAGCATAATCATTTGCTAAGTGGGTGGCCTTTGCTAAGTTATCTAAACTCCAAAGGACTTATAATGAGTATTATAAAATCTACCTCATGGAGTTGTTTTGAAGATTAACTAATAGAGACGTAGTGCTCAGCATGATCCAGGCAGTAGCAAGATCTCAATAAGTGGGCTCCATACATTACTGGGAAACCAGTCTAAGAAGGCTCATGAATAATGCTTCCTCAAGAGAGGGACACCACTCACAGGGAACATGAGGCCAATTCAATTTCCCTATGTAGAAAAGTTCCACAGAGTTTTAGGATGACCAGTAGTCATCCACAAAGCAGCAGAGTGAGTTTCCTCCAAAGTTAGTGAATCCTCTGTAATGATTTACAGCTTTCACAGATAAGACCTGCTGGGGCATATGCTTAAAGTATGCACCTGACCCCATATTTTCCTTTGAAACATTCATGTTTGTTTTGCCAACTCCCTGGCTCTCTAAAATGTATAGTTTTGACAATCCAATACTTTTATAATGTCGAAGGGCTTTTTACTTCTTAACACTGTTCTAATGTTCTTGTTTTCCTTACAGAGGCTTGAGAAGGCTATGGATCACTCAAATAAATATTTACAATAGTAGAAAAAAACATCCAGAGAAGTTTCACCTTGCCCTAGTGTTCCTAATACAGGGAGGAAAGGCTACTACAGCACTGGGAAATCTTTAAAAAAAGTGTATAAGTGAAATAGCAGACAGAACGAGTCAAATTAATAGAACTAAGGTTTCCTTCAAGAAAATACAAACTATGAAAACCCGAATTTCACAAAGAAGATGCAACATTATGATCACAAACAGTCTTAGCTTTTTCATTAATGACCAGTCTCTCCAGGGAGAACATAACACAATCAACAAAAACCAATCTGGTGCCCCATACCTCTGCAAAGGAATGTTGTTCCAATGGCATCGGAAGACCCAGGGTAAGGACAAATGAAGGCCCACATACCATAGATCAAAATATTGGAAGTTATAAATTAAGTGGAGAAACTGTCGCATAAAATAGGTTTTGTCCTACCCTGACTAACAAATGTATCTTCATAATACTTTGGAAGACCAAGTATAATTGTAAAACTCTTGAACTATTCAAGTCCCTTTCTGGAACTGGGCGTTTTGGGTAAACACTGTCCCAGGCCTGGCCAATCATACACCTTCCTCTTTCGATGCCTGCTCCATCCTGTACCAAGTGGGGCCTCGTAAGATATGCATGGACGCCCACGTTGTAACACATCCCTGCACACACCCCACACAGCTACAGCTCCCCCGTAGCCACAGAGGCCCAGTCTTCTCACCCCATGGACAGGGGTCTGACTTTAGAAGACCAAAGGCAGTGCCCTCTAAGACCCAGGGCAGAGGCCCCTTTTGCCCATATACTAGGCCTACATTTTAATTGAGCTGAACAAATTGGGGGGGGGCATCTCATCATATAAGAAGAGAGAAAAGAAAGGAAAAGAAAAGAAAAGAAAAGGACAGAAGGAAAGGAAGGGAAGGAAGGAAAGGAAAAACAGGAAAAAGAGGGGCGCCTGGGTGGCTCAGTCTTTAAGCGTCTGCCTTCGGCTCAGGTCATGATCCCAGGGTCCTGGGATGGAGACCCGCATAGGGCTCCCTGCTCCTTGGGAAGCCTGCTTCTCCTTCTCCCTCTGCCGTTGCTTGTGTTCCCTCTCTCGCTGTGTCTCTCTCTGTCAAATAAATAAATAAAATCTTTAAAAAAAAAAAAAAAGAAAAAGAAAGGAAGAAAGAAAGAGAGAGAGAGAGCCGCATGTCTTGACAGCAGACAGCCTTTCCCACCTACATCCTCAGGAGTCACGAGCACTTACTCTGCAGCTAAACCCATTCTAATGAACTAAGCTCCAGCCCTGTAAACAAAACAAAGATGCTAGGGAACCCTTGAAAGCCTAAGGGGGAGATCCTGAGTTGACTACATCTAAGGAGGCAGTTGCTTCATGTTGAGTGCCAAGACCTAAAAAGCTGATCATAGCAAGTAAAAGACCAGATCCTACCATGAGGAGAAGAACCTTAACCACATACCAGTTTTCAAATTAGTGGGACCTCAAGAGTCAAATCATCCGCCTTTGTTATGTTCGATAAATTCTGTTCTCTCTGCCCTCAACCAACAGTTGTTTGAGGCCTGTACACACATGCTGGTCCTACGTGCCTGGAATCTGGGGGTGTACAGTACACAGCTTTGAAAACGGTGCTTGTCCAACTGCTGTAAGCGATCGAACCATGGGTCACATGAGGTGGCTCCTGCCACCCAGACTCCATGATAAGACTAGGAAGAGTAGAGTTTCCTCGTAAAGAGACGGTCTTATCTTGATTTTCTATGGTACAGAGATAGTCAGGAAGGAGGCAGATCACGCAAGCCAAGCAAATCGGGAAATCAGGAGCACTGAATTGATGGTATCAGATGGTAAGTTTCCCCTTCTCAAACACGATGACTCTTTACCCCTTCCCTAACTTCCATCTCAACATATGTACTCACAGATCCACTATGTAAAAGAGCCTAGCAGAATGCAAGCAGGGCAAGCTGAGAACGCACGCATACACACACACACACAGGCAAACTTCAAGCGACCTTGAGCAGACTCCATCTTCCCCATTTATAAATAAAGATAATAAAACTTATCTTGCAGGCTTCTTCTGAAGATTAAATTAGATAAGTCATCTCAAGCAGCTGGCTCAGAGCAGATTTTCTAATGTTAGTTTCCCTTCTCCCCACTTCTCCCTGAGATGAGCCAATGTGCCTGCTCAGCGTTCTAAACCCTTCTGACATGCCAGGCAAGGAAGGAGAATCATCGTATTGCCTCAGTCAGAAGCAACAAGTACCTGGGGAGCAAAACATGACATGAAAAAGAGGGAGCACAAAATAAGTATTGAGCATTCTTACTACTAATGTGTATCTGCTAAGTCATTTCCACTGAAAATCATGTGTTAATTCGGCTGAAGCCACACATGAGGAGCTGGAGGGCAGAAGCTAACAAGGTGGCAGAGTTATGCTTTTATGTGGAAATTGGCTAAATAATGCCATGCTCTAGCCAGGAAGTATGTTTCCTCTGCACCCTATTTTAAACTGTTTTGGTGGTTTGCATCAGACCTAAATAATATCCACACTGCTCTGCAGCAGACAGAAGCTGCTGCAGGCCCACACTTCCCTTCGCCCAACTCTGCTTCACCGCTTATAAACCAAAACATCAAACCCTGATGAAAAAAGAAACTTAAAAGCTAAATTTAGATTTCAGCACTTCATTTTTAACGAAAGTCTCCTTTCGACAACCTTCTAGAGAAAAAAAAAAGAGAGAGAGAGAATTCAGTATTTACTGGAAAATTTCTTTGGTGAAACCCTAAAGTTTTGGAATGGCTTAGAATGCCTTACACCAGTTCAAAATGTATAGCTAAAGGGACTGGATGAGAACTTTCCATCATGTTTGTGAGAAGTTGAAGCATCTCTTTCCATATCTCATCAGAATAAAAAAAAAAAAAAAACACCAATTACATACTATAAAAACAGCCAAACTGCCCACTTAGATCAGAGCCAAAACTATTCTAACTAAAAGGAAGATTTTACCATTCAGAGCAAACTCCCAATAAACAGGGGCTGCCTGGTTGTTAAAATGCTTGCCCTGGATTGTACCAGCAGCTCAGCTCAACATTTCCTGGGTGCTAGGTGATGTGTCAGGTCCTTGGGGACGCTGGATGTGGAGAAATTAACAAGATACACCCCTTGCCTTTGAGAGGTTTGCTTGGCAAGGGAGTTACATAAAGATATAATTTTGGCTATTGTTATGAGATAAGAGAGAGGTCTGTCCCCAGGAGGGCATGTTCAGCTCAACCCCGGGGCATTCAAACAGGTTTCCTTAAGCAGATGACACTTGAGTTAAGTCTGAAAGACAGGGAAAATTATTCGGGTAAGGAGTTCCAGACAGATAGCAGCTTGAACAAAGGCACTAAAAGGCCTAAACTGCTCAGGGAATGTGTATGCAGGATGATAAGGATACAACTGGAAAGTGTGAGCCTTAGTGGGATGTGAAGTCTCAGAATCAAATGGCAACCAAATCATGGAGGACCTATTGAGGCCTGATTAAGGAGTTAATAGTAATAATGAAAGCTGGTATTTACTGAGCACTTACTATGTTGCAGGCACTGTGTTAAGCACTTCAAAGCATTATCTCATTTAATCTTCACCATAACTCCATAATCCCCATTTTACAAATGGGTTTGGAGGTTAGAGAAGGAAGGGGACTGTGTCCCCTTACACAGCCAGTAAATGGAAGGTGGGTCTGGAACCCAGGAGGCCTCCATTCCAAAGCTTGTATCTTGAAGCCTCTCCTCAAAAGAAAGACTGGATGCGCACATTGGGTCCACCACATTGGCTACAGAATGGAGGACTGGAGTGGCCCAAGTGGGGGCCTATAACATGGCCATAGGAAAGAACAGATCAATGAAAAGAAAGAGGTTCAGAGGGACTGAGAAAAAAAACATTCAACTTGCATCCCTCCAAGTGCATTCAACAACCAAATGGCTTTTGAAAAAGGGGTCTAGAGAATAAACCACCAGTATTCATTAATGCTTTCAAGTACACAGGGTTAAACTATATGTCCTTGTCTTTGCCTTTAACACCCTCCCATACGTTAAACTGTCTTATTCATTCAGGATAGTGTCTCCAGGTCCGAGCCTCCTGCCTGGTACAAGGAGATGCTCTATAAATACGCTGAAAAGGACGAAGGAGTAATGGCCGCTTTTTACAATGGCACCAATGAGGTGTCATTCTTAACTGGAAAAAGGGGTTAAAAAATAAAGAAAAATTTTAAAAGTTGTGTTGATAACTAAGGATTGGCAAACTAAAATGGAAACCATGTAGCAGTTAAGGTAGCTACACAGACAATAATGAGGACTCATCACCATGGGGCGCTACCTTGAAAAAAGGCAATAAATCCAAAATAGGATGAGAATTTTGTATAGACCATAACTGGTGAAAAATAAGATGTTATTAAAGGAAGTGGCCGAGAGGGTAAAAATGCGTTTTCTGAAAAGCAACAGACCAAAGATCAAATTCTGGGCCTAGTGATCTCTAGTCTCCGACCTTGACAAAAATAAGTACATCATTAACATGACTTTAGGTAAGAAGTTTATCTGTATGACACTATTACCAACACTGAGTCCTCAACAGCAATCTCTTGTTAGGTATTTGAAAAGTAACAGTCACATTTTTCAGATCTGAAGAGTTTTCTGACATTTAAGATTTCCCCCTAAAGAGTTAATTACTTAATTTGGGGCATTTAGGAAGGGTGGATCTACAAAACAAAAAAAAATTTTTTAAAAAGGTTTTAAGTACATTTCTTAGTGAAGTTTGTTCTTATACTGAAACCCTTTGCCCGCTTATCAATCTACTGAACAGAAGATGGGCTTTTTTAGGGGGCCTAATAGGATGCTGTTAGCCATCTCATTTCCTCATATCTTATCACACAGTAAGGTATTTTGAAAAATATCTTGATGGTTTACCAGTTATTTTAGAAAAATCCTGAAACCGCTTACTTACATGGAAAATTAAAATGGAAATGGAAGTAGGTTTCTCGTTTTCATTATAGCTAACTTCAACCTTCCAGTGTCTTTGAAAATTTAATTTCAAATGAACGCAAATTCCAAAATGATTCCTTAGTTCAAATTTGGAAACTTTAATTCCATCAAAATATGAAATCTGTGGGTTTTTTAAAACTGTTCAAAAGCCCAAATAAAAAGCCACTAGGCTTTTAAGTTAATTGTTTAGAAATGTGTATATAGATGAAATGAAACTGACTCATGAACTACCGAGTCTGGAATTTGAAAATTCATAAATCTTATCCTTGTAAACAAAATCTAACGAAATCAGGGTCTGCTGATTTCCTTCTTTCGTAACCTGAAACAAAAGTTTTAATGATTTTTAACATGCTCAGAAAATTAAGGGTGCCATTTAAAATCTTTATTAGCAACATACAACTCAGTTTTTAAGTGTCTGGGAGTATAATCAGAGACACTTGAACATGCTGGTGCTGCAACGTAGGAAAACATCCAAAAATGAGACACTAGGACTTTATTAAACTCAAATCTGGGTTAGGATTTTTTGTTTACAACAGTGCTTCTTCCTCATTCCATTCGAAACTCCCATCTCCATGCCACCTTCAATAAGAAATACCATTTTAAAAAAGTTCTCAATCCACTTCAAATACTCTTGAAACGTACCATTTAGAACCTGGTGCTTATTTCTTCTAGACAAACCTAAAGGTAAGTCTGCCCCTGGCCCTTGGTAAATAAAGCGAGCGCCTCAGGGTGATGTGGGCTATCAGGGCATCTCCAAGTCACCAAAGGGGCAAGAAAGCGACAAGATGTCACAGATGAAGGAGCTGTAAGTTATCCAAATCTAACCATTTTACAGATGAGGAAGCTGAGGCCCTCAAGGTCCAAGTACTCAGTTCACCCAGACCTCAGCTGCAGATACGCAGTTATGTGGATCACTGCTGCCAAAAAATAATAAATTTTAAGGTCTCCGGGGTTCGGTACTTTCCATAACAAATAATTAAGAACTCAATTCCTGCATTTTTCACCTCCGAAAACCTCCCCGAGTGGGTAGCTCAGGGACAGTTACGAATTTAACTTTTCCGTTTCCCTCAAAGGACGCTTGCAGAGAACCATCACCTCCGGGAAGGCAGGGCTGTCTCGCTCCGGGCAACATCTCCAGCACCCAGCACCTAGCACCTAGTAGGCACCGAGTTAATAATTCCAGCCTGCCACCTGACAATCCCCGCTCCCTACCCCACCCGCGCCCAGCCATCGGTGGAGCCAGATAACTTTCTTTTGGAAATTGCCTGGTTCCTTGAAACTTTCATACGATGACTCCCGGCCAAGAAGCCGGCCTGGGGGAACGTGCGGCGCCTTCCGGGAGCCAAGGCTGGAATCACTGGCCACTGAAGGGGGTGGCTGGCCGAGACCTGGGTGGGCACGCAGCATCGCCCCGGGCCGCGGCGACCCCAGGTGCGCCAGCTGCTTTGGCGGCCTCGGCGGCCTCCGCTCCGGGCCGCGGCTCCCCAGCCTCCTTCAGATGCCCAAGCAACTTCTCAAACTTCCCTTTCCGGGGGTGGGGGCTCGCCTCGAACGCGGCCGGCACAACGCCTTTCCTGCCCGCACAAAGGGGGCCCGACGTGCCCAGCGCCCCTTCCCCTTTAACTTTCCTCCTCTTTTGAAAGAGAAACTCACACCCTGGCGCCTCGGGGAGCCGGGCTGCGTGGGTGCCGCCGAGGGAACTTTCCCGTTTCCGCCCGAGCGCCGGGGGCCGACTGTCAAGCGCAGCGGGGACCCCCGGCGCCCCGCCGAGCCCGCCTGGGGGCCACTCACCCGACTTCTGAACTTGCGGCGGGATCGTGCTGGCGATGCGCGTCCACAGGACGATGTGCAGCGGCCACAGGCCCCTGAGCAGCCCCCGACCCATGGCAGCCCCCGCCGCTCGTCATAGACCGAGCCCCGAGCGCAGCGGACGGCGCCTCCCGGAGCCCCGGCTGCGCCTCCGCGCCGCGCCCTCTCGGGACCCCGCGCCGGCCGGCCGGGCAGATGCGCGGGCCAGATGTGGCGCCGCTCGCCAGCCGGGAGGGGGCCTGGAGGCCGGCGGGGCGCGGGGAGGCCCCCGGCGGCCGAGGGGAGCTGCGCAGGAGGCCGGCTCCTGCCCCTGGCGAGCGCGCGCGCGGGGGTGTCTTCGGTCGGTGCGCGCGAGTGACTCACTCAACTTCACCCGGGCGCCGCGGGGGAAACAGGAAACTCCTCGCCAACAGCTGGGCAGGACCTCTCGCCGCCCGAGAGCCTTCTCCCTCCACTCGGCTTCCAGCCCTCCTCTCTCTCCTGACTGCCAATCATGTCCCCGAGACCGGCCCCTCCGAGGGCTTTGGCAAACTTTCAGCTGCCCCCACCGCCCTCAGGAGTTCCTGGCTCCAAGTATTTACCCCGGCGTGACTGAGGGCACGCGTTTCAGAAGGGAGCTGAACACACACAGTGTATACGCTTCCCAGAGCACGCCCACGGAGCATCTTCCGCCTCCCCACAACCTTCTTTGCATTGTTCCCAGGTGCTCCAGAATTGTGTTTTCCAACTCCCAAGTGCCTGAGCCCACGGGGGGGATGCTGAAAGCGGAGCTGTGAGCACATTTTTGTTTCAGGTCGAATAGTAAGTAATGCCTCACTCAACTTAGGTTCCGGTTACGTAGACAGACACTGCCACATTGCAAAATGTTTTGCTTACTGTAGGTCCAAGTCCGGAAGTTTTTTTCCCCAAACTGTACTGTGCGTATGGGCCACCTGAGTATCTTGTGAAAATGCGGGTTCTGATCCAGGACATCCAAGCTGCGGCATTTGTGATGAGCTCTTGAGTGCTGCCTCCTATTTTGAATTGCCCCTTCTTGGGGGTGCTTCAGTAAGTGAAACTGAGCAGCCGCCACAGAATGATAGTGGTGGGATATGTTATGTTGAGAATGTAGCGAGTATGGCAGAAAATGTCAATAGAAAAGTGGCCTGGGAGTCAGCTCAGTGCCAGGGGTTTGCATTCCAATACTGCCTGTGAAGAGAGACAGTCCTTAGCTTCTCCTCTGCGGAAAGGGAAACAAGGGCAGCAGGACCGGATAGACTTTCAACCCTCCCTTCTTGCTGGGGTGACCAAGTTTGCCCTCAAGGATCCTGGTGTACACCTTTGAAGTTTAATTATTAAAGAACCCCCTTTTTGTTTCCCATGCTTCTTGGTTGGGTAAGGAATTATACGCTCATTTTACTTCCAACTCGCAAAGATTTAGATTCTGTCTAGTTTGCTGGCCAGGAGATCTTCCAGCAGGTCACACAATGAACTTCCTTTATCTGAGATGAGAGAAAGATTATTTGCAGAGGCAGGTGGCCAGGCTCACCGGGAAGAAAAGCAAATAGCTCTCCCCGGAAACCCAACTCCAGAAAACTTCCCTGTCAATCTAAAGGTTCATTTGCTTGATCCCGAAACTTTAAGTCTCGTCACCACTGGTTCCCCCAACATTGAGGCTGCCTCTGAATGTCTCTTAGGAAAAGACCGCTTCCCAGCTCTTGTGTTCAGGATGCCGGAAGGACAGGGAAATCAGGAGCGCTGGGCATCTTCTTGCTTACCAAATAGCCTTGCCAAAGCGGGGGCCACTTTAGCCATGGAGGAGAGTTGTGTTCAAAATCTGCTTCTTGCCATTTCCTCCATTGCCACCCCCCCTGTACCACTGCCATCCCTAGGGCGGGGGGTCTCCCAACCACCCAGCCCCAGTCAGGGCCATTCTGGGCCCTGTCACCCAATTTCTCAACTCAGAGCCATTTTTCAGAATGTAAACCTAATTATACCAGCCCTCTGATTAAATTCATTCAGTGGCTTCCCACTGCTCTTGAGATAGAGGTTAGAAACCAGATCCTTCAATGCCCTTCCTCTCTGGTAACCTTTCACTGGGCCTCTCTTCCTCTCCTGCTGAGAGCCTTCTCAAAATTCATAGAGCATACCCACTATTCCTCCTGCACAGAGCCTTCCCCAGGGCACCCTTCCCTTTCTCTGTCCTTCTTTTCCTCTTCATCCAGCCAACCCCTGGTCTTGCTTGGATCAGTCCTAACTTCCTGGATGGGCAAGCTTTCGCTGACCTCCCTGAATAGATCTTTCATTATAGGTTCTCTTGGCACCTTATTTTTCTCATTTTTAGCACTTACTACAGCTGTGGTTTTATGATGATTCTGTGTCATTCTTTCACTTCTATTCCTCTCCCCCACTCAAGTCCAAAGTTTTTGAGGACAGGGATTAAATTTGTTCCCCTCCATTCACTGTTGTATCCTTAGTACCTAGCACATAATAGGTGTTTAAAAAATACCTGTTGGATGAAGGAAAGAATGAGGTAATAAAGATTCAGAAGAAAATTGGACTTCATCATCCTCGCTATTTCACAACTCTGGAGAAGGCATTCTATTACCTGCTAAATTGAGATGTAAACCGGCTAGATTTTAGCTGAGGTGATGTCACTATTACTTCCTTTTCTTTAAAAAGGAGAAGGGTGTGGGTTTTTTTTCTTTTTTCTTTTTTTCTAAATTTGCCCAAGTTCCTCTGGGCAGTATACATATACTTCCTTACTCACCAAAACACACTGAGAGGCAAATAAAAATGCCCAAGGGATTCCAAAGGCTTTCTTTTCTATACTTATTGCAAAGACAGATGTTTTTCACTGTTAGAGGCCAGGTTTGAGATATTCAGTTCCATGGTGGAGTATTTAACTGGTGGTCTTTGTCATCATGTATCACAAATGTTGATTTTAATTTTGTTTGCCTTTCACATTTCTGATTTAATCCCCAATCTCCTGTGAAATTGAGAGTCTGAAGTCAGCACTGCCAAGTGCAAACTCGCCCTTTAGAAACCGTCACAATGAGATCAGAGACTTGTAAACTCACACATACTGCAATTTGGCGATCTTAAAAATTTGTCAATATGACCCTCCTTTTGGGATTCTTGCTGAAAGAGAAGTCTGATACTCTCCATTAAAACATTGTTTTCACACAGAGTTGTATATTTCTTCAATATAATTTTCAGCTAAGATACGTATGCAAAAATTGGGCCATTTGCAGATAGAAACAAAAATTAAAAGCTCAACTCAGGACTTAAAAAAAAAAAAGTAATTTTTAGGCCCTTACCAAGTTGAAAAACAATAAAAACCAAGTCAAACCGAAGTTAAACAGCTTGAGTGTCTCCATATTTCCAGTTTTACGAACTCTGAGCACACACACACACACACAACAATTGGACTGAATCAAAATGTAGTTAATTTAAGCCCTGCATTTTCCAGTTGTGATGAGGCAAGAACTTTCTACTCCCCTGAACTTCTTGACATGCAGCTGTTGAGGTTACTCACAACCAAAGCAGTTGATGGGGAGACTCCTCTCCATATAAATCAAGCATTCTGCATTCTCAGCTCTTAGCTCTTGACCAATTTTCCTTCTATTGTGAAGCAGACCGATGAACACTGAGACAATAGTGAATGTGTGAGGATCATCCCCAACCCCCTCAGAGTCATACACAGGTTAGCTCCTCCAGGAAATAGTTTGTGATTCCTCCAGCTTAAACTGATCTCTCCTCGGGGCGCCTGGGTGGCTCAGTCAGTAAGCGTCTGCCTTCGGCTCAGGTCATGATCTCAGGGTCCTGGGATCAAGCCCCACATCGGGCTCCCTCATTGGCAGGAAGCCTGCTTCTCCCTCTCCCACTCCCCCTGCTTGTGTTCCCTCTCTCGCTATGTCCCTCTCTGTCAAATAAATAAATAAATCTTTAAAAAATAAAAAAAAATAAACTGATCCCTCCTCTCCCAAGGAGAACCCGAGGAGCATTTAGTTTATTTAACCTATTTTTTAATGTTTATCCCATTCTGATATGGAGTGCATTATAATTATTCATTAGTTTCTGGAATCCTACCCCACCAACTGTAAGGTCCTTAGAAGCATAGATTATTCCCTTTTCAACTTTGAACCACATTTGGCACCTGACTGTACTCAATGTATGTTTCTTGTCTTCGATAAAGGGAAAAAATGAGAGTATCTGTGTTTCTAATCCATCCCCTTGCTTGCAATTCTTCACAGATATTAATAAAACCTGCAATTATACCACAGGTTTAGAGACCTTTTTAGAGAAAGCATGAATAGTTTCTTTTGGAGAAAACATAGCTTTGTTTTAAATTACAAAAGTAATATATGGTAACCGTAGGTAGAAAAAAATCTGAAATACAGATAAGCCAAAGGCAGAAAATAAAGATCCTTCACTCTCTCACCCAAAGATAATCACTTGTTAACATTTGGGAGCACGTCCTTGCTGTACTATTCTAAGCTTCACTTTACGGGTGAAGAAACTGGGGATTACAGAGATTAAGTAGTTGGCAAAGGTCACATAGTTAGTGTGGGACAGAGCCCAGGTTTAAACAGAGGCCTGTCACTAGCTCCAGAGTCTGCACTCTAGAGTAAATTAATCAAGGGATTGATCCTAACCACCTGACCAGCCTGATCACCACAGTATTTTGGGTGACTCAAGGTTGATTGGAGCCACCCTTTACTATCACTACTTCCTCATCTCTTATTCATTAATCAACCCATGGCAGTCACTTCTCCATTGGAAAGTTCTTTAGCTTAGCTCACATCTTGTCTTCAACTTGTACAACCGGTGGGCACGTTCCAGTCAGTGGCTTACCTGCCCTCTTTCTCTATTGCCTTGGATACTACTAGCATGCTCACCTCTCTTCCTTGGCAATCTCTCTTCTTTGACTTCCATGTTGCTTTTGCATTCCTATGTTATGGACTGAATAATACCGCCCACCAAATTCATATGTTGAAACCCTAACCTACAATATGACTCTATTTGAAGATAGGAACTTTAAAGAAGTAATGAATGTTAAATGAGCTCAGAAGGTTAGGGCCCTAACCCAATGTGACTGATATCTTCACAAGAAGAGAAAGGGACACCAAGGAAGCAGATGTGTACACACAGAGAACAGGCCATGTGAGGACACAGTGGAAGGCAGCCATCTGCAAGCTAAGAAGAGAGGCCTCAGGAGAAACCAAACCACCAACACCTTGATCTTGAACTTCCAGCCTCCCGAACTGTGAGAAATAAATTTCTGTTGTTTAAGCCACCCAGTCTGTGGTATTTTGTTATGGCAGTGCTAGCAGACTAGTGCACCCCATTTCCTGCTTGCTTGTCCAGCCGTTCCTTCTCAATATCTCAACAGGTTTATTTTCCTCCACTCACTGGTTAGACGCTAGTCCTTACCAGTTCTGTTCTCTGCCCCTCTCATTCTTCCTGGGAGCACATCTATTTCTATGGCTGCGCTGATACATGATGATCTCCAAATCTAATCATCAAGCTCTAATTACTCACCGAGGCTACCATTATTCCAATCGCCTACTCTACTCTTCATGGATGTTTCACTGACGTTGCACACACTCATTATTCTAAAATCGGACTCCAAAATGGATGTCTCCTTGGTACATTCCCCATATCCAGAAATGGTTCAATCTCCACTGGGTAACTCAATCCAGAAACACTAAAAATCAGCTAAGAGTTTGCTTCTATTTTAGCCTCCTGAACTACGTAGGCATTGGGGTCTATCTATTCACTTTCTATATATCTTTTGAGTCTGTGCTGTTCTCATCCCACCACCGACATGTTTTGGTTCTGTCTCTTGTTACTTCACAGAGGATTCCTTCAGTTTCTTCATCTGCTTCCCTCTCCAGTGTTACCACATCCCACTACATCCTCCACTGCGACCGAATATTCCCCTCCAAAAACACAAGAATAACAATCACATTTAAAATTATCCAATGGCTTCCCATTGCCTTCAGGATAGAATTTCAACCTGCCATCCATCCATTTATGCATTCCACCAGCATTTGATCCTCCAATATGACCCAAATACTGTGTTAAGCACTGAAAACATGAGGGCTCAGAAAATGTAATCCGGGCCTCAATTGAAGGACGTTAGGCTTGTCCTTATGATCTAATGTGAAACAGATATAAGGAGACAAATAATATGAATGTCACAATGGTAATAAGCTCAGGGAACCTCAGGAGCAGGCACTAGAGGCCATGAAGAAGCCAGAGAGTGAGAGAAGGCTGCCTGGAAGAAGTGCCTTTTGAGCTAAATCTTGAAGTATGGTCAGGTGAAGGCATGAGACACACAGATCAGCAATGCAGAGACAAGAAGTATGATCCTAGAGTGGGTAGGGAAATGCAAAGACTTCACAATGCCCAGAGTCTAGATTTGAAGGGATTTTAGATTGTATTTTTTGGCCCCAATTCTGCACTCCTCCCTAAATTCATACTCTTTGCCTTGTGAGTTGGAGTCCCTTCTGCTAGAGGCAAAGGCTCTTATGTGCAAAAACTCTCATGGGATTTGTCGTGGGGCAGAAGATGAGGGCAATGCAGCTCTAATTTAGATTTTTGGTATTATCTACAAATTTGGTTGTATATGCAGTTATAGAATATGGCCAACACCATTGCTTCCTTGCACAAAATTCATTCTTCCCCTTCCTACTTTGCTATCGGAGTCTAATTTTGTTTAGGATATGGATTTAATGGTATCATAGGGAAAGAGCCCATCCTTGTTTGAGGGTTGGTATGTAATCCAAATCTGGGCAAAGAAATGTAAGAAGAAATTGGATTGGGGCTTGTGAGAAAGGTTTCTTTCCAAGGAAAGCCACTCTGCCCACTCCTGTTTCCTACCTTTGAACATGATTGGGGAAGGGTAAAGCAGTTAGAGGTGATATCATCACCTTTCAACAATGACAGAAGGCCAAAAGTATCACAGAGTAGAACCACTAAACCAATACAAGCAATCACCTCAACTTGGACATTTTCCAAGTATGGTAGATAGTCTTCATAGATGGTTGTGATCCCTTCCTTCCTCACTGACTTACAGTTGCTCCTCACATCAAGAGGTGAGATGGAGCTTATTTTCTCCTTCTTCTCTCTTTGAATCTGGTCTAGCTTTGTAACTTGCTTCCACCAATAGAACACGGTAGAAATGTACAGTGCCTCTTCTAGGACTGGTCTTAAAGAGAGACTTCTTCTCTCAGAAACCAGTTACCAGGTGAGAAGTCTGAGTACCCTGCAACCATCGTGCTGTGAGGAAGCCCGCATTAGCCACAGGAGAGGCCACATGGAGAATGAGATACCCAGCCAGCCACCAGCTATTCCAGTCCTCCTGGATGAGGCACCAAACACGTGAGGGAAGAAGCCATCTTGGACTTTCCAGCCCTAGCAAATGCTAGAGGGCATAGAATCAGCAGGGTGATCCCAGTCCAGTTTGCAGAATCACAAGACATCATAAACTGATATTATATAAATTGTTAGTTCCAGTCAAAATTATTTCTAACTAATAGGGAGAAGTTCGCTAATGAAATGGAAAGAAGGAGATGTTCCAGTCACCACATGGCTGTCAATCTGTGTACCAAATACAGAACCACATCAATGATGAATTAAGAACTGTACAATTCCTCCAATTATCTTGCGAATCACACAATTATATCTTCATGTATTTGTATTCATAAAGAAATACATATTCACATGTGTTTGTATTGATTAGACATTGCAAACATGTAAATGTACCAAAGTTTTGTGATTTCATTTTAATAGTTCCCATTTTTACACGTTAAAAGGGAAACGCAAAGCCCAAGAGTGGCCCAGGATAGCTTGAGATTGAGAAGACTTTTTTTTTTTCATGTCAGGCTAAAGAGTTTGTATTTCATATTTCAGGTGGTAAAAGACATTGAAGGAGATTTTGATCAGCGGTGGGAGATGATCAAAGCTAATCAGATAAGATTTTCAAAATAGTGATTAGAAAGTCTGAAGGTTGCATTTGAGGGCATAAGACTATCACAGGAAAACAAGTGTGAAATAACACATCTGAGCCAAAGGAGCATGGGAATGGAGGGAAATCGATGGATAAGAAAGATAATAAAGAGCTCCATATGGCAGGAACTGGTGTCTGTATTGAGATGGGATGAAGCAGAGGGATATTCTTGCAGAAGGTGGGTCCTAAACATCTATGCTCAATAATTGTAACCAACACGGGTTGTCCTGCACATCTATTACTATGTGCTACCCACTCTTCTGTGTTCTTTTTTATATATATAAATAAATGCCTGTAGTCCTCACAGCAATCCTATGAAGTAGGTAGTATTATCATACCCACTTTATAGGTGGAGATACTGAACCACAGAGAGATTAAGTAACAATGGAGCTGGAATACTAGCCCAGTGGAGACAAGCTGCAGAGTCCAGGCGCTAAGCCACTTTGTCACATCTGCCACCATGGTACTAGCGACCCCTCAGCTTCCCCCACCAGACTGTGTCATTCTTGAGGTGGGGACTGTGTTTTTCACACCTTTAGCATCCTGTGCGTGATGTATGTTTGTTGCTCAATAAATAACTGTGAAAGATAAGATGATTCAATGAATAAACATAATATATAACATTCAAGAACTGAGATGCTGCAGATTGGGAATATGGAAAATAAAATCTGTAAACCCCTCAATGCCTGGCTACCCAATGAGGCTAGAAATGCTTGCCATGGAATGTAAACACCAGCATAAACTTCTTAAAATGTTGAGAAATGCTTCCTATAAGTGAAAATGGTACAAATAAATGAAAATAGGTTTTTACCTCCCAAGAGAAGTTTTTTTTTTAAGATTTTATTTATTTATTTGAGAGAGAGAGCATGAGCATGAGCAGGGGCAGAGGCAGAGGGAGAGGGAGAAGCAGACTCCCCACTGAGCAGAGAGCCCGATGCGGGCTCGATCCCAGGACCCTGAGATCATGACTTGCGCCTAAGGCAGACACTTAACCTGCTGAGCCACCCAGGTGCCCTGAGATTTATGTTTTTGGCAGTTACATTAATCAATTTCATCCTGGTAAGTGTTCCTCTCTAATTTTTAAGTTTAAAAAAAAAAAGAAGATCGCAACAAAATTGCAGAAATGCTGGATAACTTCGGTCTTGTTTTAACATTATTTTCTCAGCTCCAAAATCATTCAGTTGAATAAGTTGCTATTAGCTGAATTATATTATAAGACTTGAAAGTTAGACACTTAATCAAACGTAAGTTATTGCTTTAATTACAACAAACTGCTTTAATTGTTTATTTCACAAAAGTACAAAATCACTTAACAGTACTGGTTCATTGACTTAAAAAAATTATACCTTAAGGTGGATTTATTTAGTTGGTTTCAGAAAAAATAATGATATAACTATATTAAGAGCTACATTTAATTTGTACTTTGATCCCACGGTATTACACGTCTTAGAACATGTGATATGCATGTGTGCTAATTAGATTCAATGAATATTTGAGATTTTCTGGTAAAACTTTTGTACCCTAGTCAAAGATAAATATTTTGAGAGTCATGGTAGCACCTAGGAAGCTCTTATCAAACGACTGTACCTATCTTAGATCAATTCCAGAAGGTTTGTTAAGTGTCATAATGGAGGTCAGAAATGAATTTTCATTGGTGAAAGGCTTGCTGCTCAAGATATGTAAATTGGCTTAAAGGAGGGAGCCCCAGGCCTAACACAGTATACTGTGTTTGGCCCGTTTTGGAAGATTCTGACCCTTGATCTCAGATTAACTGAACCCTACTGCTAAAAAAATGGTCACATTTTCCTGGAGTGACTATTTCCAGCAAAATACTTTCAGGGTGTGTGAAAGGACAGAGAGCAGAGTCTTTACCTTTCCACAGAGGAGATCGATGTTGGTTTGCTTAATAACTATATGTACGTGTAGCTGAATACAATCTGAGACTTACTTCCGTTGTTAAATGTTACCTGGTAGCAAGGATCTGGGGAGACCTCGAGTTCTCAACCCATCTCTAACCTCTCCCATCTACCAAACATAAGCCAATATTTGGCAGTGACAAAATGACCTGAGTCAGTTCACAGCAGTTCTATAAACGCAGAAGCTTTAGATTAACTGCTAAGGATGATTGCAAAGAATATTTGGTAACAAAACACTTATGCTTTAGTGTATCAGGGGTGAAGAATTCACAGTGTGTTATGTGCTCTTGCATAATCATTTGCGAAAGTCTTGAGAGGTTATTAATTATTAACTCACTGAATCATTGGAAAAGCATGTGCCACTTGTGCCTTCAGGCATTTCAAAGGGTTGCCTCCTTCCTGAAGTTGACAATAGACTACCGGTTCTTGTTTAGAATTGCCATGGTAAATGCTTATCTCCAAGTCATAATAACATCAAACCATCTGCTCCATGCAGTCATTCCTCACCTAAAGGCTATCAGAATGCTCCTAGTTCTTTAGGATGCCAGCGGAAGTAGTTCAGAGCCGCTGCCTTTGAAATTTATCAGTATCATTTTGCCTCCACACACGAAATAAACTCCTGAAAGACAATTAAAACATTGGGCTACTTTCCCAACACTTAATGTTTTATTTGACTGGTTTTATAGACACCTTTTATTATGCTCTACTTTTTATTTTCTTCTCAGCCATCTGCTCCCATGAAACGTATTTGCTTCTTTTATGGAGAACACCCGTATTCCCTAGGACATTATTCTCTAAGTAAAGAAAACTAGATCATGGTTTTACCATAGAGTTTCAAATCAGGTCCTTTACGTAAATATCTTTTACAGAAAAATAACAATTCTGTACGTAAAATTCTACTTCTGGGTGAAGTGTACAATCTCTAGTCAGACCTAAAAATAATATTGGTGTAGCATTTTCCAACTTACAAAAGAGGCTCCACACACATGATCTTATTTGTGTTTCATGGAAACCATGTGATGTAGACAGGGCAGGAATTGTTAACGCCATTTTGCAGATGATGAAAGCCACATTCCAAGACGTTGGTGACTTGCCCGAGGCTGCACAGCTAGTAAAGGCCAGAACACAGATTGGTTACCTGACAGTTCTTTCTTCTCTTCCTCAGGGACTTCTTAAACTCTCTTTTTTGCTGACTTCCACATCTCTACACTGGGCTCTCACCTCTGCCCCAGACAGAGGGTATATACTGGTATACCAAAGTCCACCCTCGAAGTCCAAGTACTATCACTTGCTTCCAGAAGGGGCCAGAAGTGGCCTGGGAACATTACTACTACCCATGCAGCATGGTGAATGAAAATTCGTGGATAGTAGCTTCACACACAGAGGAGCCCAGGGGGACTGTTTGTCTAGGACAGTCATCCCTGAGGGAGTCGGGGTGTGGGATGGACAGTAGAACCCTGGTGGAGGGGGGGTGGGAATGCTATCCAATTTAACCCTTGCTCTTGGCATTCCCATGATGCCCCCAAGGTTGCTTTCTCCTCACTACAGGGCCTCAGACCCTACTGATCCTGAGGTTAGTTCTTGAACCAGTGAATGACCTTTCAGAATGTGATTCTTTGCTGCTTCTTCATAAATATGGCCTCTCTCTTCCTATATGCAAGGCTACAGCATACTTTTCTCCAAAACAGGAGATCCTAATCTGGAATTCATGGAATTTACCATGATGTGCAGAATTTTGTATGAATTTACATAAATGTGTTGTTCAAAAGAGGGGATCATAGCTTTCAGCAGATTTTCAAAGGGGTTGTGATAAAAAAACAAACTTACTAATAATATTTAGAGTGGGTGATAGATCTGGGAACTAGACCCAATCCATCTTACTCCAGAGTCCTTATTCTTGGCCCTTTTCCTGACCTTCCACCTTCTAACTGTGAGACCTGAGCAATTTATCCAACATTACTGAGCCTGACTGATTTCAAGTTTAAAGTCAAGTTGATAATCACATCAGACTTCCACTTTGCAGAAGATGGCACAGATCTACATTTCTTTCTTTTTTTTTAAAGATTTTATTTATTTATTTGACAGAGAGAGATAGCGAGAGCAGGAATACAAGCAGAGGGGGTACTAGAGGGAGAAGCAGGCTTCCTGTGGAGCAGGTAGCCCGATGCTGGGCTCGATCCCAGGACCCTGGGATCATGACCTGAGCCGAAGGCAGATGTGTAACAACTGAGCCACCCAGGCGTCCCAGATCTACTTTTCCCTATTCCTCTTGATAAGTACTACTAAAAACCTTGGATACTATATGTAAGAAAACATAGGAAGACTATGGAAGGTGGAGAGAAGAAGTAAGACCATCTAAGGACCTTGAACCTGAGGAACCACATGGTGGTGATTTTCCTAATTCCTGCCTTCCCCTCTCCCTAACCCCTCCCCCCACCCCCATAAAGCTCATATTTGGAGGTAAAGAAGCCCACAAGCTGGAAACATCAATAAGTAAGACCAAAAAAAAGAAAAACAAAAACAAAAACCCTCCAACCAAAGTCTCCTCTCCTTAGCAAAAAGACTAAAAAAGAGACAATCTATCAAGGCAGAAAATTTTTAGACAGTAACGGCTGTACTCCATTAAAATACCACATAAAATATTGTGGCTCCACCCTCATCCATGCTAGCAAAGACCAAATGGGGAGCATAGATTTCTATGTTTGTGAAGTTGGAATGAGGGATCCCAACCCCCCCACCAAGGTGGTGTTAGAGAAGGCCAAGTAGAAAGACAAGACTTTCTACTCCTTCCTGCTTCTGTGCTGTCAGTGGAGACCATGCAGAGAGCCTGAACTTCTACCCCCATCCTGTGGTAATAAAGTATCTCTACCCATCCCCAGTGGGGTGGTGCCAGAAGAGAGCCCTTGGAGATTCAGAACTTTTACTGTTGACCTGGAGTAATAAGGCCACCTCTACTACCATGTCACTAGATACCACATGGGAGCTGGAACTCCCACCTGCTCCCAGCAATAAGAATCTCCCCACCCCACAATCAGGTGTAAATGGAGGTCAGTTGGGCAGCCTGGATTCTGACTTCTAGCTATAACAGCTTGGTGCCCCTCAACCTACTAGAACAGTATTAAAAACAAAACAGACAGACAGACAGACAGACACACACACACACACACACAAAACCAACCTTTAAACAGAAGATTTAAAGAAGATCCAGAGTTTTACAACATAATTTAAAAGGTCCAGGTTTCTATAGAATACCGCTCATACCAAGAACCAGAAAGATCTCAAACTGAATGAAAAAAGAGAATCAATAAATGCCAACACCAGGATAATGGTAATATTACAATTATCTACCAAAGATTTTAAAACAGCCATGATAAAAATACTTCAACAAGCAACAAGGAATATGCCTAAAAATAAGTGAAAAAATGAAAAAAAATCAGCAAAGAAAAAGAAGAGAAAATATAAAGAAGAATTACATGGAAATTTAAAACTGAAAAATATAATAACTGAATGAAAAGCTCATTCAATGGGCTCAACAGTAGATTAGAGAAGACAGAGGAATGAATCAGTGAATTGAGTAAAGGATAGAACCTACTGTTCCTATTTTCAGATGACATGATTGTCTACATAGAAAATCCCAACAAATTTACAAAGACATTTCATAAGTGAGTTCAGCAAGGTCACAAGATATAAGATAAACATATAAATATCAATTGTATTTCTATATACTAAAAATGAACATACAGACACTGAAATGAAAACTACAATGCCAGTCACATAGCTCAAAAATGAAACACTTGGGGGAAATTTAACAAAACATGTACAGAACTTGTATGCTAAAAACCATAAATAGATGATAGAAATCAGGAGAGCCCCAAATACATGGAGAGACATACCAGATCCACTGATTGTAATACTCAAAATAGTGAAGATGTCAATTCTCTTTAAATTGATATACAAGTTTCAGTCAATTCCTATCAAAATACTAGTACGATTTTTTGTTGATATAGGAAAAATATTCTAAAAGAAAAACATTGTTCTAAAATGCACATGGAAAGGCAAAAAACTTACATAGCTAAACCAACTTTGAAAAAGAATAATAAAGGGAGGGGAGTCAATCTATCTGAGTTCAAGCTACAGTAATCAAGACTGTGTGGTAGTGGCAGAGAGAAAGAGACACATAGATCAGTGGAAGAGAACCCAGAAATAGACGAATATAAATGTGCCCAATTGACGTTTGGCAGAGATACAAAAGAAATTCAATGAAGAGAAGATCGCTTTTTCAAAATTTGGTGCTATAATACGTAGACTTCCATATGTAAAAACCAAAGCCAAAACCAAAACCAAACCAAACAACCAAAACTTCGACCTAACTCTCCTATCTTATACAAAAATCAATTCAAAATGGATTACAGACTTAAAGTAGAAAGTAAAACTATAAGAAGTTTAGAAAAGTAAGCATAGGAGGAGAAATCTTTGGGATCTGGCTCTAGCCGAGAGTTCTTAGTCTTGAGAACAAAGGCCCATCCGTAAAAGAAAAGAATTGATAAATTAGAATTCATCAAAATTAAAATGTCTGCTCTATGAAAGACCCTTTAAGAAAATGAACAGACAAGTTACAAGTGAGTAAAAATATTTGCAATCCACATATCTGATAAAGAACAACTGTCCAGAAAGATAAAAAATTCTCGAAATTCAGCAGTACAAAGCAATTAGGACATGGGCAAACAAAATGAGAAGACATTTCACCAGGGAAGACCTACGGATGGCACATAAGCACATAAAAAGATGGTCAACATCAATAGCCATTAGGGAACTGCAGATTGAAGCCACAATGAGATATCACTACATACCTATGAGTATAGCGAAAATAAAAAATAAGGACAACATCAAATGCTGGTGTGGATATGGAGGAATTAGATCACTCATACATTACTGTTGGGAATGTAAAATGGTATGGCCACTTTGGAAAACAATGTGGCAGTTTCTTAAATAACTAAATATGCACCTATGTATATGTATATGTAATATGTATAACTGAGCAATGCTACTTGGCATTTATCCCATAAAAATGAAGGTATTTGTTCACAAAGAGAAATGGACAAGAATGTTTATAGTAGATTTACTCATAATAGCCCCAAAGTGGAAATAGCACAGATATCTTTCAACAAGTGAATGATAAAATAAATTGTGATACATCGATACCATGGACTAGTACTCAGCAATAAAAAAGAATGAACTACTGATACACCCAATAATCAGGATGCATATCCAGAGAATTACACCAGTGAATAAAACTCATTGCAAAGAGTTACATACTGTATGCTTCCATTTATGTAACATTCCTAAAATAATACAAATAGAAAGATGGAAAAACCTAGCTGTTTCCAGGTGTTCAGGAGAGTATAAGGCAGTAGGGAGTGGGTGTGGCTAGTAAAGAAGCAATGTGAGGGAACCTTGGGGTGATACAAATGTTCTGTATCTTGACTGCATCGTTGTCAATACCATGGTTGAGATACTATACTATAGTTTTGCAATGTTACCAGATGGAAAGCTGGATTTAGAGTACATGGAATCTCTCTGTATAATTTCTTATATCTGTATGTGAATCTATAATTATCTTAAAATAAAAGTTTAATTAAAAGGCCATGTCTCACTCTCTATGTTTCCTTGTGAATCAAGTGTGGTAATGTCTATGAAAACTCTTTATAACTTACAAAGCTTTAACAAATGTTAAGTTTATATATATATATATATATACACACACACATATAAATGTGCCCATATATATGTATATGTATATTATAGATATTATATATACAATTTATTATCAAAATAGCACCAACTCTGTAGGTATGTGAATGTGATATTTATTAGTCTGTTGTATTCAATGCATTTTCAAGCATTTAATTTGTAGGTTCTTCAGTGTATATAAATGAGAAATAGTTAATGAGTGTGCAGGTCTGATTCTAATGATAACAAGAGAAAACCTCACTCCTGAGTTAACATACACAATGTGGCTTTTGCGTTTGAGGATGCTATTGCCAACAATGTAATTAACTATTAGTGATGCACCAGTGAATGGATTCCAAAATTGGCTTCAAAAGCAATGGTTGGAGATCACTGGGCAACTATCTTGTAGCAAGGTTTGGAAGATTACATAACAGAATGATTTCAACGGGTTGAGCTTAATCCCAAGTATGCAGTAGGTATACAATAAATATTTGTTGAATGAATGAATGATATACTACTACATAAACAATAGCAGACTGTACTACAATTAATTTGTATTGGAATGTTCTGAATATACCTTAAACTCATAATTCCCATCCCTGAACTTGGCACTTCTGCCCCTGTAATCAAACCCGACATTTCCCTTGTATTCTTGTCCTAGCAAATGACACCTCTATCCACATACATTGGTTATATCATACCAGGAAGTTCAGTCTTTCTAGACTTCCTGATCCAACTAGAAACTAAATCCTTAGCATCTCCTTGATTGTCTGCCATCTCCTACCTCACAACTTTTGGCCTCCTTCCTTCCCTTGTCATTTGTCATCTAGGCAATTTCTAATTGCCTCTATCTTCAACACTCAGAGTGGCACATCCTATGAGAATTTTTCCAGATCACACTAGTCTTCTGTGGATAGCAAACATTAAAAACTATTTATTGAGCTTTTGCGCATACTACACACTGTATTAAGCTCCTTTCATACACTAACTGGGTTTGGTTTAGCGGGCATTTTGGTTGTTTTCCCAAATCTATCTGGCCCATGCTCATCTTCACCTCCAACCCCACATAAATTTTCCTTCCTGAATTTTCTTCCAGATTCTGTTCTAATGTTTTCTTTGTTTATCTACATGTTCTGGGAAAAAGTCCTTTCCCTGAATATTTCAAGAGAATGAATCTTGATGAGTCTAGGTCAAGCATGCCATTCTACTAGCTTTACCAGCCAGAGGTTAAGACATGGGCAAATGATACAATTCTGGCCAAACAACATGTTTGCTGGTAGGGTGAGAAATGGCTTCCGCCAAAGAGTTTTGTTGCTCTCCAGAGAGATGCATGACTTCCTTTTTGGTCCTATGAACATGGTTACTTGAGGAGATGGTTTAAGACCTTGTGGCCATCTAGCAAACACAAACGGGTAATACTGAAGGAAAACACCCATATACACAAGGAATTTTGGTCCTTAAGGATGTCATCAAGTGACTGAGTTAATCAATTCTGGTCTTCCGTAATGTGAGTTAATTGTTTTTATTGTTGAAGAATTTGAATTTGGTTTCGTGTTACTTGTAGCTGAACTCACCATGAATGATAAGATGTTATTATCCCCATTTTCCTGCTGAGGAACTGTGTCTCAGGCCTCCTCAACTGAACTATAGCAGATCTTGGATCTGAGCCCCACATAATTCCAAGACTGTTTCTATTGCTCACAGTACATATCACACAGCAGTACATTTATTGGTCACTTCACTATCTCCTCTCCTAGACTGTAAATTCCTTATAGGTAAGTTTTATGACATCAAATCTGTGAGTCTTTTCAGTGCTGGGACTATAAATTTTCATGGTTTTACATGACTAGACATAACATTAAGGCAAGCAAATAGTACACCTTAGAAATATTTTTTTTTATCTTCTTTGGTAATGGATATTCTGGTGGCCTCTCAAAAATTTGTTTCAACCCCTTTACCTTGCAGAGCAGGCATAAGGTTTATATGAGATTGACCAGGCCCCTAGCTCTAGAAGTCACAATTGGCCCAGGTCCATCAAGATAATTCTAACTTCCTTGTGGCATTTATAGTTTTAGAGATCATAATATGATGAAGGATGATACAATGTGAAGCTTAACACTTTTAACTCTTGGTTTGGGGAAAGTAGTATCCCTCACTCACAACGAAGAAGTCAGGAGGGAGCTCTGGAAACTACTAGCAGCCATCTTCCTATCATAAGGGAAGCCAGCCTAAGGATGAGATAGAAGCACAAAGGAGGGAAAAGCTGAAAGAATTGAAGGGAAATGAGACCTGATCATATTGTGAGTCTTTGGGTCAAACCAAACGTAAAGGCTGCCTTAATTCTGAATTTTCCAATCTTGTGAGTCAGTACACTCTTTCATTATATTTGAGTTGGGCTTTCTATTGCATATAATATAAAGAGTACTTACTGATATAATCTTAATTACATTTTAAATTAAAACCTATTCCAAATAAAAGATCACATTGCAAATTGTGTAAATATAGACTCTAGTCTGCATTATCCAGCTATAATAATAGCATTTATTACTTGTGCTCCTTTTCAGTTACATTCTTGAAGTATTATAATTCTATATCTAATTTTGTATTGCTTGGCTATAAACCATTTAAGAATTTTAGGAAGTGAAGTGTGAATATTAACCTAAAAAGAGAAAAATGAAATTTTATCTCTGTACAATTAATTTCCCTTTGGGTATCTGTCAAATCATGATTTGGGCATAAATACAAATCCTACATAACAAAGAGAAACAAGATCAGCATTTCATTGCAGTTAGGGCTGGGATTCTGAAATCATGACCCTCCTATCCATTGTGGAAACTTAAATCCAATAATCCTGGGAGCTCTGTTCCTTTTCTCAGAAATAAAATATTTGTGAGGAAATCTATTCTTTTACCTCTAAGCATTTATATACATATACACACAAACATATCCACACACATGCATGTATAATTATGAGGTTTATTTTTCCTGATGAAGGCAGAAATTTGACGTTTTAAGATCTTGATATTGTATTTGTTGAAGGAATTACTGAAACCTGGCAAAAATTTCTGGTAAGATCTTATAAAGAGTTCAAGAAGCCTTAAATTCAGTTTATTTGGGGGATCTGCCTTTGGTAAAATTTAGAGACTTGTTGGGAGATGAAGTGGAGATGCTACTTGAATATTCTGTTCAAAAACTGGAATCCACATATAAAGCTTGCAGGCAAGGAATAGATATTTAAAAGGGGAAAAAAATCCATTCTTTGGCTGTTATGTTGAAAGTGAGTTCAACAGCCATAGGACTGCTGTTGAAGTTAGCGGCCCAATGCTGTGAAACAAATGGACTCTTCTTTTTGTCTTTATGAAAACTTGGCTTTCCTCTTAAGAGAGCTTTATGGCTTTTCACAATCAAAATTTAACCATAGGCCACTAATATGACTATTTGGTCTTGCTCACAAGTGGCAGCTAAATGACTTTAATGGCTCCTGTCTACTTTTATTTGCTTTTATCTCTCTGATTCTTCCACTTGACTTTGCTCTCGATAAAGAATTAATGTTTGAGCAAGTCTTCAAAAGGAATGGCAGAGCAAAAGAAAGAGAGTGAGTGGCAGGTAATGAGACCAGAGAGGTAGCCTGGCCTTCTCATGAAGGAGTTTTATCTTTATCAAGACAGCTCTAGGGTGTCCCAAGGAACTTATACAAAAAAAGAGCCCCTCAGTGTGGTCAGGTTGGATTATTCCCTTAACGGAGGTTGGTGCAGTTCTAAAAGAGAGTCCTCCTTTTCCCAAAACCCTCTCCTAGCCTCCTGGTTGACTTTCCCTCTACTATTCATCCCCCACCACCAATCCTGGACATTCTAACTTTTTTCATAGGCCAAGGATCTTCAAAAATTTTGAGTTACATTTATCAGTTAGAAAAAATGTGAAAACAAACTAATTTTCTCTCACAGAGAGAGGGCCAGCATGATGGCTCCACAGTGTCATAAGCTCTTTCTAGCTTTCTGCTCCCATATCCTTTCTGTGGCTTTTATCCTCAAAGCAACAAGATGACTACCAGGGATCTAGCCATCAGATCTGGGCCCAAGAAGGAATAAAAGGAAGAGCAAGATCAAAAGGGCTGTAGTCTAGCTTTCTATTCTCTCTTTCAAGGAAACTTCCCAGAAGTTCCATTCAACAACTTCATCTAATTGTGCAGAGTGTAGTCACTTGACCATACATAGCTACAAAGGAGGCTGGGGGATGTAGTTCCTTAGCTGGACACACTACCACACCCAACAAATATGATAGAAAGAAAGGATGCTATTCCTGCCAGTTGGCTTTTGAATTTTATTTTTTTCTAGTCAAAACAGCCACAGTTCCTCTCTAAAATATTTGAAACAATGCATCATCTTTTGCACATCTGTCCTTTACTAGTTTCCCAAAATGTATTTCTTCATGTAACCCTATATCACAAAAGAATTTAGTAAATAGTGTAAAAGGAGATAAGTATTTTTAAGCAACAGCACAGCACCTTCCCACACACTGCGTCATTTGTGGTACATTCGTCTCTTTCACACCTCCATCAATGTCTTCTGTGCCTTTCTTGTAAGTTTGTTTGCAAAAGCCTTTTAGTTTGTTGTCACATTGCACCTTAATGTCATTTTAGCCATTTTTATTCTGGAAATAAAAAATAAGCAGTTATAATTGTTGAGTGGCATTTTGTAAAACACTGGATTGAGCATATGGTGACTTAAACTTCACTGGATAGCCTGGATGTTTAGTTTTTAGTTGTCTTATTAGTCATGTTTTCATACTAATATTAGCTCTAAATTCAAGCTGCCTCCCTTAAGGAATTTTTGGCATGTTGCTCCAGGCCTGGCTTCTAGGTTGTTAGCATGACACTGCCCTGTGCCTTAAACTATTCAGATAGTGATTTAATATAAGTCATGTTTGTACTTTAATTTTTCTAGTAGCCACATTAATAAATATAAAAAGAAACAGGTAAGATTAATCTTAATAATATGTATTGTTTAATCTAATAGATGTAAAACATTGTAATTTCAATGCATAACAATAAAAATTATTAATGAGGTACTTTATACATTTTTTGAACTAAATCTTTGATTTTTATTATGTATTTTACACTTATCATACATGTCAATTTAAACTACATTTTAAGTGCTCAATAGCCACTTGTGACAAATGGCTACTGTATTGGTCAGCACAGGCCTATAACCTGGGGGATATATGCATAGCTATATCCTAGAGATGGGGTCATGGGTCTTGTGACTTCCTAAACTCAAGGTCAATTCCAAGGATACATTTCTCAGATAATCCCATTTAGGATTAAGCTGTTTCTCTATTGTAATGTAAGATGGTGGTGAAGATATTTGTCTATTTGACCTGATCCACCCCACCCCTAAATGTGTCTCAATGCTCATATAATTTCATTGGTGAATATGAATCTTACTGACCTGGCTTAACTTCCTAGCATATGCAAATAAGACCTCATATATTCAGCATATCCTCAATAATTATTATCCCTGAAATATCTGTGTCCTTTCCTGAGTCCAAGATCACTTTGCTCTAGGTTTTATAGTAACCATCAAAACCTGACCTTTAAGTAGCAGCTCATGCTATGTGTCTTCTCTGACCCAGATTTCCCAATAAAGTCCATTGTGATAACTCCATGTCATAACTCAGGAAATTTCAGCCACGAGTAGCAGAAAGACCTTACCCATAACATCTTCAAACACAAGGACTTATACTGGTTCACACAATGGGAAGAACAGAGACAGGGCAGGTAGCAGGTATGGTTTAATCATGTTTCCAGGCACTGTCTTGAGTTGGGTTTCCAAGAAAGAGAATGTGAAATAGGTGTTCGAATCCACGTGGTTTATGGAGGAAGAACTCTCAGGAGAAAGGGAGTGAGTAAATAAAGAGGCAGGGAAAGGTGCTGAGCAGAGACATGATATCAGCTGGATTGGCTTCTGCCTGGTTACTCAGGGAACTCTCTCTGGGGCATGAATTGTACCACAAAACTAGTCTTACTGTGAGTTAAGAAGGTAGCCTTTCATATCCCTGTGCTGGTCAGTCATTTATTGTAGGTTATTTTAGGGATGGAAGGGAAGCATAACTTTTGGGAGGGGGCTCTTGGGTATCTCATCCACAGAGAGCAATTCTCAGGAGAGAAGGGCAGCCATTAGCTCTTTGCAGCCAACACTCCTAGCACTGGCATGTGTCAGTGTGGTAAAGTACAGGGATCAGGGCAGGGTACCCACAGCATCCACTAGCTGTATTTTTTTGTGCTTCTCTTGGTTATACTCTCCTCTGTCTATGGATTTGGTCTTCAGCATTTGTCTCATGATTTCATGATGGCTACCAGCAACCCCTGGGGAAACCTACTTTTTTAATCCATATTCCTGGGGAGTCAGAGTCTTAGAGTCCCTCTGAGTCTCTCAAATGAGTTAGGAAAACTCCCAGAAGCCCCCAACAATTTTCTCCTATTGTTTATTGACCAAAATCTGATCATGTGATCATTCCTGAAACTTTCATTAGCGAGAAGAGTGGGATTACATTGAGACCAATCAGGTTCCTGCCTGATCTGAGGTCACTACCCACCCAAGGAGAAGTGGAATAGATAATCGTGCACCAGCCTCCAAGTATACAACTCACTCTGAGAGAGAGCCTGAGAAATCAATTTTTGTCAAAATGTAAATAACTTTAATGGTTTCTCAGAAAGTGGTCATTTCAGGGAATTTTCTCTCTTATGACACAAAAAGGGGGATTCAGCCTAAGAATATTTTCATAGAATTTAGTGTCACATGGTACAAATGGGAGCCACTGCAACTTTATGTTTGTAACAAGTTAGTAAAAGAAACAGATAAAGAGGAAAACTTATATAATGTAATATTATATATAATCATTGTAATAATTATATTAATGTGTATTAACATATATTTTTACTATGTACATATGTGCTTGTGTGTATGTATATATATGCAAGTTTTGTAGGCGATGAACTGAAATTATCAATGATTACCAGATCTCTATAATGTAAAAAACTGTATAACTGTACACTTATATATTTGAGTACATTTATTCCCATTCAGTCTACATAGTAAAACAGGTTGCATCATGAATTTGATATCTTGGGTTTTGTTCCCAGCTATCTTATTTACTACTTGTGTGATCCTGGGGAACTGATTTAACTTCTCTGAATTTCATTTTCTTTATTTCCATTGTAAAAAGATATGTATATATTTCTCCTACTTAGATAGAGGTAATGTGACATAATGAAATAATGAATATAAAAGTCTTGTGAAGGATATGCTCACATATTTTATGATCTCTTTATTACACTACTATTACAATAGGAAATTGATTTGGGGGCATTCTGTTCTAGAATATTTCTACAGCTCCAATAATGTTCCAGGTACTGAGCCTGATATTTTTAAATGTAGCACATTTAAGTACTAAATATATTACCTATAGGTGCTAGGTTTAGCTTCCATTTAGCTTCCACCTTGTTTGCTGGAACATTTGCTGTCAGAATTCTGTGCTATCATGTAAGAAAGCTGATCCCCCTGCGGTCGCCATGTTGGCGAGGTCTTGAGGAGAAATCACAGGGAGAGGCCCCGAGACTGCATCCAGAAGGATGTCCGTGAGCCCAGTCATTTGAGTCATCTCAGCCCTGGCACCAGACATGTAAGTGAAGAAACCTTTAGATAGTTCCAGCCCCATCCATTCAAGTCAACCCCAGCCATTTGAGCTTTCCCAGCCAACGTTCCAAACAATGCAGCACAGACGAGCCATATTGACTGTACCCTGCTTGAATTCCCGACCAGACAATTCATAAGCAAAATAACATAGTCACTGATACACCACTAAATTCTGGAGTGGTGTGTTAGGCAGTAATAATCAGAACAGTTTCTCAGTTGGTTTCCACAAAATCCTGCATAATCCTATTTTTTACAGATGGAAACTAAGAGAGAACTTCAGTAACTTTTAGTCCTACCATTGATAGTGGCAGGTCTAGGATTTGAACTCAAGTTAGGCAGAATCTTTGTTCTTCTAACCACCACCAAGCTGACCTCGGAGGGAGGGCACATGTGTGGCCAGCTTGCTGAGTCCACAGGATGAAGTGTCAGAAGGAGAAACATGTACTCCTGCTTCAGTGCTTGTTGGTTTCCAGGCTGTCAGCAAGATGATCATTTGAGGAGCCGAATCCCTCACATTTGTTATTATCTGCCTCAGACATCTTAATTAAATGCTTTGGAAGCCTGTACCATACAATCAAAACTCTAAGCACTTTTCTCTCCCTGGGAAAAAAAAAAATGTAAACTAAAAATTCCTGTCCACTCTTCAAATTCCAGCTATTGATTTCTGCTCTTGATTTGAACCTCCTTTCTCTCTGAGAGTGCACGTCCCCCAACAGGATAAGAATAAATAAAAGCAAGTTGGTGCCACCTGTGTGAAAGAGGGAAGGGGAGATGAGAATGCCCTGATAAGGGCCTGGGTTGATGGTTCAATAGAAGAGGATGGTTCAATAGGTTGCTGGTTCAATAGGAGAGGGGTTAAGGGCCCTTAAGTTAAAACTTGTTTGAACTTGAAAAATTCTTTCTTGAATCCCCAGTAGAAGGTCTTTATACACTCACAGTGCCTTTTGCTCTACATAGGCTCCCACGATAAAAATAAGAATAGTTACGAGAAAGAGAACAAGAAAGCAAAGGAAGGGTGTGTGAAATAGTGCACATTTCATCAACTAATGTTTTTGATGGAAAAAGAATTTACTCCCTCAATTGTATTAGATAGAGAGACCAAGGCCCAGAGAGCTCATGTTGTGTTGCTAAGGTGGCCCATGGTCAATGGAAGCAGTGACTGCAGAATTCTCCATTCTGCACTCTTGCTCCCTAAGAGTTGCCCAGCTTTATTTTTATATTGTTCCTATTTATTTTCATTCAATGCGATTGTTATGACTGATGTTTACTTTGCATACAGTTGGGCCACTTTGGTTCCGTGGGGGACCATATCATTGAGCAGCTATGATTGAGCATCTAAATCATCTATAGAAGGCTCCAATTAGGTGTTGCATACGTTATTTCATTTAACCCTCACAATTCCCTGAGGTCAGTTTCCATGTCTCTATATTCACATGAAGAATTGACTTTTAAAGAGGTTAAGTTACTTTGGGAATGCCAAAGCTCTGGCTTGAATGCCCATTCATCATCTCCCAAAGTCTGTGTTAATTCCACTGTGCCAATGTTTCCTGTGGTATATACAAGATGATTTTAGATAGTTCTAGGATGGACATGATATACTGCAATATTTATGTTTTGATTTTAGTGTGCATTAGGAAAATAATAGAACAGACACATAAAGATCAAATATTCACAGATGTTATTTCTTATAATGGTGTTAAGATATTGAAGTGCGTGAAGTTAAAGTATTTACAAAATAATCACATAAATAATATAAAATAGGTTAGGCAAAAATACAAAGTGGTATGCAATGAAGTTGAAGTTTGAGAAACTGTACTATATACTAGGCTGCCATGGTATCATTGATTGGCTATTGGCTATTGAAGGATTTCCAAAGAATGCATTCAGATTTACTGATTCTTAACACAAGTGAGGAGTGGTCTTAAAGTCTATCAATTATATTAAGGTTATAATATGCTCTTAAAGAAAATGTATGGTTCCTTTAAAACATATCTGTTTAATTAGTAGAAATATACATCTCATGTATTCACAAAAGTATTGTTCTCAGATGAGAGCACAATCCATCCATCCATCCATCCATCCATCCAGTGGCATTTATAGGCACTTGAAATATAGTAGGAATATTATAATTAATGAACATTCCCTATGTTGTAGGAACTCATGCCTACTGGAGGAGACAAGCATGTAAATGTTTATTCATGACATATTTATTTGTAGGCAAAATGCTATGGGATCAGCTGAGGAGCGAACAATTCCCTAACTCTCCAAGAGTGGGACCTCTGGGGAAATATCACAGTGCAGAGAATTCTATTATCGGTCATAAGTTGCCACTAAATTCTGTCCAGATGCGGGCCAGGTGAAAACCTGCTACTCACATCTGATAAATCTTGGGAATCTAGTTTGGGATAAAAGCGGAACATGGTACTTCACAAGGTGAAAGATCTAGCATAATTGTCACCTGGAGCTTATCCTATTTTAACACCACCTTTCTTTACTAGATAAAATTATTTTCAGTATATCCTGAAGTAAAAGGAAGGATTCATAACAACAATGGTTTGAAAAGAAACACAGAGTAATGGATTAATACGTTTTAATTACATTCATGTATTCTCTGAACAAAGAAGAGAATGTATACCATCATATTGTTCACTCACAGTAATGAATAACAACATGACAGTTCATTTTTGAGGCTTAATTTCTGAAAATCTGTCCATGACTTCATCAAAATTAATCTTCTTCATACATTCCTGGAGAAACGAGTGTCCTTACAGTTTTCAATCTATTTTATTCACAGTTGATTAGAGCACATACTTTATTAATTTTAATTTCCAAGAGTTATTTTCATATTAAGCAATATATATGGAAATAATTATGAAACACCTTAAAGGTAAGGATAAATTTGGCAGAAATTATAAAAATTCCATTTTATAAAAAAATCCCCCAAAATACAACTAACTATGTATTTGTTTCTTCAAGAGAGTGTAACTGATTCTAGGGGCTTTAAACAAATGTTCCTGCAGTTGAAGAATTACAAACAGAAATTAAAAAACCATACAAGGACAGAATTGGTCTTTCAAGTTCTGTTTCTTGTCTTTGAAATCACTGGGCCATCATTATTTCCAAGTTGCTGTTTAAATACAGGAATATATAGTCCAGCAGAGGTTGGACACAGGAACTTAGCCCTGAACCAGCTCAAAGGATTTCAAATTGTTACTAACTTATTCTCAAAGTGAATTCCTATACACCTGGGTCTAGGTGTTCTGCGCCAGGCTGTCTAATGGAGAACTCTCTGAGTTTCACGTAGAAATAATAAAATATGCTATTTTTCTGCTTACATATATATTTTAAAAATTCAGTTACAACCACAGCAATTGTTTAGAAGTTAACAACGTATTTTTTCAGAGACGAACATCTCTACCTACCTGACATTATTCAGATTTGCGAGTGCATGTGCATTTGCTAGTGCATGAATACAAAGTAAGCTGACTTTTAGTCAATTTTAATATTGTTTTAGCAGGGTCTATAGGCACAACGTCTGTTTTATTGACCACAATGGGGACCAGCCTCTCCCAGGCCCACCTGCTGTATGCCACTGCTCTCGTGAAAGCTTTGTTAGCTGGTAGAGCTGTAGCATGTCTAATCAGGCCCTGGGAATTGGGCCTGGCCTTTCCTGTAAGAATAACCATGTAGTTAATAATAGTAACAGTACGCCTCTAATCACTGGTATGAGACTCCCAGTTTACTGGGAGATAGTAGAGGCATTCCAGGTAAGGAATTCTGCGCACACATCCTGCCCTCTGGGATTCTCCCTCACCTGTGTCTGGAATGACCCACACCACCTTCTCAGCACAGGGGCGTTTGACCCTCTGAGTTCTGCCCATCATTACCTCTCGGAGAAGTAAGCTGACATCCGTAGTCAGTCGGCTTGCAATGTCAGGCGAGGCCTTCAGTTCTTACAACCGTGTCTCCTCATCTGGAAGAGTGCAGATGTTGGACTGACCCTAGAGACACACACTCAAGTGGCGAGGCAGGTGGCAGTGTGAGTGAGGAGGGCAGGGCACCCACTATGCAGACCAGAGCACCCACATTCTCTCCAAAGGAGCTAGCACCTTCTTCGTTCTTGCCAACCACCACCACTTGCAGGTACGGTGTTCCAGATATTTAAAGTTTCCCCAAAAGATTAGTTATCTTGCTTTTCTATGTTAAATCATATATATATTTTAAAGATTTTATTTATTTATTTGAGTGAGAGCAAGAGAGAGAGAGAGAGCCCGAGAGCAGGGGGAGGAGGGGCAGAGGGAGAGGGAGAAGCAGATTCCCTGCTGAACAGGGGCTCAATCCCAGGACCCCAGGATCATGACCTGAGCTGAAGGCAGATGCTTAACTGACTGAGCCACCCAGGCATCCCTAAATCATGTATTTTTAAATATTGGAAATGAATTAAAAACACTTAAAACCTGAATGAGCCAAACAACACTTATCTGCAGGCCAGTTTATGATCTCCAAACCTGGAGAGCCTTCGGATCCTAGGGACTCTTTCATGATTCTACCTTGCTGGAAAAGAAGAGGCTTGGCTGTCTTTCCTAGATAGGGCATCCAAAAAATGGTTTCTGGTCTGATGCCAAGCTCACAGCTGGGACTTTCATAAATCAATGACTACATTGTTGGTTTGGTCCAAATCTATTTAATCCATCCAGATCTCATCCACCAGGCTGGGAGAAAAGGGGATTACCTTTTATCAATGGTCTCCATTCTACATCATGGTTCTGAGGTCAGGTGGGGATCAGGTTGACTTTTTCTATTAAGATATAAATACAAATCAAAATGGAAATGAAGCAAATAGAAACTCCCAAACTAGACAGACAAAATGAAGGTATGAAATCTTTTCATGCTAAGAAGCCTCTTTATTTTTGTAATGAAAGGTGAGGTCATACCCTTTTCGAAAGGGTAAATTAAGTAAGATCGATCTTTACAGTTTGCTTTCTTTGTACTCTTTGTGGGCGTGTGTGCACTAACATTTCCGGCTTAATTCGTTTGAACACTTCATTATTAGGGACACTTTTTTTTTTTTTTTTGCTTGCAATTTACTGCAGCTCATTGTCTGTTTCAGTTCTTCTCTTATTGTTTTGGTATTTTTCTAAAACATACAAAATATTATTTTAAAGAAATTCTACAAAGCACTCTTAAAGATTAACAAGAGATGAGAAGTCATTGAAATTAAGAAGGAAGAAAGGGAGGCAGGGGACCAGGAGAAAGCAAAGGCAGGGGACGAGAGCCTGAACAGAATTATTACTCATTGTAATCATTAATCAAGACTATTGCTCTGTATTATCATGTTGGGACCTGGTGGGCTTACTCTGCGACAGAAACCTGTGCTCTCATTCTTTTGTTCAATGTTTCCATTGTAACGGGAGAGGGCACTTATTCAAATATAATACCATTTCCGGAGAAATTATAAAAACATATTGAAAGTTAATGTGTGAGAATTCTCTTATCCCCAATTTTCCATGCCATAAAAGACATTTTCATTTGCATTGTTTGTTGTGAACAATTAGAGGAGAGAGCATACTCAATTACAAATTAAACCTTTTCAGAGGAGGATTAAAAATGATCTTATAAACAGGCTTTTTAGTGCGAGAGCTTAAGCTTTAACTTTGAATTGAAAAATCAATGCCACATAGAAACAGAAACAAGAGCATTTAATTAATCTACAGTTTATCCTTTCATATTGTGATAAACAAAAGGAAACTATAATTTTCTTAGGACCTTTCTGTTGAATTTTTAGGAACAATTACATTAACTGAGAGGCTAATTATTACTGCAAAGGAATGCCCGTGGATGCTTTGCAATCACAGGAACAATACTGAAATGAAAGTCTCCATGCTTGAAATTGAATCTCTCAGTGATCTTATACCAGAGTACCTGAATTCCAACCATTTGCAAAGTACTTCTTGCATTTGTCGGTACTTGCCTGTTTTTATTTAACTCCTGGAAAAAAAAAAAAGCTTACATCAGTCATTTGAAACAATTATTCTAAAATATTGTCTCATTGATGAAAGGAACAAAGCATTCCTGGCAGGGACCAAGGAGTGATTTATATATAACACTTTCAATGAATACTTCACTTTTTACTTTGCATACATAGACACAAGCCAAGAGAAACCAGAAATGTAATTTCAGAATCTGTATGAGCATTTCAGGGCGGAATGTCCAACAAGAATTTAGGCGAGAAAAAAAAAAAAAAAAACATCATTAAAGACAACCAGGGATAATCATCCTTGCAACTTAATGTCTGCTCACATCCTTAATTATTGAAATAGGTGTCTTTTGGGGGCGGTATTGGTTATATGGGAGCTTGGTAGGTTTCCAGTTTTAGATCTTGCTTAAAATACAGAAACTTGGGCTCTGCCCCAAATCAATGAATCAGAATATCTAATTTATGGGTCTGGAATAAGAGCTAGGAAAATGAATTTTAGACAAGCATGCCTGGGGGATTCTGATGCAGATCACATTTTGGGAAACCCTATGCTACAGCTGCAACAAATTACCCATGTTTATCAGACATTTTGCTAGCAGCTAACGGCTCTTTAAACTCCGTATAGGCAGAGAACAAATACAGAGCTGCTCTCCAAGGGCACGTAGTCATTCCAGGGACCCGTGGCCTTGACCTGCCCTCCAACCTGAAGAGGTTACTCAGAAAGGGTCCCCATGGCCCATTGACAACCAGTACACCTCTCTCCTCAGAGCCCGATTCAACAAAAGCTCTTCTATTTCCTTCCTGGGAAGAACTGCAAAGTTGACATGAACATTCTTGTGAGAATGTCACTAATGTTTTTGGGGATTTGTATGTAATCAAGACTAATATGTACCAGGCAGCCCCCCCTACAGTCTAACCAGCTGTTCAAGGCCATCCTCCGTTCTGATTGGTTATTACGCAGGCCATCAACATTGTTAAATATTTTGTAACCCCAGTGTTTTTTGTTTTATTGGATTCTTATGGCAGGCAGCAGTATCTGGCTGCTTAACAACTGTTCCCAGCCCCATTTTGCTTTCCTGCTTTCTACTATAAAGGTTAAAAAGTCAATGTTGCCTTTCCCAGCTTCGCCTGCAGCCACGAATGGCCCTGTCGCATAGTTTTGAACAAGGAGATGGAAAGGCAGTCTTCTGGAGTCCTTCTAAGAAGGATTTTTCCTCCGTGATGAAAGCAGAAGAGTATCTAAGGAGAACTTTCTTGCCATCCCGGCTGCCCTCTGGGTTCTGCCTTTGGAAGCAGTCCCATGAAGTTGAAGTGGCAGGGGCCACCTAACCAGACCCGGGGCAGAGTGCAAGAGGATGTCAGACCCCAGTCCTCCTCACCGTCATGGCAGAGCTAGAAGGGACTGACTCCGGGCTTCTTGTTCAATGAAAATTACTGTGCTTAAATTGTAGGTCTCCTTGTGGTTTACTATTTTTGTTTCTTTTACCTGAGAGCATTCTCACTGATGTTGTCTACAACAAATCTCCTTCTTCTTCTTCTCTGGGCCATCTTCTCTTAGTGGAATATTTTCCCAGGTACTGTCTTTTAGTAATATTCTAGAATTTCCAACGGGGTGACCGATGGTCTAATTTGTACACACACACACACATACTTCAGATTCAAGATCAGAATGCTCAAAGTTACATTCCATAACTTGCCCAAGAACTCAAAACTATCTTCATACTCATGATCTTATTAATTGGTTGATCGCTACCTTGTCTCACTCTAGAATGTGTTTAGAAAAACAAACAAGTATTCACAAATTATAAGCACATTAAATTAAGGAATTAGGACAGAATCTAAAAGGGAGGAGAGGTTAGGACCTAAAATAAAGCCTGAAGAGGGGAAGGTGGAAAAATGCATAACTCAGGTCCTCTGCAGTAGGGCCATACATTTGTTTTTAAACCAAATAGGAGTTATTCAAAGCCAACCAATTGTTCAGAACAATTGTAACTATTCCTGACCCTAATGTCAGGAAGGATATTTTTTCTGGGGATCCTTATAAATAGAGTATTGTGTAATGTAATCAGGTTCTGTGGTGTGGAATCCTCAACATTCTCCTATGGCATCGCACCAGACTGTGTGGTCCTTCATGAAGCTCATCAGCACAGCCCAGACTGAAGCAGAGGAGAACAAATAATCTGCCTAAATAGACCCCCTAAAAAGGATTGATGGAGCACACTAGGATAACCCTTGCTTAGTTTGAATAAAGGGAATCAAATTCTTTAAAAAGAGTGTTGGGATTTTTGTGTAGGTGTTGAGAGCATAGACTCTGAAACCATGTTGCTTGGCTTTGAATCTTAGCTTTGCTGCCTATTAGCTGAGTGACCATGGACAAGTGACATAATTTTTCTGTGGGATGGTAATAATAATACTTAGTTCACAGATTTTTGTGAGAAGTGCATGTGTCACAGTGCCTGGCAATAGTAAGTACTATGCAAATGTTAGTTATTGTCCTATTGAGGGCTTTGAACTAAACTATGTAAAATGCTCCACACCCAATTCCAATGTGGACAGCAGGGTTTTCCCACATGAAGCAGTTCTTGGGCACCAACTGGGTGTCCCACAAATCAACTCAATGTTGACACTATCTACCTGGAGACAGTGTCAGATCCTACAGGTTCAGGATGAGATCCTACAGGTTCAGGATGTGGTCCTACAAGACTGACCCCTCCCCTCACCACTACCAATAAGAACAACTTGGGACACCAAATCCAGGTTGTTCCCTTTGCTCTGACTGACCATCAGCTATAGATGGAAGTTCCCATGACCCTTCCTTGGGTTCCATTAATTTGCTAGAGCAGCTCACAGAACTCAGAGACGTATTTTACTTACTAGATTACCAGCTCACTTTAAAAGGATAGAACTCAGGAACAGCCAGATGTCGTAAGGTATCTTAAGACCTAACCCTAGAAGTTCAGAATATAGCTTCTTTGCATTCTGCTGTTCAAGCAAGCACAGAGGTCCATGTAGATGCAAGGGGAAAGGGATCAGGCTCCACATCCTTGCCAGTGTGGCCAGTTTTCAGACTTTGTCAAGTAAAAAGTGAATCACCTGTGTTAGAATCTGATAATAAAATATTATGGTGGAACCCATTGCAAAAATGCCTATAAATGAAAAAAATGCCTACAAACAGAAGAAACCATGAGAAAGACAGAAACTTGGACTTAAGCTATGTAATAAAGGAAAGTGCAGAGTTTTAGAAGAACACAATTGGTCTCATGTTTGTCCTCTCCTTGGTAGAAGTCTTTTAGTGGACAATCCTAGACTGAAATTTGTCCTTCACACTATCCAGTGAGCATATTGTTGTGTTTGTTCTTGTTTTCTTTGTTATGGGTTTTTTTGGTGAATTTGAACGTGTTTGGGTATTCATGCTACTCTTAGGCACAGTCCTCACTACTCCTTACTGTCACACACTGATCTGTTCCACTTATGGATGTTACTCGTTTAGTGACTGCAACTTGAGGTCTTATTCGCTCTCTAGACTTCTCTGGTTGTTAACACTTTTTTGGTTCAGAAACTAGCCTCTAACATGAAGGGAAATGAGTACATAAAAAAATGTATCACCCAGCCTTATCTATTGAGACTGTGTCCTAGAACTGGGGCCCAAAGGAGCTGGGGGAAAAGTGGAATGATACCTACATCACTCCACCCGCTGCAGGGGTGGGTGGGTGGGGGGTGGGGGGGCTGGTACATACCAATGGCATCACCCTCTGATTATTTTGCTGGCTGTCTCATAGTTTGACCACTAAGGTTTCAATCCAGTACTGAGTAGATTGATCCTTATTTTCATGCTGCTTACTCTGGTGTCTTATGTCATCCACTGTAACCACCATCATGCCAATGGCCACCTCAAAAATTGTGAGAAAGGCACCATTTTGAAAGGGTGTGCTCCAGAGGGCAAACTGCTTTCTGTTTAGTTATTTTTACTTGGGCTGGGGTCATTTTGCCCAGGGTCTGAGCAATGTCTTACAACAGACTGCTCAATAGCTAATATTTGTAGGGAGGACAACTCTTAGGTCATTAGAATGTCATGAGATGGCCTTTATTAATCACAAATCAACCATATCAGGTCAAGCTTGCCCTTGTTTTGCAATTCAGAGTACACTCAATAAATGATTCTATTTTGTTATATATGTTTGTACTTTCTAGAAGATATATTTTTCCCACTATGGACATGCATATTCTCTACATGTTTCTTCATATTCATTTCTCCTCATTATTAGCACTTTAAGAACTTTCAAGTTAGACAACAAGAAAGAATGTTCCACAGGTCCCAGAGTAAGCATATTGTTAAATTTCATTCAGGAAATTCTGGAGTTGAACTACAAATCATGGTTGGCTCTCTAGTCAAAAGGTCACCCTTACTCTCAACCCCTTGTCCAAACATGATGCAATTTGAGACCCTCTGAGTTTTTCATTTTCCTATACGTATTGCCTTTTGGTCCTGTGTCAAGGAATTATTCTCATTAGAACAATAACAACAAAAACCCTTTGTTCTTTCATTGGTCTCTTGGATGGTTTTAGTGGTATTGAACTCAGACATATATTTGCTGTTTCTTGAAATCATGAATTCCACATCTCAATGGGATTATTACAATTCTCTAGCATGAGATAAATCAAATTGTATGGAATTTGTTTGAGAGATTTCTAAAGAACAAAAGGAGTGTATGTGTCGGGAGGAAGGATGGGGGTGGTTGGAATCTATTCATATCTCCAAGATCATGGAAAACTCCCTCTCCTTAAAATAGCTGCCCTTTGTGGCAGGTACTGCTTGTTGCCTACCCCAAACCCATTTTCCTTCTTCCTTCCTATCAGGATCTCTGATTTTGTGGAGGGCTGCAATGTATGTAGTTAAAAAGACCCATCTCCTAGAGTTCCTTTGTGTTATGGAGCTATTCTATGTCATGATTTTGACCATAGTTATATGAATCTGTGATAAAATGTCACAGAACCATATACACCGACATATAAAAAATGAGAGCAGAGTTCATGAAGAGCTGGTGAAATCTTAATTGGGTTGGTAGTTTAGTCAAATGTAATTCTGTCGGGGCGCCTGGGTGGCTCTGTCGTTAAGCATCTGCCTTCGGCTTGGGTCCTGATCTCAGGGGCCTGGGATCGAGCCCCGCATCAGGCTCTGTGCTCCATGGGAAGCCTGCTTCTCCCTCTCCTGCTCCCCCTGCTTCTGTTCCCTCTCTCTCTGTGTCTTTCTCTGTCAAAGAAATAAATGAAATCTTTAAAAAAAAAAACCCAAAAAACAAATGTAATCTGTCAGTGTAAGTTTCTTAATTTTGATAATGTGCTACAGGTATGGAAGATGTTACCATTGAGGGAAGCAATATAATGGCTAACTGGGAACTCTCAGTATTTGTGCAACTTCTTGTGATTCTATGATTATTTCCAAATAAAGACTTGAAAATAAAGATATTGACATAGACTTCTTTACAAATAAGGATGACCCTGTGACCCACCTTTGACCAATGAGGAAAAACAGAATTATACAGATAGTGGTCCTGGGTAGGCTACTTTATCATATTTAAGGGGGCAGACTACTGCTAATGTTTTCATCTTTGTTTTTTTATCCTTCTTCCCTCATGGAACACACACATGGGAGCAGATATATAAGTATGAAGTAGAAAGTTTGCATACGCAGATGAAGTAGAAAATTAGAAGGAACTTGGGTCCTTTTGACTCTACTATCCCAGGACAGCCTACTTTGGGGTTTTGTATCATGTGAGAAAAATAAACCCCTTGTGTTTAAGGCTGTGTAATAGGGTTTATGTTTTTTGATGTTGCATGTAATCTTAAATAATACCTTCTTCTTTGTTCCAAATATAACCGGGGTCACCAAAAGACGTCTGGGTGCCAATAGACGTTTATTTCATCATCCTGATTTCACATGCTCTAGACAACAGTTTAGGAGTCCTGTGCTCTTGTAACAATTTATTCATGAGCTATTGGTATGCCTTTGGACAAGAAACCCATTTTCTCTACGATGAGAGAGTTGGACTTAAGAGCACCAAAAGCTCTTGTTTGTATAATTAAAGAAAAACCTTGAACCAGGAAATGGATAATGATGGAATCTAGGGACATGCCAAATCAGTACCTAGTAATCACAGAATATTGGTAGAGTACATAATGGGAGAAATAAACGGATATTGGAAGGAAGGAGGCAGATTAAATCACTTTCCATAATTACTTAGACTCCTTTCCTTTGTGAGACAATAATCACTCCTGCCTATTCTTACATATCTTGTTGGGCTTCCTGGAAGAAGAGTAAACATGTCTCACTGACTTTGGGCTTGGCCAAATGACATGCTTTGGCCAGTGCAATATGAGAGGATGTGATGTATCTCACGTTCACACAAAATTTCAGAGGCATCGTAAATCTTCTTCAGAGTTCTTGCTCTTCTGTGCTATGTACACAGCCATGGCTCACATAGCTTCTCTCCCCTTCTAGGGCACTGAATGGAAACACACACACACGCAGACATACAGCCTGGCTGCAGTCAAGCCACAGCTGAGATATAAAACGAGCAAGAAATAAACCTTTGTTGTTGTAAGCTACGAAGATCAGAGTTTTTGTTACTGCAGAAAGTTGACTACTACAGAGAGGAACCTACAAGTCTTTAACAAGATGCCATTAGTCCATGGAGGTAGCTGCAAAAGTTCAAAAGCTGTAATTTAAGGAGGAGCTTGTGATTAGAAGCTGGGAAATAGAGTCAGGCACTGAAGAATGGGAATGTGGGCTTGGTTTGGTAAATTCTCTAAATTCCATCAAAAATTTTCTTTTTTATTATATGACATAATGGTTATAAGCAGGGGCTCTGAGGCCAGTTGCATGCATTCTAATCCCAGCTTTTCCATTTGCAAATTGTGTGTCTTTGGTCAAGTTACATATGTCTTCTCTAAAATAGGGTAATAAACAGGATTTAACTCCTTGGTTGGTACACAAATGCACTAAAACATAGTGCTTCAGAGAGCGGACACTCAGGACTCCAAGATGGCGTCAGTCGTACCAGTGAAGGAGAAGAAGCTCATGGATGTGAAACTAGGAGAGCTGCCCAGCTGGATACTGATGCGGGATTTCACCCCTAAGGGCATTGCTGGAGCATTTCAAAGAGGTTACTACCGGTATTACAACAAGTATGTCAATGTGAAGAAAGGCGGTGTTGCTGAGATTTCTATGGTGCTAGCAGCTTATGTGCTTTTCAACTACTGTCCTTGTTACAAGGAACTCAAACAGGAACGGCTACGCAAGTACCACTGAAGAGGGCCCAGTGTGGAGGCGTATTCCGCATTCCTGACCATGACCTTTGCCTGGCACCCTTGAATCCTTTCATATTCTAATTCAGAATTAACATCCAATAAAAGATGACTGGTAAAAAACAAACAAACAAACAAACAAAAAACATAGTGCTTCAAACAGTGTTTTGTCTATACTGTGTACTCAATTGTTAGCTACTATTAGTATGAGTGGGTTTCTTCCCTCCATTATGCCACTTTACTCTGCTTTTGGCTAAGACAATAAGATAACTACCAGAGCTTTGAACATAAGCACTGACTCATGGATAAAGGTCCAGAAGGAATTAGGGCAAGACAAACAAAAGTCAGAAAAATAAGTCCATTGCAAAATGCTTTATCTATCTATCTATCATCTATCTATCTATCATCTATCTATTCTTCCCTTCTATTTCTCTTTGGATTAGTCTCTAAGGAAAAAATGCATTTACCAAAGACAAAGGCAGGCTTTAAAATGGTTTTGATTTTTTAGCTGATTTGTTATTTTGTTAAATTAGAAAATTTGAAGCCTATACAAACCCGGAGAGAAATGTACAAAATTCCTATGTATCTAACTCCTAAGTATAATATTCATCTACAAAGATCACTCTTGTTTCATCTATGCCCTCTCTTCCCTGCCCCACTAGATTAGGAAGAAAATCCCAGATGTCATAGCATTCGATTGAATAACTTTGAAAAATCATTTACAATTATCTTTTCTTAATAAAAGATTGCATGCTTGGACTCCTAGAGTATTCTCATTATGAGTTACGTAGCATCAGAAAATTAGAATGTAATAATTAACTGGTGGGTGGCATATCAGCTTGTTAAAATATAAAGTGTAGGCTGTGATCATGGTCTGGAGCCAAGAGACTGCCACACATGCTTCCCACATGGCTTCAGGGCGCTTCTATCTGGAGTGCACTGGCATGAGAGAGATTCTGAAGAGTGGCCCTTTATAAAGTCTTCAGAACAAATCAGTGAATTCACTTTATTGCACTATATATTTAAAGACCAACAAGTATGCAATATGGTTTCATATTAGGAACATAGGTGAATTTAAGATGGGTCCTGCCTTTAGTGAAAGTTAGACCCATATATAGCTAATTATAACCCAAGGCATTTTGAAGACTTTTAGTATAAAATTCCAAACCAAAGGCTGTATCATCTCAGAGGGAGTGTGAATAATTTGAATTTGGGGAGATGAGGTAAGGAGAGACAGTTTCACAGAGGAAGCAATTTTTAAATTTAGCTTTTAAAAAAATGAGTAGCATTTTGACAAGTGGACTAGGACGTGGGTGGGTAAAAGCCAAAAAAAAAAAAAAAAAAAAAAAAGAGAGAGAGAGAGAGAGAGAGAGAAAGAGAAAAAACAAGCAAGGAATTTTAAAAGGTGTAAAAATATACATATCTTAACCCAGAAATCAGTGATGTTTTGGGTCCCAATTCTGGAACCTTCTTTCCAGTTTTATGTAAGCCCAAGCAGTGTCCCAGAAACTTTTTTAATAGATGTCATTTGCTGACATAACACATTTTCTGCATACTGATGAAATTTAATAGGCAAATCAAATAATGTAACATTTACATTCATTTTAAATATTCCCATAAAACTGGAGTCAGGCAAATTATAACCCTTGGGCCAAATCTGATCCACTGCCTGTTTTTGTAAATAAAGCTGAATTGGAACATAGCTACACCCATTTGTTTCGAATTGTCTATAATATATGGTGCTACAATGGCAGACTTGGGTACTTACAAGAGACCATCTGACCTGCAAACCATAACAGATTTACTTAGGGTCAGGACTAGGGCGAGGTGAGTGAGGTATCTATAGTAGACACTCACGCTCCCGGGTGCCTGCATGACCCTGAGAGAGCTTCTTTAAATTTTGCTTCTTAGATGCCTCCCTTACCTTTCCCTAATCTTGGCTCTGTATTTACTGTCTGACTCTCTATAGAAAAGTTCTTCTAAACCCTGCTATAAAATAAAAGGGTTTGTAGCAGATTATATTCATAAATTATTTAGCAGTGTTCCTGGGACGAGATGAAGTCTGTTCATTCTCCAATGGACAAGAAGAGTGGGAAGTGATGGATTTAACACTCATTAACTATTATTCATTATTATTCATTATTTATGGCAACACATCACTGAATATGCCACCCAAAATTAGGCCACTTTGGCGTAAGAGTATTTTGAGCTACAGGCGATTAAGAGCCAACAGACACAGGAAAAGCTCTTTACCTCCCACTAACTGCCTAAATAAAGTATAAATTTCCCCTTTACAAGGAAATTTACATTTCTAAAGGAAATTTCCATTTGTAGAGATGTGTCTGTACCAGGAAGAGAGACAACTCTTATCACCTTAGAGATTCTAATCTGCATAGCAAGACAACCCTTATTTATCATACATTTCTTCCCCTCATCTTCCCAGAACTTACCTCCCCCTGCCCAGAAGCCCTTTGTTTAGCCTAAGATGGTATATAAGCCTTTGTCTTCTGGCTGCCTCCAGGAGCCACATTTTCTTTTGTGAAGTCTGGGGCATATGTACATAATTACAACTGTTTTTTTTTTTTCTCTTGCTAATTTGTCTTTTATCAGTTTGAACCTAGGAAGGTAGAGATGAAAGAGTTCAGACAAGTCTCCCCAGAATGTGCCACCTTGACATGTGGAATATTTTGAACTAAAGGCAACTGAGACCCTGTGGACTCAAGAGGAACTTTGCCTCTAGTCTTAACTACCTAGAAGAATCTAAATGGAGGAGATTTCCCAGAATTAGAGTTATTACCAGAGATCAATTTTATCTGAGTGACCCAACTGCATGACAGGGCAAACATCTAATTACCAAACACCTGCTCTTCTTATTGCCCTGTGAATTGCTCTCCCAGGCCCCTATCCCATTTCTTAGCTCAGGATGGCATATATACTTCATTTTACTTTTCTGTCTTTGAATCTCCTGTGTATATGGGGTTCCCATGTATACAAAATTAAACTTGATTTTCTCCTGTTAGTTTATCTCATGTCAATTTAATTCTTAGACCAGCCAGCCAGAAAAATCTTTGAAAGGTAGAGGAAAACTATTCCTCCTCTGTAGAGGAAGAGATTTTTCTTCCCCTACATCACTAAATAGAAACCCTACTTTACCATTTCTGCAAAGTATGCTGGGGCCAGGACTGTTGATTCTAGCATGAATGATTCAGTCAAATAGGATTCCTTGTTGGTCTTTTCCCTTTCTTGTTTATCTCATATATGATTTTCTTTCCAGATATTTCCCTAAGTTGCTTGTGCTATTTTAAACTTCAGGTTATATATACTGTTTCTTATTTTATGCATTTTTAATCAGTGTATGCATTGAGTTTAATAAAATTACTCTCATAAAATGAAAATAATAAAAATTTGCTTTTTACAAATTTATAGAACCAAACAATGGGAGATTGGCCAGAATCAGTGAAGGCTGAAATGAAATAAGAATAGCTCTTACCCCTTTATCCTCTGCTGATTTTTCATCCACTCCTGCAGGCTGCTCTCCAGAGCACTCTGAATATGCCCCACTTGCCAGTGCTTCTAATGGAGCATTTTCCCATGTGAACCCTATTGCCACGTCAGTGAGGGCATTCCTTTCAGAGAAAATTGCTTTGGAATAATTTTTCATGTGATTTTTTTTATCCATCTTCTCGTATCTCTTAACCATGTAAAAAAATTTCAAGTTGTATAGTTTGATAGCTTCACATCACTAGTGCTATAAACAATGGACAGAATCAGGGACCCAGATATAATGAGAACATGTTCTGAGACTTTTACATTTCTTTCTGTAAGAATATACGGCTACTTAGGTAAGAAATGAGTATTGTTGGTGTGTTTTGAAACCTCATGGATAGATATAAAATATTATGTAATAAAAAAGTTCATTGAGTCAACATTAGATTCTAACCAAAAAAATGCAAGTGGTGGGAAATGCACGGTTGCATTTGCGGTTTTCAAAGCAGTCCGGAGTGAAAACAGCTTTTTTTAAACAGCTGTGCAGAAAAGTAAATATCAAGTAGAGATAAATAGAACAAATGTCTTGATTCTTCAGGTAAACTTAGAGATCATAAATTTTTAATAGGTTTAATCAATACAGACTACTAGAAATTATTAGTATTCCACATACAAGCATGGAAAATTGAATACATAACATCTACCCAAGGTCAAAATAAAAAGAAAAGGTGGTAGTGTGATTGGCTTAGGGAGCAGTGTGATCAGCTTAGGAAGGCAAGGCACTGAGAAACCAAAAGGTGGAGGAAAATAGTAAAGCACATAATGAGTTGTCACCATTCATAGCATATTTTTTTGCAGCTCAGAAGTGCTGCTAACCAAGGTCCCTAGGAATCCAAATTGAGGACAAATGATTGGATATTGTTTATACATCCCACATGTTTCAGGAAGAAAACCACCCTTCCCATACTCTCCAAAGTGCCCCCACTCCATACTCCATCAAGTGGTACACAATAGGGTGCTTATGTGGTGTTTAGCCCTTCCTCAAAAGAACCTGGCATAAATCTCAGTAGGAGACAGGATATCAGAATAAATAGGTCATTGTTCCGTTGCATTAGGGCGATTCTGGTGTTCCTGTTGCTTGACAAAGACACCAGTGCCGGGAAGTGAGGTTGATTGTTTCATAGAGCTCACATTTTAAAGTTCTCCTCACTTGCTTCTCTGGAGTAGTTCCTCTGCTATGATCCCATCTGGGAAAAAGGTCTTGATAACCATGCCACTGGGAGGTAGCTTTTTCTTTTATTCTACTTCTCCTGTTCGCCATCTGTTATTAATTACTTAGTAGTTCCATTTGCTAGGCATTTTAAAAGCAGAAAAGTGAGCAAGCAGCTTCAGGTCTGGGCTGCGGAAGGTCTTGTGTTTATAACTGGAATGAGAAAGCCTTGTGATCAGCCCCAGGAGACCTATAGAAGTCAGATCATGGGTTGATGATATTTCTTCTTTTCATAGTAATGAGGGCATATTTTAACCACTCTCCCATGTGTGATTTGATCTAGGAACCAACTGGATTTAGAAATTTGGGGAAAAGGTGCCTATATTCGTTTGCCAAGGCTGCCATAACAAAGTACCACAGACTGGGTGCCCCAAACAGCAGAAATTTATTTTCTCACAGTCTGGAGGCTGGAAGTTTAAGATCAAGGTGTCGGCAGGTTTGGTTTCCTCTGAGGCCCTCTCCTTGGCTTGTTGGTGGCCATCTTCTCCCTGTCTCTTCACATGGTCTTACCTCTGAGTGTCTGTGTCCTAATCTTCTAAGGACACCAGTCATATTGGATTAGGACCCTCATGACCCTCATTGAACCGTAATCACCTCTTTAAAGACCTCATCTCCAAACACAGTCACATTCTGAGATACTGGGGTCTAGGGCTTCAACATACAAATTTGGGGGGACATTGTTCAGCCCATAAAAATGCCTTTTTCACCTCTTACTAGTAGAAGATCTTTTGGTTTATGATTGGACAAACAAGTATCTGGTTTATAAATCTCACCTGAGCTGCTGAGGGCCCATCTCGTATAAAAGAAACAGCTTTTGACAATTCAGGTTAACTCAGGTGAGAGGGGGCTCTCTTCTCCTGAATGCTGGGCTCATTATAACATGTTGTTTCCCTAAGTTTCCTCGGAATAGGGTGGGAGGCTGAAGGGTAGATTACTCTTTCAAGTGTGGGTCAGAATAAACAAGTTTAATTTAAATTATAGAAAAATTGGGCCCATGATTTGCCATATTATGTGTACTTTACTTTTTTGACATAATTATTTTCTTTCCCCCACCTATATAACTTTTCCTTTTCATCTTTCTTTTGATGGCAGTTTAGAACTATTTTATTGCACTTCTATCTTTTATTATGTCACCTCAATCTAATTAAGGCAGCAACTTATATCAAAATTTATTTCTCTGTTAATATTGTTTATCAAAGCCTGCCTTTATTTTTTTAAACCTGCCTTCCTTTTAATCATCACTATTAGTGTCCCTTGAATACTAAAAAAAAATTAAAATACCCCTTTCATGTGTATATATCAAATGTTAATTTAATTTTCCATTAACCCTAAGAATTTTATTAAAAATATTTTAAGTCCATAAATTTGAAATGAATTTAGAATATTGACAACTAAAAGTATAACCTGACTGTAAACAAATAGTGGCAAGGGGTCTGAGACAAAACTGTCAGTGGGGATTAAGTATGATTTTGAAGAAGCCAGATGGAATAAATTCTTATTCTTTTACAAAAGCACAACACATTCTCTCTCTCCAGGCTGCACTTGGTGGCTGGAGAAGTCACCTTCCACTGTCAGACTGAGATGGTTCTGTAAAATCCACCTGGAAGGGAAACGGTAATGTGGCTAAGAAGTGAGCTCAGGAATTTGGGTCAATTCTTTCCAATGACTTGTTGAACTATGGCAATCTCTCTAAAACATAAATGTGATAACTGGGTACAAATCAGTGCCATGTGGTAGACAGCACATTCTAGTCTTTTAACTCTGTTGAAGTTACAATCATCTTTTCCTCTCACAATTGCCTGGTGACAGCGAGCGGTGTGTCCCCTGAGGTCTAAATCATTGGGAGGTTATGCAGGTGTCTCATCTTCATTTGAGAAGAGGAAACTGAAACTCTGAAGAGAAAAACAAATATGATTTCCTCATCTGTTAGTCAGAAAGCTGGTCGAAAAGATTAAGTATTGGTGGCAGATTTGTGGGATATACTTACTACAGTTTGTAGATGGAGCTACACAATCTTTTATTGCACTACCATGATAGACAGACATGAGCCTTTACTTAGGGAAAGTAAGTAAATCCAGGGTTATATAAATCTTTCCATTTTACAGATTTTCTAAAAAGCTCTTTTATTAGAGAGTCCATTTTGTCCTGCTACTCTTGTCTACTTTTATAAAATTGTAACACTTTCATCATGTCCAATAATTAGGACCCCTAAGGATTATACACATACATAAACAAAATTGGAATCATGCTGGATATATTTGTTCTTACAAATAGAATGTTGTAAGAACTTCTCACAATTTCTGAATGAATTTTATCATTTTAATCTGAAGGATTTATTTTTTTCTTGGCATACTTGTCAGAGAAAGACAAATACCATATGATTTCACTCATATGTGGAATTTAAGAAACAATAAAAATGAGCAAAGGAAAAATAAAGAGAGGAGAGAATATGAGAGAGAAGGGGAAAATAGAGAAACTAAGAAACAGAATCTTAATTATAGAGAACAAACTGATGGTTACCAGAGGGGAGTTGGAAGGGGAGATGGGTGAAATAAGTGAAGGGGATAAAGAGTACACTTATCATGGGACGCCTGGGTGGCTCAGTCAGTTAAGCATTCCACTCTTGACTCTGGCTCAGGTCATGATCTCAGGGTTGAGACTGAGCCCTGTGTCAGGCTCCACTCTGGGGGTGGAGCCTGCTTAAGATTCTCTCTCTTCCTCTCTCTCTGCCCCTCCCTCCCTTGCACCCTCTCTCTCTCTCTCAAAAAAAAAGTACAATTATCATGATGAGCCCAGAGTAACATGTAGAGCTATTGAAGCACCATGTTTTACACCTGAAACTAATATAACACTGGATGTTAACTATACTGCAATTAAAATAAAAAGCTTAATTTAAAAAAAACCTTGTGATATCTACCCTTGAACCAAACTGACTAAAAATGTCTTTGGAGGGAATACAATCATCTTGACACTATTTCTTGACACTTTCTACTCGTTTACTGGCTACCTTTTACTGAGTTATAATTAATCAGATAAGTGAGTGGAAGGAAAGTATTTTAGAAATGGGACACAGGATAAGTACATTTTGAAGGATGGGAGGTGGTGAGAGGTACAGAGTGTAGTGAGTCAAATCTAGTGGGTCTCCCGTATAGTTAGGAGACATCTATGGCAATAATCAGTCAATGACATTTATGGAAAAAATCCCCAGCATTCTCCTTTGCTCTACTGGTAATCTGAAACCTATTGGGTCTAGAACCTGTGTTACCACGCAGGTAGTGTGGGTCTGGAACATTTCCATCATGCATCACTGGCGTTGTGGGAAAAAGAAAGAACTTCGTGAGGAGACAAATAAGTGCCAGAGAGGAGGCATTGGAAACATCCTCTGACTGCTTCTGATTTGACCCCTGCTGAGCCCTAAGATTTTGTGAGACATGAACTTCTCTGCCCCTTCAGGGTGCTAGGGATTGAACACAACACAACCAGACTTCTGATGAGTCATTTGTTTTTCCATCACTACCTGAGCTCAACACTGTAGCCTCCTTGCAATGGGGCTGTGTTAGTACTACCTTTCATTGAAAAAGTCACTTTTTGGTATTTCTTCACAAGGTTTCAACTCAATTCACCTATTCTTGAATTGTATTCTACGGCCAATTCCCACTAAATTTAATCAGATTGAATAGGTATATTTCCCATATCCTCCAGAAGAAAATTTTTTTTTCTACCAAACATCACTTGGGTTAACATTTAGTGTAGCACCATGTCACAACATTTTAGTTTAAATGCTGAAATCTTTTAATCATGTGCTTAGAGTAAATGGAAAATGGGTCATAGGATCCATGAATGTAATTTTATTTTGTTTTGCTATTCTAGCACATTCTTAATTTTCATATATGACAACCATTAATATTATACTTTAATTGAATCTCACTTTTACTTCCCTTTTTATACTCAGTATTAGTGATTTAAAAAAATCCTTTGAATTCATTTGTCCTGGCATCCAAAAGTAGGACATTGCAGCTCTCATAATAATTGCATATAGAAGAGATGAAATCATCTGTTGGTTTTAAATGCTTTTAAGTTGAAAATAATTTCCATATGGCTGAATTAGGCATGATCCACACTCATAAAGATCCATATGGCTGAAATTATATATACATCCCTTTAGATAAAATGGAGAGATGTGAAAATTTTACCACCAACAGCATGTAAATTAGCAAGGATGGATCATTTTTCCAGAGCATCTAAAATCAAATTGCCAATAACAAAGACATTAGCAATAAAGATTTGGTTTTAAAAGTAAAACTAAAAACATCTATAATTCATTAATGCTTAATATATGCTAGATATTGTATTAAGTGCCTTATTCAGATTATCAAATTAAGGGTTGGCAAACTTCCTCTGTAAGGAAGACTACAGAGCCTTAGACTGTGGGGGCCATACAGTCTTGGTCACAACTACTCAGCTCTGTCATGATAGCACTGAACTAGCCAGAGATGATACTGAACATGGTAGTGGCTGTGTTTCTTTTCCATTTCTTTCTTTCTTTCTTTCTTTCTTTCTTTCTTTCTTTCTTTCTTTCTTTCTTTCTTTCTTTCTTTCTTTCTTTTTAGATTTATTTATTTTAGAGAGAGAAAGTATAAGTAGGAGGGGCAGAGGGAGAGGGAGAGAGAATCTCAAGCAGACTCCATGCTGAGCATGGAGCCCAACATGGGGCTCAACCCAATGACCCTGAGATCACAACCTGAGCTGAAACCAAGTCAGACACTCACCCGACTGCACCACCCAGGTGCCCCAAGTAGTGGCTGTGTTTCAATGAGGTTTCACTTACAAAGACAGGCAGTGGGCCTAATTTGGTCCTTTGGGCTCTGGTTTGTCAGCCTTTGATCTAATTGAATTCTCATAAGTAACTGATGGCTACCTACTGAAGACATACCTCTAAGCCACTGGAGCTTGCTGCTAATGCAATGGAGAAAATGAGAAAATCTCTGCCTCTACCACCTGGATAGGTAGGATCCATCTCTGCAAATAGTCTCTGGTTCCACATCTTTGGCAATCTCAGAATTACTCCTCATCCTGGCTTTCCCTTGGGGCACTGAGCATAGGCTTAAGACTGTGGTCTAAGACCACAGTCTGTGGGGTTATAAGGCCTCTGCTACTACTTGGACTTAGGACACTGGTTTACCTATACAAAAAAACCACATCTCTCCAGAAAATCATTTGAGAAAACCCTTCTCTTAAAGAATTACCAGTTTCTGAGACTCAGGGACAGGGACTCCTACTATGACAGTCTCCATTGTCAGCCACCCGTAATAAGGCGGGCATCTCCAATCAGCTCTCCTCTCATATCCTTCCACAGTGTGCTTTCTTTGTACCTGTCTGACCTCCTCCTCAGACTTTCTGTTGTGACTTGTGGCACCTCATTCCATTGTAGAGAAACTCTCTTTCATCCACAGACTCTCCATAGAATCACTCTTCTACTTGTTCTGTCTCTACTGTGCTTCCTATTTCTGTGTTGGTCCTTTCCAACTTATATGAGGATATAGAGTTATCCCTAACCTCAGACCTCAGAATGGCCACATGAGGATTGTCACAGCCTGTGTCTCTGGGATATTGCCTTTACCACATTCTCTCTAGGCCATACCAGAAAAGAAAAAAAAAAGCAGAGCTGACATTATTAATTCACTCCTTTGTCTTTAACCAGCTACTATACGGATGACTCTTGAATCTGCATCATTAGCTGGAAACTTCTGAGCTCCATAAATTTAAATACAACTGTTTAAATACATTTTGCACTTGGTTGTCCCACAAATATCTCATGCTTAATATGCTCAGAGATGAATTCATGACCTTCCTTACAAACTAGTTTTTCCTTAGGTTGGTGAATGAAACCACCATCTATCCTTTCATCAAAACCAGAAACCTGGGGCACTCCTTGACTCTTCCCTTGGCATGAAACTGGGACTGTAAGATCTAGCTTTCTGACCTCTCTAATAGCTATTTCCAAGTGGTTCCAAATAGTTGTCCCCTAAGATCACCTTTCTCTTTTTTATTTAATAATCAGACATTTTTAATTAATATGTCTACTTGGAATAAAGACCACATTTTTCTAGACTCATGATAAGCTCAGATAAGGAGAGACAAGCAGAAGTCTCATGTGTGACTTCCAGGGAGTATTCTTAAAGAAAGGGTGCACAGCCCTTTTTTACCTTCTCTCTTTCCTGTTGTCTGGAATGCAGATATGATGCCTGCGTCTTGAATAGACATCCTGGATCTTGAAGTGGAATCCACATTTTTGAGGATGGAGAAGCAGCAGGATGGAGGAGTGTTGGTCATGGAAGAATTTGAGAATTTGCCTTATCAGCTTCCAGCCTGGGACTGGGCACAAATGGATTTCCTTTACAGAAAGAAAGAAGAAAGAGAAAGAAATATACATACATACCAAAACACACACAGACACACACAGACACACACACATACTCTTCTATCCTTTTTAAGCCACTCTTACTTTGTGTTTTTTTTTCTCGAAATCACTTCAACAATTCTCTATCTACAAAAATATTTTCTAAAAAACAAGTCTGATCATTTCATTCTTCCCATTTCAACCCTTCAGTGATTCTTGTTTGTCTCTAGGATAAAGTCCCAACTCCTTAATGAAGCATAAAGCTGGTTCATTGTGACCTTGTCTACCATATTGACCCCTGGCATCTACCCTTATGGGTGGAACTAGGGGCAATTATGGTGATAATGACTTCTCCTGGGTTGAACATTCTGTGAAATCTCCTTATAAAGAATTCAGATAAATCTAAAATCCAGGCTAACATTTATTAAACTTGTACTATTGTCTAGGTCCAAGAGCTTTCTACAGACTAACTCATTTAATCCTCAAAATGACTTTGTAAAATAGTATTATTATCCCCGCTTGATAAGAGAGAGACTGAAGCACAGAGAGATAAGCTGAATTTCCCAATGTTGCCTACGAATGCATTTTACGGCCAGGGTTTAATTCCAAGCAACCTAATGTGAGAGCCTGTTTAACTGCTATACAGTATGTCACCCACCAGTGCTATAGAAGGCTAATTCTACGAGCCCCAAAGATTTTCCAGGACTTCCTCTTTCCTTCCCATAAACTTCTCATATCAGAAGCAGAGGCCTGTGTTTTTCCATCTTCCCTAAGATTACTTCAGTAAAAGTGGGGGAAAAGGGCTGTTTCATGATTCATTCATTAATTCCTAAGTCATTAGAAATATAAACTCATTTCTGGTTCACTTGGATACTTTCTATTGTTCTAGGCAACATCCAGCATTAATTATAATGTACTCCGATAGTTAATGCCTACCATGAAATGCAAATTCATCTATAGTGTATCACCTCCAAGCTTCTAAATACTTTCAGTTTAACTTTTGCTTTCCCCAGGTGAACTCAATGATGTCAACCAACAGTAACTAGGAATTTCCTCATTCGGTAGCAAAGTGTAACCCAACTACATGAAAAGAGGGAATTTGCTCTGTGTAAGTGCTCAGAGACCCAGAAATATTTTAATCGAATCTTGGGGTTCTGTAAACTTTATATTATTTTTATGCCTGAGCATGCATAAGCAAACAAGATTAAGGGCAAAGGAAAGAGATTTAAAATTGTAGGACATTTTTGAAATTCTTTCCTCAATAATTCTTTGGAAATGCACAGGGCCTATTATATTCTACTATGTCCACTGATGTGCCAAGTCACAGAACGTTGTCAGACCAGTTTTTGGTGTCAAAAGTTGAAATTCTATCCAATTAATTGGTTACGACATTACTAGAATTACTTCACAGAGCGATCTGTGCAAGAACATTTAGAATACACTGGCAGGGGATACTTGTTTGCTGTGAAGATTGTTCACTGACGTCTTAGCTTTGTCGAATGTCTGTCTACTTGTTCATAATTGGAATACATTTATTAATACCAGTCTTGTTCCAGAAAGGATTTAAAGCAACTTATTAAGATCCATATAAAATAGCAAATAAATGAGAAAAAAATGAGTCGGGAAAGTCCAGTAGAAGGATGAATCAGTACCCAAAAATCACACGATGAAGTCATGCATGTTTGCTAGAGGTGTGCCAATGACTTGATTTGAAATTTCTGCTGGCCAAGAAGAAAGAAACTTTATAGGTGGGTGATTCACACTATTTAGAATGTTAAAACTATCTAGTGGCTTAGGAAATGAACAATGCTATCTGATTCTGAGATCAGAATTTTCTCCCCGTAAGTCTTTATAGAAAAAACACCACGTGATGTAATGTCATAAGCATCATCTCAACGGTCAACACAGACACAAGCTGTACAGAGGAGTTTCCTACGATGTACCACAGCATCGGCTCCTGGCATCTGGCCAAAGTGCAATCAAGTGAAAGAAGAGTTAGTGGGGCCAGTGTGATGGGCCAAAAGCCCAGGACTCCTTGGTGACCTGACTCAAAGTAGAGTAGATTAGAGAATTTATAACAGGAGCTTTCCGACATTTATATACATAAGGATCAAAAACTATGAAAGATAAATTGCTGTGCTCCTTCTGCAGAGATTCTGGGTTAGTTCATCTGGAGTGGGCCCCTCCTCTCCTGAATCAATTCCAACGTGGAAGGTAGGCGAAGCCTAATGGAAGGGACAGAGACAGAAAGTAACAAGCAGCATTATTTGATGTAAATTAATGAAAGCATCTGGAGATATCAGCAAGACATTATCGTCTCACTTTAAATATAATTAATCCATAAAAACTTGTTTTGGAGTAAGGTTAATGCAAAATTAGTGGGCTTATCCTACTGTAGAGGATGTTCAATTGGGAAATGGCCTTGTATTTTAACTCTTCTCCACAAATTGAAAATGCCTGCTACATCAAAGAATGGAATGGAATAGGAAGGAAATCACTAATGATCCTTGCGTGTAGATTTCTTGAAGGTGATATTCCTTAGATGTATGGGTGTGGGACGAGGTTTTCTTGGAATCACCTCTATGGAGCACGGGGCACTTTTCAGGAAATTGTGGCCTAGTATGGTGGCATCCAGATTCCCACTTCAGGACTATTTCCTTCTGATGGCCTACAGACAAATCCCTGCAGGAGTTGTCCTCCTCCATCAAGGTTACACCTGTGGGCAGCCAGCATCCTATGGTAGCAGGTGCAGACATCCAGGGCCTAGACAGCCTGCAGGCCACCCAGCTCTGGAGCTTCCTGTGGGATCAGCGAAGGTCTCTGTTGAACCTACACCATGGTTCAGATTCTTCCTCCACGCAGTCCTTTGTTCCTCACTCCTTACAGTTGTGGATCCTTAGGGCATTCTTTCCAGACTTTTTCCCTACAAATCTCCATCTGACAGTCTACTGACCTAACACATGTGAGTACAAATCTCCTGGTCTTCACCTCAGTGACATTACCCATGTTACTTTGCAACTGAATTTTAGTTACCAATCTACCACTCCTTTCTATATCTTTCTTTTTCCTTTTTCTCCTGCACTGTCCTTGATATTTAAGGACCCCCTACCGTGGATCTCTTGTTTCCTCTGTCACTGATTTTTTTACTTGTTATCTCTCTCTGTGCACCTGACCCCAAACACACAAATATACTTACAAAGCCCTGAGGTCTTGTCTGTGATCCAAGGAATTTGATAAATTCTGAGTTAAACGAATCTGAGTTGCTGCAGGAGTTCTGAGTCTTTAAAATGCTCATGTAACATATAATTATGATTTCAAAGCACACAATTCAGTGGCATTTAGTACGTTAATGGTGTTGTGCAAACACCACCCCTGTCTAGTTCCACAACATTTCTATCACTCCAGGAAGAAATTCTGTATGCTTCAAGTGGTCACTTTCCAGTGCCCCTCCTCCAGCTCCCTGGCAACCACTAATCTGCCTTCTATCTCTGGATTTACTATTCTGGATATTTCATATAAATGTGATCATATAACATGATATGTGATCCTTTGTGACTGACTTCGTTTTTATTAACATAATGTCTTTGAAGTTCAACTATGTTGTAGCATATGGCAGTCCTTTATTTCTTTTTACAGCTGAATACTATTCTATTGCCTGGATATAACACTTTTATTTATGTATTTATCACTTGATGGACATTTGGGTGGTTTTCACTTTTTGCTTATTATGAATAGTGTTGCTATGAACATTTGTGTACAAGTTTCTGTTTGGATACCTATTTTCATTTCTTTTGGATATATACCTAAGAGTGGAATTGCTGAATTAGATGATGATTCTATGGTTAACTTTTTGAGGGACCAAAGCACTTTTTAAAGAGCATATTGATAACAGCATACTTAGGAGCAATATACTTTGAAAAGCTTTCTGTATGAATTCACTTTAAGAAGTTAATGGTTTAACGAGTTGATGTTTAATCTTTAGAATTACTTGATGTTTCAGGAAACTTTAACTCAAAGACTTGAATTTGCAATAAAGGAATTTTAGGGCCCAGATCTACAAAGGGGAGATAATTTTGAGAAAAGATGTCTTTTAGCATGCTATGCCAGGGACTCCTTATTCCTCCTGTTTTTTTTTTGTAATCTATTTCTGAACTCTTAGTTTTCCTTTATCTTATTTTTATTCTGAAAAAAACTTTTTTGGGGGGGTGGGAACATTTTTGGCTTTATATTTTTCTGTAGTGTTTATTCATATATTATTCATATATATTCATAGAAGTATATCCCTTAAGTCTTTTTGGATACTTTAGAGGAAGAAAAATCTAAATATTTCCATGATACACAAAAATTAACTCAAATAATATTTATTATTTAAATAAATTTATTTTACATATAACATATTATATGTCTTATATATAATACATGGATATTTATAGGTAATATATATTATATGTGCACGTTATATGTAATAAACTGTATATTGCCTATACTATCTCACATGTATCATATTTGGGCATAGTATATATGATAGATATTTTACATATAAATATATCTCTAAATCTCAAGGAATATTTTTGTTTATTTGGAGGTCAATTAGAAATGATAATACTTTAAAAAAATTTTAAATAGCTCAAAGAAACTGCTAATTACATTTCAATATAGCATTATGTACTGTGTCAAGCCTGGTCTGTGTAAAGATCACATGAGTTATCTCATTATTATGGCGGACTGAGCAGATATGGAAGACCGCTTATGCTACTTTGAACATATAGAATGCCGAATAAATAATTTTTCCCTATGATATGTAGTTAACATGCATGAAATATTTCAACTGCATAATCAAAACAAAGAGTAGCAAATCACATACCAAAGCTGATGAGAGAATCCAAGGTTGAGTGTGAAAGGGGTTGAAGATTTGTGGCCCATGTGTCTATAGGGGGTGGTGTTCTGATGCCCTCATAAGGATGAAGGTCACAAACTATGATCAGGAAATGACTTTGAAAGTATGGATGAATTGCGCTTAGAAAAACTCTGCTCCCAAACCTGTTACATGGTACCCATTTGTGATTCCCACTTGAAAATATATGTTATATATTTTACCAAACATTTATGGGTGCTTTGTATTGGAATGTTTTCCCAGGAATTTTGGTATATTACTACACATTTAAATCAGTGATAACAGCAAATGTAAATGAATTAAACTTTCCTGTTAAAAGACTAAGATTCTTACATTGTATTAAACACACACAAGTTACTATGAATCAACTCTATGTATATAACAACATGGATAGTTCTTCATATCATATTATTAAAAATGAGTGAATCACAGCTACATTGCATGCATTAACATGAATCAGTCTCTAACATAGAATGCATTTTGTATAACTTTATATAAAGTGCAAAAGCAAGCAGTAATAGACATGCATCACCATTTCATTGATTTTTCTTTAACTATACTAACATATATAATATATATTCCAAATTTTAAAGAGTAAAAAAAAAAAAGCAAATTACAGATTGATACACAGTATGATGCCATTTATATAAATTTTATTCTATTTTAATTTTTTTTAAAGATTTTATTTATTCATTTGAGAGAGAGAGAGAGAAACAGAGATAGCGAGAGAGTGCACAGGTAGGGAGGAGAGGGAGAAGCAGGCTCCCCGCTGAGCAAGGAGCCCAAAGTGGGGCTCTATCCCAGGACCCCAGGACCAAGACCTGAGCCGAAGGCAGCCAATCAACCGACTGAGCCACCCAGGCGCCCCCCCATTTATATAAATTTTAATAGCACAATAATTTATATTGTTATTGGGTGAATAGATATGTAGAAAAATATTTTAAAACACACTGCAAAGATCGATGCCAAATTCACAGATGCGATTACTTCAGAGATGGGGGTTTGGAAATGAGACTGAAAAGAGAATAAAAAGGGGACTTTCTAAGTTTTTATAATGTTTAAACTTTTTTAAATTGAAAATAGAATTTGAAAAACGAAGTCATAATAAAGTTTACGTAATGGTGAAATGACAATGAGCATTCAAAACATTTCATTGCTGGGGACTAATTCCTTCCGTGACAATTTAGAAAGTAGTTGAACCATCAAACTACATATAAAGGTTAAATTTTCAGCAGTATAACAGAGTCCATATTGCCAGAATAGCCCACATCTGAAAAAAAGTTTTTATGGGGAAGGAGCTCTGAGGGGAAAAACAACAACAACCAAACAAACAAACCCGCATCTCTAAAGGAGGCCAAATCAATTGCATAAATTATCCCTTATGGTTTGCTGTATAGATATGTAAGCAGAGCAGAGACTGAGCCAGTGTCCATTGCAGTGAGCAGGTAAGCAGACCATGGAAGGTCACTTTGCATTACCTGTGCAATGAGCCAGCTATGTCTGTCCCACCCCCTTCTCCCGGAGGGAGGGCCTGAACTTAAGCTTAGATTCCTCTGGGATCAGGGTCTTCCTCACCTTCCAGGGTGGAATGCAATGTCCCATTGACCCCAGGGTCACTAGGTTCTGGGCAGTCAATATTCCCAGGCAATAGCTGCCACCTGAAATTCAGAATGCCTGGCTCCAAGAAGTGTGTGTGCTCCCCATGGGCCAGACTGCTTTCTCAGTAGCTTGTCTACACTGCAGAGACCTGCAGGTGGAAATGCAGACCTGTCTTCCAGCCCCAGCAGTGTCCTGGCCTAGGCAAGCCTCTTATGGAATAATGTGAGGATTAGGTAGATCCGGGCTGACATTGTCCTGTGTAAATTTTCCCTTTAATGGCTATTCTTTACCCTATGCTGTCTGTATTGTGGAATGTGTCTTGACCTCTAGAATATAGCATGTGAAGACCTGGATGGTCTCTGATCTGCATGATACAGAGAGAGGCATTGAAAGAGAATATGCAGATATTATAAATATGCCATTTATTTCCAGTCATAAGAAATGAGGAAATCAAGGAAAATATTAGTAATAGAGCAGTAAGCTTCAAAGATTAATAAAATATTCTTTGATGTTCATGATAAAGCAGCAGCCCTAGTGACCTGGTCATTCTGTTCCTTGGAAATGATTTCACTTGTGGCCTGTATGTTATTGTCTCTGCCCCTCTCCTAACTCCCCCTGCTTTTACTATGGCTGCTTCTGCTTCTCTGTGTGGATCTCAAGCTCAGAACTCCTGGAAAGAGGATCAATTAATCCTCAGGCAATTAAAATCCTACTGAGTGATGTCCTCTCCTTTTGTCAGTACAGGATTTTCTGGGGTTGATTTCTAGTCTAAGTAACTATAGTTAGAATCAAATCACCTCAAATATGGTGGTTTTCATACGAGGGGTGAGACTAGTCTTCGAATAAAACCTATGTGTGTGGCAGCCCTTTCTAAGTGTATGCATTCTGCTCCAGTAGAGGCCGTGTGAGAGAGTTAGGATGCCCCATTATCTAAACCAGGACGCATACGAGAGCCAAAGGAGGGAGATATTAATAATTAAACTGAAAGGATAAGCTAGTACCAAGGATGTCACCTTAGAGCAAAAAATTGATAAGTAGCAGATTGAGCTATGAACCAGTGGTGGGCCTGGAGTTAGCTGTATTTTTTGTTTCCCATCTATAATGCGTTTTCCCACCTATAAATGTGGGTGTAGTGGTTTCCTATAGTAGTCTATGATTTTCATATTATTTTGCTTCTTTATCATTGTTTCTTCAATATCTGACTCCTTGTTAGCAGCATGAAGACAGGATTCTGACTCTTTTAAACCACACATCTATTTTTTTAAAAGATTTATTTATTTATTTGACAGAGAGAGACACAGCGAGAGAGGGAACACAAGCAAGGACAGCGGGAGAGGGAGAAGCAGGCTTCCCGCTGAGCAGGGACCCCGATGTGGGGCTCGATCCCAGGACCCTGCAACCGTGACCCGAGCCGAAGGCAGACGCTTGACGACTGAGCCACCCAGGCGCCCCCTACACATCTACATCTATTTATAACACATAGACACTCAGGAGCCCCTTACTGAATGAGCGAATAAAGGGATATACCAAGGAATGTCAGGTATTATCTGCTTTCTCAGTTAAGATATTCTAGAGAAAGTGGTGCTGCACTTGGCTTGCTAATACTGACCGCAGGAGTAGTGGATGTTGCTGTCATCTAACCAATGCTTGGAAGAGGCATTTTCTCCAGATTTATTGTTAGTTCTCAAGTTGCTGTAAATGTTGAAATTAAGAATTTCCATACTTTAGCTTGAGGAAACATACACACACAGAGGCACATTGCTTAATTTATACTAACTGAAAGTGAAAAAAGCATTTTTCACTAGGGAGGTTGAATCTTATAGACACACTCAAGTATTAACTCATTCATCAAATGTTTTTGTAATGTCTACTATGTGCCAGGAACTCTTTTACGTATTGAGGATACATACAAAAGAGCCATGGCCCTTACTAACATAGAGGGAAAGAAACAAACAAAAATAGGAAACTAATAAAAATTGATACATATAATTTTTTAGTGATTGTGATTTTAAGAAAAATATAGCAGATTATATAGAGAAAAAAAGGCTGAGTAATGAGAAAAGGCCTCCAAGGAAGTAACACTGAACTCAAAACTTGAGTCAAAGTCCCCTGCTTTGTTCTGAATTGAATGTCTTATGAACTAAGATATGTAAAGAATGGCAGAAAAAAATTCCAAGGAGAGGAACAGCATGTGCAAAGGCAGTGAAGTAAGAAGTGCTTGGATATGCAGGAACAAGAGCTGGATGCTCAACCAACTGAACCACCCAGGCACCCCACAGTGTCCTGAGATCAAGCCCCAGGTGGGGCTCCGTGCTCAGCAGGAGTCTGCTTGGATATTCTCTCCCTCTGCCCCTTCCTCTGCTCTCTCTCTCTCTCTTAAATAAATAAGTAAATCTTAAAAAAAATAAAAATATAACTTTGTTGGGTGAAGGGTTGATAGACTTAGGGAGACAAGAGAGAAAGCAAGCACACAAGATGGAAGGTGATTGTGATCTTTCACGTGAGAAATGATAAAGATGATAAGAAGCAGTTAGCTTTGGAATAAACTGTGAAGGTACAGCAGAGAGTGTTTGCTAGTGGATCAGATGTGGGATGTTAGAGAAACAGTTAAATCAAGGATGATTCCTGGGGTTTTGCCCTAAACAGCTGAAGAATGGTGATATGGTAATGCTGCTTGCAGAGATGTGGGGATAGGGTGAGCTTGGGGATAGGACTGAGTGGCCAATCAAGAGCCTGTGTGGACAGGTTGAGTTTAAGAGGCTGGTAAATATCTAAGTGGAGATGTCAAGTTGGCTGTTGGTTATACCAATACAGATTTTGTAAGAAAGATCAAAACCAGAGATGTGATTTGGGTATTCATTAGGCTAGAGAGGAAATTTAAACAAAAGTTTGTATAAAATCACCTGGGGAGTGAATAAGGTAGGAGAGAAAACTGTGTTGTGAGACTTGAGACTGACGTCAGGAAGGGAAGGACCCAGTGAAGTGTTGTTACAAGGTGCAGGCTGGGAAAGAAGAGGAAAACCAGAAAGACAGGCTGTCCAGGACAGCAAGAGAAAAAAGCATTTTGAAGAGGAAGAGTGTGGATCAATTGTGGGAGATGCTGTTAATTTTTCGGAACACCATCACTTTTTAAACTTCAGTTTGGATTTGAAGATGTATCGAATGGCAACATGGACTTCCGAGGCTAAGATTAACTGTGCTATTTTTCTCTGAGAAGAGAAAAGAATCACAATACATCTCTCTTCATCTGCTTAAATAAGGTGTGAGCAGACATTTCCCTCAATTACAAACAATGAGCAAAGAGCATAGTAAGCATAGTAGGAGATGTAGATTGGTAGAATTTACAAAAGCTAAGCTAACATTTACACAGATTTTCCAACTGCCTGTCATCTTCTGAGAAGCTGCAAAGCACATTACATTGTACACTCTCTAATTGAGTTTTAAGTAACTTTATATTCTCTGTCAGAGTCCTACTTAGAGTAGTAGGGAAAGCTATTTTGTTCTAGGTAAGAGAAAGTTGATGTCCCCAACTTGGCTTCTTTTCTTTAGGCTTACATCATTCTGTTTATTTTGGAGTGTTCTGAATTGAATGTCAGGGGTCAGTGTCTGTCACTTGACCTGAGGGAAATGGCAGGTTTTTGTGTTTTGCTTTCATTTTTCCACAGAAAGGAAAGGATAACAATATATTTGCCTCTTCCTCTTCAGTGTCAGGTCTTACAACGGCAAATGGGATGGCCAATACTTCAGAACCCTCTTAGGTAATGGATCATTCGAGCTCTAGGAATGTCAAGGGCTTACTGGCTTGGACATAATTTTAGGCAACTCAAATAAGGTCTTTGTTTCCATTGATGTGACATGGAGACCTGTTGGAGAAACTGTCCAACAAAACCAGATCCTGGAGTTATCTTCACAGTGCCAGGGGCAGAAATATCTAGAGGCAAAGTAAAATTCACCTCTACAGGGTGTTGAGTCTATCCTTCCATTCTGGCACTAGGATGTGCACTACTTGACTCTTTGCCCCACCTCTGCTATAGCTGTGTGATCTTGAACATGTCTCTCAGTTGCTCAGAATTCCATTGACTATATTTTGTAAACACTCGGCTTACAGAGCCATCCCTACCTGTCTCACAGAGTGCAAGTAAGGGTCAAAATCAAAGTGAGATAATGTCCCTAAGTGTTTTGAAAATTAATAATACTATAGGAATTCATAATGTTATTTTTTATCATACCTTAAATCCTGGATATTTCGAAGTGTTTTATGAAGTGATCCTTGTTGTTGTACTTTGTCTTTAAGTTTCCCGGGGTTTAGTTATCTCTTTTCCAATTCTGACCATCTACTTATGTTCCCTCTTTCGTCACCATTCAGTAAATGCCTGCCCTACTCCTCACCCCTAACAAGACAACTAGAAGGCACCCTAAGCCATCCTTTTACCTTACATCAAAATGGTAACAAAGTTCAGACTTAAAATTCCCAAGTTCCTTCCCCTGCTTTGTCAATTCTTATTAGCGAGACCCCAAGGTCAATAGCATCATCAAAGCCCATCACTCTATTCTTCTGCCTCCCAGCTTCTTATCCTTCATGCAGCAACCTTACAGTGAATCTTCAAAACAAAACAAAATCCAGAAATGATCTTATTGCTTCCCTGTTGAAAACCCTCAAATGCCGCCTCAATGCTGGCAAGATAAAAGGCATGTTTTTCAAGATGACCATGATAAGGTTTCTGCTGGCATCTTCATACACAGAGTATCCTTTCCAGTTCTTATCTCCAAATCCCCAGGCAAGCTGGAGTCCTTACATTACCTTGGTCAATCGATAGACTTCTGCCCATCCCTTCTCACACGGTCTGCACACTGTTCTATACTCCTGGTCCGCAGGCTTCTTATCTTGTAGGTTTCTGGGTTATGACTCTACACATTCTGTTTTGATTCTGTTCTTTATCCCCTTACTCAGGCCAGAATTTATACTCCTTCCATGCTTTGCAGTCAGCTTAGCCTTCTATCTCAGCCCCTGAAGCATAGAACTTCAGGTCGGTGTTCACATGAGTGTCTCCTTCTAGACTGTGAGCTCCTTCAATGCAGACACCATTTTTCTTTGTCTTATTCATTGTTTTACTCCAGCACCTGGCAGAGACCCTTATAATTACTCATTGTGAAGGAAGGAAGGAAGGAAAGAAGGAAGGAAGGAAGGAAGGAAGGAAGGAAGGAAGGAAAGAAGGAAGGAAGGAAAGGAGGGATGGAGGAAAGGGAAGGGAAAAAGGAAGAGATTGAAGGTGTATATCACTCTATTTATGTTGCAATTTACATGTACTACTAATATACAAATAAATAATGTCTACCCACCAATCAACCAAAATTTTATGTTGGAAATATTTCTTTAACTACAATCTACTAAAACTAAGCTATATGTTATGCAGCCTTTTGTAAAAAGCTTATTATTTCTGTGCTTTTCCCTAAGCTCCAGCCTTTCCCTGGGAAGCCTCTACGTCTGAAGACTGCAGCTGTTAATAGCAGAACTGGATGAGGAAGATGCCAGAATCCCATCTGGAATTCACAAAGCCCTGGCCAGCCTCCTCACAAAGGTCTGAATCTCCTTTAATCTAGCAAAATTAACTCAAGAGCATGTGGGACCTGAAACCCATGTTCTGCATATTATTGCAGGTGCTGAAGGCAAAGCAGAGCACCTGCTTTTCACATTCGAGATGTATTTTAAACAAAAGGTCTGTTCTGGTAGCTCCACAAGGAAGCATCAACCACAGGACAGAAAGTTTACATCCAGGAATCTCTCTTCTGGAGTGTGAGAATTGGTTGTGCCCGTGACTTCCCACCTCTGTGTTAGTGTTGTCAGGGCAATTGATTGAAATCAGCCATAGTAAGAGTATTTAAACCACAAAAATTGGCATAAACAGTGGGGCTTTTTCCTTTTATTCGGGAGAGCCAGGTTCATGGCACAGCATCCTCGCCATCTTGCCCCCTCCCCGCTCCCCAGTCCATACTTGAAGAGCTGTGTTCCAAATGAAACACTGGTGAGAAACGTAGAGAGCTTGTGTCTGCACGGGAAGATTTATTTGTTCATTTACCTTTAAGACAGGAAGTTCCCCTGCAGTGTATTTTAGATAGAAGTGCTGAAAGACCACGTCCTCTTTGCTGATTCACTTCAGCTTTCTGGGGCCTTTGTTTGCTAAGAAGGTGTTGAAATCTTTCCAGAGCACAGGCTATTAAAACTGACCATGAAAAATCCCCCTTAGTGGACTACAGTTATTACACACACACACACACACACACACACAAGATCCATCTTTACTACTTTCCCTCCCTCTCCTTCCCTTCTCCAAACTCCTCCAAACCACTCAGTAGGGAAAGTGTTGAAATTAACAAAATAAAGAGTTCAAGTGCCTCCAGCCCCTGATTTGAGTGATTTTATGATTGTTGTAGGTACTCTCTCCAAATGGTGTCATTAGAAGGGGGTTTATCATGATGCTGATGGGGCTTAAACTTCAGGACCCTTCCTTTTCACAAGACTCTTCCTAAATTAAAATGTGTTCATGCAGACAAATGTAAAAAATGACAAAAGTAAGGTTTTTTTTTTTTGCATTGTTTTTCCTTGAATAGTGTGCCAAATGTTATATAAATGTCCCACAAAAACTGGATCCACCCTGGAGGGTTATTTTACATTGGTTTTCCCTAACTTATTTGAGTCACAGTCATGCTTTCAACCCTACCCTTCTCATGAACTAAACTCCTGTCCTCTTTTCCTCATTCTAATAAATTCACAACGAAACCTCTATGTTACAGACTTGCTGTTTTTAAAGCTCTTTGTTATTACCAAGAAAAAGAAAATGGATATTCATTTAATTTCTAAAGGGAAAATATAAGCTTATTGGTGTGAAAGCTTAGAGTTCAGTTGCCTTCTAACTCATGGGTTAACAATGTCTATTCTCCCCCATCCCACCACCCAACCCAGCCCACTGCCTACGATTCAGCCTTCTTTCTTAGCCTGGTAACTTCTTGTCCTTCAGACTCACCTTAAAGTTCACCTCATTTCAGGAGTCCTCCTAGGTTAGGAGACCCTCCTGTGAATTTCACTGGACCTTAAGTAAAAGGTCCTACCGCAGATTTATCACACAATTAAGAATGGACTCACTTGGGGCGCCTGGGTGGCTCAGTCGTTAAGCGTCTGCCTTCGGCTCAGATCACGATCCCAGAGTCCTGAGATCGAGTCCCGCATTGGGCTCCCTGCTCAGCAGGGAGTCTGCTTCTCCCTCTCCCACTCCCACTGCTTGTTCTCTTGCTCTCGCTGTACCTCTCTCTGTCAAATAAATAAATAAAATCTTAAAAAAAAAAAGGAATGGACTCACCACACTATTAGAGCGTGAGCTCCAAAGGCCAAGTATATGTCATATTCATCACCTCTTATAGTGGCTGGTACAAAACCAGCCCTCAGTACCTATTTATTGAGTGGATCCATGAATGAAGAGAATATTTTCCTGAATTAGGAGTCAGGATACCCAAACTCTGGTTGCATCTCTGCTACTACAAAGCTTGAGAGCATTGAACAAACCTATAAACTCCCTGGACCACATTTTTCACATACATATATATACAACAGGTATCTCAGGTGAGCCCCAAACTGATTATCTTTTGGGTCTCGTGTGTCTGGAGCTAGTTTTTACAAGGAGGAATGAGAAAGATCCTCCTAAGAAAGATCACATCGTAAGGAAAGACAAAGCAGTCACAGACAACCTGGTTCAAGAGCGGTGGGTTGGTGCTGAGGAGGGCTGGGGGTCCTGAGTATACCTGTGGCCTGTCACTCTGATGGTTCTTTAGCCCAATCCCATGGACATGCAATATGAACAGGTAAACAAGGTTTGTTTGCCCTTGCTTTCCTACTAATTGCTTTGGGATCTTGGTATGTTAGCAACATTAGTATTGGCAGCATGGGCAGAGACAAGAGTGTGGCACTGGTGGCTCTGGCTTGGTGGCATCAGCAGGGATTGGTGGGCACGGAAGACAGGCAGTCTCTCTTGATACTATATTGAGCCAAAGACACCATTGCCATGATATGGACCAAAAGGGAAGGGAAATGGCAGACACCTACGGTCTTCAGAAGACAACTCACAGTGCGAGTATCACAAACACCCTAGACTTCTGGAAAGCCCCATGGAAGGAATGTAAGCAGGGCTCTATGTATCACAAAATCAAAGATAGGTGGTTTTACTATTATTGCGTGAACCTCCTTTTACTCCAAGGTATGAGCTGAGCTGGAATATGATTTGGGGGTTTATCTGGAATTCAAAATCACAAATGATTATGCTTACCCAAAGAATGTGATACATATTCACTCAGATATTAGTAAACTGGACAGAGTTAAAAATAAATCTCGCCATGGCTGTGAAATTGGGGAAGTTATGTCCAGAACCTATTTCTTCTTTTCCCAATGCAGTAGAAAGTCTTTGGCTTGGTATCCTAACTCTGGTACTTGATAGATGGGTTAAATGAGTCAAGTGATTTAACTTATCTGAGCCTCAGTTTCTTAACTGGAAGATGGGGATAATAATGCCTACTTTGCAGGGGTGTGGGGAAGGGATGCAATGTATGAAACACCTAGACAGGTGCCTGGCCCTTATGGGGGCTTGACAAACATTAGCTCCTTTTCCTGCTTTCATCTCTACTTACTAATAAAGTTTCTTCCTCAATCCCAAGGTAATAGAAGTTCAATGGAGAGAGGACATAAGGGCAAGAGGAAATAAACTTCATGTGGTTCTAGAAGTTCCCTTTTGACATTCATTACATTTTTTAAGGGATGGAAGACTCTATGAAGTATGGGGAAAAAAGGAAATGTTTGGGTTTGGGTTTTGGTCACTGAGGACAATTCTGTGTCATCTTTTCATGTCAAACTCGTTCCCTCTCGCCCTCCAGCTCGGCCCTGTGCTCACACTGCAGTTGCTGGAACTTAGTTGTGGTCTTGTCCCCCAAAATATCAAGGCTGTAGGTCCTACAGGACTTAATTCAAAGCCTGTTAAAAACTAACTGGTATTTTTTCTTTTTTTTTCTCCTGGGTCATACAAATATAATATTCATGTGTATATAAAGGTGCTTGACTATCAGTGGATTTTATTAATTTATTCTTAACTGTGCTACACTGAGACTAGTGAAGTTCCCAATGAAATTATAAGTCTAGGGCCATAGCATTCCATTCTAAATATTTGAATTCCTAGATTCAAATATTTCCATAGTTATGCACATCTTTCTTTATCAGCAGTTGTTTTGATTGTGTGTGGCGAGTGGTATGGAGTGTGTATGGGTTTGTGTGCGTACACACAGTGAGGACTAACATGTTCTGGTGAATATAATACAGTTTTTGGACTGAGGTAGACCTGTGTTTGCCAGTTCCACCATTCACTCACTCTGTGACTTTGAGCATTTTACTCTATCTCTTTAAGCTTCAGTGTTTGGTTAATTTAAAAATGGAATTTGGAAGTTGTATGCACAAACAGAGCACCCCCAAAATGGTAGCTATGCTATTCATATTCCAACTATAATAAAGCAACATGCTACATATTACATGCAAATATTGTTAACAAATAGGTTTTAGGTGAAATTTTAAACAAATGATTGTTCAGCTATTTTGATAGTAAAGAGCATGGTGATAGCCAAAAAGTTTTCACAAATTTGCACTAATCAAGGGAAAAGGGAGGCAACTTGTAAAAAAAAGTTATTGCTTTATCAGTCCTTTCCCACCCAGTCATTGGAAGTTACCAGGAAAAACAGTATTTCATTCGTCATACTTACTGAAACTTACCCAGCAGAGATCCTCCAGGGCCTGTTATCTTTCCGAGAGAAACTCTGGCTTTGCATTCCTGCCTCTCCCAAAAATTATCTGGCAGAAAACAATATCCTGCCCGGAATTCACAAAGTGTCTTCATTTGTGAAAACAAACAAACAAAATGTTCATTTCCTCCGAAATCTTCTCAGGATCTTTTCTCCTGACTTATCTTCTGGAAATCAATTTTCCCATAGCCTTCTTTACTCACTTTCATCTGAGGGACAGCAGGAGGATCATCTTCAAGGTGGAAACACAGCCTATGGGGAGTGATGTACCATCACCCAAATATTTCATGATTAAGTCTGAAAGGATTTAACAAAACTCTCCATGTTCATTTTTTTTAAATTTATTTTATATTTTTATTTTTTAAAGATTTTTATTTATTTGAGAAAGAGAGAGCATGAGTTGGGAGTCTGGAAGGAACAGAGGGAGATGGAGAGGGAGAAGCAGGCTCCCCACTGAGCAGGGACCCCGATGTGGGGCTCGATCCCAGAATCCCGAGATCATGACCTGAGCTGAAGGCAGATGCTTAACCATCTGAGCCACCCAGGCATCCTCCATGGTAACTATTTCTGACTGATGATTCTATAGGTGATGAAACAACTTTAATTTTTTTTGACTGATCTATATTTTCTGGTTTTCTACAACAAAAACTTATGACTCATGAGATAAAACACAATGAAAGTTAAAACAAAAAGTGATATCAAGTTTGCAGCCAAGTACACTTAATTTTGACTGTCCTCCTCTGGAGTTGTTTTTCTGGGCTCTGTACTTGACATGTGCTATTTCATTCTCCCTACCGTATCTACTCATGTTGCCCATTCTACCCTGGAAAAAAGCAAAACCCAGAGAGTTTGATAGGTTCATCTAAGTTTCACATCTAGAAAAAGGCAGTGTCAGAATTCAATCATTATTGAATTAAGATGCTCATTTTAAAACACCCTACAAGTAGGAGGCAAAGAGGGAATTTGAACTCAGGTCTGTCCAAGCAAAGTCTACATTTTTAACCATAGTTATTCCTTCAGATATCTTCTGGAGATGAAAAACTCAGAGTCGGACCAAAGTGTTTTATTTTTGTAGCCACAGTTAACATGAAGAAAAGAATTGGTGTTTCCCCTGACAATGAATGGCCAGTTCTGATTTTTGAGACTGATGGATTTTATGGGATAAGCATCTCTGCTATGTGCATGACTCTTTCCTGAAAGGGCCCATTCTAAACCCAGAATATCTATAAAGGGTATCTTCACTTTGAACTTTGGAAAGATGCTTCCAAAGATACTAAATGGCAAGAAAATATGAAGAAGATAGAGCAGAGGGATAACACAGATAGGGGCATAATGGGAACCCGAAGATAAGGCCAATTAATATAAGAATGGAAGAACTTAACTTAAAAACACATTCGCCACTAACAAGTAACTAAAGAAGAAATGCCTTAAAATAACTTTAAGTAATGCCTAATAGTCTAAATTTTTGTAGGCAGCATTTGAAACTCTTAATTTTCACTGGGTTACAATTTAATGACCATTACGTACTTTCTAAACCAAAAACATTTTGACTTCCTTTGAGTTTTAAAAACTTGTCCCCAAAACCTTTCCCTTCCATCCTTATATTTCCCCTCTTCAGACTTTGGTGTTGCTTAAAAAAAAAAAGAAAATTTCTTCTGTTTATTTTCATTCAGTTCAGGGTGAGAGACAAGGGGTTATTACTTCTTTCTTGTGGAGTTCTAGCACCAATGCTGAGTTTAATTGAATGGCTAGGGGAATGAATCTAATGGCAGCAAATATGAATTAGTCTGACTGCCAAGGAACAGATTATAAAACTAGTCATGTGCTTGTAAAGCAATACCAGGTTTCACTTTTGGAAAGCTGGATTTAAGAGAAACTAAAATCAGTGCCTAGGGACTACTGGGGGAAGAAGAAAGTCTTACCTGATTTGCCTTTATCATCCTAAATTTCAAACCATCCCCACTCTCAATTTCAAGCAGAATTAGCTAGAAAGCTTGAGAATGGGACATTCTGGAGTCCAAGGGAATTGACAGAGAAGGGAGAACCAAGCTATTTGGGTCAAACTGTGCATAGATGCCTGGGGAGCCGATGCTGCCAATTTGATAAGCAGCCCTATTCTACTCTGCAGCTCATCAGAGTTCTGGACAGAGAGATGTATGATTTTATTATTTGTTTATCCTTTGACTCAGAGCCAAAATAAGCCCCCAAACTGAATGTCCAGCTTTGCATCTGAGGCATTTTGGTGTCTCCACCGTGGCAAAGGAAAACACTTTTTTCCTCCTGTTGCTATGTATATTGGCACATATCCTATCCAAAGAATTGTGCTCCAAGAACTCTGGAAACACCTGCCAGCAGAAAACTTGGGAGCTTTGTTTAAACAAGTGTACCTGCCAACTTTCCAGAACTGTTGACTTTAGAGGACTGAAAAACGTGGACTATTTTAAAACCTACTTGATGGATAACAGGAACTGGGCCATGGAGATGAGGCACAGAATGTGCCTAGAATCATGTTTATCTTTTTTTTTTTCTTTTAACATTGCGTACTCTGGGCCTTGTGCAAGGATGCTGCAATGCTAATCTCCCTTTAGCATGGAGCCTACCACGTGGCTGTGAATCGGGAGAATACTTGGGACTGAATTCAGGATATTTGGCAAACAGGAGGTTCCAAGAAAGACTCTGGTAATCCAAAACACCAGGCTCTGTGACGTTCACAGGCATTGAAAAGATGTCCTTTACGTTGTTAAACGTATGTAGATTCATTTTGCATTATCTTTTAGAGCATATTGTCTATCATCCAGTGTGGAAACTCTTGAGTCTTAGAGTGTAATTCCAAGTCTGAATTCTGATTGGGCTCAAACATAATAAACAGTTCCACTCTCATTTCATCCTGTCATATTAACTACCGTAGGTAATTGTCCATTGGGCAAGAGGCTATCTTGGGGTATTAAATAAAGGCATTTAGATGTATACATCTTAATAATTGGCATAAAGCCATTTTGTCATGCTTGGGACAATAGCATTTAGTGGCATTTGTTCTCATTCCACTAGGTAGTACATGATAGTTTGAGAGTAGGGGAGCTGAGGTCAGCAGAGAAAGTGCAAGGACACCAGTCCCCACCTTGCAGAGCATGAAATGGTCCCACTGAACTTCAGTTGTTTCGTTGGCTAGGCATGATATGATGAAGTTTTCTGGAGAAGACCAAAACTGCTACTCCAAAGGCACATAGACCTTCAAGATGGTCATTTACTTTGTATGATTGGAAGGAAGAATGTTGAATCACTACATTTGTATCTTTGGAGTAAATACCCAGTAGTGCAATTGCTGGGTCGTATGGTAGCTCTATTTTCAATTTCTTGAGGAACCTCCATACTGTTTTCCAGAGTGGCTGCACCAGCTTGCATTCCCACCAACAGTGTAGGAGGGTTCCCCTTTCTCTGCATCCTCGCCAACATCTGTCATTTCCTGACTTGTTAATTTTTGCCATTCTGATTGGTGTGAGGTGGTATCTCATTGAGGTTTTGATTTGGAATTCCCTGATGCTGAGTGATGTTGACCACTTTTTCATGTGTCTATTGGCCATTTGGATGTCTTCTTTGGAAAAATGTCTGTTCATGTCTTCTGCCCATTTCTTGATTGGACTATTCTTTGGGTGTTGAGTTTGATAAGTTCTTTATAGATTTTGGATACAAATGTAATGATCAAAAGGGGTACGTGCACCCCAATGTTTATAGAAGCAATGTCCACAATAGCCAAACTATGGAAAGAGCCAAGATGTCCATCGACAGATGAATGGATAAAGAAGATGTGGTTTATATATACAATGGAATATTATGCAGCCATCAAAAGGAATGAGATCTTGCCATTTGCAACGACATGGATGGAACTGGAGGATGTTATGCTGAGCGAAATAAGTCAATCAGAGAAAGACATAATATCATATGATCTCACTGATATGAGGAATTCTTAAACTCAGGAAACAAACTGAGGGTTGCTGGAGTGGTGGGGGATGGGAGGGATGGGGTGGCTGGGTGATAGACATGGGGGAGGATATGCGCTATGGTGAGTGCTGTGAATTGTGTAAGACTGATGAATCACAGACCTGTACCTCTGAAACAAATAATACATTATATGTTAAAAAAAAAAAAAGGCGATAGTAGGAAGGGAAAAATGAAGGGGAGGAAATCGGAGGGGGAGAAGAACCATGAGAGACTGTGGACTCTGAGAAACAAACTGAGGGTTCTAGAGGGGAGGGGGCTGGGGGGATGGGGTAGCCTGATGATGGGTATTAAAGAGGGCATGTACCGAATGGAGCACTGGGTGTTATACGCAAACAATGAATCATGGAACACTACATCAAAAAGAATAAATTAATTAAAAAAAAAAGAAGAATGTTGAAAACCTCTTTCTCAGGGTGTCCATCTTCTGGCCTGCAATGAAAGTCCTACCATTTTGAATTATTCCTTTGGATGAAGGCTCCTTAGGATAGTCACTTGGTTTCTTAGATCCTCAGTTTCTTCATCTATAAAATTAGGGATTAAATTATGTATCATTTAGCTGTCACCATGATAAATGCTTTACACTGAAAATTTACAGGTTGTTTCTGCCTAACCTGTCATTGGCGAGGGCAAGTCACATGACCAATCCCAAAGTCAAGAAGTGTGGAATTATATTCCATCCATGAAAAGTTCATGGCAAGGCTGTGGTACAGGGAGAGAACTGGGGTTAATAATTCAACCTACCACATACTGGTTCAGTGGGTTCTAAACCTTGAGGTTCTTAGAGCTGTAAGAAAGATTTCTCAAATACAATCTGTTCCAGAATCCCAAAATTTACAAAAAACCCCGAGATATATATATATATATATATATATATATATATATATATATATATTCTGTTCCAGAATCCCAAAATTTACAAAAAACCCCGATAACATATATATATATGTTCTGCAAGGTCCTCTAGAGAACTCCTTAGGCATTGGCTTTCAAACATTAGTGCATATAAGTATCATAGTTTGAGTTTGGAAAAATTAAGGTCCTGTGGCCCTCTGTGACATTCTGATTTAGTGGAACTGAGTTGGGGGCCTAGGAAATCCCATTTTAAATAAAACACTCCACATGACTCTGATGTAAGGACTCTGTGGAACTTAATGACTCTAGAATCCCAGGATTCTAAGTAACACCTCTATTTTGACATCACATACAAGTAGCAGGTACCAGCATGGTTTTACTGAGTCAGGTTATATATGTCAGCTGAAATATATTACTGTTTCTATCCCAGTTGATACCTTTGGCAGGGACAGCAAGTCCACAAGCCAATGCAAATAGAAAAGGTGGAAGCAGGAAAGGAGCAAAGGCATTTTATCAAGGTCATGTTTACAACAATAATACTAAACAGTAAAGGCTAGTGCTTATTTTAAATATTGTTTCCAGAACCTCAGAGTTAATAAGTAATGATCCCACGCAGTGAAAAACTGAAGCAAAACCTCAATTATTTGTTGTATCATTTAGTGTACTACTAGAGAAACAGAACCAGTAGGATATCTATCTATCTATCTATCTATCTATCTATCTATCTATCATCTATCCTATTGTATCATCAATTTATTATCTATCTATCTATCAATCATCTATCTATCAATCATCATTATATATCTACCTATTAGCTTATTCAATTGGCAATTGTCTGGCCATCCTGTCAGGAAGGACAGGCTGGAACTCTTGGGTAGGAGCTGAAGCCTGAGTCTACAGGCAGAATTTTTTCCCTGCCAGGGAAACTTCAGTTCTGCTCTTAAATTCTTTTAACTGATTCAATCAGGCCCAACCAGATTATAGAGGATGATCTCCTTTACTTAAAGTCAACTTATTGTAGATGTTAATCATATCTACAAAATACCTTCACAGCAACACCTGGATTAGTGTTTGATTGAATACCTGGGTACAACTGAGCCAAACCACACAGGCACTTAAAACTGAGCATCATAACTGAGGATTCTTCTTCTTGCTTTTTTTCCATATTTGTGTGTTATCTGTATTCTTATTTAATATTTTGTATTAAGCGAACTCATTTCCCCCTCATTTTAGCTTCTTCTGGAACAGTAATTACTATGAAATTACTAATTTGATTTGATAGTTGTGTAGATTATAAACATAAAATTAATTATAACTATTAAAAGACCCCCCTTAGATAATTTATCACACCCCCTTGGAAATGCTAGATCATCAAATCAACTGTCAGAGAGCTTTGTTAAGGAAAGGAATTTTAATGCATAAAAGAAAGTCTTGAGCCAGTTGCTCACCTAGGCCTGGCAAAATCCAGAAAATCTTGGGAAAATCTGGTGTGTGAGTACCCAGGGATTGGGAATGAGACACCTGTGTTGAGAATGAAGCATGAAAGAATGCTAAGGCCTTTCTGACAGTTTCATTTATTTATTTATTTACTTTATTTATTTATTTTTTATTTTTAAAGACTTATTTATTTATTTGAGAGAGAGAGAGAGAGTTTGTGTGTGTGAGCGGGAGGAGGGTCAAAGGGAGAGGGAGAGAGAGAAACTCAAGCAGACTCCACGCTGAGCTGCTGAGCGTGGAGCTGAGGTGGGGCTTGATTTCATAACCCTGAGATCATGACCCGAGCTGAAACCAAGAGTCGGACGCTTAACTGACTGAGCCATCCAGGTTCCCCCCTTTTATTTCTGAGGAACAACTTCAGCTTCTTGTATCATAACTTTCAGGGGGCTATGTTGCAAAGAACTTGAAATAATTTCATCAAACCAAAGAGACCAAAAATGAAGAAGAAATAATCTTTGCCCTTAACACTCTTACAGTCTAGGGGTAAAGAGGAATAGCAAAAGATGATTGCAGACCAGTATGGAATATGCTGCTAAAGGCCCACAGGGGTGATGAGCAAAGATATAGAGCACTCAGGACAGGCTGCCTAGAGAAGAGGGTGTCTGAGTTGAGGCTTGAAGAATAACAGGAATTAGCTTGGCGAACAGGCCTGAGTGATGGGGTAGGGGTAATATTCCACATAATGTGGAAGCATGAAAAAAGTCAGAGACTTGAACTTGCACTGTGTGTGTGTGTGTATGCGTGTGTGTGAGTGTGTGTCTGTGTGTTGGGGCTAGGGCTAGGAATGGGTACAATACAGATAAGTATGGCCAAAACAGGGTCACCACACTGAACAACCATAGGGTTCCCAAATAACAATGACTTTAGTTCCCACTGTAGAGTTTGCACGCCCATAGGTGCCTGAGGCTCAGAGCATGGAGGTTGGAGTGGTAGGAGGTGATGGTGGAGAGGTAAGCAGAAATTAGATCACCATGAATTCTTTTTTTTTTTTTCATTTTTTAATTTTTATCATCATGAATTCTTAATGCTATGATAAAGAGTTTGGCCTTGGGCAATCAGGGTACAGACAATACTGGATTTCCTAATGGGAAGATCAGGCATATGCTTAAGACATCAATGAATCAGGAGAAGAACAATAATTTCATTTTGAAATGGTTTATAAATTTTTTAAGTGGAAAAGTAATTATTTTGGGAAAAAAATCCCAAAGCATTGGGTTTTCTTATATTTATTTAATGTTTTAGCATTGCTTTTTTTTTTTTTTTTTTTTTGAATTAACATATGGCAGGGTGGGGATAGGTAGGAGGCAGCATAATCTTGTCCATGTTTTGGACAACTAAGGGTTTTCTGACCTTGCTGTTGATGATGTGTAGCTTTTGAAGTATATTAACATGAGAAAAGAAGAGAGGGAGAAACTTGGTGACCAGGGTTAGGTGCCTTGTTTTGGTACTAGATGAAATAAAGTAGTGTTTTGTTTTTGTTTTTACATTCACTGACCTCTGTATGATGCATACAATAGCATCTTAATATTACAAAGTTTTAAAGTTATTTGAAGAAAAATATACTAAATCAAAGTTCCTGACAGGACACACATGACACATTCAAATGGCAAGATTCAGGGCAGTTTACTAAAGTGATTATTTACCAAAGAGGGAATAGCAATTACTTTGGCTTAAGGGAAACCAACAGGGAATATTCTGGGTTTTAGCAACAACTTGAAGCAATTAGCACCCCGAAATGTAAAGGGACAAAGACTGGGACTAGTGAACAGAACCCTGAGATCCTAGACTGCAGTTGTAAGAAGCCACCAGAACTGGAGCTATGACCTTTGGGTAGAAGGACCGAACCAGCACGTGTTAACCAGCATGGAGAAAGCCGGGAGAAAACACAACTTGTGCGCCATCTCCTCCTGCCTTCTAGTTTTCTAACAGCGCCTCCTATTGACGCTGGTCGAAAAAGGGAAAAAGCTTGTCCAGCAATAGATCCATAGAAGTCGATTTCCACTACAGAAAACAGGATGAAGAAAGGATAGCAAATGGGTCTGGAGAGGTGAACAGAGAATATCTAGCATAGGCCTATAGAGCAAGCAAACATTTACATAAGTATTTACCTTCGACACAGGGTGTCAGCCAACCATGGGCCAAATCCATTCTGCGGCCTGTTTTTGGAAATGATGTTTTATTGAAACATAACCATGCTTATTTATATACGTATCTTCTATGGCTCCTTTTGTGCTGCAATGGCAGGGCTGAGTAGTTGGGACAGACTGTATGGTCTGCAAATCTGAAAACATTTATTATCTGGCCTTTTACAGAAAACCTTTGCCAACTCCAGCTCTCCACAATAAAAAGTAGGCCTTCCCTTCATACAAATGTTTTGTGGTGATAACAACATATACTCTGAGAGGTGATCTCGTTTTTTGACCTCTATCATCACTAAATGTGGATTAGTTTCAGTCCTGGTTTTTTCATGGACTGAAGCTATATATTTTTTTTTTTTTTTAAGATTTTATTTATTTATTTGAGACAGAGAGAATGAGAGAGAGACAGAGAGCACATGAGATGGGGGAGGGTCAGAGGGAGAAGCAGGCTCCCTGCCGAGCAGGGAGCCCGATGCGGGACTCGATCCAGGGACTCCAGGATCATGACCTGAGCCGAAGGCAGTCGCTTAACCAACTGAGCCACCCAGGCGCCCCTGAAGCTATATTTTTATATAAATAATAAATAGTAAATAAGTGAGGAAGTAAATAAATAGAAATGTACTTGAAATAAATAAAGGTAACTAGCAAATCTAGACTGGTATATTTATGATGGCCTTCCTAATTTACCTGGGTGCTCAAATTTTTTATATATATAATGTCAAAAATAGTAATTTTATTTATTTATTTGAGAGGGGGAAAGAGAGAGAGAGAGCACACAAGAGCGGGGGAGAGAGAAGCAGACTGTCCGCTGAGCAGGGAGGCCTATGTGGGGGCTCGATCCCAGGGTGCTGGGATCATGACCTGAGTCAAAGGCAGATGCCCAACCAACTGAGCCACCCCAAAATATGTATTATATATATATATGGAATAATGCTTTTAAAATGACCAGACTTAGGGCGCCTGGTGACTCAGTTGGTTGGGCATCTGCCTTCAGCTCAGGTCATGATCCCAGGGTCCGGATCGAGCCCCGGGTCTGTCTCCCTGCCCAGCAGAGAGCCTGCTTCTTCCCCTCCTGCTCTCCCGGCTTGTGCTCTTTCCCTCTCTCTCTCTCTGTCAAATAAATAAATAAAATCTTTTTTAAAAAATGACCAGACTCAAGTATATGATTATTTAAGTGCAATTGTGTCAGAGAGAAAGAGAAAAAGAGTTGTTTACATATAAAGAAGGATTAAAGGAAATATTGGAGATTTTTCACTTCAAGGGTCATATTAAGGTCACCTGTGACTTTTTTTTCCAAGTGATTTTTACCCTGTTGTTTTTTAATGAATTTATATCAAAACTCTCAGGTACTGCTCTTATAAATCTTAGCTTGGATCTTTCTTGCTACTGTGCCATTCCACATTTCCACCAAATTTCTACCAGGATTTATTATGTGCTCTGGAATAGCAAAGACTAAACTTGAAGTCAGAAAGCATGCCATAAAGCTTTTCTTCAATGATCGCTGGCAGGACTGAAAAAGAGGTGAACAAAAGACAACATAAGGGAAAGAAATGTTTAACCACAGTAATACGCTGCCTCCTCTAAATGCATATAAAGATTGAATTCTCTTAAACTATATGTAAAAAATTACGTGTCCAAAAACACTGTAAACACAAAGTACAAATTCAAAAACTAACATATGTTTACCTGTGTGTGTACTTGCCACTCATATCACCAAATTTCAATGGATAACTGAAAAGGAACAAATCAAAATGAAAAAATGAAATACAAGTGGCACTTAAATTATGGGAAAATGCTCATTTTTATTTGTAATAAGAGAAATCTGAAATAAAATTATGAGATGATGTTGTTCATCTTTCTCACTAATGCGTTTTGATTACACCCACTTTGGGTGTGAATGATTACATCCTTCATGGAAAAATTTTAGCAATTTTTTTGGCAGTATAAATGACGTACAATTTGAACCCATGATTCTACTTCCAGAAACTCTGTTATGCTTCTATATGTGAGAAATGACGTGTGTACAATAACTAACAGTATGTGCATTATTCACTGTTCCATTATGTGTTCTAGCAAAAGATTGGCATCACTTAATGAGATCTAGAAGATTTGTTAACAAATTAGGAATGCAAAGCATAAATAAAGTCAACACATAGATCCACATTCTCCTAAAATGGCCCCCCAAAAGGGGGCGGTGTCTTCAATATGCCATTCTCTATTTGAAGGTCATGAACCTTTGCGGTAGTAAAAGTTACAAAGAATGCAAAATTAGGAAGCTGTTAAAAGGATAAAAAGCAGCTCTGTATTGAAAGAGAATGATCTTGAGAAATATGCTATAAAATCCAGCAGGACACCCATGAACAAGGGAGCCTGGATGGTGCATTTCTTAGGATTCAGCCTCCCAAAGGCACTGAGCAGAACCGCGAAGGTTGGAGAATAGCTCTATTGGGGCCAGGGAAGAAAAAAAGATAATCATCACATTATTATAAAGCATGCATCTCACAGTGTTGTTGTCATGAGGATCAAAACTGGCAAAATGCTTTGAAAAGCACAATGTGTGATATGACTGAAACAACTATTTATTAGCCTGTTGGATCCATTCAGGGGCCAAGCTCCTCACAGGTTCCAAGTGAGACTTAATTTTCATCTATCAGTTACTTGACTGGGGATATAACTTGAAATGCTTAGAGAATGAAAAACAAGAGTTTTGAGTAAGACCATCTATAAAAGTCACCCAAGACTGGCATCCATCCTTCTGTGACCATGTTCCTTTAGAAATGAGGAGCTCCAATCACTCTGACCTCAACTCAGTAAGAGTGGGGGGAGAAGGTCACAATAGAAAAATACAAGTAAATGAGGTGCTCTCTTGTTGTTTCCTTGGGTTTGGACTGTCATAGACAAAAATCATCTACCTTTACGTCTTAACCCCAGATCAAATCTTGGGTGGGAACTTTCTCAAATGCTAGATTTGCCATGGAGCATGTTTTGACCTCCCCACCGATCTGAAAGTCACCTCTCATTTTCCTGAAATCCCCTAGCACTCTATTTTGTATCCTTTACATGCGGTATCTCATCTTATACGCTGCACCTTTGTCATGTCGGGACTGGGAGGTCCATTGCACAGGAGAAGTAAGCCCCGATTCGTTCACCATTGTGAGTTATCATCTAAAATGCCTTCACAGTGCCAGATACTTAATAAGTGTTATGGGCTAACTTGTGTCCCCCTATAATTCGTATGTTGAAACCCTAGCTCCCAGTCTCTCAGGATGGAACAATATTTGGATATGGAGCCTTTCGAGGTAATTAAGTTAAAATGAGCCCTTTCGGGTGGGCCCTATCCAATCTGACTGGTGTCCTTATGAGGAGAGGAAGTTAGCACACACAGACACCCGTCTGTGAGGACACGTTGAGAAGTCAGCCATCTACAAGCCAAGGAGAGAGACCTCAGAAGAAAGCAAAGCCTGCTTGACACCTTGATCTCAGAGTCCCAGCCTCTAGAACTATGAAGAAATAATTATTTGTTGTTCAAGCCACCAGGTCTGTGGTATTTTGTTCGACAGCCCTAACACACTAATACAGTAGGTATTCAAAGAAATATGACTACTGAGCTCAGCTGCCAAGTCATACTGCATGTCTAAACTTGACTGGAACTCAATTTATTTAATTCCTGGAGAGTATGTATCTGAACACACAATTAAAGCTAGAGAATGTGCTTGTCGTTGAAGAGAAAGTTGGTAGAATTCATTCACAATGAGCATTCTGTAAAGGTAAGAAGGTTGAGAATTTAAGAGTTTGTGTGCCAGAATCAGATAGCCCCTTGATCAAATATCAGCTCCACTCCTCCCTGTTTTATCGACTTTGGACAAGTTATTTTAATCTTTGATGCACAACTTCCTCATCTGTCAAGTGAGCATAACACTAATTTTCTCCCTCATGGGGTTGTTGCAAGCATTAAATAAGTCCATGAAAAGTGCTGAGAACAGTTCTGGGACCAGAGTAAGCACTCAAATTTTCAAAAAAAGTTCTTATATAGTAAAGCTAGTTATAAACTAGGGTGACTGTAGCAGCCGATACAAAAAGAACAAATGAGGGGCTCCTGGATGGCTCAGTCAGTTAAGCGTCCACCTTTGGCTCAGATCATGATCCCAGGGTCCGGGAATCAGCCCTGTGTCTGTTCCCTGCTCAGCGGGGAGTCTGCTTCTCCCTCTCCCTCTGCCCCTCCCCCCAACACATGCTCACTAGCTCTCTCAAATAAATAAATTAATTAATTAAAAAAACACAAAAGAACAAAAAGAACAAATGAATCAGCACCTGTCTTAGGTGATCAGATAATTGACAAACACAATCTCTTATCCTTACATCCTCTGAATCAGAGGAGTGTGGCTTAGTTCATAGCCACAGAATAAGAGCCTCAATAGCTTAAGGAAGTGAGTGACAAGAAAGTAGACTTCTTGGGTGCCATTTTGCCTAAGAACAGGTGCCCTTTTACCACTGACTTCCAAAGACTATTGACAAATATGTACTCAATACTTACAAGCAGAGAGTTTTGGTGTGACTTGTGGTATAAGTATCAGTTTCCAAATGACAGATGAGGGAAGTTGCTATTGCAGTAGGATCTGCTTGCAGGAAGAATGAGGAGGATTCTGGGTCATTTCTAGAGTGACACTGACCAAACATCAGTCAGTTTTATGATGAGTCTTAACTGAAAGGCAGACAACTGGATGTGTAGGCATTCTGGGGGTTATTTAGGGTCTCAAATCCTGAATCCAGAGGAGGTAGGGGTGATATAGGCAGCTTATATTATCCATCAGTATTCCATGCTGGTGTAGCCTTTCTTGGAAAGAGCTAGATGGATGAGAAATAAGATGACCAGCAAGGACCTCAGACACTGACTCATCCTAGAATTTGTATTAGTGGTCTTCCCTTTAGCTTTGCAGGTATTGGAGGGAGTGAAGAGTCTCATTAAAAGTCACGACCTGATCTCTACACAGAGAAATTAATTGATATGTTCCTCAGTCTCCTCTGTAAAGTAGAAATAACCGTAACATCAAATCACAAAATTGTTCTCTCTCTTGAAATAATAGGTGTTCAGGTACTCAGAACAACAATTATCTAGTGTATGGCATATTGCGTGCATGCATGGATGCATATGCACCACACACATATTTTCTCTCTTTCTCTTTCTCTAAAAGCATCAATTCCTACTCCTTTCTCACTTCTCTTTCTGTAGAAGGGGTGATAACTTTAGAATGATGTCTTTCATTTATTGAGCCCCTACTATGTGCCAGGTGCTATTTGATTTTCATTAACAACTTTGCAGTGTAGACACCGTCTCGTGTTATAGATATGTCTCAGGAAAAGTGAGTACCTTGCCCAAGCTCTCACTGTCAGTGAGTGCGAGGCGGGGATTTGAAGCCAAGCTTACTGGTGATAGCACCACCCATTTTCCATACTACCACTTCAATAGTTTACAGGAAAGTTTGCACTAAGTTCATTTCGTTTGTCTATTGAGTCATGAGGACTTGATCACTTGGTCTAAGCAGGTGGCTCATGGTTCTCAGTTCTATAAGATGAACAACAGACTCTTCACATAGTAGAGACTGACATGGAGGGTATAGCCCATTTTCCTGTCTCCCATCAAGAGTGGCGATTTCACTGGTGGCAGAAATGCCTCTGTGTAATACAAGGGCCAGGCAATGTCTCTGCTTTGTGGCTCTAGCTGGGAGTGGATAGGGGTGGCCACTTGGTTTCTCCCATCCTGCCTCTTATAAAGGGATGTGGTTGGGCTATGAATCAGCATTTTAACACTTTCACACAGATCTATGATGTCAGAAGATATGGGAGGTTCAGTTGGTTTATGAAAGAGAACAAGCTGCTAGAGTGATTGAAAGCTCTCTAAACTCTCCCAGAAAACACACTAATTCAGGACTCCCAGCTGAAGAAGATCATAAAAAGTTGCCAACAAGAATCAAAGGGCCTGTAGCACCACTCAGATCTCTATTTCTTTTACCAGCCTCCACGGGTGCTGCTGCTAATAGCTCACAACTGCAATCCTCTTCAGAGGATTGTCCTTGGGCTGTTGGAGCTGCCTAGCCCAGAGGTGTCTGGGGTTTATGCCCTGACTCCCTCTGTCATCACTCAGGACATCCCTGAGCCAATGACTGACCAGGACAAGGCTCAAAAGATTCACTCTCTCAAGATAGGACAGAACTTGGTCTATAGTTTGCCTTCCAAGGCTCCGTGTGAGATGAGGATGAGGCTAAATATCACCTGAAACCACTTCTTTGCCTAGATCTTCTCCTCCCCTATCCCACTTTTCTCAATTTCTGACCAGTTCCTCCAGGAAGCTCTCCTTCAATAAATTACCTGCATAAAAATTCCCATCTCAGGGTCTGCCTCTAGGGTCTAAAGAATTGTCAGGAGCCAGATGATAGCATTGGCAGAGCAAAGATATAAACTGTAGAGTAGAGACCAAAAGGCTGAGAGGAAGGGGAAAAGTGCTGTCTGGATGAGTTCCTATGACTGACCCTCTCTAGGATGTCTGTAGGATGGCCCCAGATGTGGCTAGGGTGGTGAGGGCAGAGAGGAGGCGAGAGGAAGGGGGCAGAGGAGGAAACCCAAGAACCTCCTCCAGGATTCCCGAATTCTCTGAAGAATTACCCCATACCCCAACTCTGCTAGATCTATAAAGTTTCTTCTACTCTTTGCACAGAGTTACAAATACTCAAGTCTAGGTCTTGAATCCTGTCATATTTTTCAATCTCCAAGGAGGTGGGGAGAAGGATGCATTATTAGAGTAGCCAGTTTCAAGTGTGTGGGGACTCCTGCCTTGGTACAGATATTCTCTTTTCCTTTCTACTTGGGCATGGAGAGGAACCGTTGACTGTGGCAGCTATCCAACACTGGGGCCCTCAGGATCTGTAAGATATGGATCCCCAAATCTTTAGGACAACTAGAGACATTCAATTTCTTTATTCAACCTCGAAATATGTACTTTGTTCAAGACATTGTTCTAGACCTTGAGAAGATGGACAAGGTAGACTTGAGCTCTGTCCCCATGGAGCTGGTGGTCTAGTAAAGGAGACAAAGAAGTACTTAGGGAGCTCCATCCAAGGGCTATGTGCTAGAATCAGTGACCCCATGTGCTGTGGGAACTTGGAAGAGTGGCAGCTTTTCAGATTGGGGGTAAGGACAGGGATGCCTTCCCAGAAACCTGACACTGAAGCCAAGGATAAGCTGGAACTACCTAGTCCAAAAAAACAGTGGGGGTGTATTTTTGCATGAGGAGGAGGGAACCGCTTAAGCAAAGGCTCGGAAGCAAGAAAGCTGGGGATTTCTTGAGGCCAGAGGAAGTTGAGAATGTTTAGAGCACAGAGGCAGAGGTCACACTGGGCAGGTGCACAGATCATTTTGAAAGCCAAGTTAAGGAACTGGGGTTTTACAGTATGAGCAATGGGTGGGCATCAATAAATTCTTAGCATGAGCAATGCATATTACTATATGCATTTTAGAACGATCACTGTAGTTTTTTTTTCCTGAAGGGTAAGATTAGAGGAGGGAAATAAGTTAGAAAGTTCTTAGCACAGTTTAGAAGAGAGAGAGAAGGAGAAAGAGACAGAGACAAAGAGACAGAGAGAAAGTAGTGGACTGCACCAGACTAGAGATAGTATAGAGATGAAAAGATCTTTAGAAGTTCAAATAGACAGGACTGGATGATTTGGTGTTGGAGCAGAGGGTGAGGAGTGAGGGAGATCAAGAAATCAAGGCTGACTTTGTGGTTTGGGGTTTGATGGTAAGGCCATTCACCAGAATAGGAAACAAAAAATAAGAGAAGATTGGTGGAAGAAATGAATCTGGTATTGGAACCCCATGACTTTGAGGTATCTGTAGAACATTGCAGAAGGCAGTTGCATTTATGCTTCTAGAGCCTAAGAGGGAAATTCTGGGTTTTACAGGAGTCCCTGGGACAAAGACCATAGCTGGTGCATGAGTTCAGGTGAGAACATCCAGGGAGAATGTATAAGAACCAGAAGGTAAGAGAGCCTAGGACTAAAATCTGCATTATCACTAGATCCCCCACAGAAATATCTCGGACCAGGACTGTTCAGAGGCTGGTGTGTTGGTGGTGGATAAGATGGTCATGGCAATGATAATGATAATGATATTAACCACTAATTGTTTTTGAATGTTTACTATTTGCTATATGCCTTATGTATTTTTCTCTCATTTAAGTCTCTGACAGTTTTATGAGGTATGCATTATTATTATCCCCATGTTACAGATGAGGAATACCGATTCAGAGAGGTCAAGAGACTTGCTGGAGCTCACATGGCTTGGAAAGAGCAGAACTGGGGTCCCTATCCAGGCCTGTCTTTTCAGGGTTCTCAGTTGCCATATTTTCAATGGAGGTCTAAACTACAACCCCAAGACCTTCCAAATCTCAGCGCATGGGTTAAATCAGACTCACTGCCCTCTGGGGGTAGATTTAAGTGCAATCTGATTCTTTAAAAATTGCTAATGAGTTATTCATGCTACTGATAATAACTATTAGAATACTTGCCTGTCCAAGAGATCCCATTTCTTCATGAGTGTTAGGGACAGAGAGACGGAGCATCACAGCATTCTAGAAAAGGAGAGCTAGAGGGCACCTTAGAATATCTAATCACAACCTCTTGGTCTATGATGGAGAAAGCTCAGGGTCTCAGGTCACTCAAGCACACAAAACAAAGGGCAGAGTTTCTCGGGGCTCCTTTCATTACTATCCTATCTTTTCAGTTTCTCACAGCAGAAAACATGCCCCATGCGCCCTGTTCCAGTGCCCTGGAGAAATGAGAAGCCACAGGTCAAGCCAGAAAGTAGCCTGGGCCCTCCTTTCCCCAGTTCCTGGGTACTGTCTTCTTTGCCTTCCTCTGAGTACATGATACTCGAGTGCAGAGAGGCAGGGCATGTTTTCTGAGCCCACATGGCTGGGAACAGCACGTGCCCTGGCTTCCTGTCCCATGTGCACTGACGTCATTTGATCTCATTTCTATTTCTCTTGTGAGCTGCTTGCACTTCTGTGTAAGACAGACTTATTTAGAATCAGTTGCAGCTGCCACTTATGGGAACACTCATGACACTTCTCCGTGGGAGAGCCATCTGAGATGGACCCCAGAGACACCATGGTGCTGTCTCCTGTCAACCTGGAACAGACATTGCCAGGAGAAAAGTATCTGTGTGTAGCCCAGAAAGCCTGCCCCTGCAGTCCCTCCCTGTCCCATCCGATCTGGGTGAGGGTGGCCTCCATTGGCAACTGGAAACACTCCATTCAGGCACCAGGTCTTCCTGAATTTAAATTTCAAGTAATGTCTCAAAGTTGGGAGGAAAAGGAAGAAGGAAATGAACATTTATTGCATCTACTATGGGTCAGCCTGGGGCACATCTTTGTATAAATAACTTCTTTGAATCCTCACAAGATACCTATGAAATGGACATTATTGATCTCCGTTTTCAGACAATAAAATGGAGGCTCAGATAAATAATTTGCCTGGTTCAGAAGCTAGCAATGTCCCTGCCATCCTAATCTTGTTTCCTCTAAGTGGCTTCCTGCATTTTGTGCACTCACCACACTCTCACATTTGTGGGGGCTTTCGAGTTTTCAAAGCAGCACTCTTTCTATTAATGTTATTGGATGGTACTATCTGCATTTCATAAACAAGGAAACCGAGGTGCATAGAGATTAAGATTTTGTTTGAGAACACACCTCTTAGAAATGGAGCAGCCAGAACTGGAAATTGGATCTTCCAATAGCTTTGAAACAATCCATGCACCGGGAAGACTCTTCATGAGTGTAATGTCTTTCACTTGTTCCCTGATGCCTATGTACCTAAGGAGCTCTTATTCATCCTTCAAGCCCCAAATCATGACCATAATAAACATTTAGAAAGCACTTACTATGTACCAGTTGCTCTTAAGTATGCTTTCACTTGTTTGCTCCCCGGAATCACCCTGTGAGATGGATACCTCCAGTGTCCCCATTTGACAGATGAGGAAATTGAGCCTGGAAAGATTCAGAACTTACCCAAGATCACACAGCTGATCAGGCGTGGAGCTGGGCTTTAAACCCAGGCAGAACTGCTCAAAATGCCAGATTCTTTATACTACCTGTGCAGCGGGTCAGATGGTGTCCTATTATTCTGGGATTTCTGTCCTCGCTCCCCATTCCTGTTCTGCTTCCTCTGCCCTTCTTAAATAACCCCATTGTTGAAAATACATTATTTCATTGTACTAATTTATTTGTATCTCTTTTTACCATTGGGCTGTAAGCTCCCTGAGGACAGAAACCACATCTTCCTTATGGTTTTAAGTGCTAGTGTTTGGCCTGGTGCCTAATGCGAACTGGCTTCGTGAATGTTCTAGGCTAGAAGAATGCAGTACCAGGTGCCATGACTGCAATGTCATACCTTTCCAGGATATGTTTTCTCAAATACTAAACCAAGCCATTATATCTTGATAACCTCCCCCATTGTCTTAAGGTTTTTGTTTATTTATTTGTTTTCATTTAGTGGTTCCCTGCTGAGGGCATTAGGAGATGTGTGTTGTGTTTCAATGTTTCACAGTGATTAGGGTCACTAATGCCTTTTAGTGGGTGCAGACCAGATCATGGACTGAATGTGTGTCTGCCTCAAATTCATATGTTGAAGTCTTAATCCCCAATGTGATGGTATTTGGAGATGGGGCCTTTGGGAGAGAATTAGGTTTAGATAAAGGTCAAGGGTAGAACCCCCACAATGGGATTAAGGTCCTTCTAAGAAGAGACACCAAAATTTACTGTCATTACCAGATTCCTGTCATTACCTGGTGGCTGTCTACAAACCAAGAAGAGGGCTTTCACTAGACATCGACACCTTGATCTTGCATCTTCCAGCTTCCAGAACTGGAAGGAATAAATGCTTATAGTTTAAGACACACAGTCTATGGTGTTTACTATAGTAGCCTGGGCCGACTAAGACGGAGATTATCATCTTCCAGTGTAATGTGCAGGACAGTCCCACATGATTGAGAATTTTTCTACCCTCAATACCAAAAGTGCTCCTTTCTAAACACTGGTCATTAGATCCATATATTTGTACCTGGGGGAGAGTCTCACAGGTCAAAATATCTGGTCAAGCCAAAATTCTTCAGTGTTTATGGAAGGCTTCTGAAAAATTCCAGGTTTCTATGAGAAAAGAAAAATGGGTAAGGACAGCCCGAGGCAGAGGCCTAAGGTCACAGCATCTTGCTTATTAATAAAGTTCTTTACTACTTTCTCAAATAGGATGTATCTGCAGTTGTTCTGGGAAGTGCTGATATTAGAGGATTGTACAGTGCTGGCTTGGGAAAGGCAACTTTTTTGGCTTCTATAAGTTCCAGTCGAAAAGACATCCCTGAGATAGACCCACCTGTGCCCCCACGTACCTCATTAGTGTCTCAAGGATACTAATATCTTCCCGATTAGAGTTAGCCACATTTGTCTTCTTCAAGAAACTCCAGGACCTCAGAGTCATTCAAGCACTGAAAAGAGGTAATGAAATGTCTGTGAAGTGAACAGATGGTTGAATGGAAGGAGGCGGAGCTCACACCAGAGAAGATGAATGAGCCTGACGACCTCTGTCCTCTCTACACCCCCAGCAAGGTCCCCTTGGTTCTGCAGACACTGGGGACCTCACTGGACAGGGGATATTTTGATTCACTTGGGTACCCTCCTGTGCTCTAAAGCAAGGAGAGGGAGACACTTTCCCTTTCCCAGACATGTCCCCTCCTCGGGGTGATCTAACACATTAGTAAGTGAGGATAATGGAGAGAAGTCATCAAGATGTGCCCTATAGGAGAAGTGCTCCTCACTGATAGCCTCATTGTGGTTACAATGCCAAATCCTCCACCCTCCTTACTCATCCCCATCTCAGAAAATGTTTCCCATTATTTACAAATCTAAAGAGACTGAACAAAGGGGCAGAAAGCAATGGAAGTTTCTTTAGAGTTTCTTTCACCATGCATTCCTTGCAGAAAGTGGACAAGTTTTCCAAGATAAGAAGAGGAGAAAAGAGACCACAAATTAAAAGGTATGTTTGATAGACAGCTCCAGATCCTGCCGGCCACAGCAGCCCTCATCATTCCTGATGAAATGTTAGCCCATTCTTTTATTTTCTCAAATACTAATAGTCGCTCAAAGTCCCCCAGCATTACATGAAGTTTATTCTGGAAATGCTGAGCTCTCCATGGAGACCTGGGGCAAAGAAACATAATTAAAGGCCTTTATCAATTTTTATATCATCTTGTCCTAGTTTTACATAATGCTCTTGATGAAGGCAGAGAATGGCAGTAAGTAATTAGTTTTTTCTCACAGAGAATTATGTGGGAATAGGAAATCACACAGGAGCAAGTACATAGAGCAATCTGTCCTGTGGTCTCGGAGTCCTAAGAGCTCAGTCCTTTTCTACGAGAGGACAGAGGTAAGTCAGTACTTTTACGGGATGTCTATGCCAGCGGAGGGGGGTATGAATGAGCTAGTTATGCCATAAAATAGCCACATCATTTCTTGCCACCTTTTTCTGCTTCCAGCCCATATACACTTCATGTGTTTCATGGCTTCCTTATTCGGATGAGGTACCAACATCCAAGCGAGCTGAGGGCGTCGTTTTAAAAGCTGCCCTTTGAGACAGGGTGGTGGCCGAGCCCACAGGAAATGAAGAAAGCTGATAGGCCAAACCTTTGAGCTCCATGCTGAGGCCCGGAATCAGGACACTTGCTCTGGAGGACAAGAACTACTTTGTAAAGAATAACCAGCATACTCACGGCCCCAAGGCTCTACGCTTAAGCACAGCCAAGCCCCGAAACTCGTTTTTCCATAAACAAGACTCAGCCTTAGACATAACTCTCTTTAGACTCTCTGATGACTTCATTTACTAGGCATGCCAAAGTGCCCAGATGTAGGACTCGCTCAGCCCCATTCACTGGGGAAACTGATCTTGTCCTTTGATTTGGTATTAGCAGAAATGTCATTTATCAAAGCTTTGCCAGGAGGTCACCGAATCCCTAATTCGTCTCTTACTACTCCTGGGGTCATTTGGGGGGTGACTGTCCTTCCCTACCTCTACTTGCCTCAGTCACACACACACTCTCTTCCTAAAGTATCAGGACTTCCAGTTCCCCCCAGGGAGGGGGTGTTTCGTTAATAAGACTGATCCAGCCCATTTGATCTCTTGGATATTTCCACGCATAAATGGCTTGGCATTTTTATGACTTGTTATTAAAAAAAAAAAAAGGAAAAGACTTACTGTCTTCACAGGAGTGTTTTTAATGTAAAATAATTCCAGTGACAAACAGCAGTAAAAAAACAAGCTTATTTTTGTGCCAAACATGTTTCAAGTTTGACAGGCATTTCTCATCTGTCTGCGCTGTTTGAGAGAAAGTAGGGTGGTCGGGAGCAAAGCTAGATCAAGAAAAATGGGCTTCATTAAATTGAAGGAGTGGAGCTGAGGCAACACAGGCAGGAGAAAACAAGACACTTCTCTAAATTTTCATAGGGCTCAGCTTTTTTTTTTTTTTTCGGTGGTTTCAGGCAGATGGCAGAAGTTAGTTTCATCTTCTCGTCAGCTGTCGGCCCCTGAGACAATTGTGGATTCCCATCTAGATGGTCCGTGAGGTTTTCTCTAACTTCAGGCACCATGTCTCCTGATTTTCTGCCCTCATTTCAACTGCACTCTCCCATTGTTTCTGTAAAATCTTGCCTTTGTCATGGTTCAATTTTTGTTCAGTTTTGATTGTTTGTTAAGGTAACTATAGGCATACAGTAAAGTGTTCAAACCTTAAGTGTACATCTTGAGATTTTTACGTACGTTCTCACATGCACAGACAGAATATTTCCGGCACCCAAGGAGGTTCCTCTGTGCCTGTTACCAGTCCCAGACATAGCCCTACTTCTGGCCATGTCATCATCTTTTTGCTTTGCCTGTTGTGGAACTCCATAGAAATGGGACCATAGTACGTGGAGTCTTTCGGATCTGGCTTCGTTCATTCACCATAACACCTGTGAATTTTGTCCATTTCAGCGTATATAACAGTAGCTTGTTCTTTTTTACTTCCGTGTAATATTCTAATTAATCAATAACCATGACTTTTGGTGGTGGGAAATTTGGTCACCATACCTACAGGATATCAGACAACAGGAAAGTGTGGGACAAAATGTACAGGGGCTTTCAAATCTGATGCCAGCGTTCAAATACCCATTGACTCTGCCCCAGATTAGCTTTGTGTCCCCAGGACTTAATTTACCTGAGCTTGCCTTCATGGCAGGGTAGATTTAATATCTGCTATTACAGAGAATAATCCCAGAATGGGATTCTGGGAATTGGTTCCAAGGATAGGGCCCCAAAGTTTTCTTATTTCTAGAGACACATATTAATTATTCAATGTTCACCCAACAAATGATTGTGAAGCAATGATATATTCCAGGCATGGTTCCAGCAGTGGATCAGATGGGCAATTTGTCCTCATGGCTCTAGGGGAGACGGATACCAAAGAATTAAACACTTAAATGAACAAAATGATTTTGTTATCAATAGGTGTTGATGTAGGAAATAACAGGGCAAGGAGATAGAGTAGTGGTTGTCAAGTGCTGTTCTAGATTAAGAGGCCTGGGAAGATCATATGGAGGAAGTCATATGTAAGTAAAGAGCCAGCATGTATGATTTATCTAACTCTGGGGAAAAAGACTTCCAGGAAGAGGGGAACACAAGAACAAAGGCCTCTAGACAGATAAGTTTGGCACATTTGAGTAACAGCCAGGAATCTCAAAGTGCCTACAATGTAGGGAATGGGTTGGGGGTGAGGAGAATGAAAGTGGTAGAGGTTAGAGAGGTAGTCAGGGGCCATACCCTTGAGACCTCACCCACTCACTTTCATCAGAAGTTTCCATATGTGCCTTCTGAGCTTCTGGGGCAGGGGGTGGTTTGAGTGACTTCTCTAAGATCATCCACAAGAATTGAACAAGAATTCACATCCTCTATTTCTAGTTTTCCCATGTTGCCCAACTATAAATATATAATTTCAACTCCATTGCCAGGGCAGGGCAAATGAATAGATGTGAATGATATTTGGTAGCATACACCAGAATAATTTCTGAGGCTTAAATGAGCATGGCATGTTCTTTGTAGCAGGGATAGCAAACTATAACCCCTGGGCCAGATCTGGCCTGCTGCCTGTTTTTGCAACGTTCATGAGCTAAAATGGTTTTTACATTTTTAAATGGTTAACAAAAATCAAAAGAAGAATAATATTTTTGGACATGTAAAATTATATGAAATTCAAGCTCGTGTCCATTGAGTTTTATTGGAATACAGCTGTGCTCACGTGTTTATGTATTTTCTATGGCTGCTTTAAGTGCCATGATGGTGGGCCCGAGTAGTTGTGACAAAGACGGTATGCCCCCCAAAATCTAAAATATTTACTATCTGGCCTTTTGTAGAAAGTTTCCTGATCGATCTTCTCTGTAGCATAAAATCTGGAAGTTTAATAACTGAAACATCTGCCCACAAAATACCAAACTTTAAATAATACAATATTTGTAAGAAATATCCAGGAGAAATAAGTTGCAAAATATACTCCTAGATAATTGGGTTGATTTGCTGTGAAGACTTGCCAGTGATACAACCATTATAGGCAAAATAAAGATTTTTGATTTTGGAATATTCGATCTGTATGCCTTCTTTCCATCAGCAATTAGGTAACAGTTTATTAAGGTTACTACTTGTATATGACCAAAAAATGCCTAGTAGCCTATATAATCATGCTTATTTTTCTCTTTTCTATATCAATGGGCTTCCTAAGTGGATTTAAAACATTAAGAAGGGACAAGCATGTGTGGATGATGGAGAAGGAAGGGCGTTATGGACTGAATGTTTGTGCCCCTCCCTCCAATTCCTATGTTGAAGTCCCAACCCTAAGTAGGCAGGCCCTTTGGGAGGCAATTAGGTTTAGATGAGGTCATGAGGGTGGAGCATTCATGATAGGATTGGTGTCCTTCTTAGAAGAAAAAGAGACTAGAGCTCTCCCTTTTTCTGCCTTGTGAGGATACAATGAGAAGGTGGCCCATCTGCAAGCCAAGCAGAAAGCCCTCACCAAGAACTCAATCTGCTGGTACTTTGATCTTGGATTTCCCAGCTTCCAGAACTATGAGAAAAAAAATTCTCATCGCTTAAGCCATCCAATATATGGTATTTTGTTACAGCCGCCTGAGCAGACGAAGACAGAGGGAGAGTAGGAGGAAAAAGCTAAAGAGAGACAGAACACATTCTTACTTAACTCATTGGTAATTATTTCTAATCTTGCAAGAGAATCACAATTTCAAGAGAATTCTCACCAACCTTGACTCTTGCATAGTGTTAATACATACATTTTATATAACCATGACTGTTCTAAGTCCATGCTAACTCTATGGTTTATTCTCTTACTTGTATCTGTTGAATAAAGGTCAATAAACCCTGAGAACCATCTCATATATTCCTGACAGATATCACTCTGATATGATAAAGAATATGATAAAAGATTTCTCATCAATAGAGAAAAGAAGAAATAAACTCTAATTTATTGAGAGCCTGAACTGGGCCCACCTTTATGATACACTATCTCCGTAATGTCTTTAACAACATTATAAGTTAGTTAACCATTATTATTCTCATTGTACACCAAATGACCTTGAGGCTTTGATACAAGAGATAAGGGGTGCTCAAGGTCACATAGCTAGCAAGTGGTGGAACCAAACTTCCAGCTCAGCTCTCTCTGGTGACAAGGTCTTCACTCTTTAAAACGAAAGATGCCTCAGTCTTGCACAATTCACAGCTCTCATCATAGCACATACCCTCCCCAATGTTTATCACCCAGCCACCCCATCCCTCCCACCCCCCACCACTCCAGCAACCCTCACAGGTATTAGAGCATTGCAGTATTTTCCAAGTTAAAACATTATAGTCACTAGAGAAGAATTCACTGAAGGTGTTGACAGGTTCAAACATAGTGATCATAAATACAACCGTGAAGATGATTGTTAAGACGATTGTAAGCCTTCCTTTAAAAAAATACAAAATAATAAACCCACTTTGGAACAAAGTAAATTCTTCAGCTATGCATGTAGAGACAGATGTGAATAAAAATTGATTAAAATCTGAAAAAAAAAAAAAGATACCTCTTTCTAACAGTCCCTTGGTCCTCAAAAAATCTCTTCACTCTGGGTGCCAGGGAAGAGAAGAGACTTCCTTAAAGTATGCTAGCTCATCTGCTGCAGAAAAGAAAGACTACAAGATTTCAGACTAAGGGCAAGAAATCCCCTATAACAACAACTTTATTTTAGAACTATAGAAAGTCCCTTCTGGCCGGAACACTAATGTGTCAGAAGAATCATCCAGTGGGAGGCCTGTGGTGGTCACTCAGCTGGAGAAGGCCCTGAAGGCCCAAGCTTTTCCCCCAAACTTTCTCCACTGCCTATCCCCCCACTGCTAGTGGGTATTGACTGTGTACTTTGGAGGCTCTAGTACAACTGAAAGTCAATGTACAAGGACTATATTCTGATCTTCCTTTATTCATCTTCTTTAGGGAGAAGAATATAAAGAAGTGGGTCATTCCCAAAGCTCTGCAAAATCCTTCTTTGTAAGACACTGAGAAATCTATCTGCTTTGATGATTCAGTTTGTCTATCTAGTGAGTAAAGTGTTTTAAGTTCTTTTTCTTGTATTTTTTCATATTTCCCTTTAACTCCTGACCCTTGTAACACTTTTCAACTGTTTTGAATTTTTTATTGAACACCTATGAAGTGCACAGCATTGTACTTAGTGCATTGTTAAAAAGAGCAATGTGAATTGATAAGCAGCCATTCCCGCCCCCCAAACCCGATCAAGAGTTTACAATGGAGTGAAATAATCTGACTGCAGTATAAATCTCTTACCAATGACCTCTTATTGTCCTTAAATCTGCTTGAATAATCACGTGATTTTGTGTAACTGTGTCTTAGGAGACACGTCATGACCAGAGCATATGAAGAGCATGACAATATTCCTTCCATTAAGAAGTTTAGGTGTCTTTGTTTTTTCAGCAGGATAGAAGTTTATCAAGGGGATATATGTCAGCATTGGAGAAATATTGACTGGGATTCAAATGATAGCATTTATTACTGTGTCACTTGGGACAAGGCATTTGAGTTCCCTAAATCTCAAATACCTCTTTTAAAATGAAGGTATGAAAACTGAGTAGTTTATAGACTGAGATGGTGTTTGATGAGTCTGGTGAGGAGGGAGTGTTGACTCAATGTCCTCTGCAATTTCTATCCTTCCGCGTCTTAAACTGAGTTAATTAACTGCTTAGACAAAGCCTGTGTATTCTTCAGTGAAAGATCCATTTTTGTATTATTTCCCTCTTGCCTTTCTTTTATGGAGGAATGCCTTCAGAATGGTACAAAAGAGTTTCAAAAATGCAGGATTGAATGGTTATACAGGTTCCTTTATTGAAGAACCACTCAGAGCCCTTACTATATTAATAAGCATTTATGCATTATGAAGTAACAAGGAGAAAGTGTGCAATGTTTTGCTAAATGACTTAACCATAGAATTCTTTGATTTTCTTCTTCTTTTTTTTTTTAAAGATGAAATTTATAAATTGAATATTCCAGGGAACAAACCCTGGGACAGGCTGATTTTAATAATTGTTATAAGGAAACTTGACTCATTATTAAGAGAAGAAAATAAATTTGTATTCTCTGCAATACTGCATATATTGAATAGTTTAATGTAAAAAAAAAAAAGAAAACATTTTAAGACCATAGTAAAATATAGAAGAATATTTCAATATCTTTACATACCGAAGACTTCAAAAAGCCTAGAAAATGGAAAAAGTTGCAAAGATAAATATTGATAGGTTTGATTATATAAGTGCCTAGATATTTCTTTGGCCAAAAAAAAAAAAAATCTTAAATTTAAGAGGCAAAAGTCAAACTTGAAAAAAATCATTTATTAAAATACAATAACCCCTATTAAAATAGTGAATGGAAAACACTGTATAACTCATATAAGAAGAAATAAGATGGCTAATAAGTACATGAAATCCAACCTTTAGAGAAGTGCAAAGTAAAGACATGATATTTTACCTATAAAATTTCTAATCAGTTGTCAATTTTCATGAAGGGTTTTTTCCTGATAGACATTTACATAAACTGTGGGAATATTAATCAGTATCACCCTTCTAAAAGATAATTTAGTAAGATACATCAAAATAATTGCAAGTACCTTAAATATAAAAGAAATGAGGATGCAGTTAGGAAAATGAAAGAATATGCATAAGAAATAGTATGTTGCATCCCTTAAAATATATATGAAGATGTTTGACACCTGGATAAAAGTCATGTATAATTTTGCAGACACAATATGGGCTCACTAAAATAGGTTTATTTATTTATTTATTTTTTTAAAGATTTTATTTATTTATTTGACAGAGAGAGACACAGCGAGAGCAGGAACAGAAGCGGAGGAGTGGGAGAGGGAGAAGCAGGCCTCCCGCCGAACAGGGAGCCCGATGCGGGACTCGATCCCAGGACCCCGGGATCATGACCTGAGCCGAAGGCAGACGCTTAACGACTGAGCCACCCAGGCGCCCTAAAATAGGTTTATTAATAAATATAACTGAAAAGAAATAAACTCAAATGTTAACTTTGATCATCTCTTGATTGGTGGAATTATGAGTGTGTTTTGTTGTTGTTTGCGTTCTTTCTTAAACTTTTTTGTATCTTTTGAAAAAAGGGAAAAACAATAACAACAAAGTTTTGAAAAAATATATTGACAGATTGGATTGGCATTTCTGACACTGATTATGTCCGTGATGGTAGAAAAGGAAACAGGGGTCTCCCAAACACTCCACAAATGCCTGCTATTCCATTTACATATATATTGCACTGTTTGATAAGGCAAATAAAGTGTCATGTCCAAGCTCAGCTAGTCAGCTGACAAATTTTTATCTTGGGTTGTGAGAGCCATCTAGAAAGGGGAATGAAGGAGAGAGACAAGAAAAGGAAAGCAGAGGTTCTGGGCATCCCAAGAGGGTTACCATTGAGGTTGGAGGAGGTGGTGAGCATATGTGCTATAAATCCCAGGAACTATCCTAACACTATTATGATGAAAATCATCTGCAATAATTCTTTCTGGCAAAATAGGGACTAGCCAAAGTCACAAGGTACTGAGGCACTTTGGGTTATGCTGATGAATTTTATAAATAATGAACTTAAAGCTGTAATGATAACCCCATAACAATCCCATGACCCTTATCAAATGCCTACTCTCTTAAGAAGTTTCTACTTTGGATTCTATATAAAGTGTGGAAATTTGCAAACATTTATTGACTTCCTTTTATGGGTACAGGGTATGAAGGGAAACATCAAAAACCCCGTCCTTCTAGGGTCTCAAATTCTTGGTTTTATTTGTTTGTTTTTGTTTTTGTTTGTTTGTTTTGTAATGCATACTGCCAAGACATGAGTACTTCATTATAAAAAGTACTTCCCTATAAGAAGTATTATAGGGTAAATTGAGTCATAAAATAGGCAACATGTCAGTCATTTTCTTAGCTCTTCTCTCTCCTGGATGTAGAATGGAACGGGATAGCTCTAGAGCAGCTCAATACCTCTGGGGTCTATTTAGAGTGTGTTTTTCTGCCCCTGGGTTCTGGCAAGACTACAGCACTTCCGGTAGATGTTTACCTACCGTCTCTCCTGTTCATAAGCCACTCTCCTCTCTGAGAACTACATCGTTACCTACAGGCATGTGCCACAGTCGGCAGCCATGATTTTACTTTCTGTTCCCAGCCCTCCCTTATCACATCCAGGGGGTGGGAGTGTGTGTGTGTGTGTGTGTGTGTGTGTGTGTGTGTGTGTGTGTCTGACCCAGAGGGATCCAGTGACAATCTCTCTCCTGGGAAACTGAAACTCAGACCTAGAGACAGGGAATCTATCGACTGCTACATGCCCTGCAACAGTAACGGGATGGAAACAGCAACAGAGAACAGAACAGGAACAGGGACGCTATGAGGACACAGGGACAAGAAAGTAGACAATGCCAGTTTGCAGGCAGTAGAATGAAATTCTGAGAGGAAAAACGACAGACAGGACACACTTCCTGGAGTTCCGCAGCATTCTCTCTCCTAATTTCAGTTTCTCCTTAAAACCTAGACGTATTCTGACTTTTAAGTTCTGTGAAGCACCCCTGTATATTTTTAAGAAATTATCCTTTCCTCCCCCCGCCTCTTTTTATTTTTTATTAAAGGAGTTTAAGTTGACTCCAGTTATTTGAAAGCCAGGAGACTTAACTAATATAAACTTTTACCAAAGATAAACATTTCATTCATCTTATCTCCTGCAGTCCTCCCCAACAAACCTGTCCTCCTTTGGGGCTGCTTCACTTGATTAACTTAAACTTGAACTGTATTTACATCATTCATATAATCTTCTTGTATCAGATTGTTTGAGCTCCTCTGGAGTAGTTATGGTCTATTGTGTAAACACAGCATCGATGTGATTTATACAACTTTCATTTTTTACCCAACAGACTGCATAACTGCTCCAAATGAACCGTTATGACTGTCATGTGGCGTAAATCCATCTTCAGGCACTTTGAAAGCATGACTCACTGTACTCCTTTGTGTAAGGGAATTTATGAAATGCGCATTATCCATTCAATAAGCTCTAATGTCTGCCTGGTGAGGTTTAAAGCTAAATTAATCCACTGGGAAAAAAATGAAACGTATGGATAAAGAAGAAATAATTCCTTATACTAACTAATGCTAGCACCCCTACAGGAAGAAAAAGTAAATCCACAAGTGTTAGTGTCTAGTCCACCTAAAACCAATTTGCAATGTGCATTAATGTTTAATCTACTCAAAAGATCTTGTTTATTTTCTTCATGTGACTAAAGACTAGGGCCATGTTGGTCTTGCTGACTATTTTATCTGCAGCCCTTGGCACAGGACCTGGCATAGATAGATACTCAATACACTTTGCTGAACAAATGCCTGATTAAGGCCATATAAATGATCTCATTCAGTTCTAGCAACAGCCCCATTTTCCAGATGAGCAACTATGTCTCAGGGATGGTAAATAATTTCTTCAAAGTTGCATAAACTTGTAAGTGGTAAAACTGGAATCCACTCTCTCCTCCCCCAAAGCTTAGTTATTTCAATTATGTCAAAAAGCACAAAAAATGCAGAGACAACAAAACATTCCTGCAATAACCAGCATAAAACAAAAATCATGGATTCCAAAGAATTCAAAAACAAGCAAGTAAAACAGCTCAGGCTGGAAGTCAGGAGATCTGTGTTTCCTTCAATTTGCTGCATGCATAGGCTAAATCACTTCATTTTTCTCATCTTTCCTTCCTGGTGTCCCAACTCCTTTTCTAAAAAGTGCAGTTTGGATACTCGTGTTTCAGTTGTCTTTATTCTCTTTTCCTTGGTCAGTACCTGAGAATGAGTGCCTCCTTCAATGTTCCTCCCTGGACACCTAGCTTTCCTCACTCCCGTCCTGGCCCTGGAAGCCCAATAATATCCTATAACTGCTTTCAGCTGGGTAAATCAGTCACTAACGATGTTCGTAAGCAGCCCTAGGCCCACCTCTCCAAGGAGGCTAAGAATTAGAAGAAATATATTCTCATTAGTGAAATTTAGAGGTCTTACATTAATACCAGGGTGGATGGTGGGGTTGTTCTCTCTCTCTCTTTCTCTCTCTTTCCTTTCTCTCTTTTTCAATTTTGCTGCATGTGGAAATCTTCCAGGGCTTTTGAGATCGTATCAGGTAGCTAACCATCAGGGCACCCTTGGTGGACCATGGTTAAGAACAGTAATACCATCTTTCTTCTCAGCTGACATTACCAGATGTGACCATTTTTTTAAAGATTTTATTTATTTGTTTGAGAGAGAGAGAGTGAGAGAATGAGCAGAAAGAGCGGCAGAGAGAGAGGGAGAAGCAGACTCCCCACTGAGCAGGGAACCCGATGAGGGGCTTGATCCCAGGATGCTGGGCTCGTGACCTGAGCCGAAGGCAGATGCTTAACCGACTGAGCCACACAGGTGACCCTCGATGTGACCATTTTTAACCTCTGAATGAATGGTGCTCTGATGAGCATTCCCACCCTTAATCTGGCTTCGGTATCCTCTCAAGTGATGTTGACGTAATCTTTGGTTCTTATCATCTTCTTTCAACAATAAAAGTGCGTCACAGCCACACTTCGGGCAAGTTTGAGCCTGTGGCATGCAGAGGACATAGCCCCATGGTAAACTTCTTTTGTTCTAGGATCTACCCAGATCTGGGGATAGCATAGCTGGCTGATTGCTCATAGCCCCTTGGTACAAGAGCAGGGGAAACCCACAGCTGCCAGAGACTGAGGCACTTTGTGGCTTAAGCTGGGTTGGGTTAAGCTCAAAGCCCCACTTGGGACTCACAAGAAAAGTCTCCCAAGCTTTTGAATTGCCCTCTAGAGAGCCTTAAGATAGTCAAGTGGGACAACTTTGGGTGGGAAAATCTGGGGACAGACCCAGTGGCATTTCTCTCCCTGCAGATCCAGTAGGCTCCCTCCCTTATTAGCTATCAGTGATATGGATTTCAAAACTGAAAATTCAGCCTATGTGCTGTCTCTTAAAGTCAACTGTCAGGAGACTAAGTGGTTATTGAGGGGTGGGAGTAATTTTGAATCACATTGGGTGATTATTTGGGAAAAATTAAAAAAAAAAAGTAGGGTAGATTAAATTGGGAAAAAAAAAAGGCAACAACCAAGCAAAAAAAAAAAAAAATAATAGCAGGAAAACAAATCCTACACAAAGAGGATCAGAAAAGAAACAAAATTAAAGCCACTGAATGGCATTTGAGTAATGGTGAAAGACAGAACCAACACATTGCCTTGTCCTTAAAATTCACAGAAATAGCAGAGAATGATGAATAATACACATGCAATGAGGGACACAAAAATCTCTTCATATCCATGTTCTCCAGAGTTTAACTGAAATAAGTCCCTGTTTCTATTTGAATGTGGCCTCGCTGGGCTTGGAAATCAGAAAACAATCCCCACATGCGGAATTAGATGCTCACTAGCTAGCATTTAAAAATAGGAAATGAAAATGAGTGACAAACTAGAACACTGGAGGAGAGAGAAAAAGAAATACTGCTTCCCTAGCCTTCTGCTCCTTCGCCATCCAATCCGTCCCACAGGCATAGTGGAAAATTGCTTTGCTTGCGCTGGCAACGGGTTTTCACCCTAAGTTATAGAAAAGGCAAATCAAGGTTTTTTAGATCTTTGTAATTACAAAGCTAAAAAGCAGTTGGAAAAATATATTCAGCACCTTCAGAGCATCTGATGTGACTTCCTGGCGACGCTGAGAGCAGGGGCATGCTGTTGAGGGAGGATTTTTCTATTCTAAAAGAAAAAGAATTCTTAGCACCATTTTTCCATTAAGTGAATTCAGTTAATTAGCTTCACAAACAGAGCCCATGCATTATTCAGCAGCAGACATTCATCAAAATTGTCTTTCCACAGTCAGCCCTTCTTCTCACCTCTCAGCGCGATGGGGCCAGGCTCCTTCCATTAGGAGAAGCATTTGAGGCAACACTGACATAGGGGTTTGGGTGGAAGACAAGGACATCTGAGCCATACTGGAGTGTGTGTGGATCAGGGGGTGGATGAGAGCAAGAGCCTGAATGAGCTCATGATTTGAGAAGGAAAAAAATGCAGTGGTTCGCTTGTGGCCTCCCTGGTGAGTGTGTCCTGGAGAGATTTCGATGCCTTATCATATCCGTTGAGATCCAGTAACCCTGATTCATGATTTTATCACAGTTGGGCTGAGCAACTGGCCACACACATGCGCAGAGAAAAGATTCTCTAACCACTCCCAGTGAGCACCACATGCAGCCGGGAAGGAAAGCCCGGCAAGAATCTCAAGACATGGTCTCCAGTTCACCCAGAGACTCTACTCTAGGAAAAGGAGATTAATCCAAGCCGCCCATCTGGATTTTTGGATGCAGTTGACCATATGGCACAACAGATTCTAGGAATGTTTAAGCTTGTCCAGTGTGTTCTCTTGGTAATGAGGGAACAGTCTAAGAGATAGCAAATAGTTGTGCAAGATCCCCCTGTTGGCCGGCAGCAGAGCCCCACAACCCCTGTTGCTTGACTACTGCACGTCAGCCTCAGGACAGCCTTGAAAATTAGCTTCTCTGCCATCTTCTGCCTCGTGATTTCTTATTCTCTATTCTCATTGAGAGGCTTTCAGGGGTAGTGGCTTCTGTAGACAGTCAGCTTGGGTTTGAATCCAGCTTCTGTCACTTATCCACTCTGGGATTTGGGGCAAATTATTTAACTCATCTGGGTCTAAGTTTTTTCTCCCATAAAAATAATTCTTATGAGGATATGGATGACTTAATGCCTGTAACATGACCTAGCTCCCCTGCTACCCTCTCCTTACTTCCCTACTCTCTTTAAGTAAGAGGCTTCATCCACCTGTGAGAGACATGGGGACAGTGATTCATGAGGCTGATGGCCCATAAGGTACAAGTAAGGCTAATACACTACAGTCTTGAGGCGGACAGTTGTCTTGTCTACCCAGCATTCTCACTGTTTTCTCAGAATAGAACACCCCTTTCTCGGTCCATTATTTCTTTACTCATTCCATTCATGTGGTCACCGAGTCAGTCTCTCTGTTCTTAGATGTTCGTGTCCCACGGGCCACAATTAATTTGTCCAGCAGTGGGCACCGAAACCAAATGGAGCAAATGGGTCATTCAGCTGGATTTTTCCAACATTAGCTGAGGGTGAAAAAAGCTTCTCATTTTTAGTGAGGGAACAGCAGACAGAGAATTTTGACATTTGCCATGTGGAAGGAGCTGGACTCCAATGACAGAAAGTGAAACCATCAAAGTAAGAAGCAGAAATGAGCTGGAGAAAGTCTTTGCATCATTTAAGTTCCTAGATTTAGCTTTTCCTGAAGCCCAACTTCATTTCTATCTTTGATATGTTTGGCTTCTTCACCTTCTGTTTATTTGTTTGTTTTTTTGATTGGGTGAGATACCCCAATATCCAGTATCCATCCATTGAATGGTGTCTTTACCTAAGTGCTTCTGCCCAGTAGGTATGTGTCAAGGGTATGTCACCTTTCTTGCATGGTTCACTTAAGGAATAAGTATTATCTCTAAGGCCCCTGATTCCTAGTGGGTACATGTGTTTTATCTTTACATGCATTTAAATACAAGATCTGCCATTTGTTAGATGACATGCATGTCAATCTTCATGGGGATCACTTCTCTGTAAGATGGCAGTGATAATAACTCCATCATAGTGCAGTTATTAGAATTAAGTAAAATAATACTTGGTTTGTGAGAGTGCATTGTACATTAAGATACTATGGAAGGATTTGATAAGGCATGACCTTTGTCATACTACATTAAACCTTCCACAGTCCAGAGTCTAATATAAGGAAATCTTCACATCACACTCCCCCTCTATGATTTTCATATGGATTGCTAGTATGTAGCATAATTGATAAGTTGCAATCTAAATGCCACCAATTTGTATTTCTTCAGTAAACCTTCAGCTAGAACTCTAAAGCAGCTTAAATACGGAAGCAAAAGAAGCCAAGGATCCTACTAGTTTGGGAATCATCCCTTGTCAGATATGAATGTACTTGACACACACTTGACAAGTCATCTGAACAATTATTAAGTCACTAGCAATGATTCCAAAAGGAAAATCTCCAAACCTTCTGGGTTGTGCATTTCATGTCTTTGTCCTCGGTTTTGTTTGGGAGTGAGATTTGAGAATCCACTGGGGCTGAGAATCAAGGCATCTCATTTTGGGTCATCAGGAGGGAAGAGTAAGGCAGACGATTAATTCAGTTTTCATAATCAGTGATTTAAACAGAACAGACAGTCTGTCACTTTTTAAAATGAAAGTTTCTAGCAATTTATTAGGCAGAAGAAATATGAATGGCCAACCAAGAGAAATGGATGAAAGAAGAATTTCATCCTTGCATTTTTCTTATTTGAAGTTTATGACAATTGGTAACGTTTACTGAACACCAACTATGCAGCAGGAGATTTATATGTAGTTCAGCCTTCCTGACACTAGTTTCCTTATTTCACAAATGGAGAGACTGAGATTCTGCAATGCGACGTGACTAACTTGAATCTAGGGCTGTCTGGGTCCAAACCACTGCTTTCCTCCCATGCTGGACAGACAGGACCTATTAGAGGCGAGTTGGGTGGTAAAAGGCGGGCCGCTGGTTATGATAAACGGTGTGTCTGAACCACATGTTTATTCCATGGCAAACAACTTTTCCAAACCACGCAATGGGCCCCCGTTGTTTCTGAGTCTTGCCCACAATGAATGTTATCTCCTCATCCAGTGCATTCTTGAGCTTATGAAGGGACTTCTCCAGATGTACTCCCCAATCAGGAAGTGTGAAGAAGTCCAACTGTGTGTAAGCCATTCAAGGAATCTGCCAGGTTACAGGAGGAATTGAAGAGCTTATCTGCCAAAGCAGTTGAGGACCTTCTTTTCCTTTTTTTTAAAAGTTTATTTATTTATTTAAGTAATCTCTACACACAACGTGGGGTTTGAATTTATGACCCTGAGATTGAGAGGCATGTGCTCTCCTGACTGAGCCAGCCTGGTGCCCTTCTGAGGTGATTTCTTAATTGAGATGAGAATGATTTCATCTGTAGTAAGTAAAAAAAACCAAAAACCAAAAAACCCCAAAACAAACCAAAAAAAGCAAAACATCTCTAAATTTCTCTCTGGGGAAAAAAAAAAAAAAAAACCAAAAACTTTTACATAGAGATTGAACAGCTGCTGTTGTAATCATTATTACAACCGTTGTGATTATTATGACTATTTATTAAAAGTACCATCAATAAGGCCTCATATAAGAGCCCCCCCCTTGTGAAAAGGGTTTGGGGAGACTGAATTGTCATTTATTTTCCAATTTGCCACATGCACAGCAGTTTCCACCACAAGAGGCCTCCCAGCACTAAATTCCTGTTCTTAAGAGAATGTCTTTCCCTCCGCTCGCCTCTCCCTGACACACTAGCTTAAATAATACGGCACTTGTGCCGAAATTCCAAGATTAGTGGTTCAATCTGCTACAGTAAGTGATCTTCCTCCTACAGCCTTACTTGAAAATGGTAGTTTCTCCTCCTCATGTTCAACCTCAGATGCCTGTAGGTGAATTTCTCTATCAGCACATATTCTTTTTTATTTGAGAGAGAGAGAGACAATGTGAGGGGCAGAGGGAGAGGGAGAGGGAGAGAGAGAATCTCTAGCAGACTCCCTGCTGAGCCTGGAGCCCAACATGGGCTCTATCTCAGGACCCTGAGATCATGACCTGAGCTGAAATCGAAAGTCAGATGTTTGACTGAGCCACCCAAGCTCCCCTCAGCACATATTCTTTGTCTCTCTATCAGGTATTTACAGTTTTTGCTTTATAATCTTAATGATTTTATTTTAAGTCTTGTCTCTCCTAAACGTAAGCTATTTCACAGCAGAGAAATCACTGGACTTCTTTTCCTTTTTAGCCATAATCTTGAAGGGGCCTAAACCTGAAACAGATTTCCTTTGCTAGGCCCTGGGGCCTTTATTCGTCACGTGTTTACCAGGCACTTTGCCGGGCTGAGTGTACAGTAGCGTCTCTTCTTTCATGTGGTTTTCTCCCATAAACAAGTGAAGAGTGATGAGATAAGAAGATCTCATACAATATCAAGAGAATGGAATATGATAGAAAACCAGCAATGTGAGGACCGTGGGTCGAGAGAACCCCAAGCTGAGGGACCAGCAAGCACAAAGCCCCAGTGTGATATCCAAGGTGCCATGTCCTTTCCCCACAGTGAGGGGTGAAAAGCCCAGGAGTGTGAGACTTAGTGAATGAAGCTCTCCTTTATAGGGAAAAATGGAAGTTGAGGGGGACCAGGATTAGAGGAATCAGGTCTTGAATAAAAATATGAAAACTCTCCTAGGTATTTTATATTCACTAAAACGATACAGCAAACCACACACCAGAAGGGAAGATCAATGATGTTATCTGTTTAAATTGGTAATAATTCTTATCCCTCGATTAATTTCTAATAGTCTTCAGGCAAATTTCCCCAATGTGGAAGTAAATAACAAAACTGAATAAGAAGTGTGGGCAACAATATCTCAAGTGTTCTTTGAAGAATAGAAGCCATATTATGAAGTCTGAAGTCCAAAGTGTTAAACTCACATCGCCTCATCTGAAATTTAGGGTAGGCACCCTGCCTCTGAACCCATGAGAGCAGGATAAGTAATGAACAGCATACATGCCCATCATCAATGCCTAAGGCACAAATGAATATTTGAGAATTAAATGATTCTGCCTAGAGCCAGGGATTTGAAGGGGAAATCCTATTTCACAACAATATCCTTTCCCATTTTCAAATAGTCTTATAAATCTTCAAAAATGTCCCAGTCCTTAGTTTGTAACTAAAGGCCCTCCCTGATATGCTTCCAATCTTCCCATCTAGTTAATAACTCCCCTCTTTATCCTCCAAAGTTCAGGGCATTTGAGGAGTAGGTACATGGATCAAACTGATGATGGCAAGACACCAGCTTTATATTTGCTAAGCTTCTTGCATCTATAATAGCAATTTTTGTGATTTTGTGACAGTCCACTCAAGAATGAACTTGGATCTACTGAGCAAAATGCTTTCCCAGAGTTGATGCCTTATTTCCAATGTATCCTCTTGTGTAGGGACCTATGGGTTTCCACCCTTGATTTCAAAAGCAGTTCTTGGCCATGACAATGTGTTCTTTCCACATGGAACAGGGACAAGTCGTGCATGCTCAGATCTTCTTCCCATTTTCATCAGTCAGAATAGTCACCCCTCTTTCCTGGGCAGCTGGAAACAGAGACAGAGGCACAGACAGAGAGACACAGAGAGAGAGAGCGCACACAGATAGGCTATTTTTGTAGATTTTTAAAAACAGCAATATGGAATCTGTCTAGGGGATTCTTCCTAACACTTAGCAACTTTTTGATCTCTTAATCCACTGGGCAATCAAGGGTGTATGTTTTACTAAAGCAATTTTTCTCCCACCCTCCTTAAACTATACCTCTTGGTGAGCAAGTTAGTTTTCACCCAGACAGGATACTGAAATGGTTCAGAATAGCACATTTATGAAATCAACTCTGAAGCCACGCTGTACCTTGAGTTGAAACACTGACTCCAATTCTACTTCCTTTTTCAACTCATGCCACAGCTCCTTTGTCCTATAGCTCAAGAGCTGTTCATCCGGACGACAGCAGAAAACCATCACAAAAAATACAGTAGTAGCAGAACGAAAATATCCCCGCTTTGAATAAGATAACCTCCTTCTTCTTATTAAATCCTGGGGGTAACATAAAAGGCTTCAAATTAAATCCCTTTGCCATTTTAAGTTAAAGTCTGACGAGATTAAACTCCAAATCCTTCTCCACAGTGCCTAATTCTGTTTAGTCTCTGCCAGGAGCGTCTTACCTAGATGCTGAGGTGTAAGCAGAAGGCTTTTCACAGCTGGTACCTGGTGAGCTCTCATTGGACTGGTGATCCCTGAAATTGAAGGAATTCAAAACTGAGTCTCACATTGTACGGAGGCTATTTGAAGAGTTCCCAAATTAGCAGGACATACTTATTATAGCAGCAGGGAGGGCCATTGGAGATACTCCTGTCATTTTTGCAAAATGGCTCTGTCACAGGTTGGCTTTCCTGGGAAGTAGATTCTGAAACAGTGTGTAGTATGTAGGATGTGTATTAATGAGGTCCCAGGGGATTTAAACTTGAGAAAGGGAGGACAAGGAAACGAGGAGGTAAAGGGAGGGAAGCGGTGATATAGGCCCCAGACAGCATTGGTTAAACTCCACAGGGAGCTAGAAGGATTCAGAATCATACTGAGTTTCAGGCCAAGGTGCCAGGAATCCTGCCTCACTGACCAGGCACTGAATGTGGGCTGTCCAGACAAGGATGTGACCTGGGGCCAGGTGGCTTTCTGCATCTGAGGCAATCCCTGGGCGGGGCTGACTGTTGAAGGGAAGGCTATCTCCGCACCAATGGTCTTCCCAGCAGGTGAACAAGTCTGTCATTGAAAGGGGCCATCATTCCCAACACACTTTCCAGCAATACATCTTGCTCTAGTCTCTCAGTTCTCCATGTCACCTACCCAAAGCTTCTAAGTGTCCAACCTCCATTGAGTCCAATGCTACTCCAGGGCTGAGTGATGCCTTCATCTGGTAGAGGAACTGCCACTTCTGGGCATTTGAGGAGGCAGTTTAGCCCCCTTCCAAAGGTCTACCATCACTGCTTCTTGCTATGGAGTGAATTTCCTTGGTCCTGAACTCTGACTCCCAGGGCCACTTCCTTGTCCTTCCTATGTTTGCTTTTGTTGCAGAATCCCTTTTAGCAAATTCCTGAAGTTAAGCCGCCGTTGATGATTCTACCACCTAAGGCCCTAGGGGTCTTGCAAGGACCTAGATCTCTGCCACAGGCCCTTCTCAGGAATCCTTCTATTTTTAGCACAAAATGTCTAGTTCTTAATTGGTATATTCACTTTGGAAAACTATCTAGCAATATCAACCAAAACAACCTAAACATACCCCTTGACCCAGAAATTCCACTCCTAGGTGTGTGCCCACAGAAATGCAAACATAGGCTCACCAAGAGACATGCACAGAAATGTCCTTAGCAGCCCTATGATAACAGCCACAGATTGGAAACAACCTCAATGGTCATTAACAATGATAAATATAGTGAAGAATCGTCATATAACAGAGTTCTATGCAAACTATTGCTACATATGCAAAACATGGAAGCTTCTCACAAACATAATAAGACACAAAAGAGTACGCACTGTATCATTTTATTCATATAATACTCAACACCAGACAAAACGAAGTTATGGGGCTTAGAGACAGGGCAGGGTTACTCCTGAGGGGGTAGCAATCAGAAAAGGACATAAGGGCAGTTTCTGAGACTGGTTACACTGTTGTGCACAGTTTGTGAATATTCAGTGAATTGTATGTATGCTTATGATTTGTGCACTTTTCTGTATGTTGCTCCTAAATGAAAATTTACTAAAACATAAAAATCAATACAAGATTTATTCCTAGACCTTGAATCATTAGTTTCTAGCTCAATAACAGCAATGAGGGGCACCTGGGTGGCTCAGTTGGTTAAGTGTCTGACTTGATTTTGGCTCAGGTCATGATCTCAGGGTCATGAGATCAAGCCCTGTGTCAGGCTCCATGCTCAGAGGGGAGTCTTTTTGAGATTCTCTCTCTTCCTCTGCCCCTCCCCCTGCTTATGCGTGTGTGTGCTCTCTCTCTCTAAAATAAATAAATAAATCTTAAAAAGAAAATAACAGCAGCAACATTTCTTCCTGCCTCCTCATATTTTTCAAACATGGTATACATCCCTGATGTAATTAACTTTCCCTGTATTGTTCCCCTTTTCCTTTTGGGATGGCTCATCTAAGTTTTTCCCATTTTAACAGTACTTTAAAGTTGTTTCCTTCTTGCCCATCAGGCTTGCCCCATTTTCAGAATCTGAAACTGTTCTTTACTTTTAATCTTGTTTTTATGCATTTTTTTCTAACATACTCTTTATTTGAGATTTTTTTTCTTGGGGTACCAACTGTTGTTACAGATTTGAAGACATTGAGAATTAGCCAACCAAATGAATCCATCCATTGCTCAACAAAATCTTGTCTTCCTTCACTTCCTTGAGTAAGAAAATCCCACCCAGGAAAAGTCTCCATTCAACTAACCTCCAGGCTGGACATAGGCTTGTTCTGCCACTGTCTTATCTTGCTTCCTTTCATAGATCTCAACTTTCTTGTGCTTTCTCTTTAGATTGATCATATTCCCCTGGTTTGCCCATGACAGTCTTGGTTTAATCCTATTGGTCCAATAAAATTACTTGTGGTGAGTTGAGTAGTGGTCCCCCCAAAAGATATATATCCCTGGGAACTCTCATAATGTGATCTTATTTGGAATAAAAGTATTGGCAGTTGTAATTAAGGTAAGGTTCTCAAGATGAGACCTACCTGGATAGAATGGGATGGGCCCTAAATTCATTGATAGTGTCCTTATACGAAGACACAGAGAAGAAGGTCATGTGAAGAGCCAGGCAGACCCTGGAGTGATGGAGCTACAAGTCAAGGAACATCAAGAATTGCTGGGAACCACCAGAAGGTACGAGGAGGAAAGGAAGGATCCTCCCCAAAGATCCCACAGAGACTTCTAGCCTCCAGAATTGTCAGAGAATAAATTTCTGTTGTTTTGAGGCACCACACTTGTGGTCATTTGTTATGGCAGCCCTAGGAAACTAACAAGTTAATAGTTCCCCTTATCAGTATCAACAGGTGCCTGGGTTTGGATGATAAATTACATGATCACCTTTGTTCTCTAAGGGTCCTCTTTCTGTGCATTTTCCTCAGGCTCAAATGCCTAATCAGTCTGCTCAAAATAACTGTGGCATATTAAAACTTACCTGCTCACCTATGAGGTAATTTTTTTTGGTCTTCACAGGGTATGCCTCTCAGATCGGCCCCCCTTTTCTGTAGCTACTTGGTTCTATTAGCCCAAGTTTCACGGGCTCTTTCTGTGGCTTTGAAAGGATAACTCTCTGCTTTCCCTTAGAAAAACTGTCCAGAAGTTTCTCTTACTCTGCTTCTGTTCCTATTTCCAAAGACTAAGCATTCTGTGCACAAGCTTACTTTAATGCATTTTAGCTCATTGTACTTGTGAAAGGCCTTTCAAATTTCCCTCCATTTCAGTTGAAATGTAAATTACTTTTCAATAGATTAATGGATTACAGGCCATTCCTTAGACTGCCTCTCATTTTATTACATTCCCATCTCTGTCTGGTTGAAGCCCCAGTCTGTGGCTCTAAAATATTAAAAAGGCTACCATGAAACCATGTGATGGTAGATGACTCTAGGACCCTGGGGGAAAAAAACCCAGTGAGCCCCCCAATCTCTCCTATGTTTGCTTTTAACCTAAAACAAGGTGAAGAGAATTGGGGGCAGCCAATCTAATGGTGCCTAAGTGTGCACCTGACAGAACAATTCTAAGGTTAAATAATCTTTTGGTTCATAGCTCTGGCTATGAACCAACACAAATAAGATAAAACTATTTCACCTACTAAAAGATGTGGAAACAGATGCTCTGCCTTTTGTGATGTAAGTTTCACCTTAAACTAAAAAGTCTTTGCATTTCTCCCAGAAATTTGACCTTTGACTAGTCCTTGGTCTTTTTTTTCTCTCTCTCTCTCCTCTGTGTCTGCTTTCTCCTCACTCCTTTAGAAATCTCATTCAGTCTCATGGCTTGATGTCCAATGAATATACTGTTGAACGCCCAATTTATATTTCCTTCTCCAATCTTTCACTTAAACTCTAGAATCATATGTTCAACTACATTCAACACTTCAACTGAGATGTCTAATAAACTTCTCAAACTTGACACATTCAAAACTAAACTTCTGATCTTCCTCTCCAAACCTCCATTAAATGGCCAGTCTATTCTAGTTCCCCAGGCTGAAAATCTTAGAGTCATCCTTAACTCTTTCTCCCTTTCCTATATCCTAGTGGTCAGGAAATCCTGTTGACTTTCACTTAAAACATATCCCCAAATTGACCACTGTTTACTACCTCCATTTTCATGACATTGGTCCAAGTTACTGTCATGTCTCATCTGTAAAAAAATGTAGCAGCCTTCTAGCTGGTCTCCTTACTTCCACCTTTGCCCGTGTGTTCTGTTTTTAAACAGCAGACAAAGGTGTTTACAAACATAATTCAGTTTAGGAAGTCCTTGGGTGACTTCCCAGCTCACTCGGGCAAATCTGCACAATGGTAACAGGTCCCTGCATTGTTCTTCCTCCCTCATACTTCCCTGCCCTCTCTAGTATCTCTTCTTTGCTTACTTCTCCCAGTGTCACTGGTCTCATTGCCCTCCCCCCCCCCCCCCCCCCCCCACCTCCCGCTTTTTAAAGCTGTTCCTTCTGCCTGGACTGCTCTTCTACCCTATTTCCCTCAGCTGCATGGCTCACTCTACTACCTCCTTCCAGTGTTTGCTCTAATATGTTTTCAATGTGGCCTAGCTTGACCAAGTCATTTTATCTTGGAAACCCTCCTCTGAGCTCTGGAATTTCTAATCTTCCTTTTCTTCTTTTATCCTTTGCTCACTGGTGTATTCCAGAAGTTTAGAGCAGTGTCTGCTACTTAGTAGGTCCTTATGAAATATTTGTGCATCTGAATGAATCAGTGAATGTTGATATAATCCCTGCTAAAGGCACACATTGGCTAAATAAAAAATAAAAACTATTCACGGTAATTTGTAGAGGCCCCCACAGCCCATGCCTGTTCAAAAATAGCTGCCTAATCACCGTAGAAGCTGCTCCAAATAGAGCCTTGAGTTTATGAAACAGGAAGCTTAAAACCTAATTTTCCTGCCCTGATTGATCCAATAACCTTCTTGTCTCCATGGATTCTTTCAGTCTCTGAATATCAGTGCTTACAGCTATCTATCCAGATTCCTAGTTGATTCATTAATTGGAAGTTTAATGAAACAATAAATAACATTCACTCTTGCCTTTCTGAGTTCAGAAATAAGGAATAGGTAAATGAATTAATTAGCTGGACATCAAAATATCAACTTTGCTTGTGGTAAAGGAGAAAGAAACTCAGGTCTGTGACTACAATCAGGTTCCTGGTGCATCCACCATTCTTTTGTGCTTGTTCATTAATGAAGTCCACCACAACTCTGTAGGTTTGTTTAAGACTTCCACGTACTGAATCTTGAAGAAAGAGGCTTTATGTCTTGGTGTGTGGGGAGGAAGATTGGTTTGAAATAAAGATAAATATTATCCATCACTAGCTTTCATTATGGAGACAATTGTAGGTAAAGAATGAGTCTTTCAGAATTTAAGTTTCCATAGTGTCCTTGGTGACCTGAGCCAGCATAGTCCATCAAATAAGAGCTTCATGTGAAGTCTCTCTGATCTTGATTTCTTTTTCTACTTTTATATGGCTTCCAAAAGGGAGAAGAGGAAAGGAAAGATAAAACTCCTGTCATCCACTAGCTAATTATTTTCTCCTCCTTCTCCTCACCCATCTTTCTCTCCTTCTTCTCTTCCACCTTTTTTATTCCCCTTTCTGATGGCAGTATTTTTCTTTTATGACCTAAGACAAAGGGAACTGTAACTCTTGACTTCTTGAATTTCCCTTTTCTTCCCTTTCTTTTGGTTCATTTCCCTTCCCTCCCCAGCCCCACTCCTCCCCTTCTGGCCTCTCCCTTCTTTTGCTCTCCCCCATGCTCTCTCTGCTTGGATTTTGGGTAGCTTTAATTTATTCCACACTCCATGAGCCCAGATGTTTTAAAGTTCATTGCAAAAAATTGTGTTTCCCATCATCTTTTCCTAGAATGATAAGTTCTAAAATTCTTGAGCCAATGAATCACTAGCTTATATAAATAAAGACCAGGAAAGCACACCATGACTGAGGCATTTTAATAGCTATGGTAATCCCAGCAGCAAATGCTTTCTGTCACCTTCTCTGCAGTTGACTGCTGCTTCAGATACCATTGGTCCATGAAGTCATTTAAGATTCAGTTCCAAAGCACAAGCACAGTTGATATTTCTAGACATGTTCCTGATATAAAAACATTCAGGGTATTTCATGTAAACATTTATGAAAGATTCCAAACGTGCTAGCATTTTTATGGTATCAGCAGTGATATTTATAATGTTACCAATATTCACAGATTGAAGAAATGTTTATCATAAAATGTTAAGCACACTATGGAATATCTATAAGGCTAAACATCTGATAGCAAGAGACATAACTCTCCCCCTTACTTCCACCTGATCCTCCCCCTGCATTTAAACCCCCATTCCCATTATAGGCTTAAAATTATGCATTGACCCACCCCTTTCTCCACTCACCCCTACAAAGATATGGAACAGAGCTGACAAACTCAAATACCTACAGAAGTCAGGAAGGTAATGTAAACGAGAGAGATGTTTGAATACAAGAAAACCAGTAGAACAAAGTTGATGATAAATAGTAAGTCCCTGCAGTGTCAGAGATGCAACAGGGAGTGGTAGAGATTGTGGTGTATTAGAACCCACATACCCTGTCTAAAGGGAAAAGATACTCTGCATTGTTGCCTGGTGAGAATATATCCATGCATTGCCATATCTTCCAAAAGTTTCTGAAGAAGCTGGACTTTGGATATTGATATGGAATATTCTATTACCCCAAATGCTAGCAACTTACTCTAAATACTTATCAGTACTGGGTGGAACAAAGATTGTCTGAAGAGTAGAACTGGCTCAAAAAAGCTACAGTTTTATTATGGAACAATTGAAATCCAACATCTCTGACAATTCTATTGCTTTGCTATGGACTCCAAAGTCATCAATTAGCTAATGAAGGAGAAGTAAAAATATGAAGGAAATAAGATTTAATGGGAACCTACTATGGTACCGGCAGAGTGCAAATTACTTCAATACAATTTAACAAATATTGATTGAGTACCTACTTCATGCCAGACACTAGGTAAAATGCTTGGGACATACAACTGAACAAAACAGACAAAATCTCTAACCTCATTGAGTTCATTCTACCTACAGTTCTCTTATTTGAAAACCATCTTCAATCCTGGAGGGAAGAGTATTATTAACATCAATTTTTAGATGAGCCAGAAAGTGACGGAAAACATGTTTAAACTCAATTTGGTGGAGCTTCAAATCCTCATTTGTTCCCAATGCACCATAGTCTATGCTAGTTTCCAGGAGAAGGGGAATCAGGCGATGGGGAGATGGCCTTCAAAATACAGTCTTTTGATGTGTATTAAGGGAATGGGGTCTCACTGAGTTACAAATTACAGTGGACCCTTGAACAATGTGGGGGTTAGGGGAACTGACCTCCCCACTCCCCCACCCCCTGTGAAGTCAAAACCTCATATAACTTTTCACTCTCCCAAAACTTAACTACTTAACTATTAACAGCCTACTGTTGACCAGAAGTCTTACTGATAACATAAGCAGTTGATTAACACATATTATGTATGTTACATGTATTTATACTATATTCTTAAAATAAAGTAAGCTAGAAAAAAGAAACTGTTATTAAGAAAATCATAAAAAAGAGAAAACACACTTACAGTCTTATACTGTATTAATTGAAAAAAGTCCACATGTAAGTGGACCCATGCAGTTCAAATCCATGTTGTTCAAGGTCAAATATACATCTCACGATGGTAGTATCAGTAGCAGTATCAGCACACATTTATTATGCTTATTCTTGGCTAAGCACTGTGCTATTTTTCATACATTAAGTTTTACTGCAATGGTATTATTAGGTAACAGCTATTACTCTCATTTTAGAGATAAGGTAACTGAGGCTTAAAAAGAAAAAAAAAATCTACTCAGGATCACACAGATAATCAGTGGTAGAAACCCAATCCAAGCTCAGATCTGTCCTGATCCAAAGCTTGTACTCTAAAGCCCAGCTCTACTCTGAGTCCCATAATCAGTCCTTTTGAGATCACCAGACAGTGGAGTGAAAAGTTAGACACTAGCAGGTAAGTTTGATATCCTTGCTGTATCATTACCCATTGGCAAGAAAGTCCATGGCAAGGGTTCTTTCTTAAGGAGTGTGGTCAGAGATGTGAACTCAGCCCTACTCAGCATGGAAAGCATAATAGCAGGAAAACAAAAACCTTCCCTCTACTCCAAGTCCTTAGACCACAGGCTGCCTCAGTGGATTTGGCTGTTGTCCATCCCTGTGCATTCTCTTACTGATAGAGCTGGCCATTTCAGGAATTTCAGTAGGTCACATAGACATCAAAATAATAAGCCCACCAAGCCAATGTAGATGAGAGAAGTCATGATGCAGACTAGTCACATTAAAGCCACCTGTTCTTTGCATAATATACACACAGCTAATAATTATTAACAGATAGTTTCCCTGTAATTTGAGCAAAGCTGGGAAAATATTTGGGCTATTTATACATAAAAGTCTTCTCCTTTTCAAGTATTTATGAACACGCATTGAGTTTTACAGATTATAGAGTAAACTCTTCTCTCACAAACTGTTTCTTGTTTTCTGTTTTTCCCTTGGTCAATTCACCTAGTCACCCAAGCTACAAATTTGAGTTATTTTAACTTTCTCTCTACTTTATCCCATAATCATCAAGGCCTATCTAAGCACCTCTGAAATTTCTCAGAATCTCTTGTTCTTTTTCATTTTTTCTGTCTTTGCCATAGATTAGTCTTATAATCAACTGCTTGGACACTTACGATAGCCTCCATACTGGTTTGCCTGCTATCACTTTTTTCAACATTGCTGGTTTCAAGACATCTTAGAATATGATTATTCGGTTCTATCAGGACCCGTCAAGAATACCTTATGGTCTGTAGAATAAAGTTCCAATTCCTTTACCATGCATAATGTTTAAGTTCATTTATTCATTCAAACTTTTATTAAGCTTCTACTGTTTACTCCCTAGAGGAAAAATTATAATAAACAAGGATAATTTCTTGCCACTGATGGAAACTACTTAGAGTCTAGTGGAGGAGTTGTATATGTAAAGACATACAATAAGTACAATAGGCATTAGAGTTTGTTTGAGATGGTATAAAGGTTTAATGAGGGAGTCGTTAATTAATTGCTGTAGGGTACATCTGTTGGTTGACTTTATAGCATCCCTTCCATACTTTTCCATAATTCCACATCATTCTGCTCTTGGTTTTAGTCACAGAAGGTGTGATATAGATTAAACCAATTAGTGTTTTCCTTGCCCCTGGTCTCAGCCAGTGGTTTAGGATTGGACTTGTGAATTTGGCTGGTCAAACAAAAACGAGTGTTGGGACTTTTCAGGAAACTGTGGGTCAGGGATGCTCTGTTTCTTTCTGGACAAAAAGCATGATAACCCAAGACTCACTGGCAGCCATTTGGAAAAGAAGATAGGAACCAAGGCCAGGATGAAGCCAACACTATGAAAAAGAACAAAAAGATGATAGGAAATGTATCTTTGATGATGCTGTTGAGCTGAGGGATCAAGTATTAAACTCTGCCCTAATTAGTTATAAGTCTCTTTATTGTTTAACCAAGATTATATATGATTTTGCTCCCAGTTTTTAATTCCTTTTCTCTTGGAAACTGCTGGAAACCTTACTTCTGCAGTTTAAAGAAGGTTTCATATCTGGTCTAGATTCCTCCTTGTGAGGCCTACGTTAGTCTTGTCAGCTATGTTCTCATGTGTTGAAATGTCTGCTTTTTGCTTTAGGACTCTCATTATTAAGACCAATCTCTCTCTCTCCCTTTCTCTCTTCTCTCCCTTTAAGCACATGCTCTTTCAAATGGACTGTGCTGTTTGTGCCTCCCCAAAATTAAATCCTCACAATTTATCTTTGGGAAACCACCCCTTCTTTTGTTCTCAGTCTATATAATGTAAGTTTCTATGACCGTAGCCTATGGCTCTAGGAAATAGCACAAGACCTATGCTTGGTTAATGAGCTCACTGTATTTCTCTACAAATATTACAAATATTAGGTTAACAGGGGATCTGTGGCCAAGTCTGGTCGATCTAAATGAATAAGCACCATCTCTGGTGTATTAGTCAGGGCTCAATAGGAAAACAGATATACATAATAATTTGAAGAGGAAGATTGACTATAAGGAATTATTAATGATTTACAAGGAATTAACTAAAAAGAGATAAATGAGAAATCTAAATATCCTGGGGCTGAGGGAGGATATCGAAGGAAGTAACAAACTTGGTAGGTGGGAAGTTCTCACCAAGGCCAGGATTCAGACCCCATTGGAGAGGATCTGATTGTAGACACTGGATGGTGGAAAGGTTCCTTAGGTTGCTGACAAGAGCTGCATCAAAGCTGGTGGCACATCAACAGTAAGCAGAGAACCACCAGTTGGGAGTGCCATGAAATTCACCTGGAAGCTGCCTATATAGGAGTTGCTATGGAACCTGCTGGAAATTAAGCTGAAGTAAAGTGGAAGTGGGGTTTTAGAGCCCAATGGAGACACTGGGAAGCCGTCACCAAGAAGCTGATAGTAAGATAGTAAGTAAGGCACCTATAGAACTCACTCTGAGGAAGCCCACTCTGTCACTCCCAGAGCTTGCCTGGAAGCTGCCCAAAGGAATTTGTTCTATGGATCTCACTGCTGGGAAGCCACCTAAGGAGGTGGGCTTTACTGAGTGTCCTACAGGCCAGCACAACACAATAACAGCAAGAAAAAACCAAGCATGCTGGAATCAGGAAGAGAAACCCTTTACTTTTCCAGTGTCCCTCCAGCACCTTCTACTGACAAATCTTAACATCATTCTAGCTGGAAAGGGAAACATGTTCCAATTATCACAAGAAAGGCAATGAAGGCTGAATTTGTAGGTGAGAGACAATAAATTGCTAACTGGCACATCTGGGATTTTTATTTTAATACTAAAAAGGAGATGCTCCCCAGTGTCTACTGATGAACATTCAGAGCAAAATGGCAGTGATTTTGCCACCAGAAGGTAAAAGTTCACCTTAGAATAAAGCCAGCACAGAAATAAGCAAAGCTGAGATATGAAGAGAGGCAAGTTGGTTACAACATTGTTTAGGTGCCTGGATCCATCCATGCCTTCAATCCACAGTGGGGGGGGGGCAAAATATGTGACCCCAAAATATGTCATGTGGCAGGTGGATTATTTTGAGCTGAATGCCATCAAGACCTAGCAGACTCAAGAAAAACTTTTACCTTCTCCTTTAACTAACTACTTGAAAGAATTTAGACAGAAGGCCTGGCCCAGAAAAAGAGCCATTAACCAAAAATAACTTTTTATCTGAAAGACCTATCTGTGTAGAAGGGCAAACATCTGATTACCAAACATTTGCTCTTCTTATCATCTTGTGAATTCCCCTCCTCCTCTTTGAAGCCCCAAGCCTCTATCTTATTCCTTACCTCAGGGCATGTAAGTCTTGATTGACCTACTTGTCATGGGGTCTCATATTCTTATGGGACTCCCACAGAAGCATAATTAAGTTTGTTTTTTCTGTTAATCTATCTTATGTCAATTTAATTAATAGACCAGCCAAAATAACCTGGAATGGAAGAACAGAAACATTTTCCTCCCCTACAACATATACTTGGACTTTTTAGTTATAAAGCCGTTAAAATTTTTCTGCTACCTAAACCAGTCTGAGCTGCATTTAAGAGTCTTACAGTCTAAAGCTTGCTGATCAAATCTTCAATAAATCCTCAAGCATTCAGATCAGGTCAGTGTTGTCTTTATAATCTGCATGTATTGTCTCTTATTCTTTGACTCTGGTTCCTCAGTACATCATCTCAGATACTGCGGTGATGTAGGATCTGAAAGCTTCATTAGTGTAGGGAATCTTCTTGAACTTAAAATAAATGCCACATTTGCACAGCACCATAAAACTTCCTATGGAGCATCCTCAGGCTTCCTGTGTCACGCCCCTTGCAGGTGTATCTCAGGCTGTTACGGTTCAATCTTTTCATATGCAGTATCATATTAATTACAATGGAACAAACGAGATTGAAAAAGGTTGAGTGACAGTGATGGGGGAGGAGTTCTTAATGAGGGAACCCAGGTTTGAGAGCCTTAACATTTGTTTTCCAGATTTGGGGTAATTCGTGGCTGGATGAAGTCTTTGGAGGGAGCCAAGATACTCAATAAAACCCAAAGTATTACCTGCCCTTTTCTGAACTGAATGATTCCAATGTGAAAAACGAATGAATAGCTGTAATATGGTCCCATAAACTTAAATGGTCATAATTTAAGAAATTGAATTGGTTTTGATGGGTACTTTTTCCCACTGCTGTTGAAAGGTAATTTGCCTGAAAGTCAAAGACAAGGGGAGAGAATTTTGTTGAACACACGAGGAATGGTTTCCAGGTGAACCATTAGCTCTGCTCCATGATCTCAGTGCCCTCAACCGAGGCTGAAGTTGTATCAATAGCAATCACTCATGTAATCTGACAGGGGAGGGATTGCCTGATGGAGAATATTTCCAAACACACGATAGCCCAGAAACTGCTCTCAAATAACTTGGCACTGTTCCCAGAGATGACAGCCTCTATTATATATATCTTTGTAAGAAAAGATTTCTGCATGTCTCATATTCCACAAATTTAGTCCAAGTTAGAAGGTTTGCAGCAGAACAGAACTTGATGTTGGAAGAGACAATAGACTTGAAATGCTCATCTCATAGATCTTGACAATTTACAACCTTCTCCAGCTTATTCTACATGAGACTTTGGCCTGACATAGGGTTTGAATGTGAACAAGGAGTATGAAAAGGAGAAAAAAAGAGTGTGACAGAAGTGAAGAAGAGCCACTGGAGAATCTTCATTCAAAGTCAGGAACTCGACACAATGAAGATGATTGGAGAATCAATGTCTTCTTCCCTGAGAGTCTTCTATTTTTAGAAAGAGAATCAGGGTGTGAATCTAAGCTAAATTTTCACCTTGAGAATTCTGAATCACCAGGGTAGATTATTGGGAGTCCTCTTTCATGAAGGACCATAGACCTTCTAGGACAAACAATGCGTATTCCAAGATTTGAGCCCAGAGATCTCTAGTGGGAGATAAGTGGTTTCCCCAATTTGTTGGAAAACAAAGTTTCCATTTTTTTTCAGAGGGCAGAAAATTCTTCCTGAGGAAAGAGTGGTCTAAAAGATACACAACTAACACATGAAGGATATGCTAGCTGATGTTTCACATACTCATGGGCCCTCAGGGAGCTTGTTCTAATTTCTTGGAAAAGGGTGATCTTTAAATTGCATCTTTAAAAGAATCAGTTGGCCTTTGGAAGACCCAAGAGAATCATAATAATTGACAAGTTTACCTACCACCGTAGATCAGAAAATTTCTGCTCACTTTATTTGTAATATCCAAAAACTAGGAATAGTCCAACTGTCTATTATTGGATGAATAGATAAAAATAAATTATAGTATATCCTTCAAATGGAATACTATTAAGCAACAAAACCAAATGAGATAGTGATACAGGTAACAAACAATATGGATGAACTTCCAAACAATTATCCTGATTACACTTATAAAAACTATGGAAATGCAAACAAATCTATAGTGACAGGAAACAGTTCAATAATTACTTCAATATTTGGGGAGATCAAGAAAGGATGGGAAAGAGGAATTACAAAGGGGCATAAGGAAATTTTGGGTAATGATGCATATGTTCACTGTTCTGATTGTGGTGCTTATTTTAGGGATATATACCTGTGAAACATATCCAATTGTACACTTCAAATTTTGTATGCTAATTATGCCTCAATAAAGCTGTAAAACTTACAAACAACTCTGCTCACCCAATGGCCAGAGTAATTAAATTTGCTTTTGAGACCTGGAAAAGAAAACTGCCTCCCAATGTTAGGATGCATTTCATGGAGATGGTGAGAACATCAGTGTGGCAAGTTACAGTAGCTTCCAAGGTGGTCAGAGCTACTAGATTTGGCATCAGAATGATGAGACCAAGCAAGAGTTTAGAAATAAATCAACTTAACTTTGTTATTGTTGTCCAAGTCCTTGGCTATAGCTAAGACTTGAATTGCAGTCAAGGATGAGGAAAGATTACATGATAAATAGTATAAAGGGCAAATGTAAACTTGGTGTTTACAGCCATGAAACTGGGATACCAAGAAGAGACGGAAAGGCAGGAAGATCAATCTCATTGGCCTGCACCAATACCTCAGTTTGTTCTGGTTCTGTCTACAGAGAGCGAGGCCTACCTCTTTCTTTTCATTTTATTGAGCAGACATTTACCAACCAGGATTATATTGGCCCAGGATAGAGAAAGCAAATGAAGGAGAAACATGACCATTTTCATGCCATGCCATGCATAGAAGAAACAAGACTTCTTTGTGCCTCAACAGGACTGAACTTAGAGTGAATGGATACAAATTATTGGGTGATAGCACTTGTTATAATATGAAGAAGATATTAATAATAGTGGGTAATAGTTTAAAAATGAAATGGGCTGCTTTGTGAAACAGTAATCTCCTTGTCAGCAAGAGCATTGGATCAGAAACTAATTATAGATATTGTTTGTACAGTGTGTGTTCCCTTAGCTAAATTGTGTGCAATTTAATTGATTAATTCAGGAACACAATCTGTATTATGCAGATTACTATTAGTTATAATATGATAACTAACTGTGTGTGCATAGTAAAAATTTTGCAAGAAGCATAGTAATACATAGATTCTAAGTGACTACTTGCTTAATTTGCATTGCATTCTTTTGTTCAATATATGCGATTGTAAATTGTTTTACAATTTTGTTTTGTGAAGTTTTGCAATATGATTTGAATTATGTTCATTTTTTTAAACAGTGTGCAGTATAGGTAATATGGAAGTATATATTCAACTGTGAACAGCTCAATTCAATTAATTGCCTTTAAGACACATTTTTTATAAAGTAAGATTTCTTATGATTAAAGCTCTAACAACTATAGGTCACACAGCCCCTGGAGAAGGGCTGATCACGCTGGGCAATATTAGACTAGATCCTCTAAGATGATTGTCAATTCTTCAGTCGTGTGATTCTAATAATCTTAGAAAGGTTAACTGATGGGGATGGCGTTCCTTCTACTGGTAACATTTCCCCTAATCCCACCCCACACCCTTTGCCTGAATTCCTCCTTCTTATTCTTTAGGTCTCAGAGCTTCTGGGAGTAAATTTTAGAGGGAAAGGATCAGTAGTTTGGTTTCACGCATATTACAATTTTAGATGCTTCTTTGACACTCAAAGAAAGCTGTGAGTTGGAAGCTGAGTCTGGAACGAGGGAAGAGAGGTCACTGTGTGGATGGTGCCTATTTCCATGAGATTTAGATAAGATTAGCAAGAAACAAGGTGGATAGAGGAAGGAGGAGAGCACAGCAAGCAGCTGGACCTCTCTGACATTTAGAGATCCAGTAGAGAAGACAGAGATGCAACAGCCAGTGAGGTAGGAGGAAATTCAGGTGAGCATATATAGATGGTGAAACATCAGACAAGCTCAAATTGAGGGACAGTCTACAAAATAATAAGTGGCCTGGAGTCTTCAAATATATCAAGGCCATGTATGATAAGAAAAAGTGAGAAACTGTTCTAGATTAAAAAGAATAAAGAGACATCACACATAATGCAATGTGTGATCTTGGATTGGGCCCTGGTATAAAAATTATATATATATATATATAACTATAAAAGACATTATTGGAACAATTGGCAAAATTTGGGTAAAGTCTGTAGATATGATAATATTATTTATTTCAATGTTAATTTCCTGATTTTGATAACTCTAATGCAGTCGTATAAGAGAGTGTCTTTGGTTGTTACAGGAGCCTAATATTTGGAATGTGTTCTCAAATAATTCAGAAACAATACTATCTATCTATCTATTTATCTATCTATCATCTATCTATCTAATCTATCTATCTAGACAAAGATAAGGCAAATGGATTCTTTGGGGAAGAATGAGTGAAAGGTATATGATAATTACTGTACTATTTTTACTACTTTTTTTTTTTTTTTTTGAGAGAGAGCGAGTGCAAGTGGGAGGGAGGGGCAGAGGGAGAGGGAGAGAGAAGATCCCAAGCAGACTCTGTGCTGAGTGCAGAGCCTGACTTGGGGCTCCATCCCATGACCCTGAGATCATGACCTGAGCCGAAATCAAGAGTCTGACACTTAACCCACTGAGCCACCCAGGCACCTCTGCAACTTCTTTTTACCTGAAATTATTTCAAACTAAATATTTCTTTAAAAATTAGAAAACTAGTAGAGAAAATGAAAATACAGGCACATGTCTCTGTCATTCATCAGTTTATAGACTGAGAAATGTGGCCCTTCATGGCCCTTACCACCTACCATATGTTGTACATATGTCTTTTAACCTCACACGTGACTTTCAATCTTCTTTCTGCTTCAGAAATTCAGAACAAGTTCTCCAGACTCAAAGTGCCTTAGACCATTTTTCCCATAGAACGATTTCTAATGATCCCAGATACAATTAAGCCCTGATGAAAGAGTACTTCAGTATGGTTTATGGGCCTATTCGGCTTGACATATAAGTCTATTAAAATGACTTTTCTCATGAAGGGATTCTTTGATACATTAGAACAACAATGATATTATTGTCACTCATCCATTTCATTCCAAGAGCCAGAGCTATATATAAGTCATAAGAATGCATTCATAAGAGCTGGAAAACACAGCTTTGTGAGATTGACAAGAAGACGTTTTAGTATTAGAACAGGCCTGCTTTCTGAAGAGCATTTCAGAAATTGGGGTCAAGAAAATGGCAGCTGGGTCTGTAGGATATTCACATCAGCACTTTTTCCCTTTAACATTTGTAGTCTTACAGAGGCCAGAAATTATATCTTTGTTTCCCTCGGATTTTCTTGGCCTCTCAGACATCTGAGTGATTCCTTAGTTGTCACTTACCAACAAAGACTTCACATTTACCAGAGGACTTGAGAGCAAATTCCTCAGACCTTCAAACCATGGACGATTAGAAAAGCCAGCATTTAGTAATTAAACCATGAAATGAATGTGAACCACGGAATATTTGGAAGGTTATTGCAGAATGTGCCCAGCAGCTGTCGAGCATGAAGGACTTCTCCTCCAAGAGAAGCCCTTCAGTCTTCGAGATGTCCAGGGGACCCCTCTAGCAATGTTGCAGTTTTTCCCTAGCTGGAGATTTTCTAATACTTCTTAATAGCTAATATAAATCATAAAATTTCATAATGGTAGACAGGCATCCCAGGGTTGGCTTAATATGTATCATCTAGCAATTTGCAGTACGACCTACTGGGTAACTCTGCATAAGTTATTTTGATCAGTTTATGCAGCATAATGATAATGGCTTTTGAAAATTGCTTGTTTTTCCTTTTGTGTGATAGATTTACTGCTTGGGATTCTGAGGGGCTCAGAGACTCATAACTTTGGAGGAATATCGAGCCTTCACCCCTCTGCGTTAAAACATGAAAATTCTCATGAATCAAGAAAATGTACTCTGTATTTCCAGAGCTTACACAATCACAGGACACCCATCAAAATATCTGTCTGCTGAGAATATTTACTAGTATCTGCTTCCATATTAACATTTCCTGTCAGTGTCCCCATGTTGAATGATAATTATTGTTTTATTCATGAAGCGTAATTCTTTTTTCAGTTGGATTAATGATCAGGCTTTTTCTAGATTGGTGCTCTTCTATCAGCTCAGAAGACTTACACCAAAATTAAAGAAAAAATAAATGAAAATGACAGTACAGTAGGCCCTTTTTTGACATTACCCAAGGCAAATGAATGAAAAGTATTCCATCTATATTCTACTGTTCTCACAAGTATCAATAAATATTCAGAAAATAGGGGCACCTGGGTGGCTCAGTCGTTAAGCATCTGCCTTCAGCTCAGGTCATGATCCCAGGGTCCTGGGATCGAGCCCCACATCAGGCTCCTCGCTCTGCAGGAGGCCTGCTTCTCCCTCTCCCAGTCCCCCTGCTTGTGTACCCTCTCTCGCTGTATCTATCTCTGTCAAATGAATAAATAAAAAATCTTTAAAAAAATAAAAAAAAATAAAAAAAAATAAATAAATATTCAGAAAATAGTCTCTGGGTAGTCATGAGCACTTTGATCGGGGTAATCAAGAATAACATATTTTGCTAAGTTTACCACTCTATCATATCTCTGTTCTTTTTGGTAAGGCAGAGCAGATGGTTGACCAACCAAAAGGAATTTAGAGTTTGTATGATGGTCCTCACCTCTCCAAATGTGGGCTGAGGGTCAGCAGTATCATCACTGCCTGTGAGCTTGGTAGAAATGCAGAACTGTGGAGCTAGAAACTTAATCTTAATAAGGGTACCAAGGGGCTTGTGTTCACACTGAAGTTTGAGAAGCATTGCTGCAGGTGACAGAGAACACTTTATGAGGAGTTTGGGGCAGGGAAAGATGTGAAAAGGAAAGGTATATCATTCAGGCACCAGTGATATTTCAATAAATCCTCATGAAGAACTTCTATTATCTTCTTTGCAGAAAGAGGAAAGCTGACACCTGAGGAGGTTAATTATATCACCCAAAGTCATGATTCAATAAATGGCAAAGCAAGAATCCAGACTCTGGTATTTCTAGTTCCAAAGAATGTCTGGTTCCATTTTGTGACCAAGTGATTTCATCAGTGTTGAGTTTTAGAAAGTTAAAGTCCATGAAGAGGGTTGAGGCTGCTTCTTATCTGGAAACTACCCCTTTTACTCTTGTGAGGACTGAATAAGATGGTTTAGGGAACATGAGGAACATATGCCAGGGGTGGTAACTGTTATTATTAGTCACTACACACTAGAGTCTTTGCTGCACTCCTCTCTCCAGGCTATGCTTATAAAACCAAGTGTCTCCATGGTCTCTTTACCCTTTAATACCCAAATATCAACTATCTGAGTTGTCTTCTTAAGTGACTGTGGAAAGCCTGGTCTTTTATTTTATCCCCCTCCAAGAATATCTGAAAATGCCAGAGGCTTGTTTACATGTTTGATGATCCCCACGCGGTTTTCACTTTTTAATTTTACCAGCCTTCTGTTTGATATCTCCTTCCTCAGTGGTCTCACCCTAACAATGTGCACAGGCATCTCTATTAATTCCCCAAAGGACAGTTTAGATCAATGTTTGGGAACAAGACAAGGAAATGACAATGCAGAAAATATAATTGGACCCCAAGCAACTTTTTAGTCTCCTTTAGTCTCCTCTTCTTTTTCCTTAGCTTCAGTTTGTTCTGATGTTTCAGGGGTCAATCTCACCTCTCTCCATGTTGGTGTTTTGGCCGTTTCCACTCTGCCTTGAAAACAGGCTCCCAGCTTGCTCCTGGGTCAGCAAGAGGGGAAAAGAGTTCTTATCTCCCCCAATTCCAGACTTGTGTTTTTCTTCCCCAGGATTTGTGAAAATGGAAATGTTCATTTCCTTTAGAGGAAATATCAATCTCTATCCGAAGGGTGTAAACTGGCTTCCATGTCTAAATTGGGCAATTGTAGTACTCAACATTTCATTTCCTGTTTGGCTAATTCAAGCTAAAATAACTCCATGGCAGTGGATACCAAAGCATGAAGATAGATCCCCCTTGCCCTCCAGCATTTCATTCCTCCTGATGTGGCTTGTATCCTAATTAGTAAGAAGCTACTTTTCAAACACACCTATACATTAAGAACAAATAGCTTTCTTACAAAGGGAAGTCTAGAGTCTAAACAACATTTAATATCTTGGGCTGAATTAGGCCTTCTCAAGGACAGTGAGTAGATATTACATCTGCATCACTCAATGGGCTTAGTAAGCCCATCCTACACTATCCATTATGACTGGCACAAGACACTGCTCATAGAACAGGTGTGTTTATGGGTGGGTATATGTGTGCATATGTGTGTGAAGAAGTAACCACAAGGTTATAGAAAAAATAAATCCATCCAACTGCTATATTCTTTGACAGCCTGTTGACACAATAAATCACAGAAACTGGCCATATCCAAACACTGATTCATGGCTCCTGTTTGATTTAAAGGTCACTCTATATTAAGGATTGGAGGAGTGGTCTCCAAAGAGGGTACACAGACCCCAAAGACAAATTTTACATCTACCTTGAAAGCAAAAACTTCCTGTAATCTATCAAATGGCACAATAAGCCTCGACAATTTTAATATATTTCTCCCCCATGAGCTACCCTATCATACCCATGCCCTGTTGCTTGCCTTGGATACAAGATGAACACTCTGCATTCACACCTCTGAAAATTATTCAAGTTATGTTTAGCCACAGAAGAGGTTTTTCTGTCCCTTCTGGATGGAATTTATTTTTTAAATTTGGAGTTTGAAGGAGTAAGGAGAAAGAAAAAAGGACAGTTTATTGAGTTTTCTGCTTTTGAGGACACACACCCTTATGTACCTAGAAGCTATGGGCTTAGTTCCTAAAAATGCACTCACAGATAACATTGAGAAAGTAATTTGACCTGATACAGTCTTTCAAACCTTTCATGGATGTCCTCCATGAAGACTTTTAATTTAAAATTATTAGAGAAATGGGGATAGGCAATATCTTGGTATCTCTAAGTGGAAGCAGATGTTAATACTTTTAAGATAGCAGAAGACTTGATACCTCTAAAGAGTAATCTCAGCATCATTTCCTTGCTTCAGTCTGAAGTAAAAGATGGACTTCCTCTGTTACCAAGATGGTAACAACAACAACCAAGTTGTTGACCAGATTTATCCCTACAGTAGTTAATGCTAGATGCCTATGGCTCGAATGGCTTTTGAAAGTGGGAAGGGGCTATAAATCAATGGTTGAATATTGCTAGTTTCTGTGGCTTAGTCTTCAAAATGGAGGCAAAGACAGTAGCAATTTAAAGGATTTAGTTTCTTAGTGACGAGGTATTTCCTTTTTCACACATACGCTTAACTCACTGGGTGATGGTGAGTATGACAATCACTCGTGCTCTTTGAACACTTGCAAAGTGTTCCATCCCAGTAAACGATGGAGGTTCTTTAATGGAGCCTTCCTCATGACTTATCTTTTCTTCTGCTAAAGGGACAATTTGTGAGTGTTCTCCAAAACCTAAGTGGGAGAGAGAAAGAGAGAGAGAGAGAGAGAGAGAGAGATAGGGAATACCACATAAATGGGTCAACCAGCATTGCTGACTTGTGGATTATGGGAGAGTCTGTGTTTCTCAAAGTAAGGAAGGGAGGGCAGGGCAGGATTAACATCACTTATGTTTTCAACACACAGGCAAAACAATGGTAGATCTTAGTGCTTAAGTAGAGTAGATTTCAGAAAGTGCTTCTCTGGAGTGTAGGTATTTTCGAAGCAAAATTTTAAGAACGTCGGAGGGCACTTAACTCTTTTTTTTTTTAAGATTTTATTTATTTATTTGACAGAAAGAGACACAGCGAGAGAGGGAACACAAGCAGGGGGAGTGGGAGAGGGAGAAGCAGACCTCCTGCTGAGCAGGGAGCCTGCTGAGCAGGGAGCCCGAATGCTGCCATGTAAATTATTCAAATAAAGTCTCAAATGCTAAATGTTGATGCAAAATAATGGCTTGAGTTCATGGAAAACTTGGCTATTCTGGTCCAAGTCACTAGCATATCTAACCAGGATCGTTTTTGTTCTCCCCTTGCCCCTCTATAGTCCAGTCTCCACAAAGCAGGCAAGACAACTTTGAAAACAAAATGTGACTCACATTGAACTTAAAACTAGAACTTCACGTTACACTCAGAACAAAATTGAGTATCTCTCTTGTGGCTTGGGTGGCTCTGCTTGAGCTCGCTCCAGCCTCTCTGGGAACTTCATTTTGTCCCACTTTCTTACTGGCTCCTAATGCCCCAGCCCCATGGACTGCCTGCCGTCCTTGGAACAAGCCAAGTTCATATTTCTTTGCACTTGCTATTTCCTTTTATTTAGGACTGCTTGTCCTCTACCAATTTCAATGCCTGGCTCCACCTTCTCATTTGCGTCTCTGTTGAAAGTCATCACCTCAGAGAGCTTTCCTGGAACATTCAATCCAAGCCAGTACTCTCCCTCTGCCTCTTATCTCATTGTCTTATTTTCTTTATAGTACTTACCATTACTTAAAAATACAAAATAGATTTATTTTGTTGAGGCATTCATTTTCTCCTTCTTAGTAGGATTTAAGCTCCACAAGGGCAAAGACTTTATCTTATTCAGAATTATATCTCCAATCTTTAAACAGTGCCCCTGCCACAGGAATAAGTACTCAAAAAAAAAAAAAAAAAAAGCTGTTTGGACTAGCAAATGAGTGAAAGGACTAGCTTTCACTGAGATTTCACATGCTGGATCCCATCATGAAATATAGAATGTTGGAGGGGAAAAGTATCATATTTCTTAGACTCTTTGGGCCTCCCTTAAACACAATCTCAAACCTTGCTCTTTTGTGAGCAGATGAAGAGAGATGCCATGGAAGACATAGGCTGTGATATTTGGGAACGCCTATAACCACTGGAGGGAGGGCAGGAAGAAGCTTCAAAAGCCCATGACATGTGTCAAGGGAGAGAACCCTGGAACACAGCAGTGCATCTCTCTGGACGTAGCACCTGATTCATTCACATTAATTGTTCTGTCCCTTGGGCACAGAGAAGGACTTTGGGCTCAGATAATGAACACAAGTCCTATTCTTGCTACACATCCTGAACAAACCTGAACAAGGTCTAGACTCTTGGGCCTGTTTTATCATCTGTGAAGTGGGAATGCCAATAAAAAGAGCTAATAATTTTATTGGGTCTTTATTCCAAGCCCTCTATAAATATTTGCACGTACTGTTTTGTGTAGTTCTTACAATCATCCCCATGACATGGGTGTTGTTGCTACGCCCGCCCCCACCCCCATGTCAGAGACGGAGATCAAGAGCGATTTGATGATTATTGAAAGGCAGTAGCTGAGCTGGGATTGAGGCTTCCTATCAGTTGAACTAGGAATTTAGGATCTTAATGGGTAGACTATGTGGTTTTTACCCTTTTAACATAGTTGGAGAACAAAATGAAGTAACTATGTAGCTCTGATTGAATGTATCATACTGTCTTGTAATTGTCATAAACACATAGAACCTCCACCACTAGACTGCGAGAGTTTCAATGTTACAAACATGCTTTTTATCCACCTCTGTGTCTCCAGGATCCAGTGCAGAGCATGGCTCATAAAATTAAATAAGCTCCCTCTCCTTCCTCACTCCCTTTCTTGCTTTCTTTCTCCTCTAGAGACAGACATCACAGGTGCCATAACCCAGAGGGTCATAACAAAGGTGTTCCTGTGGAAGGAGTGAGAAGCGGATCACATCCTGGGCAAACTCCCCAGGTTTGCCTCTTTGAACTTGCTTCCTGCAAATCCCGCTTTGCCAAGAACTTTGTGTGATTCCCAGGCAGGTTCGGGTAAGTGCTATGTTTAGAGCACAACTGTAAGTAGGCAGGAGTTTTAAAATTCTAGGAAGTATCATTAGCTCTGCCTGAAGCACGGGGCTTGGCTTCATTAACTTCACAAAGCGCAGGAACAAGACTCCTGGCCGCACATTGTATTTAGATTCGGTGGTGTTAATTTCACGTAAGCGGGGAAAGGCTCTGTGATCCCGGACTAGGCAGGGATTCAACAAATACTATAGGTTACACAACGTTTAGGAAACAGATTTTTTTTTTTTTTAATAGTGCTGCCTCCTGTTGAAGTTATGGGGGAAATCATTTAGCTCTTATTTGCTTGGTTCTATATTAAGATCCCAAAGGAAATGTAAACAGCTGTTCTCAGCTGTGTGCTTTTGTTTATTAGTGTTTTAAGTTTATGTTTGTGCAATATGTAAAATCTCTTTGGATCCTTTTATTTATATAGATAGTAAATAATAATGTGACAGTCAACACACCAGGGTATATTAATCATTCTTGGCAGGTAAAGAGCTGCTACTCATTCTGCAAATGGAATAAAATCTCAAGAGCATTAAACGGCATGCCTTGGATCAGTGGATTGGACAGTCATGAGCAAGACTGAGGAACAAAGGCTAAACCTGAAAACTTCCTCATTAACTCAGTAATCAGAATCCGATTATGTAGTAGCAGATTGGAAAGAAAACAAGAAAGCAGGCTGATACTTCAAACTAAAAATAAGCTCGGGGAGTTTTGAAATTGTTTACCTTAGCTGTCCTCTGCCCTTTAAATGACCTTGACTGGATAGCCAGTTGGGATCCTTAAGGCTGATCTCCTTTTCCCTAAGCAAAAAGACTTTCACAGACATTAGAGGAAGTTGAATATTTGGAAGGGAAAGGTTGTGCCAAACCATCTGGACTTTGGCTAATTTCACTTCTTAATCTGTAAATGGTCCTTGAGAAATGAAAACACAGTCACCCTATTGTGGAAAGGTACAAACTGTAGGAACAGGCAAATGGATTCACTTTTCGATGTTGTGATGAGCTTGTGTGTTTTCAAATTTTTAAAATTCCACACATAAATACTGGGCAAGCCTACCCATTCATGGCACTCTGCACAGACTCAGAGGGCCGGATGGAGTGCTGGAGATTACCCAGAATCAGGCTCCATTTAACAGATGAGGAAGCGGAGACTCTAGACAGAGACGGGGAACTGCTTGCTGACATTTCCATCCAGTAGCACAAGGGTGACTTGAACCCTGGCTCGCTTAATTCGTAGTACTCTTCTCAAGTTCTATCCACAATTTCTCACCACCACCGTTGCTGATTTCCATGCCTCACAGAAAGTCATTCAACCAGCATATTGCAAAACACAGATTTTTGGACTCTTAGTCCACTAGTCTTTCCACCTGCCACCATCATATTTCGTGCTGGACGTTTTTCTTTTTCTTTTTTTTTTTTGAAACAACAAATAAGAGAATTGTGCCAGTGTACCTTCTGGCCTCTAGACCTTATTCTGCACAATGACATCCTATTTTCTGTTCTTGGAGTGAAAATATTTCATAGAAATAGTGGGTTGCAAGGAGAACCACAGAAAGAGTCCCAAGGCATTCTGCAGATGGAATTGATTTTTCAGAATTGTCTCCTATGTTCTGAAAGGAAACAGGTTGGCAACCAGCTCCCTGGAAATGAGGACCATATTAATTATTTATTATAAGTTATATCCATTTACACAGAGATACAGCAAAAGCAGGTTTGGACATGTTTATTAATTATCACAAAGCAAATTTTTTTTTTTTTTAGTAATTGACTTCTTATTATTCTATAGTCAATGCAGGAAATCAGAGAAAAATGACTTCCTTTCAAGATACATTGAGAAAGAATTGTTTTAAATTATCTGCCAATTCTGAGAGATAACACAGTGTTTTCTTTTAAAATCTCAGCTAGATCTCTCTGGCATTTTCTTCTTAATTGTCCTTTAGTGGCAACAACTAGAATCTTGAAGAAAAGAAAACACAGGGAGAGTCCTGAAAGAAAAGCTACAGGAAGTTGTTGTTTCTAAAAATGGAATTTCTTTTCTATTGCAAGGGAGGGCATAATTTTTTTTTTTTTTTTTTTTTTTTTATAGTTCTGATGAACTGAGTGCAGTGTGGAAAGGGAGCACCACTCTGCAAGGACCATGGGGTCATTACCAAGTAGGGAAGAATTGGTCAGAATGGTTCCGAGGGCAAGAGGTGCCAAGGACTGAGCTGAGTTGGTGGTATTAGGGCATAATAATTGGGTTTCTTGGTGACTTATGTTCTTATTTTCCAAAGTAATGTGAGATGGCATATAAATAAAGGTATGTTAAGGAAATCAAATGAGGAGTAGAAAGTTAAGCCTCATATAGAGGGCTCTTTATGAATAGACTACTTTGCTGCCAGGCCTTGAGCCTGCCTCTCTTACCTGGTGCCTCTGATAACTCTGAAGAGAGTTCCTGATGCTTCTCGGTGAATGGCACCTATTGTTCATATCAGAACAGGAGAGTCTTCTTTCCTTCCCTCTGCCACTCCACTTTTAATTCAAACTACAATTTATATGCAGTGAACTATACAGGTCATAAGGATAGAATTGGATGAGCTTTGACAAATGTATGCATCCATTTGACCCAGACCCCAGTTAAAGTATAGAACATTTCCAGAAAATTCTGTGGTGCCTGTTACCGCCGAAGAAATAATTTATAGGTTTTAAAAATAATTTATTTGTTTTCCTTGGTGACCTGGCAACGTTTGTGTAGCTTCCTTTGTCAGATACTGGGAATCAAGACTGTATGAGGCCATAGTGCTTTTAGTGGTCTTGGCTGATTGGATCATTTAATGAATTTCTCGGTGGTAGTTATCACTGATAATATCAAACAAGCTCTGCAAATAAGGTGACATGGCCAGAATACCTAGGCCCTCCGTGTAAAACCATCACTTTGCCTTCTGTAGGAGCCATGTGTCAATGTGTATTAAACAGAACAGTCCCGAATGCCAAGGGTGTTCTCTGGCTGTAGGGCAGGAAATATTGGGAGCTGGCTTTTTATGACTCTCCTGCTGCTTAATCAAATTCTCATATCTCTCAAAGGAGTGAACTTAATTTCAGGACGAATACGCACTGGGGAAATAAAGTCTCACATGGGAAAGCAGGCTGAATTCTGTGTATTTTTACGGCCAGCTCTCGAAAAGTCTTTGAGCTAGAGATATCATTCACACCGTGGAGTAGCCTGGTCATGTGACAGGCTTGCTGGAAGTCGCTCAACCAAAGTTTTGTTGCGAGGCTCCCAAATGCTGGGCTCTGGTAGAACCTATGTTGACTTTATGGCAAGCGTTATTCAACGTGCTCAGTCTTTGGGGACCAAAGCGGTATATAGACACTGCCTCTAAAATTCCACTCCTACTACCAGGCCTGTGAAAATGCTTGTTAGGGAAAGAGAGATAGAGATTTATCCTGCTTTTTAAAATTAAAGATGCCTTTCCTATACCAGGGCCTCCTGAGAAACATGAACTTTCTTTAAGTGTAGTTAGTGCTGGCAGCAAAAGTACCAGCAGAGGAACTGTTTAGCTGGAACTGGGCTGAGGTGTTATAGTTTATTTTAGATTAATGGGCTTCTCTGGTTTCATTCCCAAAGTCCCTACCGATGGATGTCGACACTTCTCGAGTTCAGGAGCAATTATACCTGCCCTGGGTTTCTAGCAGGACTCTGCCTGCAGATGTTGTCATTCATTTATCTGGGCCATATGAGTTGTTTTCTTAAGGCTAAAAGATGTAGGATGAAAGAACGATAGATTCCCACTGGGAGACTGCGCTGACTAAAATTTGTTGGTGTAGTTGTAGAAACTCCTTGCATAACATTAAGAGTACATTCATTCTCCAGGCATGCAGCTAAAAAAGACTTAACCCTGCTGAAGGAGTTTTGGAAGGATGTAGTTGTGAAGCTTTGAGGATGTGTTGGCATTATTCATGAGGCACCATGGTCTAGGAATGCAAACTGGATTGAGAACCTGGAAGCCAGTGTTCAAGTCTCAATGTCACTGCTAAATTGATGAGTCACTTGGAAAACAGGAGGTTAAAAAGAGATACATGCTGACGTCTTTTTCGGCTATAAATTTTTATGTAGGTAGGTAGTATTGAATCAGAATCAGTTTTATGGGAATGAAGTTAAAATTTCAAGATTGGCAATAATGATGATCTGAAACTCACATAAAAAATTACCATCAGTGGATCCTTAACAGAATGTGACTTATGCTTTTTGCAATGATGGAGTAGTTTATATAGGCTGATGATTCTGCTTAGACACCAAAACAGCTAGGTAAAATTTAAAAACAAAACAATGCAACCCCTCCTCCCCGGGTGTTTGAAGGCCTTGGGGAGCAAGAATGATTTTGAAGAAAAATGCATCCTGGTGAGCAATATGCCTAGCTACTTTTCCCCTTGAGACATTTACTAACTTGTAAGAGGTGTGGCCCAAGTAGAAGAGAGACAGCTCAAGCCTTCTGTAGTCTAACTAGCTATAGGAGACAAAAACTGGTATTCAAATTAAGCTAGCTGGAACTTGAGGGTTTAACATCTCAGAGAAAAGGGAGCTCCTGTGAAGTGATTCTAAAACTGTATACAGGTTTTACCCTCAAAGCATTTATTTGCAAAATCATAAACTACATGGAGTGAAAGCATACATGAGAAGCAGGGAGCAGCAGCTAAAAACTAAAAGGTTAATTAAGCACAGTTCTTTAGGAAGCTCATGATGCTGGGGAGACAAAATTTGAATTCCAGGGCACTTTAAAGGAGGTTCCTGGCGAACATGCCAGTATCCCGTTTGAGAGTCTTAGGAGGCTATGTCCTAGGAGCAGAGCAAAAATTAGAAGTAGATCAGCCCTTACCACAACAGAAACTCAGGCTGAGTCATCTTAGTTCTTGGTTGGATCATGGTCATTTGGTCCCTAAACTACTTGAATTAGAAATAAAATTTTCTCTGAGAAAAATAGCAGAGCACAGATCCTCTGCAGTAGTTCATTCACAATGCCCAGCATTCATTCAAAATTACGAGATTTACCAGGAAGCAGGGCAAAATAAAGGTAAACTGAGGAGAAAAAAAATAGTAAAGAAAAATAGGCCCATAGGTGATCCATGGATCAAAATTATTAGTCATGGAATTTACAATAAATGCAATTTCTTTTTGGAGTGATGAAAAATGTCCTAAAATCAATTGTAGCAATCATTGTGCAACAACATGAATATACTTCCACCTATTGTATTTTACACATTTAGTGGGTGAACTGCTCTATATGTGAATCATATCCTAAATAAAGCTGGCCAAACAAAATCCTAAAAAATAATCCACCGGAACAATTCAACAGTACTAAATTTGTATAACACAAAAAGAAAGCATCAAAATATACAAAGCAAAAATTAACAAAATTTTCAAAAGAAATAGAGAAATTCACAATCACAGAGGCAGATTATAACATAATCCTCTCAGTAACTAATAAAACAAACAGATAAACAAAAAGTAAGACTAAAAAGTTGATTTATTAATTGACCTAATTGATCACTGCAGTCGATAAATGCAATGTCCACATTTAGGTACAGAAGGAACATTTGGCAAAATTGATCATCAGCTGAGCCATAAAGCAAGTCTCAACCAACTTGAGAGGATTAAAATCTAGCAGGTTATATGCTCTGCCTAGGATGGAATTAAGCTAGAAAAAATTGATTAAAAGCTAAGTAGAGGGGTGCCTGGGTGGCTCAGTCATTAAGCGTCTGCCTCTGGCTCAGGTCATGATCCCAGGGTCCTGGGATCGAGCCCTGCATCAGGCTCCCTGTTCAGCAGAAGCCTGCTTCTCCCTATCCCACTCCCCCTGCTTGTGTTTCCTCTCTTGCTGTCTCTCTCTCTCTGTCAAATAAATAAATAAATAAAATCTTTAAAAAAATAAAAGCTAAGTAGAAATCCTCAAATGATAGAAAATGTAAAAACAAATTTAAATAACGAGTTGTTCAAAAACATCATAATACAAATTAGAAAATATTTTAAGCTCAATGGAAAAGAAAATATTTTACATCAAACCTTTGAGAATGTAAACAAAGCCTTGCTTAGAGAATTTAAAGCCATGATTGGAAGTCTTAGAAATTAAGAAAGCTTAAATGTTAATGATCCAAGTATCTAGTTCAAATAATTAGGAAGAAAACAAAAACAAAAAATCAGACCCAAAGAGAGTAGAAATAAGAAAATAATAAACCTAAGATAATTGATAAAAGTTAATAAAGTAGAAAATAAAGATAGAATGGATGTGATCAACAGTCAAAAGTTGGTTATTTGGAAATATTATTAAAAGTGGTAAAATTCTGTGAAGACACAAAAAGATGAAAAAGTATTCCATGCTCATGGATCAGAAGAATAAATTGTTAAAATGTTTATGCTACCCAGAGCAATCTACTTCAATGCCATCCCGATCAAAATTCCAATGACATTTTTCAAAGTGCTGGAACAAACAATCCTAAAATTTGTATGGAATCAGAAAAGACCCCAAAACGCCAAGGAAATGTTGAAAAAGAAAAACAAAGCTGGGGGCATCACGTTGCCCGATTTCAAGCTATATTACAAAGCTGTGATCACCAGGACAGCATGGTACTGGCACAAAAACAGACATATAGACCAATGGAACAGAATAGAGAACCCAGATATGGACCCTCAACTCTATGGTCAAATAATCTTTGACAAAGCAGGAAAAAACATGCAATGGAAAAAAGACAGTCTCTTCAATAAATGGTGCTAGGAAAATTGGACAGCCACATGCAGAAGAATGAAACTCGACCATTCTCTAACACCATTCACAAAGATAAATTCAAAGTGGATGAAAGACCTCAATGTGAGACAGGAATCCATCAAAATCCTAGAGGAGAACATAGGCAGTAACCTCTTTGACATCGCCCACAGCAACTTCTTTCAAGATGCATCTCCAAAGGCTAGTGAAACAAAAGCAAAAATGAACTTTTGGGACTTCATCAAGATAAAAAGCTTCTGCACAGCAAAGGAAACAGTCAACAAAACAAAGAGGCAACCCACAGAATGGGAGAAGATATTTGCAAATGACACTACAGATAAAGGGCTGGTATCCAAGATCTATAAAGAACTTCTCAAACTCAACACCCAAAAAACAGATAATCAAGTCAAAAAGTGGGCAGAAGATATGAAAAGACACTTCTCTGAAGAAGACATACAAATGGCTAACAGACACATGAAAAAATGTTCATCATCATTAGCCATCAGGGAAATCCAAATCAAAACCACATTGAGATACCACCTTACACCAGTTAGAATGGCAAAAATTGACAAGGCAAGAAACAATAAATGTTGGAGAGGTTGTGGAGAAAGGAGAACCCTCTTACACTGTTTGTGGGAATGCAAGTTGGTACAGCCACTTTGGAAAACAGTGTGGAGGTGCCTCAAAAATTTAAAAATAGAGCTACCCTATGACCCAGCAATTGCACTACTGGGTATTTACCCCAAAGACACAGATGTAGTGAAAAGAAGGGCCATATGCACTGCAATGTTCATAGCAGCAATGTCTGCAATAGCCAAACTGTGGAAAGAGCTGAGATGCCCTTCAACAGATGAATGGATAAAGAAGATGCGGTCCATATATACAATGGAATATTACTCAGCCATCAGAGAGGATGAATACCCAACTTTTGCATCAACATGGATGGGACTGGAGGAGATTATGCTAAGTGAAATAAGTCAAGCAGAGAAAGTCAATTATCATATGGTTTCACTTATTTGTGGAACATAAGGAATAGCATGGAGGACACCAGGAGAAGGAAGGGAAAAAGGAGGAGGGGGGAATTGGAGGGAGAGATGAACCATGAGAGACTATGGACTCTGAGAAAAAAACAGGGTTTCAGAGGGGAGGGAGGAGGGGAGATGGGTTAGCCCGGTGATGGGTATTAAGGAGGGCACGTACTGCATGGAGCAATGGGTGTTATACAAAAACAATGGATCGTGGATCACCACATCAAAAACTAATGATGTATTGTATGGTGTCTAACATAACATAATAAAATTTTTTAAAAAAGTGGTAAAATTCTGGTTTGACAGATTAAAAAGAAAAAAGTATTGAGAAATCAATCACCTGACAAAAATCACAATATAATGAATGAGAAACATCATTATAGATACTATAAACAATGAAGAGATAATAAAATAATTTTATGAGCAACATTATTCCAATATATTTTAAACCTTAGATTGAAGGAGCTATTTTTTGCATGTGAAAAACAAACTACCAAAAGTGACACAAGGGATAGATAATTTGAATAGGATGATATTCATTAAAGTAATTAAATTCATAATGTAAAAAAATCCATCAAAGAAAACTTCAGACACAAGTGGCTTTGCTGGTAGTTTTTTCCCAAACATTGAAGGAGAAACATATCAGCCTCATAAACTGTGGAAAACAAGCAGGACTTTCCAAATCAAAGTCAATCTTTCTCATGATCATTGGTAGAAAAACCCTAAACAAAATATTTGCAAATAAACCCATCAGTGTATAAAATGCATAGTATCACAACCACGTTGGGTTCATATCAGAAAAGTATGGCTAATTAACATTTAAAAAATCAATCAATTCAAATTCTCAAATTAGCAAGACAAAGGAGAAAATTATATATCTCAATAGATGCAGAGAAAGCGTTGATAAAATCCAATACATATTCATAATTAAAAAAAACAACTTTTTAGCGATTCTGAGTAGAAGAGAACTTTCTCAATCTAAAGAAAGGATAAAAAAAAATATATAAAAGAGCATACTTAATGGTGAAATATTGAAAGTAGTGCTAATTTAGGATGGAGTCAAGGAAGCTCATTATCACCACTTCTGTAGTAGGCAACATCCAACATGGCCCCCAGTGATCCCTGAATCCTGCTATTCGTCCTTTTGTGTCACCCTCTCCCCTTGAGTGAAGGCTGGACTTACTGATTCACTTCTCAGAAATTAAATATGGCAGAAGCGATGAAATATTATTCTGAGATTAGTTATAAAAAAACTGTCACTTACATCTTTGCTCTTACTCTCTCTCATTCTCTTAAGTCACTCTCCATGGGAGAAGCCACCTGCCATGACTTGACACAGCCCTAGGAAGAAGCTGAGCCTGCTAACATGTGAGTGAGCTTGGAAATAAATCACCTCTTCCACACTCCTCCACTGGGGTCTTCAGTTAAACCATGGCCTCTGCCTACTGCTTTGGTCAAAGTCTCCTGAAACACATCAAACCAGAGGCACTTAGATAAGTTTCACCCACATAGGTGGCCTATGAAATAATAAATATTCACGTCTTAAGCTACTAAATGTAGAGGCAAGTTGTTATGCAGTAATAGATAACTAATACAACTTCTATTCAGCATTGTCTTGTCCGTCTTAGAATGCTCAATAAGACAAGAAAAGACATTATCATTGAGTATATAGAAAATAAGTATGATTTATTATACTCGTAGGTTACAAGATCAATATACAAAAAATGCTTACATTATATTCATACAGATATAGATATGAATATATATTAGCAATAAACAATTTAAAAATAAAATTTAAAACAGATCAAAAAAGCACTGATAATAAAGAGGTTGATACATTAAGCCCTATGAAAAAGATTTTCTTTTTTTTTTTTTTTTAAAGATTTTATTTATTTACTTGAGAGAGAAAGAATGAGAGATAGAGAGCATGAGAGGGAGGAGGATCAGAGGGAGAAGCAGACTCCCTGCTGAGCAGGGAGCCTGATGCGGGACTCGATCCTGGGACTCCAGGATCATGACCTGGGCTGAAGGCAGTCACTTAACCAACTGAGCCACCCAGGCGCCCCTGAAAAAGATTTTCTATTTATCAAAAGATAGCATTAAAAGACCATAGATTGGGAGAATATATTTTAGAACATATATTCAATAAGATAAATTTATTCTGAATATATAAAAAGCACACGCTAATCAAAAACAAAAAGATAATCCACCATTTAAAACTGGGCAAAAGTCTTGAATAAGCATTTCACAATAAAAGGATATCCAAATACCCGATAACCATATGAAAATTGCTCAATATTATTAGTCATCAGAGAATGCAAATCAAAACTCCCCTGAGATACCATTCATTATATTCCAAACAGAATGGCTAAAAATAAATAAATAAATAAGTAAATAAGTAAATAATAAATAAATTGTAATCCTAAATGTCAGTGACATTGTGGAAAATGTCAGTGACAGTGTGGAAAAATGGGACTCTCCTATATCACTAGTGAAAGTGTAAATTGATGCAACCACTTTAAGAAACTGTTCACAGCATCTATCAAAGCTATATTTATGGCTTTTCTCCCACATAACAATTCCACTTTTAAGTGCATACCTTAAAAAGAAGCGTGTATATATATGCATCAAAGCACATGGGAAATCATGTCCGTAGCAGCATTATAAATAAGTGCTACAAACTGGAAGCAATACATAGTAGAATGGATACATTGTGATCTGTTTGCACAATGGAATACTATGCAATAGAGAAAATGAGTAATTCCTGTTAAGAAATAACATGAATGAATTTCAAAACTTAAAGAAACTATATACAAAAAGTATGTTAGTGGTCTCCCATTTTTAAAAGTGCAGAGCCAGCCCAAATGAATCCATAGTGTTAGAATTCAGAAGAGTTGTATTCTTTGGTTGGTAATGATGGGGGTGGGGGGCAGGTATGAAGGAGGATTTTGAGTTGCTGTAATATTCTATTTCCTGTTCTGGGCCGTGGTTAGACAAGTGAGTCATTCTGTGAAAACTCATTGAGCTCTACTGATTCATGCACTGTTTTTCATGTATGTTATATTTCAGTAAAATGTGGACTAAAAAGTTCTTCTTAAAGGTCACAATTTTTCTTGTTGGAGTAAACTCATTAAGCCCAAGGCAGGGGCAGTAAGCTCAGAAGGCACAGTGCCCAGCAGGTAAAATGAGGGGACTGAGCCTCGAGGGAATTCTGGCAAGGTGGCACCTGCCGGCCTGCTCCATCTAGATGGGCAGTCACTGCAGCTCAGTCCATGGTGGCCTTTTGGGAATGCAGGCCAGCCTTGCACACCTTCCATTTTTCAAGGAATGTCAGAAATTCACATTCATATATGAAATCTCTTGACTTTTAATGTAGGTATTGAATTAGAATTCTTTTATTTAAAAAGATTTTAGTTATTTATCTGAGAGTGAGAGGGCAAGTGAGCATGAGTGCGGGGAAGGGGCAGAGGCAGAGGGAGAAGCAGGCTCCCCGCGGAGCAGGTAGCCCGACATGGGGCTCGATCCCAGGACCCCAAGATCATGACCTGAACCCAAGGCAGACGCTTAACCGACTGAGCCACCCAGGCGCCCCAGGCGCCCCAAATTAGAAGTCTTTAAAACACTACAGAAAGAGAGAAGAGGAGGGACTAGTACAAGGCTGTGGGGCCCTCTGACATTTATGCTCTTCATAGAAAAAAGAAGAGCCAAGCAGGTGATTTACAAGGAGCAGCCAGTGGAGAAAAAAACAAGGCAGGTGTAGATTCAAAGAAGCCCACAGACACAATACATTATGAAGGAGGAGAGAAAAATGAAAGTACCATCTTGGATCAGTGACCACTCTATAAGATGGAGCCCCCTGGGGCTTTAACACTCACGCTGTGTAACGGTCTAGGCTCCAGCTCTTCTTCAGACATATGGCATACCATTCTGTCCTTTGTTCACGACATTACGGGCACACTGGCCTTCTTCCAGACTCAAGCAAACCAAACCAGCTCCCATCACTGGGGCTTTGTCCTCACTATTATTTCTATTTGGAAAACATCCCTCCTGGCATCTCCCTTGATTGGCTCCTTATCCCATACGTCTCAACTTAAATACCACTCCTCACAGAGGCCTTCCTCATGGATTCCCCAAAAAAGCAGACCCTGCTCCAAGCTTGTATCGTCTTAGTCTCTTTAATTCCCCATCAGTACTCAGCAGCATCTGAAATCACACTGTGTACTTGTTCGTTTGATCTTTTATCTTCTGTCCCTTAAGGAGAACAGAGTTCCATGAGGGCAAGGATGTATTTGACCGTGTCCAGTGCTGATCCTAACATCTGGTAAAGTGTCTCTTTTGGTTGAATAAGTAAATAAATTAGAGGAAGAAAACCGATTGAGTTCGGGATCATAAACCTGATGGCAGTATTAGAACACAGCGATATATTCTTATCTGTCCTATTTTATCAGTCGACTAGCGCTGCCATAACAAAATACCACAGGCTGGGTGGCTTAAACAACAGAAATTTATTTCTCACAGTTCCGGAGCCTGGAAGTTCAAGATCAAGGTGTTCTCAGGTTTGGTTTTCTTCCCTGAGGCCTCCTCCTCTGCTTGCAGAGGGTGCCTTATTGCTGTGTCCTCACACGGCCTTTCCTCTGTGCTTGTGCTTCCTCATATCTCTTTCTCTTCTTATAAAGACAACAGTCCTTTTGGAATAGGACCCCCACCCCCCTTATGGCCTCATTTAATCTTAATCTACCTCCTTAAAGGCTCTCTCTTCAAATACGGCTTCATTGGGGGTTAGGGGTGCAACATCTGAATTTGGAGGGGTGAGGCACAATTCAGTCCCTAACACCCGCGTTTATCTCTGGCATGTTCACTCTCCCACTGTGTGGGTCCGTGACCTGATTCCATAGCATGACTAAATGCCATTCGTAATCTACTTGAATTGGCTGAGAAGGGGGTAGGTAGAGTCCTCATTTAGTTAGATATAAATGACTTTGCTGAGAATCCATGCTGAATCTAGAGGACAGAAATGGATAGTATGCTCTTTTCTTTAAAAAAAAAAAAAAAATTCTACCAGGAAACTCTGATATTTTCATCATCCACTCCAGAACATTTGCTTGTTTCCTCCAAAAATGTGAAAATTCAAGCATGAAATTCTGTTATTAAAGACCTCATTGTTTCTCTTCAAATAGCACGTAAGACCTGGAAATATATTTAATTATCTGAAGGGACCATATTATAACTAATGATTGACTACTACATTGCTTTGGTAGGGGAAAAAAATCATGTTGGTGCATTTAATTTTGTTGAGTAGTGAGCAGTGAATTCTTTCTGATTAATGGTTTCACTAAGTGCTTCTCATTTTGCTCCCTAAAACAATAAAGATTAGGTACAATTAGAATAACCTTCACCTTTCAACTTGGAGAGCTCTCTTGGTCTGCTTGTATCTTCATTATTTACCTGGAAAACTGCATCAAACAATGGCATGACATTGAAAAGAAAAAAAGGACATTGCGATTTTTCCAGGTTTTCTTGCTAAAAACAGAAATGATGCATTTTCCTTTTGCCACCATGCAAGGATTGATTGTTAAACAGAGGTTCCTAGCATTCCCAGAAACCACCTATTATAATATAATGTACCCGCCTTATGGGAGACCCAACAGTGTGCTGAGCACAACAAACTAACAGTGCTTAGGCTGGCTCTGGGGTAGAGATTTTAAGCTGTATCGGACTGGGGCTTCTCAATGTGTTGTCCAGAAGTATGTTGAACCAAGTCTGACACTCACTGTGAAAAAAAAATTTTTTTTAAATAAAAGCACTGAATTTTTTTTTTGCAGAAGGTTTTTTCTTATCAGACTGTTGAATGAGAACACTTTGTTACTAGCAAGTAAGAAAGACACGGTTGCTTCAATTCCTGATGACACAGCAATATCCTCCCAATTAGGGGATTCTGAGCATTCCTTGTGAGATAAAGTTCATCTGGTGTTTTGGGGCTTTCCTGCTACAATCTGACCTTAGTCATACTTTGAACACAGCCAGACCTAAAAAAGGCAATTTGTTAAGAAGCAGAATATAACTTCGCTCCTTGAGAGTTGGTTTTCAGCTGCCACATAGCTGTGATCTGAGGAGCTAGTCTTCTATGGGAAGGTGGGAATTTCTTCACCAACATGTGAGTCAGGAAAACTGGCAGCAGAGTCCATGCACGTATGAGTAGAATCCCCCGTGACCCTTTGATGCCTGGATTTCCGTGAACTGAGTCCCTCTTACCCCCAGGTCCGCCATGACTTGAAATGCAAGTTTTTCGATTGTTTTCACAGATCCCCCACTCACAAACCCTGGGGAGTCTACAGAAAACTTAGGAGGTTTTCTGCTCACCCTCTTTCCTCTTACCTTCCCCCAGAAGCAATACAAATTCCTTTTCTGGTCATTTATGCCCTTGTCATTTCATCAAGAACCAAGGATGAGTTTGGATGGGCTTATCAATGACTGTTTCAAATTAATTACAATATCTCTCTTTCTAAGAATACTTCTGATGAATATAATTTTGACTGATCCTAACATAAATCTTTATTCCCTCTGAGTCCTTTCAAACTTTAAGGGAGTGGAGAAATCACGGGCTTTCGAATTACACATACCTGGAATTCGAAATTGAGGTTACTGTCTTGTCAAAATCCGCTGTCCTCTATAACTCAGTGTAACCAACAGTAGATGGTACGTCAACAAGGTGAGATACAAAGCTCCCAGGAAGAGACTGGAAGTTTCCTATTCCCCTCTCCCTTCTTTACATTATGTGCAGGACTTAGCATGGCTCCTGGAGCCTGGCACCTGCTTACATGTTTGATCAATTGCAACCAGTTTAAAGTGAGCTCTGGAGGAAGAACTTCTTTATTCTGGAAGGATTTTGCAGGCCTGGAACAGCAGTCTCTGACGAGAAGAGGGTAAATGGGAGTTTTACGTGGCTCTTTGAGTGTTGTTTTTTAGAGATGGGATTCTGCTGTGCTAAGTACAGTTACGATTATGTAATAATCTGTTGCTTTTGAATGCGGGACAGTAACCTTAGCATTATTAGTTTGCAGAGAGTGAAATATTTGGGGAAAAAATCATCTGAGAACTTAAGAAACTGTAGAAGAATCCAGCCAGGAATTCGGAACTGCTGCTGGTGGTAAGAAGATAGGAGGAGGTGATGGTGAAAGACTCACGTTAAGGTTATTATTTTGGGTCAGCAGAAAATAAAATCTCTCTCTAATCTCCTTCTCTGCTGTAAGTATGTCCTTCTCTCTAGAGACTCATAGTGTCCCCCAGATGCAATCCCACACCGGGGTAATTTCTATAGTTAGCTCCTTCCTGCCTTCATGTTTAAAAGCTCCTTATTGTAGAGTGCTCCCTATTGTAAAATCCAATAAAAACCAAGGGCTTGTTTTCCATCTAGGCTGTTTTCCTAACTAAATTTCTCCCAATGAGTTTAATGAGCATTGATTCAATTTATAGACGGTGCTGTTTCTTCAACAGCCCCCAAGCCTATAAAACCACGAGAGGCAAATACTCTTATTCCAGGTGGTAAAGTGTAAATGCATCCTCTATCCCACCTGTTTTCATTTAATCTTGGATTGTTTGCCTCATTTTGTTCTTCCCACGTGGAATGGAAATGTCTGGTGCTGCTGAGAGAAGCCAACCAAATTGTAACATTTCAACTTTTAAATCTCTCCTCAGTGGGTTAGAAAATAAATTCAAACTTTTTTTTTCCTGTTTGGAATTACATCTGATCCTCCAGGATATGCCAAACATACTTTGCGCTTTGCATTTTAAAGTTTCTGACCCCTTTGTCTAGGAAAAGGCAATGTAGAATAATATTTATATGATAATTTCTCTTTCCCCAAGCTTTTTAAACTCTAGCCTAGAGGTTGCCATTTTCCAGCCCCCCCCGCCCCGCCCCCCAGTGCCAAGAATTTCAAAGCTCAAAAGGAAACAGTGAGATAAAGAAAAATGGTGGAAATTTAGAAACAGAACCCACAGAGTATCCCGAGGACTCTGGGTTTTTCTGGCCCTGCTAATCTAGTCTCTTTTTTATTGAGCAGACAGATCTCTTCAAAAAAATGAGCCAGACTTCCCTATCCAGAAGACCCTTCTGATACAGTTCCAGAATTGACAGGATGCGGATCAGATAAGAGGAAGAAAGGGAAAAGAACAATTCGTAAAAGAAAATGGAGAGTAGGTGGGCAGCTATTCAACTTTTTTTTTTTCCCCCAGTTCTTACTCTCAAAGTCCCTTTTATACCATCTGCTTGGAGGTAGTTTTAATTTTATCCATTTAACACTATATCCATTATGCGATGGAATGGACTTTCAGAAGATTCGAATAACTTGCCCCAAATCACATGCTCATTAGGTGGTAGATGGATTTCATCTTGGGTCTGCTGTTTTCATGACAATCTCCTCTTCTTTGGGTAGAATTAAGAAAGGATGAAAAGGTAAAGGAGAAAAAATGGCTGAAAACAATACAATGCCATCAGATAATTACTTATATTTGCAATATTTAATACTTTAAAAAATATGTATAGAATCCAAAATTGGAAAATCTAGTAAGGTATGAAAGAGGAAATAGAAATGATCTATGAGAAGATCTTTTGAGAAGAGGGTAAATATGAGTTTTACATGGCTCTTTTAGTGTTGATTTTTAGAGATAAGATTCTGCTGTGCTAGGTACATTTCATTCCATGGATTAAAATTTTCTTTTGCCATAGGTTTATATATACCTCAAGGTCATCTATTTTTAACATGCTTTTTTCACTTAATATATTATGAACATTTTCCTTTGTCTACACATACTCTTCTATAATATGATTTTGAATAATTGAGTGATTTATTCAATCAAAAAAAAAAAAAAAAAAAAAAAGCTTTGTCAAACATGTCCTCTGTCCCTGGCACTATACTAGGAAATAGGGATTCACAATAAATGAATGAATGAAGCAAACGATATCCTAGCCCTCAGGAAGTTCACATTTGTTGAGAGAAGACAGATAATACCAATGAACAAGTAAACAAGATAAACAGAATTTGATTTACAAAGCATTATGAAGAAAATACATATAAGGATATAATAAAAAATAACTCTCTTAGTTAGGAAAATCAGAGAGAGAACATTTTGGAGGATGTGATATTGGAGTTGAGAATTAAAGAACAAAGGAAGGAAGTTAAAAAAATAAACTAAGAAATTACATTTCAAACAAAGGAACAGCCCTCCAGACAAAGGGCCCAGCAAGTAAAAAGGCTTTAGACAGGAGAGATCTTGCTCTGTTCACAAGAAAGTCTGTGCTGCTGGAATATCCTGGGAGCAAAGGAGAGGGGACAAGAGATGAGCTGAGAGACTGAATCAAGGAGGAGAACCTATGGGGTCTTCTGGCCCCAGAGTTTGGATTTCATTTGAAGCACAACTGGGAAGCTTTCAAGTGTTGCCAAGCAAGGATAGGCCTGATTTGATTAAGGTTTAATAGGCATGAATTTCTCAGTCACAGACTCAGGCATGTAAAAATAGAATTTATTTCTTAACCCAATTTAATTCTGACTTTTAGCCTCAAGCTCACCCAGCAGCAGACAATCAAATCTACCCAACTGCAAGTTTCTCACAGTTCAATCCAATGATTTCCTAGTAAATCCACAAGTATAATCACATTCTGCCCTTCGCCTTTTCTTTTTCCAGGAAGAAGAGGATTATAAACATCACTGAGATATGTGTGTGCATGTATATGCGTGGGTGTGCACTATGTTGTATGTGATGGTGGTGGTGTGTCTGGATTATTGCTTTTTTGCTGGCTTTCAACGCTGACATAACTGGTTCAGTCCTCAAGCACGCACTCCCCATCCATTTGGGTATCTGTGAATTGTCCAGATGTTAACCAATGGTCCCATTAATATTTATCAGTGTCAAATGTCACCTTTGGAAGTCTTCTCTTATAGAAAAAGGGTTTTTTTTTTGTCTGGGATTTAAATTACTTTCCTTTGATATCCTCATTTCCACTTTAATACCACAGGTTTAATTATTGTCTCATATATGTATTTTCATGTTTGGTTGGGAAGTTCCTTTTTTTTATGGGGGGGGAGAGTTAGAGAGAGATAGAGAGAGAGATCGGGAGAGAGCAGGTGGGGGAAGAGGGAGAGGGAAAGAATCTTAAGCAGACTCCGCACCCAGCACAGAGCCCGACATGAGGCTCTATCCTACGACCCTGAGATCATGACCTGAGCCAAAATCAAGAGTCAGATGCTCAATCAACAGAGCCACCCAGGTGCCCTGGGAAGTTCCTTTTTAATATTCTTTGTTTATTCAAAATATTCCTGGTATTATCCCCATATTTTTCAAAATGGACTTTTATTAAAATAAAATTAAAGTAAAAAAATAAACTCAAAACTCAAAATGAACTTTTATCATCAATTTGCCACTTTTTAAAAAAGCAAACACCTTGAGTTTTGTTTTGTTTTGTTTTACAAACTTTGTATTTATTAATTTTTAAATTTACTTGGTGAGAACTTAATTTTCATTCCATGTGCATAACAACATATTTTTTTCTTATAAAATTATTTTGTATGTTTTTTTCTGTTGAGTGTATTCCTGGCTATTAAATGCCTTGTTTTCTGTTGTGAAAGTAGTCATTTTTCCACTCTAGCTATTGGTTTTTACATAATTACTTTGTCTCTGGACATTTTATTAGTTGTGTAAGATTTTCCAGCTGATTCTCTTCACTTTTCTAGTGAAATGATAGTACCTACTAACAATAATTTTATCTTCTCCTTTGCAATTGTTAAACATCTTATTTATACTTCTTGTTCTTTGTTATTGATTGAATCTTTCAAAACAAGGTTTAAGAAAACATACTAGCAATAGTTCAAATCTTTGTCTCTTCCCTTACTTTAATGGGAATGTTTCTTGTCTTTTAGTCTTATACTCTAAGCTAGCCTTAGATTGTTTTTTAACCATGATAAATGTTCCTTCTATTTGTAGTTCAAGATTTTGTGTGTAATGTATTGATGTTCACCGAATGACTTTTTATTTATTTATTTTTTTTAAAGATTTTATTTATTTATTTATTTATTTGAAAGAGAGAATGAGAGAGAGAGAGAGCATGAGAGGGGGAAGGGTCAGAGGGAGAAGCAGACTCCCTGCCGAGCAGGGAGCCCGATGCGGGACTCGATCCTGGGACTCCAGGATCATGACCTGAGCCGAAGGCAGTCGCTTAACCAACTGAGCCACCCAGGCGCCCCCGAATGACTTTTTAACTTATTACATGGTTTTTTTCATTTGATGTGAGCAATTGTATTATTATATTTTTTTACTGAGAGATCATAATACAAAGATTATGTCCTCCTTGCTCTCAATATATCACTTTTTGATAAATGACTGAATTTATCTATCATTTGAGAGCTTAGAATTTATATCAATAAGTAAGGTTTACATTTTTATATTCTAACTTTTATTGAAATGTGGCATTCATACAAAAAATTAACACATAAATATATTGTGAAAACTCACATGAAATTTGTTTTTATTTTATGTTCTGCTTTAAAATTTTATGTGTTGGTCTTAGCTGTTAGATGATGGTCTCCGGATTAAGCTCATTACATAAAATGCGCTGTGAAGCTTTCTATCATTTTCAGTGATGGAAAAAGTTGGTATGAGAATTTTCTGTTGCTTAATACTTTGAAATAACTAATCTATAAAACCATGTCTGAGCCTACATCTTTTTTATGAAGCTTATTCTTTGGAACATTTTCCATTTCTTCTATAGCTATTGTTCCATATTTTATCTGTGTACAATTTTGTACTGTTTTGTGTAGGAATTGTTAGTATATTTTATTTTCTTATTCTTTGAAAACAATATCCAGTTCTATGGTTATATCATATTTTTAAAGTTGATCTTGTGAATTTATGCTTTTCAATTTCGTTTTGAGATTACATTTGCCAGAAGAATTCATTGTTTTCCTCAAGAACTTGTTCTTTGATTTATGCAGTCTATTTCTTTCAGTGTAATTATTTATTTTCTGCTTTTAACTTTATTAATTCCCTCCATTTTATTAAGTTTCTTTTATTATTCTTCATTATTAATACCCTCCATTTTATTAAGTTTCTTTTATTGTTCTTCATATAACTTCTTGAATTGAACTCTTTACTCATTTGTGTTATTTGTTTAATAATGAAAGCATTTATAACAATGAAATAACTCTGAGAACATGCCACGTGTTCTTATATGAGTTTTATAATTTTTTAACTTTCTAAAAATCCTGCAATTGCTCTCTGAATTAGGAGTTCAGGAAGCTTAAAGTGTCTAAGTTGGGTTTTAGTTGCCTTTAAACTTAACAATAAAAGGTAGAAGCTTATTTCCATTCGACGTAATAAGAGTTCTGAGATGGTCCATAGCCAGTAAGATGGTTGTCCAAGGTCCCAAGATTCTTCAAAGGATTTGCATCACCATCTTAGCAGAGAGAGAGAGTAACACCTTCAGAAATATGGCCCCAAAGTTAATCAGAATTATAATAGTTTATAGTAAAACATTTTGCCCAGTGAATTTTTTTTAATTCATTCTTGTGCACCCATGTGCAGATACCTATCAACAGAGAAGTCAAGAATTACATGAGCTGGCATTAGAACATGAATTCTTTAAAATCTATCAGGAGATTTCCTTTGCTAAATTATTTAGCTTCTTAAAAAATTTGTGCAGTTCAAGTACGAACCAGAGGCTTCAGTGCCGAGCAGTATGACATTTGAAGCTAGTCACAGACTTTGCCGAGGAGACTAGAGCTTTTCAAGAAGGATTCTGAACTGTTTTCCTAAGGTCAACCTTCAGAATAGAGTGCACAAATTTTTCACTAGCCCAGGATGTTAACGTGGAGGAAAATAAGGACCATACTGATAAGTTCTTACGAACTTATATAGTTATTAGGAAGGGGGAATTAAAATGTCCTTTCTTTTTAAAATAGTGACACTCATAAGTGTATTTGTTTGTAGGTTGTTTTTTGTTATTGTTTTGAGAGAGAGTGAGAATGGGTGTGGGGAAGGGCAGAGGGAGAAGGAGAGAGAAACTCAAGCAGATTCCACACTGAACATGGAGCCCAACGTGGGGCTCGATCTCACGACCCTGAGATCATGACCTGAGCCATAATCAAGAGTCTGACGCTTCCGACTGGGCCATCCAGGCACCCCTGTAGGTTGTTTTTTCTAAATGTCTTCACTCAGTAAAATTAGAAGCTTGCAAATCTTATGTCTTGTCACCCATTTTTTAGTTGTTAGTTTTACCTCTCTTAGATTCCTAAACTCTGGTAGCCTTAGTATAGGGCCCTTGATAGTTTTCAACGTTTAGATTCTGTCAGCCCTAGTTCTGGGTCACCCATCCACAAATGTCTCTGGCATGTCACCGCATTCATTTCTCCCCTATGAGGATATCTCTTCAAAGCAATAATAACCAGCTCTGGCTTCATCAAGAGTCATATGCAAATGGACGTACAGGTTCCCCCCCCTCCCCTGAGCTTGTTCTCAACTGGAGGGCCATGAATCCTCGTGCCACTCCCCTTCCACGAGCAGGGCTCAGAGCCTGAGAAATTGACATTGGGTCAGCAGTTGCTTCAATGACAAGAGGTCACAGGGAAGGGAAGACACATAGGATACAGGTAGGTGAAAATACAAGACAATTGAAATATGACACAAAAAATCGGAGAAGACATTTTTCTTTGGATGTAGAAGCATGTATCTTCATTAGAAAGTAAGATTACTCTAACTCTCTCTCACTTTATTACAGCTGCAACATCTCGGGCTTTTATGCAATCAGGGCAGTGATACAGGTTTCGGCTCTGCAGTCATAGTTCCCATCATATTCTTCTTATCCTAAGGCGCCATTTGATTTCTAACCTTTGCAATAATAAGCCACACCCATCCTTTTTAATTAATGGGTTTTAAAATAGTTTACAACTAAGTCCTGGTTTCTGGACAGCATGCAATAAGAAGTTTTTACTCTTCTACTTGTTTTCCTTTCTAAAATCTCTTTCTATTCATTTTCTTCCTAAAGGAAAGAAAACAATTTATGCCATAAAGCAAATTCGGTTGTATTTTACATTGTCACAAAAGATAAGATACTGAATTATGAGTTATCACACTCACTAATCTCAAAGTATTTCAAAGTGGTGGAATGATGAGTATCAATCTGGCTCCTTGGGATGTATGTGGGAGAGAGAGAGAGAGAGAGGGAGGATCTAGAGAGAGAAATTTTTAATCACTTTCTGTTTTGTTTTGTTTTTTGTCCAAAAAAACCCATACCTAAATTATGTCTCTGCTTACTTCGTATGTGTGCATGTGTGCATAAAGTGCTATATATATGTTTCAGGCTTGTTTCATGCAGGATAACACTGACAAGGTGATTTTTGTAGGTAAGGTGCACTTTGTGGAGGGGAAGGAAGTAGGAGAGGGAGAGTCACAGAAGAGGGCTTGGGTGCACCTGCTCTCACCATCCCCATGTGGTACAGAAGGCATCAGTGCTGTGGGAAGGGAGCATACGTGCCTATAAAGGGAATTCCTGAATAAACATCCTGAGGCCCTATGAAAGAAAGGGTGGTAGAGTCTGTTTAGAGTAAATGATTGGTCCTGCTTCCTGTGGTCTAGAAGTGGAAGAAAATAATCTTTTACAGGAGTCCTTATCCCTTCTGGGAAACAATGTTTCTGGTCTGACCAAGAGATGAACAGATTTGAAGACAGAAGCATAGAGAAGATGGGTGGATCCATTCTTGTGTTGGAATTTTTGGCAGAGACTACTAATTACCGCCCAAGGCATTCTTCTCTTTGTGGCAGATTGTATCATTGCTCTAAATATTTTCTGTCCTTCCATCTTAGTTTGGATTCCCAGAAGGAGCCCCTGAAGCAAGGACTCAAGTGCAAGTAGCTTATTTGGGGAGTGATCACAGGAAATACTAATATGGAAATGAAAAGCAAGACAGAAAATGGACAGATGCCAACAAAGGGCATGTTATAAAGCAAGTTACCACCGAGAGCAACTGGAGCTCAGTCTTATCCCAGTGTAGACCGTGAACTTCAGAGTTGCCCTGAGGGATGAGAGACTTGGAGTGTTTATTGGTTGAGGTTGCCCATGGGAGCAGTGGGAGGAGGATTTAATTCCCCAGTATTATGGGCCTGTTGTAAACATGAACAAGGAAGGCTCCATGCTGGCAACTGGATGTAAGGCTGATTTGTACTGAAACAGCAAGCACTCAGCAAATATTCACAGTGGGCTCACTGTATCTGTTTTACCCTCCATGTGAAAGGATTGTATATCCTGCTGCATTGACTTTGAGCTTGGATATGTAAAGCATTATTTTCTTCCCAATGGGAGGATATATTTCTCTACTCCATTGACAAAAGGATTTGGCCAATGAAATGTGAGCAGAAATAATGTGTTCAACTTTCTAGCAAAAGGTTTAAGAGTTATCACATTTTTTTTCCTCCTACCTTCACCTAGCAACATCCTGGATAGGAACTGCTCATTTAATCTGGGTCCTGAGATGAGAAAATATGCAGCTGATCTCCAGCATGGTTAGAATGAGAAATAAATATAATTCGTGATTATAAGCCTCAAAAACTTTGAGGTTATTTATTACAACCCATCCTGACTAGCTGGCATATCCTGACACATACCTGTATCTAAAAGTAAGCTGTCAGGGCGCCTGGGTGGCTCAGTCGTTAAGCGTCTGCCTTCGGCTCAGGTCATGATCCCAGGGTCCTGGGATCGAGCCCCGCATCGGGCTCCCTGCTCAGCGGAAAGCCTGCTTCTCTCTCTCCCACTCCCCCTGCTTGTATTCCCTCTCTTGCTGTGTCTCTCTCTGTCAAATAAATAAATAAAATCTTTTAAAAAAATAAATAAATAAAAGTAAGCTGTCAAAAAGAAAAACAATACATGTGGTATTGACTTTGTATCTGGGCAGAGAATGACAAAGAAACTGTCACTGAAGACCTAAAGATGGCATCCAATTTATGCAGTAGTGAAACATTTGATAAAATTGTAAGCAGTAGTTTGGAAGGCAGGGTCCAAGATGGCAGCATAGAAAGATCCTGAACTCACCTCCTATGGACACATCAAATATAGAGCTACATATAGAACAATTCCCTTTGAAAATTGACTGAACAGCTAGTTCTTCTACATGCAAAGGATAAAACGGCCACATAGAAACAGACAGGAGAGGCCGAGACAAAGTCTTGCCTAAAACCCCACAATTGAGAAGGATCTCACAAAAGAGGAGTATGTTCCTGAGGAGCTAGGGCTGTGTGCCCCAGAGCAGGCACTCCAACTCTTGGCACCTGCACTGGAGAGATGAGCCTCCAAAGTGTCTAGCTTTGAAAAACCATGGGGTTCCATCCAAGAGACCCAAAGGGCTGGGATGAAACTGAAATACCACTCTTAAAGGGCTTGCATGCAGAGTCACTTGCCTAAGGACTCAGCACAAAAGCAGCAATTTGAAAAGTGCCTAGACTATTTGTGAAAGAGATCCATTTGTTAATCTTAAACTGTTTGCCAGCGGGGCAAGGGCCTAGTGGGACTCTCTCCAGGACAGCGATACTGGTGGGCACCATTTCTACACACTTCCTCACGCTTGCTGCTGCCGGTAGGTGTGTACATTTTCTGCAGTCTCCTGCTGCACCACCAGAGCTGGCAGGCATGCCCTGCCCCTCCACTCCCCAGTTATCTCACTAAAGCTGGTGAGTACACACAGATCATGCGGAGGACTCTCTCTGATTGCTTGGCTCTGGTGGTCAGGGGGTTTGCGCTCCTGAGTCACATGGTATTGTCATAATCGGAGACACAGTTCTTGGCAGGCTACCACCCCCAGAGCACTGTGCAGACAGCAGACTGAAACGCAATTCTAGTCTTCCTATGAAAAAGGCCTGTATATTTGTCCTGGAGTTTCCACCTGAGGGGCAGGCTTTAGGTTTGTCACACATCTAGAGGCTACAAAGGGCTCTTGGAATGTGGGCAGGAGGCATCCATCTTTGCGCTCTCCCTGGGTCTTGCTACAACTTGCCTGTAGCTCCTAGAAAGGAGCATGTACACTTGTCTGGAGCCTCAATTTTTGCAACTGCCGACCAAGGGACAACTCCAGATCATTTGTTCTGGAGGCAGCAAGTTTTACAATTGCAGTCTCATGAGACTGTATAAATTGGCATACTTTAAAAGCTGTGGTTTGGGGGTCTGGCTTCCAATTATCCTGATACTAGGAGCTGACTGAGATCACATCCTTTGGAACACTGACAGTTCCTGGCACACCCTCAACAACTGGACCTGTAAAGAATAAATCAAGCTGCTTAGACAATCGCAAAGTTTCAAGAGGCAACCAAGAGCTAGAGCAAGGTTGAATGGCAAGGTTCACCTCCTACATAAGGCCATTCACTCAAGACTGAGAGATAGCTGTTTTACCTAATACACAGAAACAAACACAGAGAGTCAAGAAAAAAATGAGGGAACAGAGGAATATGTTCTAAACAAAAGAACAAGATAAAACCTTGGGAAAAATCCCTCATGAAATGAACCTAAGTGATTTAACTGATAAAGAGTAAAAAGTAATAGTCATAAAGATGCTCACTGAACTCAGAAGAAGAATGGATGAACACAGTAGAAACTTCAACAAAGAGATAGAAAGTATAAGAAAGTGCCAGCCAGAAGTCACAGAGATGAAGAATATAATAACTAAACTGAAAAGTACATTAAAGGGGTTCAACAGCAGACAAGATGAAGCAGAAGAAATGACCAGTAAGCTAGAAGATAGAGCAGTGGAACTCACCCAAACAGAACAGCAAACATAAAAAGAATTTTAAAAAATGAAGGTGGATTAAGAGATATATGGGACAGCATCAAACAGAATAAAATTCACATTATAGTGGTCCTAGAAAAATTAGAGAGAGAAAAAGGGACAGAAAATTTATTTGAAGAAATAATGCCCCAAAACTTCCCTAACGTGTAGAAAGAAACAGACATTCAGATCTGGGAAGCACAGAAAGTGTCAAACAAGATGAACCTGAAGAGATTCACACCAAGACACATTATAATTAAAATGTTGTAAGTTAGAGAATTTTAAACACAGAAAGGGAAAACAACTTTTTTACATATGAGGGATTCCCCACAAGACTATCAGCAGATTTTTCAGCAGAAACTTTGCAGGTCAGAAGAGGTTGGCACGATATATCCAAAGAGCTGAAAAGGAAAAATTTACAACCAAGGATGCTCTACCCAGCAAGGTTATCATTCAGAATTGAGGGAAAGATAAGGAATTTTCCAGACAAGCAAAAGCTAAAGGAGTTCAACACTACTAAACCAGCCTTATAAGAAATGTTACAGGGACTTCTTTAAACTGAAAAGAGAGGGTACTAATTAGTGACAAGAAAACATATGAAAGAATAAATCTCACAGGTAAAGGTAAATATAAAATAATGGTAGTGGATTAATCACTTATAAAGCTAGTATGAAGGTTCAAAGACAAGAGTGTTAAAAATAACTCTAACTACAATAATTAAAGGATATAGAAAATAAAAAGATGCAAAACGTGACAACAAAAACATAAAATATGGGATTGTGGGGAGTAAAAATATAGAGTTTTAGAATGCATTCAAATTTAAGTTGCTATCAATCTAAAATAGACTATTACATATATAGGCTGTTATATGTGAGCCTTATGGTAACCACAAAACAAAAGCCTACAGTGGATACATAAAAGATAGTGAGAAAGGAATCTAAACATAACACTAAAGAAAGTCATCAAACCATAAGGGAAGAGAGAAAAGAAAAAAGGAACAGAGAGGAACTACAGAACAACCAGCAAACATTTAACAAAATGGCAGTAAGTACATAGCAATAATGTCACTTTAAATGTAAATGGACTAAATTCTCTGATCAAAAGACATAGAGTGGCTTAATGTATAAGAAATAAGACCCATCTATATGCTGCTTATAGAATACACTTCAGATGTACAGACACACACTGACTAGAAGTGAAGGGATGGAAAAATATGTTCTATACAAATGAAAACCAAAAATTTGGATGGCAGATAATAAGCTAAATGAGCTTGTGGTTTAAGTGAAGAAGTTGGCATACAGAATATTAATAGCCTGACTTGGTACTAATGACTGAATTTCATAGTAAAGAGGTAAACTCAGAAAAATAATTGGCTGGTTTGCAAATAGGAATGGAAAGGAAAAGAAGTCTAGAAATTTCAGGACTAACAGTGCTGAAAAACCTTGGAATATGACAGAAAAATGACAAAAAAATGACAGAAAATAGAAGGACCCTGGCCTCTAATGGTACTCTGAAGCTAATGTAGCTGTCCTGCCAATTTAATTCAGAATTATTTCACATGGAAAAGAAAAGCAAACTTTAATCTTTTCAAAGCCAATGGAATTTTTGGTTTCTATTACTAATATCTGAATGTAAATTTAACCTGACTTAATATAGTCATAAGATTCAGAGCAGTGTTTGCTCCAGGAAACTTTCAAGACTTGGTGAGCATGGTCTGGGTTTTATCAATGTGCCTTCATCTGGGTGATCCTAGATTTAGGCACTGGGTTGAGAGGAAGAGCATGCACCTCCATGCCAGTGGATATCACACAATGGATCATGGATGGGCTAGCAAGAAGAGCTAGAACAGTAAGCTACTGGCTTAGCTGATGATGGTCTGAAACATTGACTATTAGTTGTTATTAAGCTTGCCTAAGAATGTCACAGAGTAGGGCTCTGGCAGGAGTTTATATTATCTGCTAATCACTATAAGAGATCCTTCAGGACCAAGGGGTTATTCTTCTTACTATTTGCATAACAATCCTTGTAATTATTTGTGGCAAAATGTGAGATAAGAATGCACTCTTGTCATTACCTACCTCTTCCTCCTGGCCTTGCGCCGTACTGATGGAGTCATCTTGAGTGTATTCTAGAGAATTCTGATGAAAAGCATGCAATCCCATGACATGGAGAACTTGGTGACAATTAGCTTCATGTTCTTGACAAATAAAGGAATATTTGTTCAGCACATAGATGGGGCTGATTTAGGGCAGGTATGGATTCCTTTATCAATACTGAAGTTCAGCTTCCCCTTAGTGAACATATCCTGCAGCTGCTGGGCTCACAGGACTGTAAAAGCATTAACATAACCAACCAAACATGAAACAAGCCTTCTTTTTCCAGGGTCTATTAATCATTTGCAAAGAACGACCATGTTTGGTTAGTAAAGAAAACCTCAGTAAATTCCAAAAAGAAATTATAAAATCAGTCTTGTCTGACTATTCAGCAGTCAGATTTAAAAATCTTTGAATTCAACTTTCACAACAAGTAAATATCATGGGGAAATAAAGTGGGACAGTTACTTCATTAGATGAAAAAGGCTTAAGTGACTTAAGCAAATACAAAGAATTGATTTGTTTAGGTTCAGATTCAAAGAAAACAACTATAAAAAAAAGGTTTGGGAGACAGCTGGTCAAAATAATTAAGGGCTAAGAATTAAAGGACATCAAGGCATTATTGTTGATTTTGTTAGGGTGATAATAATGGCACTGATTCCTCCTTCGATAACTTAAAAATAAACTCCTAATAAAATAAAACTTGTTGAGTAGGAGGCAGAAGATTCAGTCCCTGTCGACAACCCATCACAGCCTAGCCCTGCCATGTCTCCAGCACCATCTGCAACCATCCTAACAATATATGTTCTCGCCAGGCTGCTGCCCTTAAAATTCCTCACATACACTCTTATCTTTCAGAATTCAGTGCCTTTGCAAAAGCTGTTTATGGGAGTTTGCATGAAACCCTCCAACCATTCACGTGGCAAAATGGTCCTGTAAGACTCAGCTCAAAAATTGCCTTCCTGTATTTCTTCCTTAGCAGACGTGGCACATAAGTCCCTGTGTAACCACATTTTTATAGCACTTACTCCATTAGAATGCATTTATTTCTTGGAACACCTGTCTCTTCCCAGTGTGCCCTGTATATGCTTCCAGTCTGTCCATTTCCTTCGGAAGAGAGTTGTTTCCATTTTCTTATTTCCCTTTGCTTTACTCCACAATCTATTTTAATATTGCCTCCCACCCACCTCTCCAGTGTACTGATTAACAGTGGCCTCCAAATTTCATAATCTTACTTGACTGCTATGTAGTATTTGAAAGTGTTGTTCACCAACATTTTCTTAATCATTTGTGGGTTCATTTTTTTTGTTGATTGTCTTATTTTGACATGTCTTAACATAGCTTTCTCCTATAAGCAGGTGATGAAACAAAGGCTTGTGTGCAGGGGGTTCGTTTTAGGAAGTGATTCCAAGGAATATGAGGGGGCAAATTGGAAGACCAGAACAGGGAAAGAGAAAAAGCTGATCTAAGTATGCAACCTTGATTAAGGAAATCACAACTGTGGACCATAGGACTTCATCTTGCTAAGAGCTGTGTAAGGAGCTATAAGGATGCACTTGAGAATGTTCTTCCTGAGGATCAGGAAAGAGTAATATTTATTCATCATTTCCCATCCCCCACTGGTCAAGGGTTGCTCTACGGGTTGTTAACAACCTTGTACTTCCATGTTTACATGAGTGGGAGAGCAGCTGAGTGGATCCCTGCAGGTGCCCTTCTTGCTGATGGCAGCAAATCCCCAGCAAAAATTTCCCATTACTTGGTATAGCTGTGACAAGATACATTCAGATTACATTTGAGCTCAGCTAGTTGATCCAAAAATGACAAGGTTAAGAAAGTAGAGGAAGTCCTAGCCTCAGCAATCATACAACAAATAGAAATGAAAGGCATCCAATTGCCAAGGAAGAAGTCAAATTTTCACTGCCAATAACATGATACTCAATATAGAAAACACAAAAGACTCCACCAAAAAATTGCTAGAACTGATACACAAATTAAGTAAAGTCACAGGATACAAAATCAATGTACAGAAACCTGATGCATTTCTATATACCAATAATGAAGCAGCAGAAAGAGAAATCAAAGAATTGATCCCATTTACAATTGTACCAAAACCTCTAAGATACCTAGGAATATACCTAACGAAAGAGGTAAAACATCTGTACTCTGAAAACTATAAAACACTGATGAAAGAAATTGAAGATGACACAAAGAAATGGAAGAAACATTCCACGCTCATGGAATAGAAGAACAAATATTGTTAAAATGTCTATACTCTCCAAAGCAATCTATACATTTAATGCAATCCCTATCAAAATACCCCTAGCATTTTTCACAGAACTAGAACAATCCTAAAATTTGTATGGAAATCACAAAAGACCCCAAATAGCCAAAGCAATCTTGACAAAGAAAAGCAAAACTGGAGGCATCACAATTCTGGACTTCAAGTTATATTAAAAGCTGTAGTGATCAAGACAGTATGGTACTGGTACAAAAACAGACACATAGATCAATGGAACAGAATAGAAAACCCAGAAGTGAATCCACAACTATATGGTCAACTAATCTTTGACAAAGCAGGAAAGAATATCCAATGGAAAAAAGACCGTCTCTTCAACAAATTGTGTTGGGAAAATTGGACAGCAACATGTAGAAGAATGAAACTGGACCACTTTCTTACACCATGCACAAAAATAAATCCAAAATGGATGAAAGGCCTAAATATGAGATAGGGAACCATCAAAATCCTAGAGGAGAACACAGGCAGTAACCTCTTTGACATCAGCCATAGCAAATTCTTACTAGATATGTTTCCAGAGGCAAGGGAAACAAAAGCACAAATAAACTATTGGGACTTCATCAAGATAAAAAGCTTCTGCACAACGAAGGAAACAATAAATAAAACTAAAAGGCAGCCTACAGAATGGGAGATGATAATTGCAAATGACATAACTGATAAAGGTTTAGTATCAAAACTATATAAAGAACTTGTAAAACTCAATACCCAAAACCCATATAATCCAGTTAAAAAATGGGCAGAAGACATGAATATACATTTTCCCAAAGAAGACATACAGATGGCCAACAGACATATAAAAAGATGCTCAACACCACTCATCATCAGGGTAATACAAATCAAAACTACAATGAGATACCACCTGACACCAGTCAGAATGGCTAAAATTAACAACACAGGAAACCAGTGTTGGCAAGGATGTGGAGAATGGGGAACGCTTTTACCCTGTTGGTGGGAATGTGAACTGGTGCAGCCACTCTGGAAAACAGTGTTGAAGTTCCTAAGAAAATTAAAAATAAAATACCCTATGACTGAGCAATTGTACTACTAGGTATTTACCCAAAGAATACAAAAATACTGATTCTAACGGGTACATGCACCTGATGTTTACAACATCATTATCAACAATAACCAAATTACAAAAAGAGCCCAAATGTCCATTGACTGATGAATGGATAAAGAAGATATGGTCTATATCTATATCTATATCTATACAATGGACTATTATTCAGCCATAAAAAAAGAATGAAATCTTACCATCTGCAATGATGTGGTTGGAGCTAGAGTATTATGCTAAGCAAAATAAGTCAATCAGAGAAAGACAAGTACCATATGATTTCACTCATATGTGGAATTTAAGACACAAAACAGATGATGGGCGCCTGGGTGGCTCAGTTGGTTAAGCGACTGCCTTCGGCTCAGGTCATGATCCTGGAGACCCAGGATCGAGTCCCGCATCGGGCTCCCTGCTCAGCAGGGAGTCTGCTTCTCCCTCTGACCCTCCCCCCTCTCATGTGCTCTCTCTCTCTCAAATAAATAAATAAAATCTTAAAAAAAAAAAAAAAAGAAACAAAACAGATGAACACAGTGGGGAATAAAAAAGAGAGAAGCAAATCAGAAAACAGACTCAACTATGAAGAACAAACTAAGGGTTACTGGAGGGGAGGTGGGCAGGGGGTTGGGTTGAATGGGTGATGGGGATCAAGGAGGGTACTTGTGATGAGCACTGGGTGTTACATGTAAGTGATGAATCACTAAATCCTACACTTGAAACTAATATTACACTGTATGTCAAATAACTGGAATTAAAAAAAACTTGAAAAAGAAAAACAAGACAAAACAAAAACAAAATAATAAAACAAATGTCTGCAGCATGAAAGAAAGAGGAAGAAAGAAAGAAGAAAGAAAGAAAGAAAGAAAAAAGATCAAAAGAACAAAAGAAAGAAAGAAAGAAAGAACGAAAGAAAGAAAGAATGAAAGAAAGAACGAAAGAAAGAACGAAAGAACGAAAGAACAAAAGAAAGAAAGAAAGAAAGAAAGAAAGGAAGGAAGGAAGGAAGGAAGGAAGGAAGAAACCAGTAGGATGTGAAGTTTGGTGCAAAAGATGTTCAATATTCCATTTTTCCTGGATCCTCTTCCCCTACCAGTCACTTAAATATTGGTGTTCCCCAAGGCTAGTCCTCAGTCAAATCCTACATATTCATTCATTCAGTCAGTCAGTCAGGAAATATTTATTGGGCTCCTATTATTTTCCAGACACTTGGGATTCATTAATAGATGTCAAATAAAGATAGCTGCATTTATGGGTTCAGCATTATAGTATTACATAATAAATAAGTAAATTAGCATATTAGGAACATTATAGAAAAAATTAAAAGAAAATTAGAGAAACCAGGAGCTTTGGAGAGAGGGATAAGTTTGCCAGGGTAGACTCCATTAAGGAAGTGATATTTTAGCAAAGTCTTAAAGGAGGTCAGTGCAGTATCAATATGAAAATCTGGAGGAAGAACTTTCCTGATAGAGGGAAGAGCTTGTTCAAAGGCCCTGAGGCAGCAGCATGACTAGCTACCATGTTTGAAGGCTAGTGAGGAGGCCAGTGCAGTTGGTCATGCTGAGCAATGGAGAAAGTGGTAGGAGACAAGATCAGAAAAGTAGCAGGAGCTGGATAATGTGGAGCATGGGAAGCCATTGTAAGGACTTCGGATTTTACTTAGGGTGAAATGGGAGTCATTGCAGGGTTTTACAAAAGGACTGACATGAGCTGACTTACAAAGAGTCCCTGCGGTGTTGCAGACAGTCTGCCAAGAATCAACTATAGCGGCAGGTTAACCAGAGAGGAAGCTATGGTAGGCAGACTTCTGAGAAAGTAACTCAGATAACTTATAATTATAACAATAACTCCTGCCTCCTAGAAGTCACATTTTTCATGGGATCTCCTACCCTTGAATGTGGGCTGGACCTAATGACTAGACTATGACAAAATAATGAATGTCACCTCCCAGATTAGGCTATAAAAGGTGATGACTTCTCTCTGGTTCTTCTCATTTGCTCTGATGAAGCAAGGTGGCATATTCTGAGCCACCCGCCAGACAGGTTCATGTGACAAGGAGCTGCAGGAGGCCTCTGCTCATAGCCACTGAGTTGCTGAGGCCCTCAGTCCTCTAATCCACAGGAAATGCATCCTGCCAGCCACCTCATGAATGAGCTTGGAAGTGGATCCTTCCACCTTTGTGCCATGATAGGTAGGCCCAACGGACACCTTGAAGCCTGTAGGAGACTGGCAAGTAGAGATGTCAACTAAGCCACACCTGGATTCCTGACCTACAGCGATGGTGAGATAATCAGTGTTGCTGTTTTAAGCCACCAAAGTTTGGGGGAAATTTGTTATCCAGCAATAGATAACGAATACAGATGTTACTGCTATATTCCAAGTACGAGGTGATCATGGCTTGGAATAGGATGGTAGCAGTGGAGGTGGTGAGAAGTGATGAGCTATGGCTTTGAAGGGAGAGTCAGGAGGATATGAGAAAAAGAAAGGGCCAGGAGTGATGTGCAAAGGGCTCAAGCGACATCAGTGACAGAAGGTCATGAGGTGTATAGGTACCCAGTTCCTAGGTCATCTACGAAGGAATGTGCTTGAAGGAAGCAGCTGAATTAGCTCTAAGAGGAGGGACCTGTCCTCCCCTTCACAGGGTGCGAGAGAACAGTCTTGCCAGTAAGGATAAACAGATCACTTTGGCTTGCTGGCTCAGTGGAGGTCATAGATGTTTACAAAAAAATTGCTAGAAAGGCCAACTGCTAACTCCTGACGACGTTCAGGGAGGCTGAGTTTGAGTGCAATCTCTCTAACAGTAAGAAAGTGGAGCACAAAATTTATTTTTAAGATGGAAGAAATAACAACAGGTTTTTCCAGTGGCAATGCTCAAGTAGAGGGGGAAAATCTGATGCGAAAAGAGAGAATTGCTGGAACAAATCCCACAAGTAAGGGATCTGCTACATGAGTTTGGTTTTGGATAGGCACGCACAGCATTTCATCATTCTGTCTACATGGTCTCTCCTGGTAAAGCGGGAGGAGGAAAATCTAACTGAACACCTCCATTAGACTGTGGCATGCAGACGAACACCCACCTTGTCCAAAAGAGTCACTTTCTAGACACCCCAAGTTCCGGCCAATTGTTGACAGCTCAGGAATGTGGACCCAGAGTTGCCAGGTCTTTCCATTTTCAAAAGCAGCCTGTAACCTGCTTTTATGTGAGAACTTCCAATTTTTAAATGCTCACAACTAATCCAGAATTTAAAAAAGCACTCCGCAGGTCAGAGCACATTAGTGGGTTGAACTGAATTGTGGTCCTTGCCCTAGGTAATCACATGCAGGTTCACTATTTTAATTAACATCTCCTTTTCTACACAGTAGCTGGAGTGAGTTTTTAAAATACAAATCTGATTTGTATCACTACCCTGCTAAAAATCCTTAAGTGCCTTTCTTTTGCACACTGGATAAAGTTATAACTCTATAAAGCAGCTTTTCCCCATGATTGTGCCTGAGTAACTTCCTCAGCCTTGGCTCCTGCCATTCTGCTCTTGGACTTGATGCCTGCCCCACACTCCTCCCCCTATGCCACTTGGAGACCTACTTTTTGTTATGAACCTCCTTTTTAAATTTAAATTCAATTAGCCAATATATAGTACATCATTAGTTTTTGATGTAGTGTTCAGTAATTCATTAGTTGTGTATAACACCCAGTGCTCATCACATTACATGCCCTCCTTAATGCCCATCACCCAGTTACCCCAACCCCCCACCCACCTCCCTTTCAACCCTCAGTTTGTTTCCCAGAGACAAGAGTCTCTCATGGTTTGTCTCCCTCTCTGATTTCTTCCCTTTCAGTTTTCCTTCCTTTCTCCTATGATCTTCTGTGCTATTTCTTATATTCCACTTATGAGTGAAACCATATGATAATTGTCTTTCTCTGATTGACTTATTTCACTTAGCATAATACCCTCCAGTTCCATCCATGTCGATGCAAACAGTATGTATTCATCCTTTCTGATGACTGTATAATGTTCCATTGTATATATATGAACCACATCTTCTTCACCCATTCATCTGTTAAAGGACATCTCGCCCCTTCCACAGTTTGGCCACTGTAGACATTGCTGCTATGAACATTGGGGTGCAGGTGTAAAGATAACATCTGTATCTTTGTGGTAAATACCCAGTAATGCAATTGCTGGGTTGTAGGGTAGCTCTATTTTTAGCCCTTTCTATGTTCTCTTCATACCTCGTATTTCCTCCAATAGCATGAGTATCTTCTACTACATTTGCCTTCATGATTCTGATACCTTTGGGGGTAGGGACATTTTCCATCTTATCCACTGGGTCTAGTTTCATGACTATTATGTGGCAGACAGTAAGCAAATAAATGATAGAATTTGGTGCTATCCATATCTTGACACCAATGGTTTCTCCTATGCTCTTTACAGCCATTCTCCAATTATCTCTGGATATCTGGATGTCTACTTGCCCACCAAATTCAAAATGCCTCCTCTTCTTATTTTCCTTCTCAACTGATGACACCAAAATTTACTCAGTTATATGGGCCACAGAACTGAAGTGTCTCTGAGTCCCACATCAGATATCACCAGATTCTGTTGGATATTTCTTGGCCACCTCTTAAGTTAAGCTGTTGTTTTCTTTCCCATTACTTTTGTCTTAGATAAGACCCTCTTATCTCTCAGCTGTGCAAATTCTATATACTCAGAAAACATCTCTCTGTGTCTATCATCTGCTCATCTTGGCATCAACTCACAACCCTGCTGGCAAACCCAGTCCTACTTTCTTCTGTTTCAAATGCTTTGCTCACGCCTCAGAGGCATTTAGGCCTAGTTCAAATGCTGTAAGAGGTTCCTGACATTCAACTCTTACCCATTCATGACTTACCTTAGCTTACATTTCCTATTATCTCCCACCACACTTGTACATTATGCTCTAAAAATATCAAGCCTCTTATAGTACCCTAAACAAAATTTCTATATCATGTCTTAAATGCATTTACCCATACTGTTATTTCTACCAATGTTCTGTTTCATCTCTCCAGAGAGACTGTTATTCATCTTCTGAATTCAGCTCAAATGTCCCCCGATCCAGGAATCACTTTTTAATATTTCCCTGTAAGAGTTACTCACTTCCTATGAGCTGCCTTGGATGTTTATTTATGTTTCTGTTGTACTTATAAATCCGTTTCTTCCTCTAGGCTATGAGGTCTTAGGAACAGAGCCTGGGCTTTACTCATCTCTGTTGTCCCACAGACAAGCACAGAACCTGATGCACAGTGATTGTTTATAGACAGTGTTTCATTGAATGGTGGCCATTCTTTATCACATGTAGCTCAAATATACCATTGATTCAGAGAACACTAAATAGTCCCATTTGTATTTAAAGCATTTACCAAAGTGTTTAGGTTTTAACGTACAAGGAAATAGACAGAAAGGATCCTGTTGACCTGATCTTGAAGTCAATAAGCGTTTATCTGCTTGTGTCTGCTGCAGAGTAACCAGGGGAGTCTAAGCAAAATTGTGAGGAAATGGAGGTTGCCTTTGGTATCTTGCCTGCTTCCTTTCCAGTGTTCATTCTGAAATATTTTACCTTCTTTCTCCCTTTACCCCAACATGCTTATTCTCTTTTCTATTCCCAAGGCACTTCATTTTCGGTCTCCAACAGAATCAGAAATTTTGATCAGCAATAATCTTTAGAGTAAATTGAGAATCTTTCTTGAACTCTTAGTCTAAAAGGAATGAATCCATTGGTGAGAACAAAAGGACAGGATGTTTGTTTGAAATTGAGTCTATTCCAGAAAATGTATGATATATGTTCCATGTCACTGAGACAAGGAAACTGAAGGACTCCATACAAATCTGCGTTTTGCTTCTCTTCCTGCTTCTATTCTTGCTAGGACCTGCACCCCCACCCTACTTTACACATGCCTTGTAATGCAAATAGCATATGTACTCTTTGTAAGGGACGAGGAATTAATGATTCTCTGGAATAAATAACATCTAAGGAAGGATCAGGTGAGGATGACAGGAAGAAGCTGTCATATGTGAATTCCATACCACCTGAGCTAGACATCTCTATATCAAGTCCCTGTGGCTCCAAGGAATAACACCTGGGTCCTCATCTTCATTCTAACTGGTTCCTGGATGCCTGAGAGGATCACCATCCTCAATAAAAAACCCCAGACCCTGAACAAAGACAAGACCCCCTCTTTTCCTTTCCAAGTCTTCCAGATGCTCTGAGTATCTCTCTCTTCTATATATCTTGAATAAACTCTGCTTTCACCGCCTGCTGGCTTGCATTTGATTTTTATCCTGCATGAAGCCAAGAATCCTCTTGGCTGTTCCTGTGAGACTCCTGTCTGTGTCCTCGGACCCAGCCTCCCAGCATCATAACCAGAGATGACTTTACTTCACACTTCATTTTATGGATGAGAAAGGCAAAGCCCTCAGACACTGCCCAAAGCTGCACTACTTAGTGGTTCCAGGACAATCTTCCATGCTGCCATTCACAAATTGTCATAAGGAATTAGGCATGTAAGAGCAAATAGTTTTTCTACTACATTTCCAGAGGGAACTGTTGACATTGGAATACTATAGGGGACTTAGAAGAATAAATCTAGCTGATAAAATTCTGAACACAGGTGAGTAAATATTACATGATATTTAATTATAGGCATAATATTGAATCATGAATGCCACTTGGCACATAGAAGAAAACAACTTCCTATAATTTTTCTGTTCAGAATCTCAGAGGGACTAAAAGAGTGAGCACACAAACTCAGTTCTTGTTTTCATGTGAATGAATTTCTGATGACACGTTATAGGAAATACCTATTGTCACTAGCATAGATCTGGGAGGTTTCTTCTTTCCTTTAGATGAACAACAAATATGGCAGGCATCCTTTGGAGAAGATAGCAACGGCATCTTCTTGCACAGCTGAGGCCTCATATGCTACCAATGAGGATTAAAAAGCCTGGCAAGATTTTGGGAGTTGTGGTTAATCAACAGGCCTGGCCTTGCTAATTGTAGTGAGTGTCAAACTGCAAATTTTGCTGATTGCAGTCCCTGTCTGGGAACTGCACACCCCGTCTCATAATTAGCAGTAACAGCATTAATAATCTTCTGACAAACACCATCCCCCAGCTCTTTGTTTTTCTGTTTAATTTCTATAGCTCTTTTCCCCAGGTTTTCTCTCTGGAGTTGGGAGTTAGGAAGCTAAATGATAAACATTGAATACTAATTTGATTCTAGGCACTGTGAAACACATATTACTTCATTTTGTTATTAAACAAGCTACAATAAAGCCCACACTCCCATCTACAGATATGGAGACTGAGGCAGAGAGAGTTTAATAAATAATTTGTTAGAGGTCATAACAACTAGTAAGCACATTGCCACATATTTCACAAACTTTTTTTTTCTTTTCCTTTTTTTATTTTTTATTTTTTATTTTATTTTTTTTTTTTTAAAGATTTTATTTATTTATTTGAGAGAGAGAGAATGAGAGAGAGAGAGCACATGAGAGGGGGGAGGGTCAGAGGGAGGAGCAGACTCCCTGCCGAGCAGGGAGCCCGATGCGGGACTCAATCCCAGGACTCCAGGATCATGACCTGAGCCGAAGGCAGTCGCTTAACCAACTGAGCCACCCAGGCGCCCTCTTTTCCTTTTTTTAAAGATTTATTTATTTTAGAGAGAGAGAGAGAGCTAAACTGGAGGGAGGGGTAGAGGAAGAGGGAGATTCCTAAGCAGGCTCCCCACTGAGAATGGAGCCCGCCCGACAGGGGGCTCGATCCCAGGGCTCTGAGATCATGACCTGAGCTGAAATCAAGAGTCAACACTTAACCAACTGAACCACCCAGGTTCCCCAAGCATTTTTTTTTTCTTCTTAATTTGGAGATACAGGTGTGCAGCAGGTAGAAACTTCATTTCCCAAGCTCAGGTGTGCAAGAAGCATAATTTCCATTTTTTGTACAGAACACAATTTTCACTATAAATCCTCCATCTGACCAGTTGGTAGATACTTTAGCTCAGTCAGTTCTAGATTCCTCCTCTTTGCCCTTTCCTCAAAGTGGTAGAAATTTATTTTGGTCAATTCTTTCTCTCTCGCCCATTTCTTGGAATGGTGTCTAAGTTCTGGTGGGCTTGTATAGTCATGTCAGTGCTGGACAGGAAGCACACAGCCTGGGCCATCAGCTCTCCAAGTTGGCACACACTAAGATGGCTCCATTCCTGCCTGTCATTGGGTGCTGATCCAGGCAGGTCCTTCCTGAGTTGGTCTTAATAACCAGGCTCAACCCCAATAGCCGGGTTCTTGGATCTAGCACTCTCTTCTTTCACTCTCAGAACCTTTTTGGGATTTGTAATCATTCTCTAAATCCAGGCTACACTGTGATTAAGAAAGTTGGTTTGACCAACTATGGTTCTCCCTTTATTGTTTCCACGTTCCTCTTGGATGCTCTCATACTTCAACTGTGCCTATGTTACACTGAGCAGGGGGCAGCTGCTGAGGCTGTCAGTGCCATGTGCCTGGACAGTCACTTCTATCCAGACATCTTGCTATTAACCTGGGCTTTGTCTGTGAAAGGGAGCATAAGTTTCTCCTGCACTGGTATCTCCAAAATTATCTAAGGTTTCTTGCATATCTCTGTACCCCAAGCTGATGCCAGAAAGGGGCATGTTCCAGCCCAACCCATATTTCCATGATTTGCATTGCCTTTCCCCCTTGTTAACTCTTTCAAACCTCTCTTCCACCTCACCAGGGTGGTTTTAGTTTGGGGAGGATAGTGTATCCTGACTCTTATTCTCAGAAAGTCCATCTTTTGTCCCAATTCTGCTGTATATTTTACACATATATTTCTTTTTCTCTTGAAAATCTAGACTTTTGAAAGAAAAAAAATGTAATGTACTTCTTTATTTTATCTGTTAATATTTCCACCCTTCCTTGAGGCAATGACCATAGACCTCTCTAAACATCTGCATGAAGAAGAGAAGGATCATGAAGTAATAAGAAATCTGTAAGATGGGAAGCACATTGGTTAATTTTTCAAAAATATTATCCCACCACATTCCAACATAGAGGAATTAGCTATAAAGATTCAAGATTGGACTGTGGTTGGAAATGGAAGAGGACACAGGCATTCTAGCACAAGTGAAATGAAAATAGATTCTAGAAAATGATCAACAGTATAATGTAAACCTAGAGAAGCATCTGTTTTGGGTCAGGCTCACTGCTCTGTACTTTTAAAAAATTCCCTTTTATCCTCTTCACAAATCTACTGGACAGGTTTCATTACCTCCATTTTGCAGGTGATGAAAATTGATGTTTAGAGGGATAAAATGACTTGTACAAACTCATCCCACATAATATGTTCCAGAGTTAGAAAGGACTAGAAGCACAGATACCTGTCATGTACAAAGTCTTCCAAAAAATAAGAATAAAAGGAAAATTATCCCTTTCCTTTTAAGATGCTAGAATTCCAAAACTGGATGAGGATTATAAAAGAAAGAAAATTATCAGCTCACTTCATTTATGATAATAAATGAAAAAATTTTAAATAAAATATTAATGGAAGCTAATAAAGTATTAAAAATGCATCATGATCAATTAGGGCTTATTCAAGGAGTGGAAAGAAAATTTAGCATTAGAAGATCTAATTTTCTTAATCACTCTGGGGTTGGGATCACAGTGAGGCGTATGTGGCATCTAGGGTGGACTATTTAAGTGGGCATGCACTCTCAGGCTGAGAGCCTCCTTATATTTTGTGCCCTATGCTCCTAGCTTGTCTTCTTTAGTAGTCCTGGCTCTGATGACGACATTTGGGATTGAAGAAAAAAATTCACATCTGCTATATAAACAGCATTAAACCTCAACCAATTTATATGAGAAACTTTCAGAACATGATGATGAAAAGGGAACTATTTTTCATTCATAAAAGCTATACATCCAAAACTTAGACAAACATCATATAAGAGAGGAACTTTAGATGTATTTTCTTCTAAAATCCAAAAAAAGATGAAGACCCCTTGTATCACCATTACTCTTCAACATGGTTTTGAAGAGTCTGTCCAATTAAAGTACTAAATGTTGCAAGCATAGGAAGAGGAAAGACAAAAGTATTGTTTGCAGATGACTTAGTCATCTACATAGAACCCTGCAAAATCAAGAAATTATTAGAATCAATAAGAGAGTTAGCAAGGTTGCAGAAGATAAACAGAGACGGATAGTGTTCTCGTCACAGTAATAATCCATGAGAAATAATCAACAAAAATTAGATACCATTCTCAATGCGTTACAATATTTAGGAACTAACTTAACAAAGACAACCATAGAAAGGAAATTTGTACATTCCATTGTAGGACATTGATAAGGAATTTGAATAAACTGAGAGCTATATATTGTTTATATTTACAAAGATCTAACACTGTAAAGATGTCAATTCTCCCAAAATTGGTTTTACAAATTCAATAAAATTCCAGCAAGGTATTTTTAGAGAAAATGACAAGCTCATTTTAAAATTCATATGGAAGAATTGAGATGTAGCCAATTTGAAGAATAAGAACAAAGAATAAGGGCTTGAGTGATCAAAGTCTTTTAGACAGTGTGGTGGGAAAGGATTTTATAAATAAACACTGGTCCCTCTTTCACAAATCATAAGGCAATGATTTATGAACTTGACTAATCAAAATTACTACTACAGCAAGTTTATGTTTAGTGCAGGACACAATAAACAAAGTTGACAGATGTAATACTGGAAGATGATATTTGTAAAAAAAAAAAAAATAGCAGTTGTTAGTCCAAATATTTCAAGAATGTTCTAAGCAACAGGAGGAAGGATAAAAAGGCTAGTAGAAATGTGAGCAAAGGATTGGAATCAGCAATTGCCCAAAGGGTCAATAAGGATACGATATTGGAAGAGGGCACCGCGTTTGGAGCAAAAACCAAGTATATATAGAGGCATAAACTTAATTTGTCTTGAAACTCGGACATGTAGTTGGCGTGTATATATTTTAATGATTAATGTTTGCAGCTGTTTCCCATGGCATGTGTTGCTGAGGCAGGATCTGAAAGCAGCCACTACCACAGGGGAAGGTCTAACTTGGAATTCATAGATTGGACCGTGAAGCTCTCAGTATCTCCTCCCACCACACGGGATCTACTTATATTTTATTTACAATCGTGTTTCCCATTTGGATAAGGGGTTTCCTTAAGGGTGGATTATAATTATAATTACCATTATAATTCCCCTATGAACCCAGCATAGAATTTGGCACATTGTCTGTGTGCATGATAACCATTTGAAAAACAACAAAATTCAGAATTGGCAAAGATGAAGAAAGGAGCCCTGTAGAATGGCCTTTGATTCTGTAATTATGACACATCCCTTACTAACAAAAGAAATATTTTTACAATTTGCCCTTAAGTAGGAACATTGCTTATTCCACTACTTTTTTAAATTGACATACCAGATTAAAAGCTATATGAAATAGGCATGTAACATGTTCTCGGAAATTACCTAACAGTACCACCTGCCTATATTTATTTAGTTCCCAAAGTTGTGTAAGAGGGTGTTAATATTATCATGGGCTATTTTAAGTAAAAATCTAAATAAGATATACATGCATTTAAAATAGTTTTATACTCTTGGGCGCCTGGGTGGCTCAGTCGTTAAGCGTCTGCCTTCGGCTCAGGTCATGATCCCAGGGTCCTGGGATCGAGTCCCACATCGGGCTCCCTGCTCTGCGGGAGGCCTGCTTCTCTCTCTCCCACTCCCCCTGCTTGTGTTCCTGCTCTCGCTATGTCTCTCTCTGTCAAATAAATAAATAAAATCTTTAAAAAAAAAAATAAATAAATAAAATAGTTTTATACTCTTTTTATTTCATCAAGTTTATTTACAGATCATAAACCTCCTAAGATAGCGAGGGTACCACATACATATGTTTGTATACATATATGTAAACATACATAATGTATATTGTTAAATTATAGTAGTGTATACATAATATATTACTAGATATTAAAATGTATACTTTTTAATTTTTCCTTTCAACTCCCAATATAGTAATGAGCTTTGAACTGGTGAATATATTGAATGATTTCCCTCGGGGGAAATACTAAGCAAGTATGAGCTCCTTTGAGGGTCTATTTTTATTTTTTAGGATTAAATGCTTAATATTCTCTGCCCACAGGACTATAGAATATCTAGAGTAAAGGTGAAGCTATGCTCATAATAAATATCTTTATGTTTGAGTCTAAGCCAACTCACGTAGTAAACAATGTGAGGGGAACATAATTAACATTCTTGGTTTACTGTCAAGCCCTGAGTCGGGGGAAGGAAGGCAGTGTATATGGCAAGGTCTTTATGAAAGCGTTTATGAAAAGTTGGAAGGATTAACAAGTAAAACTAAAGGAAGGAAAAAGCAATATTTCATTGGTTAGCAGGGTTTGAAAATAAATTTGCATTCAGCACAGTTCCACGTGGTTTGCTGAATATTAAACATGTGGAGAACGATACTAATATATAAATCCCACTTTCCCATACAAATAACCTAACAAATGCAAAATGATAACTGAAATAGCCAAAGCCATAACAATGTGTGAAGCAAACAAGCATCCCATTTTAAAAGAACCTAGTGTTATAATGCTTAGAAATGATGAAAGCTAGTCCTAGCACTGCGATCTGAAGAGGCAGGACACCCCTCCCCCCCAGGGGCAACTTACTCCTTTCCATGTTAAAGAAAACAAAAACTGAAAAAAATCATTTTAAATAAATAGACCACCTTTTTTCCTCACACTTATTTTATCAATCCTGTTTCATTATATTTGCAAATGTGTTCACTTTTATTCAAAGACAAGATGTATTTCATGTCCGTTTTGGACATGAAGAACAAAGCAAGAAACATTTCTTAGCAATTCTATATTTTCTGTTCTCCAGATAAATTTTTTCCTTTTCCTTTATTTGATGAAGAGGAAGTGTTTTCATAAACTAGGTGTAAACTTGACATTGATTTAAGACTTCATTCAGTCTGGAAAACTACACTGAGAGTTTGGAAGGATTCGTATAATCCAAACCCAAAGAAGGGCATTCTGACTCTTCACAAATCTGTTCCACTAGAGGACATGTGTCACTTGTTATTCAGATACAATTTTAAACCATGTCTCTTTGTATTCACTGAATTATCAAAGCTAAGATGATTGGCTTTTTTGCTGTGTCTTTATAATGAATATTTTTGCCAAAATAATCATGAAGAATCCATTACTAGGTAATATTTTTCTATTAGTAGTACAGTATTTCAGACTAAGTTTTTAAAAATAACTTCTTAGCAAATAATGCAAATATATTTTCCACCTTTTCCCTCACTGCAGGTAAAAAAGCAATTTGATTGGTAGCCCAAATATCAGTGCTAGGAAATGAGACTTTTCTCATTGGGGAAAAGAATAGTAACTTGGATAATTAGACTTGAATTTTACCCTGGTTTGGCCCCTCATTAGCTGTGTGAATTTGACAATCACGCTTCACTTCTTTTTTTTTTTTAAGATTTTATTTTTATTTATTTGACAGAGAGAGACACAGCGAGAAAGGGAACACAAGCAGGGGGAGTGGGAGAGGGAGAAGCAGGCTTCCCGCAGAGCAGGGAGCCCGATGCAGGGCTCAATCCCAGGACCCTGGGACCATGACAGCCGAAGGCAGACGCTCAACGACTGAGCCACCCAGGCGCCCCCACACTTTACTTCTATGTGCCTCCTTTACTTCTATGTGCCTCAGTTTCCTTCTCTGTACCATGCCCACCTCCTAAGGCATTTGTGAGGAATGAAGAAAATCATACTTGTGGAAGGCTCAAATTGGCAATGTGTAAGCTGAATCCTGCCCATAGATATGGTTTGTTTGTCTTACAGAAAGCTTAAAAATTTTTAAATTTGTTGATAACATTTAAAAATTAGACAGTTCAGATTTTTGACGCTTAGTTTAAGCAAAACTTAGAACTGGCAGGAACCGAGTGTAAACTTAGACACATTCCTACCGCTGCCTTTTGTCTTCATCCACACTGCCCAATAGATGTTTCCACATTATAAAATATAGATATATATTTAATTGACTGCCCTGGTGACATCCTGTTAAAGAAAAATTTTTAGACAAGGTGATCTCAAGCACAACAGGGAAGTAGTGAATATGCCAAAACCGGAGAGGAAAGAAACACGTATCCAGATGATAGAATGTTTATACAAGTCACTGGACAGTTAAACACAGATACTGGATTATTTCACAGAGCTAGAAAACCACCATCTCTTGTACAATTAATGTGGATTACTTTTTAGGACATGTGTGATTTGAACCATTCACAGATATGAATGAACCATTCATCAGAAAAAAAATAAGTAATCTATGTCAGACATAATAAGTAAATTGATCTGTGGCTAGTAATTAGTAATAGCAAACAATGAGGATTTGTCCCTGATACAGCCAGTAAGCTTGTAGGCTCCAAATAGTGTTAAGTAAAGCTCAGCTGACAAAAGCACAGAGTCCTGATTCTTCTCAACCAGCTATGAAATTTTTTTCCACAGCGTGAATTAAATATGCAAGCACAGTTTGAGTCTTAGTTCAGATACAAATGTTATTTTTTCAACATCTATCCCCCCAGAGATCTATCTATATTTGGTTTTTAATATTTTCATTAAAATATAAAATTATACAGAAAAGTACACAGATAAGTGTACAACTCATTGAATTTTCACAAATTGAACACACCTATGCTCAAAACCCAGGATAGCTGTCCTCTAGAAGCTCTGCTAGCTCTGTCTCTCTCCAGACCCTACCTGCCCACCCCCTGCAAGGGCAACAGCTCTCATGACTTTAAATCCTTTTAGCTGCTTTTGCTTGCTTTTGAGCTTCACTTAAATAGAATCTTAAGATCTTTTTAATGTCAACTTTCCCTCACATATCATCATATTTATAAGATTCAACCATATTTTCAGGTATACCTGTAAGTCTTTTATTCACATTGCTGAATAGTATTTCATAGTGTAAAAATGCCACAATTTATGCATTCTGCTGTTAATGGATGTTTGGGTAGTTTCCAGTAGAAGAGCCATTATCAATAGTGTTTCTATGAATATTACTGTACATTGTTTTTGGTGCACACATGATAAATATCTGCACAGGTTCCCCAATGATTCCTAACATCCACTCTTAAAAGATTTCCCATATGCTTAGAGTTATGCAAAACACTTGGATCCAATCACAGGGACTGTCTTCATTATCCTTTTTGAGGTAGAGGCTTCTTTGGGTTTCAAGTGTTCTTAAATTGTGCTCCTAATTGTGATCCTGCACTTCTGACCTTCTGCCTTTCTGGAGCATCTTATTTGTCTTCATCGCTGCCGTCTGTCTACTCTCTCCCACTCTCTGCTGGTTCTGATGTACTGATGACATTTCTTGGGTCCAGATCACTCCTGCTTTTCCTTGTCTTTCTTTGTCTCTCCTGCTCTTGTTTGCCACCTTTGGCTAAAGCACTCCTGTGCATCCAAGGCTCCAACACAGTTCTTGGGGCTTTGACGTGTTAAGAAAACTTGCCCATTAAAATAACAAGGGAGGGCGCCTGGGTGGCTCAGTCGTTAAGCGTCTGCCTTCGGCTCAGGTCATGATCCCAGGGTCCTGGGATCGAGTCCCACATCGGGCTCCCTGCTCGGCGGGAAGCCTGCTTCTCCCTCTCCCACTCCCCCTGCTTGTGTTCCTGCTCTCGCTGTCTCTCTCTCTCTGTCAAATAAATAAATAAAATCTTTAAAAAAAAAAAAATAAAATAAATAAATAAATAAATAAAATAAAATAACAAGGGAGATGGTAGAGCAGAGAAACTAAGAGCACAGGCTCTGAAGCCAGACTTTCTGGGTGAAAATTCTGGTTGCCATTTACCAGCTGGGTAATAGTGGGTAAGTTTTCTTGTGCCTCAGTTTTCATAGTGATGCAGTTGGAGAACTTCTATCCAATAATGCTTGTAATAAACTCCTCTTTCTTCTAAACTACTCTCTTGGCCCTATCTGGTTGTTATATGTCAATAATTCTTTCTGTATTTTACTTACCTGTGCTGTGTTCACCTCATTTCTCTTCACATGCATATCTCAATTTGCATTACCTTGCATTACGATGATTCCTTCTAGAGTTTGTTGACGAGAGCGGCATCTGTCTTATGGATATTAACACACCAGGCCATGCAGGTCTCAATTTAAGGTACATTGGCTGCATTCCTTTCCCGTTGCTACTGTAATGAAGTGCTGCAGATGCAATGGTTTAAAACTACATAGATGTATTATCTTACAGTTCCAGAGGTGAGAAGTTCAAAATAGTCTCACAGGCCTAAAAGGTGTCAGCATTCCTTCTGGAATCTCTTGGAAAGAATCTGTTTCTTTGTCTTCTTCAGCTTCTAGAGGCATCCTGAATTCCTTGGCTTGTGGCCCTGTCCTCCATCTTCAAAGCTAATCACCCCAACCTCTACTTCTGTTATTGCATCTCCTGTCTCTGATCTTAATCTTCTTGACTCCCTCTTAGAATGATCCCTGTGATTATTAAATAGGACCCTCTGGATAATCCAGGGTGATTTCCCATCTTAACATCCTTCGTTTAGTCACACCAGCAAAGCTCTGGTTGTCACACAGCCTAACATATACGTTCAGGGCTGTAGGACGCGGACATCGTTGGGAGGCCATTATTCAGTCTAGCACAATGTTGAAACTATTGGTTTTAATTACCTAAGGAAGTCTTTGTTACTTTCTTTCCCCCAGGGCCATCTTACATTCACAGAAAATGGTTTGCTTTCCAAAGGTAGGGAAAAACAAAAAACATGGTATTATTCCAGTGACCAGTGTGCTTGCTAGATATTAAAAATTAAAGATCATTACATTCTGGCAGGTAAATATCAGGAGAATGTGGGTTATGCTCTAGGTCTGGCTGTGCCTCCACTTGAATAATACCAGCTAATCCCCAGATAAGAAAGACATCCATCAATGAGCATATAATTACATATGTAATAAATTCAGCATGTAGAAATTCATCTACATAAGGATTACATCACAGTAGCACTGATAGCCTTTATTCACTCAGCTCAAACAAATCCTCAGGGCTAAATGAGACGGGCCTGCGTCTTTTTGCTTTAACCTACTTACTATATATAGTCCTACCTCTTAGGAACATTTTTTGGGAAATGTGACCTCCCTAGGAGACCCAGGATGAGATCATCTCCATACATTTCCCATTTGTGGGATCTACTCTTTTTTATATTTTAGGGCATCTTTTGGCTGAGGCACCAAAAAAGAAAAATATTATTAACTCCTTCCTAAATTTATCTCTGCTTCATCTAAGACTAAGCTTCTGCTTTATTCCTACCATTCCGTAAGGCTCCAGAAGATTCCTTAGCGCACTGATATACACTACATGTATAGCTGGTGGCCTCTAGAGAATTTAGTATCATAGACAAAGTGTCTAACAAATTAATTAAGTTCTTAAAATATGGACTGTGGACACAGATTAGCCTCTTGCTCATTTTTTTTTTTTTTTTTTTTCCCTCCTTGGGGCCTATTTATTGCCCAAAACAGAAAACTTTTCTCTGAATTTGTGGAGACACATTTTTCTTTATTTCAGGTTCTTACATAAGGAAGCCAATTGCATAGAGTAGGATGCTACATTGTAGATAATACCCTGGTTCTGAGTATGGGATTTGGACATGCAGTTGGGATATAACAGCAGGAAATGGTATGGATTGGGAAACACGTGGGCCTCATTCCTGACAGGGACTGCCATTCTGACCCATGACTTAGATATGACACAAGCCCAAGGAGGTCATAGCAACACTTTGTTTAAGTCAAAAATGACTTTTTAAACTAACTCATGAAGGGAAGCAACAAAATACCTCTTTCTGCCATTGGCCAGCTTTTGCTTATCTACATGGGGAGAACAAATAGAGACTGCAGCAATTACTAAGATAATTCAGTTGCAGAACTTTGTAATCAAACATGCTTTTTTAAATAATCAAACATATATAACAAAATAGATCCGTGGTTCCCAGAGGTGGGTATGGGGTGAGTGAAGGGGGTCAAAAGGTCTAAGCTTCCAGTCGTAAAACAAATGATGGGATGTAATATACAGGGTGGTGACTTTGGTTAGTAAAACTGATGTGCATATTTGAAAGTCGCTAGGAGAGTAGATCTTAAAAGATATCAACACAAGGAAAAAAGTTTGTAACTACGTATAGTCATAGATATTAACCAGACTTGCTGTGCTGTTTATTTCACAGTATATGCAAATATTGAATTATATCATACACCTGAAATTAATATAGCATTATAAGTCAATTATATCTCAATTAAAAATAATAACAAATGAGTTTAAGACTTTTTTTTCCTGACCTTTTCTATTCAAATTAACTGTCCTCAAGTTTGAGGTCAGGGCAGCACCATAATAAGAATAATATGGGGTACTTGTTAAAAATGCAGATTCTTGGCTCATGACACACCTATCCATCTGGGGACAGGTCCTAGGAATCCTGAAGCAAATTTAAGTTTGAGACTTGCTGATTTAGGGGAAGGTGTATGATTGTAAAGGTAGACAATGGAATTTGAATTTTTTATTAAATGATGATTTCCTCATTTGTACTTTCAATGAAATATTTGTGAAACCCCTACAACAAAGAGAATTGTTAAGTAATGGTATTGTTTCCACCTCAGATACAATCTTAAGTAGCCACAATTTGTGTCAGCACCAAAAATTGTTTTCCCAGTTTGAAATGACCTCACTAACTATGAACACATCAAATCAGTCTGCTTGTGTCTACTGAGCATGCACCCTATAGGAGGTGATACTAATGTGATTACCACTGTGGGATTTATAAAAAACACAAGATAATTTTAAAATCCCTTTATTATAATTCATTATTGCTTATACGGTGCTACCAATAATGCTAATAATGACATTAATAATGATATCTATTTGCCTATAGGATAATCATTTTCTATTTTTATCTTATTTAGTTCTTACAAACCCAGGAGGTAGATACTATCAACATCAACACTTAATGAAGAAATTAAATCTAAAGGATTGTAACTAAACGTGTAAATGTCATATAACTGGTAATTCACAGAGCTGATATTTAAATCCAAGTACGTCTGTCTCTACGTTCCGCAATCTTAACCAGGGCATTATATTCTTTCCAGATAAATTTCCACTTTTGGGGTCCACACGAGACACATTAAGGCTCTATCCTTGGTTGAGGCAGTCTTAAGAACAGGAATCCTGGGGGTCAAATAATGAGTACTGTAAGGAGTCTGAAGCCATGAGCTTTGGGACCTAGAACTGAAGATTTGATAGTCATGAAGCCGAATCTATAGCTATGATTACATTGTAATCAATCAAGTTGAAAACTTGAGTTAAGGGCAAAATATGGAGCAAAAAATGAGAACAGAAGTCAGGAGGATAAAAATAAAAATTAGAGAGGGGGAAGAGGTGAGAATGTGGTGGGAGCTCAGGGCTCAGATCAAAGACTGTGGTCTGTGAGCAACCATGGGAGAGAGAGTGTAGAGGAATAGCACTGGGCTAGACCATGTGGACCCCCAAAACTGGGTTTTAACTGGGCCCTTACTGATTCTCACTCTACTTGCTTGGGTGGGGAGAGGAAAAGAGTGGTATTTTGAAAACCCTGATTATTATTTTTAGAGTCAAATTGTATCTTTCCTTCTCATTTAAAACCTTCCCTCTTTTAGGACGATCCACAAAGCATTGATGTCTGCAGTTTGGAGGGCTGTCTCCGTATAACTGGCATTACAAACAAGCCAGTTTGGAGCATCTTATTAAGTATGGCAAAAAGGTAGAGAATCCATTTTTCTGGAAAACAAAGCCCAGTTCAATCAGGCAGTGTTTGAATAGTGAAGGCAATTAGCAAACTTACCATTGTTCACATTCCTAGCAAATGTGTTTGTTATTCAGGAGACTATCCAGAGATGAAAATTAAAGCAGCTTTGTGGCTTTTTTGAGGCAAATATGAAGCTGTTAGAAGTGATAGCTAACTGTTTACCGCATGAGGTCAGCTTCAGGAGCTTGGTTAAAGGAACACCTTAGGTCACTGGTGAGCGTGATCTAAGGTTGATCTTAAAAACAAACAAACAAATAAAAAAACAAAACACCTGAAATGAAGAGGGTTAAAATGAACTTTTCCTGGGGTGTCTAAATAGGGCAAAACAGATAAAACGGATGTAATATTATAATGGCACATATCCACATGCAGAAAAATAAAGGTGTACGGAGCAAATACTCCACAGCCTTTCTAAATTACTTGCCACTTTTGTATAAAGATTTATGAATTTGGGTCTACCATCTTACATTCGTATACAAACAGGTAGAAAATCCAATAATAGACCAAAAAACAAAGACAACAATGTTGAACCTAAAAAGGGGACTTTATCTACTTTGCTTTCTCCCCACTCCCTACTTCACCCCAACTGTTTTGCATCTAATTCCCTCTTGATTTAGATTTGTTTGACTCCAGAAAGGCTTCTGGACACTTTTAGCGTTGATAGGTTCTTTCCTCATTTGTAATTCATACAAATATGTATTTATGTTTGAGTTATACATCTGATATAATACATATATTATTATATATAAGTATCAGTTGGGCTTATCACCCACTAGACCACATTGGGGCCCCCTAGGTTCCGTCAGTGAGTTTGGGTCTCTCTGTCCACTCTTACACTCTATAATACTCAGTTCAGACCATGGAACAGAGGAGTTGCTCCAGAAATATCTGATGAATACTGGAATGAAACCAGATTATCTCCCTCTTTTATCATCTGAGGAAAATGAGATAAGAAGTCAGGTGCTTTACCTGAAGACAGTAGGAAAGATGGTTAGGATGGTTAGAACAAATAAAGGAATGTCTGTACACATTTTTTAGAAAACAGTAAAAGGAAAACAACAAAAAAGCAAAGCTGTTGGTGCGATTAGCTCTCTCTCTCTCTCTCTCTTTTTTCTTTTTTAAGTATGCTCCACACCCAGCATGGAGCCCATCATGTGGCTGGAACTCACCACCCTGAGATCAAGACCTGAGTTGAGATCGAGTCGGACACCTAACCGACTGAGCCACCCAGGCGCCCCATCAATTAGCTTTCTTACACTTTTATTTCCCATGATATGAAACCAGTCAGCAGGCTCCATGGCATCCGCTGCCTCCAACTGATGCTGCCCACACACATTACCCTGGTTCTAGGAACAGTCTCAAGGGAGGCTCTCTCCTCGCTGAGCCAGCCATTCCTCAACAAGAAGGGACTGAGAGACATCGGACTGCTGACGTCTGGGACACATGTCCCCCTGCCATCCAGCGATGCTATTTTCCTCTCCTGGAGCCCTGGGGCTTAAAAATGTGCTCTACATTTCAGTCAGGTTGGCTTGAAATTATGTTTAAATATAACCACACTAATGTCTAAAAATAGCATTCATCTAAGGCTGGACAATATTGGAACAAGTGAAAAGACAGAAACATGAAAGTCAAAAGCATATAATGTCAGGGCGCTGGGGTGGCTCAGTCAGTTAAGCATCTGCCTTCGGCTCAGGCCATGATCCCAGGGGCCTGGGATGGAGCCCTGCTTCGGGCTCCTTGCTCATCAGGGAGTCTGCCTCTCCCTCTCCATCTGCCTGCCATTCCCCCTGCTTGTGCTCTCTCTCACTCTCGAATAAATAAAATCTTTTTCTTAAAAAAAAGAGCAAACATTAAATCATAGAAATGATAGCCCCACCTAGGCTCCCCTGTTTGGCTGTGTCACTTGATCTAGGAATTTGCATTTGCATTTACCTGGCTTTGAGCCGATGTCAGCTTTCTTCTCTCATTTTAGAATTTACCTCCAATGCATCGAATTGCTAGAAAACTTGGTCTCTCAGTTAGAAAAAAAGTAAACTAACGACTTTGTGGCAGTTTTTAAAACTGCCAACAGGGGCACCTGGGTGGCTCAGTCAGTTGAGCATCTATCTTCGGCTCGGGATCAAGCCCAAGTTTGGGCTCCCTACTCAGTGAGGAGCCTGCTTCTGCCTACCACTCTGCCTACTTGTGCTCTTTCTCTATCTCTCTGTCAACTAAATAAATAAAATCTTTAAAAAAATAAAAATAAAACTGTCCACAAATTTTTTGACTCTCCTCTCATTGAGAATCGGGCCCCGTGATTCCTCTCCTTCACTCTGGCAGGCTGTGGTTGCCTCAACCAATGAAGCAGGGTTTCTCAAACTCACCACTGTTGGCACTTTGGACTGTAGATTCTTTGCTGTTGGGGGCTATCCTGTGCATTATAGAGTATTTAGCAGCACCCGGGGCTTGAGGCATTAGATGCTTCTAGTCCGTCTCCCACCGTCCCCCAGTTGTACAAACTAAAAGTAGTTTCAAAACTTTCTGTGGGGAACAAAATTGTCCCTGGTTGAGAGCCACTGTGATAGAATACAGAGGATATGAAGTTACAGGACTTCTAAAGCTAGATCATAAAGGGCCACTTAACATTCTGGTTCTCTTGGGACCCTTGTTCTGGGAGAAACCAATTGCTATGGAAATAGAACTACCCAGAAACTGCCATGCTTGGAGAGGTGATATTCTGGATGGACCATCCCAGCTGAACCCAGGTGATAGCCTGCCCTGAGTCGTAGCCATATTCTCAACCCATAAAACCTGCGTAATAATAAAATTGTTGTTTTACCCCACTAAGTTAAGGTGGTGCATTAATACAGCAATAGCGCTTGAAACAGAATTACCGGGAAATGAGAAGTGTATCTAGTTGACTGAAGAGACAGGTTTTACTTGCATTACATGTGTAGCTTATCAAATGAGGAGCAGATACACAAGTACACACAGGCATGAATTCTGCACACTCAGTTATCTGGGTGTGTACTTGTGGTATGCTGAGAAAATAAGAATTGGCATCTGAAACTTGTTCTAATGCTTTTTTTTTTTTTTTTTTTTTTTCTTTCAAAAGAAAATATTTTAAAGATGTAAGAGTTAAAGAAAACATCTGGTTTATGGGAAAATTATAAGAACATGCTCTTCCCTCCCCCACTTCCTACTACTCCCTCTGTGGAGCTTTAGCAGATTCTCAGACCTTAGCAACAAAATCAATAACAACAGGCTAACATAATTACACTGTAGAGGGCAGATTGTGTCAGCTATTACTTTATTAAGAAAGAACAACATGTGTGAAAGAACAGCATCCTGCAAGGACGGAAGACTCGAGAGAATGCAGGAAAGAGGGCAAGGCAGTTCACAAATATGCTGAATTGAAGGAATTAGGATCACACCCTGAAATAGCAGGAAAACGAATGTTTGCTTTCTCTGGCTTATTATTTGCTTAGTGATACTTTACGTTTCTAAAAGATAAATGCCTTGGCTGTTGTTCTATCAGTCTCTCTGCTTTATTTAATTTTACAAAGAGGAATGCTCAGATGTTAAAATATTTGTTCTCTTTTCACTTACAATTTGTTTCATTTTCTACTCAAAATGGAATGACCCTGCAAGGTAAGATTTGAAGCATAGAGATTACCTCGTGTTCATCTGGCACTGGTTCTGTGATAAGTTCTTGGCATATTTTCATTATTTTACAAAACACCCCAGGGAGGTGTTTTGAAATGAAATGACTTGTCCCCTTTCACCCTACTTGCAAAGGTCAAGATAAAATATTTAGAACCTCAAACCTTCCATACCAGCCCATTTTTCCCTTTAGTTTTTTTTCAAATGGAAGATAAAGAAGCCTTTCACGTTGGGAGGGGGCTGGTCATTTGCCTGTTCACCCTGAAACCCTCTTCCTGGCCTTCCCCTGCTTTACCTAGTACTGAGGGGGCTGCTCCTGCCACACCACCTTTCCCAGGCTCCTCTGCCACCTGCTTCCGCCGAAGCTCAGCCAACAGGAGACACTGGAGGGACTGAAGGGTGGGGGAGGGGAGAATCGGCCCTCCCTGCGTGGTTCCAGTCTCTCCAGGCAACTCTAGCCTTGGATGGGTTTTCAACCCAGCTGTGCTATAGCATCTCCTCCTATTGTCCTTCCAGCCCCAGGGCTGGTAGCAGCTGATATGTCCAATATTAAATTTCATCTGTTGCACAACATGACGTAGGTTCTGTTTTTTCCTCTCTGGATCCTCACTAATGCAGGGAGAATCTCATTCCAAATGAAGTCCAGCTTGACACCTAGATATTATATGGAATGTTTTCAGAGAACATAAAAAAAAACAAGAAAACCTTTGTATTATCTCTTTAGAGTTTGTTGATCGACTTTACAGTTTAGGTTAGAATGCTTTTAGAGTAATATAATATAAAATTCTAGAGAAAGCCAAACTAATGTGCAGTGACAGAGAGCAGATTAGTGGCTCTCTTGACCCAGGGATGGGACAGATTAACTGCAAAGGGCATGCTGGGAACTTTTTCACATGATAGAGGTATTCCAAATCATGATTTTTGTGATGGCTACGTAGGTGTATATCTTTGTCAAAAGTCATTGAGCCATATACATAAAATGGAGCATTTTATTGTGTGTAAATTATACTGGGGTGAATAGCAATCAACATTACCAAAATCTTGTCTGCATCATTTATTTGTATGGTGTTTCTGTAATAATGATTCTTTCCTCCTTTCTCCATGTATTAATTTGAATACTATTGTGAGGAAGAACTCTCTCTTTTTCTGTATTTCCTTACTTATTTCATTATCTATCTATATCATTAGGGACTCATGGATGTTTGTTCATGGATTAAAATCCAGATTTGTTCCTAAAATTTTGTTGCTATCATTTTTCCAGTTTGGGCCATTAAGGCCTTCTTCAGGTGGACTCCTGTGTTCTTTTATCAAGACTCCCCCCAACTTTTTGAACATTTTCTTACTTTCTGGTCCCACATGATGTTCCTGGTTCACTTTATTTTATTTATTTATTTATTTATTTATTTATTTATTTATTTATTTATTTTTCCTGGTTCACTTTATATTTATGATTCTCCAGCCCTAGAATTAATCCCTTCTTGAAGGGGCCTTGGTTCCTTTTATTTGAATGTAGTGTTTAGAGCCTGTACGTGGGTGTTAGGTAGTCTCATTGTTATTGGGCTGTCATTGCTCTGACCTTCAAGCAAACAGAGCTAGTCATTTTATGTATGTATACTAATCCATATGTACATTCATACTTTGTCTCTATATAGACATTTATTAAAAATCATGAGTTAATACTAAAAAAAAAATATCATGAGTTAATACTGCTATCTCTATCTACCGTGGAGTTTATTTTAGGCCTCCCTTTTTCCTTATTTATAAATCCTTTTTCTAACATTGAGAAACCCTAGCTCTCATTATCTATGATCTATTCACTTTTTTTCACTATAAACATAATTTCAAAACTGCTAGGCATTATCCTTATTTAAAAACAAAAGCAAAAAATTAGTTACTAACTAGATTATAATTTTTATGTATAGTAATTTTTGTCTTTAGCCTTAGGGTATCCAGTCAAGACACAGGTTTCCAGAGCTACTTTGGACAGTTCGTTTCTTCCCATGCCCTTAGGTGTGGGTACGTTATTTATTTGTAATAGAGTCAGGTTCATTTGTTAGTGTTTGTATTCCATTTTGAGTTACCCTAATGTCCTGATTGCTTTTAATTATTTAATTTGGGGGTATGTGAAGGATGTATGAAATACCACTGTGGTTTTAAGAGTCAGAGTTAGATCAAAAGTTATATTCAAGGAAGTAGCACTCTCCTTCAACCCTGTTACCCTAGTCCCTCATCTCTTTATTTGCAACATCTTCCCACAAACTCCTGTGGCTATCCATTTTCTTAGTCTCCAGTTTATCTTCCCAGAATTCCTTCTTCAGGAATGTAGCCAATAGAGAATCATTGTTAGACAAAGATACGGGTGTATGATCTTATATTCCTTTCTTATATAAAGTGTAACATACTGGGAGCCTGGGTGACTCTGTCGGTTGAGCAGCTGCCTTCCACTCGGGTCATGATCTCAGGGTCCTGGGATTGAGTCCCGCGTCGGGTTCCTTGCTCAGCGGGGAACCTGTTTCTCCCTCTGCCTGCCTCTCCCCCTGCTTGTGCTCTCTCTCTCTCACAAATAAATAAATAAAATTAAAAAAAAATAAAGTGTAACATACTGTAGACAATTTTTGAGGGCTTAGCGTTTTTTTCACTTAAAGCTATGTCTTGGAAATCACTCCATATTATTTCAGAGATTTTCCTCATCTTTACATTTTCTACAGCTGCATAGTGCTCCCTTATGTTATTTTATGTTATCCCTGGTAATTCTTTACTGACCTTCTGCTGCTGTAAAACTTGTGTTGTTGGAGCTGGATATTTTTGTATTCCTATAAATATCCTTCAGCTTGGCACTAGGAGCGCAGTGAAGTTGCTTGGAAACAGTTTGATCTTTTAGAGTCTTACTTTCAAGTTTTGTTGGGCACTACTGAGCCAAGACCCATTGGTCATCTACCCCATGCCCCACGAGCCAGGAGGGTTTCCACTCCGGCGGGTGGGAACTGGAACAGTTTCTAGACCTGTGTGAGTGCTGGGAATTATTACCTCTAATTCTTTCTGTGGCTCTTTCCCGGGTTCTGGCAGTTTACTCCCATTCATGCACTGAGCAGTATTCTGTTACATTCCCTGCAGAAATCCCGCATTCTCTCTGTGTATCTCTTCTCCAGTAGGCTGTCGGTTAATTCTGTCTGCCATGATCCTTCTGGATGCCTAAGTCCATCTCCTCAACTCAGGGAGTCCTTTCCCTGGGGACCGCTCCCCTGGCCCCCTTCACCACAGCCTGGAAACTGTCTCGTGACAATAAGATGAAGCAATTGGATGACTCATCTCATTTGTTTTCTGTCTCTCAGGAATCACCGGCCTTCTTTATCTGATGTCTAGTATCTTGAAAACTTTTGTTTCATGTATTTTGTCCTTTTTTAAAAAAAATTGTTTCAGGCAGAAGGGTACATCTGGTCCCTGTTATTCCATCTTGGCTAAAAGTGGGTGTCTTTGCTGTTGTAAACAAAATTGTTTTATTTTTCAATTTCAATTTCCAGTTGTTGTTCATTGTTAATATATAAAAATCCAATAGATTTTTGTGAGTTGTTTTTTTATTTTGCAGAATAGCTAAACTCATTAGTTATCATAGCTTTTTTTTTTTTTTTTTTAGATTATATTAGGGCTTTTTCTGTAGACCATCATGTTGTCAGTAGATAAAGACAGTTTTGCTTTGTCCTTTTATTTATTTTTCTTGCCTTATCTATGATCTCTAGCACAATGATGAATAGAAATGGCAAGAGTGGATATCCTTGCCTTGTTCCTGATCTTAGGAAGAAAGCATTCAGCATTTCACCTTCAAGGATGATGTTATCTGTAGTTTGTTTTCTTAGATTTTCTTTATCAGGTTGAGCTTTTAATTGTAGCTTTCTCTGAGTTTTTATCATGACTGGGAGATGAATTTTGTTAAATACTTCTTATTCATCTTTTAAGATAATCATGAGTTTTCTTTCTTTTTCTGTTAATTTGATGATTTACACTAATTGAAAGTTTTATAATAGCTTTATTGAGATATAATTCACATACCATTAAAGTTCATCATCTTCAAGTATACAATTCAGTGATTTTTAGTATATTCATTAGGTTTTGCAACCATTACTGATATCTAATTTCAGAACATTTTCCATTAATTGATTTTTAAATGTTAATCCAATTTTGTATTCCTGAGAAAAATTCACTTGGTCATGATGTATTATTCTATTTATAAATGGATTCAATTTTCTAATATTTTCTTAGGGATATTTGAGTTTATGTTCATGAGGAATATTAGTCTGTGGCTTTCTTTTCTTTAATGTCTTTCCTGGATATGGTATCTGAGTTATGCTGGCCTTGTAGAATAAGTTTAGATATGTTTTTTCCTCCTCTATTTTCTAGAAGAGTTGGGGGAAGTCATATAATTTTCTTTTCTCTTAACACTTTTATAGAATTCAACAGTGAAGTGAGTCATCAGAGCCTGGAATTTCTCTGTGGGAACATTGTAATTACAAATTCCATTTCTTTAATAGATATCAAGCGATTCATATATTCTACTTTTTCTTGTGTCTGTTGTGATAATTTGTATGTTTGGAGGAATTTGTATTTTTTCATTTAGATTGTCAAATTTATGGTTATTAAATAATTCCCAGTCGCCTTAGTTATCTAATACTGTGTTTGTAAAAACGTCTTCAAACATAGTGGCTTAAAACAGCAATGGTATATTTTTTATACCTCTAATGGTGTCTGTCATCCAGGAATTCAGGAGTGGCTTGACTGGTTCTGGTTCAGACTTTTTCATCAGGTTGTGGTTAGAAGTCTCTGATGCTGCAGTCATCTGATGGAGTGACAGGGGTCAGAGGATCTGTTTCCAACATAGCCCACCCACATGGCTGGTAAGTTGGTGCTAGCTTTGGGCGAGGGGGGGGGTGCTCAGTTTCCCCAACATGGTAGATGGCTTTTCTTAGTGAGGTTTAAGAGACTAAGATAGACGCTCCCATGTCTTTCTGATCTAACCTTAGAGGTCAAACACTGTTACTTCCAAGGCCTGCTATTTGTCACATAGTTGAGCAAGGATCGAATACTTTGTTTTCATTTTCTTTTTTTTTTTTTTTCTTTTTTTTCCCCTTTAATGTAGGCTCCACACTCAGCATGGAACCCAATGCAGGGTCTGACTCACAACCTTGAGACTGAGACCTGAGCTGAGATCAAGAGTCATATGTATGCTTAACTGACGGAGCCACGCAGACGCCCCTTGTTTTCTTTTTTAAAAGAGTGTTAGACTTTAGTCTCAAGGGCAGTTAAGTTACTTTAGAATCAGCTTGATCCTTCTGAAGCTTGTTTTCAAGTTTTTTAATGTTGCTATAGTGAGTCTAAAGTTGTGGGCAACATGCAGCTATTAGCCACATGTGGCTATTTAAATTTGTTAGTTAATGCTAAAGACAAAAGTTAATTTCCTTAGTCATACTAACCACATTTTGAGTACTCAGAAGCCACATGTGTCTTGTGGCAAGTGTCTTGCACAACACAAATGCAACCCATTTCCATAAATGTAGCAAGTTCTATAGGACAGAGCTGGCTTCAAGTAGCTTTAACTCTAGGACTGGTTTAGTCCTATTTCCATATTGTTTACTCTTCTTGGGTCTCTACTGAATGCCCTGGTGTTCACTGAGGACTCTCCCCATTGGCTTACCAGAATGCAAACTTCCGCCAGCTCCGTGAGATCTCTGGAAAATGATCAGTTTATACATCTTCAATCATTTTTCCCAGCCTCATGGGTTTTTATCCTACATTATGTGGCTCAATTCAGCAACACACTAAAGACCCTAATGTTGATCTCTGGAGCTATTTCTCTGCATAGCTTCCTCCTTTCCATTCTGTTCCACAGATTGCAGCTGCCCCAGCCTCCCTGGACTCTGATCTCTGTTTCCTTAGAACAGTTGAAATGCCACAATAGACCTGGGTTTCCCTTCCTGCACTGTGGTCTGGAATATGCTTTGAGGCAGAAACCTGGAGTGACTCTAGGGCTCCCTTCATTAGTTTCTTTATCTCAAGGACCATGTCCTGTAGCCCAATGTTTAAAAGATGTTACATATATTTTTTCCAGTTTTCTAGTTTTTATGGTGCTCAGTCTAGTCCTACTTGTTCCATAATGGCCAGCAGCCCTTCCCTTTGAAGAGCATAGTAAAATTACACACACACACACACATACATATACACAGATAAATTTACTCTATTAGTAGATTTTTGGCATATTGACATAATTGCATTTAATTTACTTCTCAACCCTCATTATCGTTACTATATAAAAACACTGCATATAAAAATAACTGTCTTACGATAAATGTCTTTGTTTTATTGGGGTAGAGGTGCTTTTGTTTTGAAAACTTTTTCATGTATGATTTTTTTTGTTTGTTTATTTAAGTTTTTGATTTTGTAACATGTCAACCTGTACCAAAACTCAATTAACTACAACGTCAGTGAAGGACGCCTGGGTGGCTCAGTCGGTTAAGCGTCTGCCTTCAGTTCAGGTCATGATCTCAGGGTCCTGGGATCAAGACCCACACCAGGCTCCCTGCTCAGCGGGGAGCCTGCTTCTCCCTCTCCCTCTGCTGCTCCCCCTGTTTGTGCTCGCTCTCTGTCAAATAAATAAATAAATAAACTCTTAAAAAAATACAAAATCAGTGAAATATTTCACCCTTATCTCTTCTTCCATTCACTCAGTTACCAATCCCCAAAGAGGTAACCCCTGTTACCAGTTACTTGTGTATTTTCCTTGAGATATTTTATGCTTATTCAAGGTAATAAAAATATAGGGTCCCATTTTTCTTTTTTAAATAGAATATCTTAAAGATCTTTCTGTATCAGACAATAATATGGCATGATAGGCAGAAGCATTAAACTGTTTCTAGAAAAACTGCTTCTCAGTAATTTTTCTCCTAAGTTATCAAGTAATCCCTCAAAGGGGAAAAATGGAATTTTAAAATTTGAAAGATTGTGATAAATTTAGAAAATAATTATAGCATGTTTTAAACCCAAAAGACCATGATAAATTTGACAAATAGTATGGCTTTTCCATTCCTCATATGTGTGTTCTGATCAAAATAGTGGTGTTTCTGAATCATAAGAACAGTCAGTAACCAAACCAGTAATAGACACAATTCATGTGTTAGTAACAATCTACTCTACTTTGTTTCAGATATTATTTCAGGTAACAATGCCACACAATATTACAAGTTAAAAATTGGGTAAAAGAAAAAAAAATAGGCAAAAGAAGAGAGAACATAAAATGAGGTTAAGATGTAAGCAGGGATAGATGGAAAATGCACCTTTGAGTCATAAATCTGGCTTTGCATATTCTGAAAACCATACTTAAACATTTTTAAGCTCTTTAAGATAAAAACAGACTAATTGCTCAGGGAAAGTAGAGCTGATTTTGGAACAAAGCTCTGACAAGGACTTCTCCTAAGGGGGCTTCATAAAGAAGACACCAAGAGGCAATGACCAACTTCTTTGTAAATAGATCTCATAAATCCCCTTGGCAGGCATGGCTGGCTAATGACCATCCTGTGTTTCATCATTAGCCTGTTGAGGTGACTTTTTTTTTTTTCCCTCCTGCTGAGTGCTGACCAGGCAAAAATCCATTTAACAAAAGCTGATCTATAGACGGTAACTTTATAAAAACAGAACACATGTGGAATGTTAGTGATCCTCTATTCAGCAAGAGCAGGTCTCGAAAAGAGAGGATGAGAATCGATGATGTTTAGAAACCACAAATGGGACCCCTTTTCGGATGGAAGTATATTTCAGATCAGTCTGAACTACTTACTCTAGCATGAGAATAGACTTTTGAGAAGTATAGGATGAGGTGCTGAAGAAAATTTACTGTGTTTAGGGAAAATGATTGGCAAAGTATCTTATCTAAGGTAGTTAAAATCCATACACACACCATACTTACATGATTTCATTTTAAGTACAGAAGCATAATTGACATACCAGAGTCAAAGAGGCTCATTTTTTGATTGATGTAATCAAGATACTAGAATATGAATAAAATGATGAAAATGGGTCTTCATGTAGATTTCAAGTTTGAAAGAGGAATTCTATATAATTAAGTGTTAGAGTAAGGTAAAAAATTTCATTAAGAGTACAATAGGTAAACCAATTGTGGCATATTCATACAATGGCCTACAGCCACATACCATAATATGGGTGAATCTTACAAATATCATGTTGTGTCAAAGAAAGAAGCCAGACATGTAAAAATATAAAAACTTAACAAGAGTATTAGAAGTTAGGATCATGGTTAACTTTGGGGAGAAGGGTCGATGTTTTGACTGATAAAAGACAAGCAATATTTCTGGGGGTGTCAGTAATATTCTCTTTCTACATCTGAGTGATGGTAACATGGGTGTTTGCTCTGAGAAATTCATCATGTGATTCATTGAAATTCACAATTATGTTCTGTGTACTTTCCTGTATATGTGTTTTATTAAAAAACTGGCATGAAAACTTTAATTTAAAATTTTAAATATTGAAAAATATTCTAAAACTCAGTTTTTAAAATCAAAACTTTTTTTTTGAACTAAAAGTGTATGCAATTATCCTACAGACAATGTAAAACAATGTTAACTATTCAACTAGAACTTTGGAGAACATTGTGCAAACACCCTCTTTGTCTAAAATATATATATATATATATGAATAGAATACGAACTATAAATAGTTTCCAGCTATTAATGGAATAATTTCAGGCTAATTGTGTAACTTTATGTATTTTTTTTTGAGTTATAATGGGGAACCAAATGTATTTCTGAGAGTAAAACAGTTAAGAGATTTATCTGGGACCCTTCGTGAATGAAGGGGTTTTAGTTTGTGTTTAGTGCTCTATCTCCAGTACTCAGAACAATGTCTAGGACATAAGAGCTGCCAGGTAAAGAGCTGTTGAGAAAGAGTAAATGTATATTTGAATATTTTGCTCTCCGAGAGGAGAAGATGGTGATCATACTAGGGTGTGGCCAACACTCTTACTTCATGTCTATTAAATGCAGTGTTGCAATTGTAAATAAGTCTTAGCCTACTGGACATTTTTGTCATTCTCGTTGCCTTGGGAACAGAGATGAGGCAGAAAAAACAACACAGCCAAAGGCAAGGGTGTGGAACAGCCTGGCTCTGAGTGGGGAAGAGTGAGTAAGGAGTTCCTTTTGGCTGAAGGACGGGGGTGGGAGTTAATGACGGAAGATGGTAGAAATCATAAAGTTACGATGAGACGAATGCATGGCATTAAACATCAAACGATGACGCTAGAACTTTCATTTGAGCTCACACGTGCCTGCGTGTCATAGGTCCAGTTCCTAATGCCACAGTGAAGGCCACTGAAATGAACTGGCCCCATGGTAGCGCTTGTACAGTTTTCCCCACCCCTGCAAAGTTTTCTCTAAAATGCATGTGGGTATCCAGAGAACATCAAGATATCTGGGGAAAAAAGTATCTGTTTGCTGCTGTATGGTAGTAAATCCTTGAAAGTGCGATTCAGTCTTTCATTCATTCAAAACGGATCTACTGTTCATTGGGTAAATGTCTGAAGGTTGAGGGCATCTTGGAGACTCAGCCTTAGCCTGGTCATGACTCCAAATTGCAAGACTTTTGAGTCAGCCTGGCGGGGTACTCTCTGGCTTGGCGCAGTCTTCTCCATGTGTCTTAACAACTATCAGAAATAACACATACCCACAGAGTGCCTCCTGGAATGCCTTGATTCTATGCATCATAATAAAACAAATCATATACACTTAAATAAAAGGTTTTAAAAATGTAAAGCAAGCAGCACAAGCCCATGTGGTCCTGCTTCCATTGAGCAGTGCTGAATACGCAATTACATGTTGAACAATAGGTATTCATAAATCAGGCAGAATGCTCATGAGAAAACAGTCCTCTAATTAAATTAAAGGAGAATCAGTGTTTCTTGTTGCAGGGATTGTTGGTGGGATTAAAGGATTGTTCTGGAGCCCAGCGCACAGAATGAGACCTGGCTGCCTTCCTCCAAGTTCTGCAGCCCCCACCTGCAGACACGCCCCAAGCCCTGAGACGGACTTGGTTTCACAAAGTGGGAGGATTAAGACAGATCTTGACCATCACTCCCCCTTTGGTGTGGCTTTCATCCTCTGGCCCACTGTGTTGTACAGACTGAGTGCTATACAAAAGTGCTGGGCAGGGGTGGGGGGGCGTGCGGCAGGAGTTCAGTCCATAAGCTGGTGCCAAGCTGTGCGCCTTGGGGCAGGGCTGTCTGCCAAAGGAGTACCTTGTTCTAATTCACTTAAGGATGCGCTGTGAAGCCACGGGGGACTGCCCATCTCTCATACTTACTGTCCTCTGGGGTTAGGGACCCTCCTGCTCTACTCCAGGCCCAGTGTCACAGCTTCTCGTATCCAAAGCCAGACCTTCTGAAGCGGTGACCTATGCTCCCTCAAAGCATGAGCCCAGTACCCATCGTTGATGATCATCTCCTGCCTCAACAACCTCTTTCTCCCTCTCTTGGAACCTATCATCCTGTGAAGGTCCTGCCTACTCTAAGGTGCCCCGGACACATTCCCTTCCAGTTGATTCTGTGCACTGACTCTGATGAGGCTAGATGTTGGATTTCCTAAAGATACAAGAAAGTGGCATAATGCAAACATTTAACACAAAACCCCAACTATTGGAGGTCAGCAAAGAAAGAAAAAAATGAGGAAAACAGCTTATTTTTCCCTTGCCATTCCACTGAATAAGTGTAAGACCCAGGGTAAGCACACATCCCATAGTGTGAACATATTGTTGTACTATTATGATTCTGCTTTTAAAAATAATATACATATTTATATATATCCCCGCCCCTAAATACAAGACAGTTGTCTACTCTGGCATTCAACTAAAGAAAGAATGATTTTTTTTTTTTTTTTTCAGTGCTGGGTAAAAAAGGGGTGGGGTGGAGGGCATCTGTTAAATTTATACAATACTAGAAGCTATGAGAAGTCTTGGGTATATTCTACTGTTATTTTGACTACACATGATTTTTGTCTTATTGTTTAGAGCCTACCCCTTGGTATAAAATAGGAATCAGTTGTAAATATGGTTAGGTTTTTACTTCCATGTTCTCCTAAAGGCTCATGTGAAGCCTCTAACACTCATAGCATGATGTGGGAAAGAATGATGCTTCTCCCATTCTCCTCTCAGGGTCCTCCTGTTCCCAGGGGTTTGTGTGATAAAGCTTAACTCAGCAGGATGCAGAATGTGTGTAGAATCCTTGCAAAACACCAGGAAATGTTTTCCTCAAAATGCTTTCTTTAGGCTCAAGATTGTGGCCTTCTCTGAAATTCTGTATCTGTATGGGGCAGAAGCCTGGTGAGCTGGGACTACAGGGAAGCACAGAGGGGAGGGAAGACAGACATGCAGAAAGACAAGAGTTGAGTCTAGCAGGTGAGCCAGCAGGTCAACTGAAAGAACAATCTAGCTTAGCCTAAATTATTCTGGACTCACATAAAAGACCAGTCATAGCAGATTAAAGCTGGATTAAGCTCAATAAATTAAATGAAAAATAAGTTACATTTTTATGCTCTTCTAGCTTTCAAAAATTCACAGACAAGTACCCTTGTCCTACCTTGTCGTTTTAGAAACAAGGACACTAAAGCACAAGATGGCCACAACTTGTCCAGTTACACACAGGACACCAATGCACAGTTGAAGGCAAAGACTTTGTTTCCTAGAAAGATTTTGTTCTTATATTTCTACGTGGAAACATCTGTTTACATTTCTTCAATATCATCAAGGGTTCTCTGTTACCACCATTTTCCTAAAGACTTTTTTTATTATTAATATTTTAGAGCAGTTTTAGGTTCCCAGCGTAATGGAGAGTACAGAGATTTTCCCTTGCACTCCCTACCACCGCACTCTCCTAGTGGTGCATTTATTATAATTGATGACCTTACACTGACACGTCATCATCACCCCAAATTCCAAAGTTTACCTGAAGATCACTCTTGGTGTTGTATATCTTATGGGTTTGGACACACGTACAATGGCATCTATCCACCATCACACTCTCATGCAGATTCTTTTCACTACCCTAAAACTCCTCTGTGCTTTGCCTATTTATCCCCCCTCCTCCCTAACCCCTGGCAACCACTGATCTTTCTACTGTCCCCATAGTTTTGCCTTTTCCACAATGTCATGACCATAACTTTTTTAAGATTACTAAATAACAAGATAAACTGCTTTCAGTGCATTCAAGCGACGGAATTCTTACTCTAGTTCACCTAGAAATACAGCTCTCCTGTAGGGCAAAACTGTATAAATTAAGGATGTACGTGTAATGACCAAAAATGGTGGAAAGTAATCAAAGAGCACGTATGTGTGTTCTTCTACCCCACGCTGCCTCATGTCGAACTACCTTTAAAAACCCTGTTTCTTAGGAGTCAGTATTGAGAACATTTTTTATCATATGCACAGAGCGTGGTCAAGTGGCTGTTTCAAAGAGACCCTTCCCCGGGCCTAGTCGGTGTCATCTGAAAGGAAGAAGCTCAGTGCTCCTAAAGCACATAAATGTGCTTCACATCCCAAGGTCCTCTAAGATTCCCAAGGAAAATCCACATTTAAAAAGATCAGAAGAATGCTTGGTTATCCTAAACTAGGCTGACAGTGCAGAGGAGGCCTCCTGGAGCCCAGCCCTGCAGAAGCTTGGCTTGGGGGTGCATATCCTGGGAGAGGCTTGCATGACTCTAGCCACTCACGCTCTCCAGCTGCATGAAAGGTCAGGCTCGTCTTGGGAAGGGGAGCCAAGAATAGTTAGATGCTGTTCCACTGGGGAACCAGGTCCCTGGAGAGGGCTATTCTGGGAGCGAGAGCATAGTTTACAGCATCCAGGTCATGGGGGCTGGAGTGTCGGTTGATCCCATCCCAAGTGCCAGGGCAGACACTGTGTCCTGTTTGTGTGAGTATCCTTAGCATGGCACCTAGCACCTCGTACATAATAGGCTGTTAGCGGATGCTTTTTGAGTGAATAAGTAAACAGCATTTCGTTAATCCCCAAATAAAAGATATCCTCTAAATGCTCAAAATCTTTCTTTGTCTGGAGTTCTTAGTCAGTCACAGAGACTGCTTCTGTGGTTCTAGCTGTCAGCAAAATTGGTTCTATTATTGGTGTGGCTGCATATCCTCTCTCCTGGCACCGCGTTGTTACTCTGTGACCTTCAACTCATCTCAAAGGATAACCCCAGGAAATCGTGTGCCCGCTAATGTACGCAGAAGAACGTGCTCGGGGCTGTGGCTTCTCTGGGTGTGCCCATCTTTTTTTTTTTTTTCCCAAGTAGGATTTTTAAATTCAGAACATGCAACTTGAATTAGAAACTTAATTAATAATATCACCTCTCTTTCTTGCTCTGTTGTATGTCTGAATAATGCTCTGAGATTATTTTCATCTGGAAGAGAGTTACTCTATTGCTCTTTGGGTTAAAACCAGAGAAGTTGTTTTGTCTTTTTGTAGGTGATTCCATAAATAGATCATGGGACATTAACCATGGAAAGCTCTTTGGATGGCACATGGGAGTGCAATTATATTCACAATTATAAGAAATATAAGTAGGCATGCATAAATAGTAGTAGCTTTTAACATAATTTTTGAGTAATTATAGCCCTATTGCATTTTGCCGAGAATGTTCCATTTTGCTTCTTGATTCTGATACACTAAATGGGCTTCCTTAGACCAGAGATTGGCAAACGTTTTCCGAAAGGCCTCTGGGTAAATATTTTCTGGTCTGCAGGCTGTGCAGTCTCTGTTGTATGAGAGCAGACATAAGCAATCCATAACGAATGACTGTGTCTGTGTTCCAGTAAAACTTTATTTATGGCCACTGATTGTGGGATTTCACATAATTTGCATATGTTGTGAAATATTATTCTCCCTTTGATTTTTTTTTTAACCATTTAAAAAGTGTAAAATCATGTTTAGCTCGTGGGCTGTAAAAACAAGTGGCAGGCCAGATTGGAACTGCAGGCCATAGTTGGCTGACCCCTGCCTTCGACTCCATCAACATCATGACCAATGCCTCTCATTCACTTGCTTTGCCCCCGTGGCTGACTGATTCCATTCAGACCTGTCCGTGGCAAGTTCCAGCACCGGGGGCTGAGCACCTACTTGTACTGCCCTTGGCTGCTACTGGACAGCTAGCCTCACCAGTTGTACACCGGGAACTTTTGTCTCCTCCTCCTGTTTTGCAAAAGGGTGAAAAACCTGCACTTCAGGGTGTAAATCTGACATCACAGAAGCCATGGAAGGGGCTCAATCATGCAACCCAGAAGCATAGAGAGGTTAATTTCCAATGGGGCAAACTTGGACCAGTGGGAACCAGTAGATGGGAGGGAGACAATCAATCTGTCCATGGTAACACAGTTTCTTCTACAAACTGTTCTGAGACATCCCACTGGGCTGAGTGTTCGCACTGGCCAAGTGCAGTGCTGTGCCAAGCGACATTCTACATCTCCTAGCAATTGATTCCTCTGATTTCCTCTCTCACTTTCTTCTTTTTGTACTCTTGTGGCCCTAGGTTTGCACGTCCCCAAAAAAGAACCAGCACTTAATCCTTGCCTCAGGCTCTAATCTCTAGGGAACTCAGCTAAGACATTCTTAAGAATATATATAAACATTTACTAAAAGTTTCCCAGTCAAATAAAAAAAGTGTCTAACAGTCAGTGTGCTCAGAATACATGGCAAGGATTGCAAATTCAACAAGGGCCAGATAGATAACGTAAATGCAGGAGACAATGAAGAATGGTGGCAAACAGGAGACCTAGGTTTCACTAAAGAGGGAAAATAAACTTCAGCTTTGGTCATGACAATGTCATGCAGGAAAGAGGGCTCAGTAGTTCCAGATCTTTTTATTTTTCAAGACCAGTTTTCAGTCTGGCATTTCATGTGAATTTTCCTTGTTTTTAAATGTTGAAAACTAATTTTAAAACTTTAAACTCCATGTAGGGTTAAACATCTATCTGTAGGCTGGAACTGGTTCCTGTAACCTCTGGTTTATAATCCCAGGAGGGAGATTGGAAAGATTATAAAATCTAGAAGCAGCAATCAAGGAGAGTGGGCAGGGTATCACTGAGTAATAGGTGTGTCTCAGGTATGGCTATTTTTTACATGTCAGCTCCCCAGGAAAATGAACAAAGTGTCCAAGTATTCACAGTTTAGGTCTCTGTTCTGTTTCTTAAACTGCAAGGACTTGACCTCTGATTTTTGGAAAAAGCATGTACTACCAGTCCTGGGATGGTGTTTATGATATGGATTAAGACAGGAAATGACTGTTGACATCATCTCTTTCCAGCCTCACGCCCAGTGTTTGCCTCTTCTTGGGGACATCCCCAACAAGGAGGAGCCTTACTTCCTTGAAGACCTCGGCTCCAAACCACTCAAAACATTTTATTTCATATTTACATTTGTATAGATATGAATATTACATTCAGCATATATTTATTTTCTCTACTTTTAACTCTTGACTATATTTATCCCCAGGCAATATATTTGAATTGTGCCCTATTTTACATGGGAGTCCTTTGTATTGAAAACAGTTATTCTGTCTCATAAAATCCTTCTTCTTTAGGTTATAACTACTCAGGTCCTTTAACCATTCTTCCCAAGGCATTTTTTTTTTTAAGTCTTTTCACTGTTTTGTTAATCTTGACTGAACATTTTCCTGATTGTCTAAATCTTTTAGGATCTGGAACCATAAATTGAATAAATACTTTAGAAAGGACCTGATTAGTATAGGGTAAAATTAAATAATCAGTTTCCACATACAGGATACTAAATCTTGATTAATTTAGTTTAACACTACATTAGTTTTTCAGGTCTTCATGCTGCTGGTGCCTGTTATACTCAACTGCACAAGAATTAATTGCTTATATTCTTTTAAATTTGAACATTTTCCTGAATTCAGGTTAGACCAGCTCTGTTTTATAGTTCAAGTTCTATTTTTCCGGTGTTCCACTTTCATCATTGGCTGATTTTATTTTATTTTATTTTATTTTAGTGTACATATTTTGCAAGCTACCTCAAGCACTTTTGGAAATGAGTTGAAGTGTAAAGAAGTAATATATGAAACACTGTAGCCAATCATTTTTATTTCTCATGGTTACAGAGAGCAATGTTATTTTCTCCAAACCAGCCTGGAATAAAGGTTCACTTTCAGTATTCCTTTGGCAGCCTATCAATTCATGCTTATTTACAGAAGTGAGTCCCATGGAGGTGTTTGCTAGCTAACATGTTGTTTTTCTAACTCTCTATGAGTATATACACTTATATGTGTATATGTAAATATATAGAGGTCTATGCATATAAAATGAACATATATTCCTTGAAACATTATCTAATCCAGAATTCTCAAGGTTTTCAGCTGTCGGTTTCATTGCTTTAGAATGGTGTTTATTGCCATCTGCTCTTGTCCCATTCTTCAACTTTACAATTATGTTTTCATGAGTTAATTTTATCAGAAACCTCAAGAGCTCCATTTTGCCTTATATCAAATCATCTGGTAAATAACTATGTCAACCCCAACACCAAGAACACTGGCAAATTCTCTCCTGGAATTTAGATGGTATCAGGCAGAGCTTGACCAGAGAAAGAGAACCACTAGAAGTGATAAAGAATAAACTGTCTTTTTACAGAAATGTAACCTTTCACAGTTAGGGGTGGTGGTTAAGGGGTTGATGTACGGCTGTTGTCTCTAACGCTTAAGCTGGAGTCTGAAGTCAGCAGGGCAGGCGGTGGAGAAGGAAAGACAGATGTGAAGCAGAAGAGAAAAAAAAAAGACAAACAAATGCAGGAGGACGATCTGAAACCTTCAAGGACAAACTGTCTCTCGAAGCCTCCAACTTCAATGATGTGAGTGACCTGCCGGAGAAATGTGTGCTTCATCATGGTGCTAAGTAAGCATGCGCTGGCTTGGGCACTGGGCACCCGGAGGGGGCCATCTGTGGGGACCCAAGGGACCGGCGTGCCCAGCTTCTTCTGCCCATGCCCACTTGCACATGCACTGACCTTCAGAGCTTTAAAATAATATGATTTATGCTTGATTTCCAAATGCCACCATGTATGTTTCTCGTGGCCCATGCTAACGTGGGATTATGCAAAGGAAGGAATCCTGATAAACCAAGTTCCTGCTTAGCTAAATTGACACAACATCCATGTGACATGTAGATTATCCACCCGAGCTCATTTTTCCCTAGAGACAGTCAAGTCAAGACAAGTAAGAGTCTTAGAGTTCTTCTTCCCATCCTAAATCCTTGTCAGGTTCCTCTGGCCCTCTTCCCAGTTCTGTCCTGGGGAGGGCAGGCATGGTGGCTTCTTCCTTGGCACCCCAGTCCGAGGTTCAGAAACAAATCGCCCTGCAGAGGATGGGAGAAGAATGCTCTGTTGGGATCACAGCCTTTCCCAGATTGGGCTGTTTCTCCCCTTCCCCCCTTGGGGTGGGGGCTGCAGCCTGGTTCTCATGGCAGTTCCCAAGTAAACAGCCCTTTACTTCCTGGCTTTCTCTAATCAGGGTGGCAGGGGGATGTGTCCACCTCTGCAGCAGCCTTCCTGTGTTGACAACACTGTTTGTTCTTCCCATCTCCCTAGGGAGAAGCCGCCTTATCTTTTCTGTGCAACATATTTGGGAAAAACACATTTTTCTCTCTTAAAGGAATTGATTATTGTGTTTCTTGAGACCAAAAAGAAAAGCCTTTCTGGATCCAAACAGTGACTTAAAAAAAATAATCTAAATTCCTCTTACACGGCAGGAGAAAGAGCTACACTGGTGGTGACTGGTGGTACATTTTGGATCACTCTGTGCACTCGAGATATAGTGTGTGTGTGTGTGTGTGAGGGAGAGAGAGAGAGAGAGAGAATTTGAAATATTTTTCAAACACCAGACCTACATTTCTCGTTTTAAGTAACCTGGGAATTTGTAAGTGTTGGTTGAGGCACTCAGGGTTTTGCTAAGAAACTCTAAGGGGCACTTACAAGCAATTTAATTAAAAATGATCTCTCAAAGAGACCTAAATACAGAAAACAAACTGGTGGTTGCCAGAGGGAAGGTGGGGTGGGTGGGCAAAAAGATGAAGGAGATTACAGGTAGAGACTTTCAGTTATAAAATAAATAAGTCACCAGGATGAAAAGATGAAAAGTACAGCATAGGGAATATAGTTAATAATATTGTAATAATGTGGCATGGTGACAGATGGTGACTGTACTTATCATGGTAAGCACTGAGTAATGTACAAGATTGCCGAGTCACTATGTTTTACACCTGAAACTAATTAACACTGTTTGTTAACTGTACCTCAATAATATAAATAAATAAATAAATAAATAAATGCCTCTGTTATAGGAATTATTTGTATGAGGGGGGTCCTAGACTCAGGCTTACTGGTTTGTAACAATAACCTTTGTGAGAAAGTTTTAAATATATATATATATATACACATATATATGTATTTGATATTTAATATAGATATATGTATTTGCAATTACAAGGAAATTTGTCACTGCCTCTGTGTTCCAACTGTCTTTTTCAGGTGGGTTCCCATCTTTCATTCTTTACAGAGAGCAACAAAGAGCTACAGGCACTTTCTCTCAATAATACAATTCTATGTGCAGGACCATTGGTCTGTTTTCTTTCCTTGATCTTTTCTGTGAGGTTAATTAAGGCTACGAAGTTGAGGAGAGGGTGGAGTTGCCTCTGGATCTTTCACTGATTAGAATAATGCATTGTTCCCCTCCAAATATTGCATTGTCCAGGGAGGCTATATGCACATTCGTACATTCTCACTTCTGAGACAAGGTTGGTGAACTACAATAAGTTATGGGTGTGTGTGTGTGTATGTGTGTGTGTGTTCAGTGTCTTAATTGTCTATGAAAATATTTTATGGTCTCAATATTAATTAAATAGGCATTGATAGCATTATTTGCTATGTTGGGAGCATTAGACTCTATTTGGAATCAGAGATGAGTCTTCAAGAATTTCCTAAATTAGTTGGTGAGACGGTCATATAATTAACCACAGTACCAAGCAGAAATAACTAAATGATGCAAGTAGGGGTAGACACAATGCATTTTGGGAATTTAGAGAGAGGAGGAATGATTTGTCTGATTTGGGGGGTTAGAACTTATTGATCCTTGAAGGATAAGTAGAAAAGAGATAAGAGATAGATAAACTGGTGTAAAGGAGCCCATAGCATTGGTTGGACCAAGAAATCTTGTTTTGTTTTTTATAGATATTTCTTCATCATCTTTTTCTTGTTTTGGAACATGTTGGAACACTGCCTAGGGGTGGTTTTGTAAGCCAAGCTATGGATCAGAGTAAAGGATGAGAGTGATGTCCAGAATCTAATGCTCGGAGCTAACAAATTGAGTACCTACTCTCTGGCAAGCACTTTGCATGGATTTTCCCATTTAACCTCTGCCATCAACCTGCAAGCGAGGGAATATTAACGTGTCTATTCAAGGCTTTGATGGAGGTAACTTGCAAAAGACACGGTCAGTAGGTGATGGGACAAGGATTCAAATCCTGATACTCTAAATCTGGAGACTGAACTCTTAAATATGCTAATATGCCACCTTAACAGAAAACTTGATAGCCTATCATTCTAATGCAGATAGATCTGAAACTTGCACTGGGCCTAGCAATGACTGCTTATTTGTCACCCAGCACGCTCATGTCCTGGGTGTGGCACTGGGCTAGAGTGAGTTACCATCCTTTCTCCTCCCCTCCATGCTCCTCATTATCCCTGGAGCCCTTTTCTCCCCCTCTGGCTACTATACCATAAGAACTTAATTCTTGCCCCAGCTCTTACCCTCAAAGCCACCTGTTTTGTTTTTTTTTTCTGACTCACATCAAGAATCACTTGAGATTAATATACCAGTGATTTTTATTTCAAGACTAACAGAAACATACACCTTCAACAATCCACAAATCATAATAAACATGCTTTATGTTGCATCTGAGAATGATGTCTCATGGTACATCATAATCCCACAAGGATCTTCTAAGAAGTTATTTCAAAATAACATAACCTGCCTTTATAAACCTGTGTTTTCTAAGTGGTTAATTGAAACTGACCAAGGCCTTAATTATTAATTTCCTAGGACAGGATGTTCATTCATTTGGTTTTGTGTCCTGGATCCTGGGTACTTTAAGAGAAAGCATGAGACTAGCATGAAGCAATCCATGTTCAAATTCTGATTCTGCTACTCATCAGTCGGCTAACATCTTCAAGATATGATCAGAACGTAGGTCAGTCTTACTCCAAACAAAGCCTGTGTTCCTTCCTGTAAACATCTCACTTTGGAAGGATCACACACTGTATTTTTCAAAATTCCAAGCAGGAACAGGAGTTTCTTTTTCTTTCGAGAAAGATCTTTGTTAATGAGCCTAGGATGATCCAACTCGATGTAAACATAAGGGCCTGAGGCTTGAATACTTGTCTTTACAAAATCACACTGGCTACATGGCCTAGACACCTGACCATATATTTCACTTCCTTTGGCATAAGCTGTCCATTTTTCTTGCAGGTGGAAAATTACTAGTATTCATACAGTCTTGGCCCAGTTAATGGGGTGCACTTGAGCCCTCCCAGTGGGAGCAGGGCCTAATTGCATTTGCAAGCAGCCACCTGCAGGCATAAATTGTCAGTTCAACACTGCACGTTGGAGGGGGGGACAGCAAAGCTTCCAATACTGTTCAATTGTCCCTATGGCGTGCAATTTGGTTCAGAAGGTTGAATATGTGTGGGGGTGTGTGTGTGAGCATTTGATTTGTATGTACAAGAAGGGGAGTGTGGAAGAGAAGGCGAAGAAAGGCAAAGAAAGGCAACTGTCTTTATTTGAGCCTAGCCATAAAATCCAAACCTTTTAAAAAATATATCTTTAAAACCATCACAAGCATATGCTTCCACTGTAATAGTCTAGTTCTAATCTCTTCCTTAGAGAAGTGTGGAACCGATTTATTTACCTAAGGATTGCCATGGGCTCATGCAGAACTGGGCATGCCAGGACTGGTCTGAGCAATGTGCTTGCTTGTTTAGTTTCTTGGGAATTCATTCAAAATGAAGCTAGTTTAGTACATATGAAGTGAGAATAAATAAAGGAAATGGTGAGATCTTTCCTTTATTTGGATGTTTTCCTGTGCTCTGCTCTTTAAGAAGAAATCCACCCCACTTTGGAAAAAAAAAGTGAACTTGATTTTATTTTTTATAGACTGAATTGTAATATTAATCAGAGGCTTTAGCGGTAGGTTTGGTAAAACATCTTGGGAAAGAACAAAACTGTAATTAAACTGAGCAGGGTAAAATCATGGTGACTCAAATAGCTGAGTCATCTCCTATCAGAATTGACGTCCTTCTAACGAACAAAAATATTGTCTGGCAATTCGAAATTGGCAGGAGAGGTCATTTATTACACAGATGCAGGGAAAAAAAAGAGAGTCTGTTTCATAATTTTGGTTTGGGTTTGATAGCAATTAAATTCTTCTGAGCCCCCATGGAAGGGGATACATTTGATAAAGTTCTCTCCCTGGAAATCAATGCCATTCTTTTCTACCTTTGCCCTTTACTTCATCTTGGCCTACCTTTTAATAATTTTTCTCTAACAGTTTACTCCTCTCACTTTTGGCAAGACAGGAGTCATGCAGAGCTCTAATGATGGCGCCAGGAAAACTCGAGTTAAAAAACAAAAAAACAAAAAACACCTGGGTCTAATGACCTCCATTGCCACCTGCTAGGCTGTGACATTGGGCAAAGTACGCAGCCTCTCTGGCATCAGTTTCGTCACCGATAAAATGGGAATAATGGTAAATCCAATGTCATGAAGTTGTTGAGAGAATTCAGTAATTCGAATTACATATGGCAATTAGCTAGTATGGCACCTGTCCCATTGGAACCACTTACTAAGGGACAAGAATTCTTTTTTTTTTTTAAACAAGTTTATTTATCTGACAGAGATGCAGCGAGAGAGGGAACACAAGCAGGGGGAGTGGGAGAGGGAGAAGCAGGCTTCCCGCTGAGCAGGGAGCCCGATGCGGGGGCTCGATCCCAGGACGCTGGGACCATGACCTGAGCCGAAGGCAGACGCTTAACAACTGAGCCACCCAGGCACCCCCAAGAATTCTTGTTATTACTTTCAAGAGACCAAATGAATACTTTCTTCCTCAGTAAAACTGTAACCTCTGAGCTATCCAGAGGTTTTACTAAAGGAATAGATATATGTTATGTTGTTTGTAATTTTTTTATCAAGATATAATTACCTACAGTTAAATACAGTTAGGTGTCCAGCATATAATATGTCTATGTATACATGTGTGTGCCTGTGGGCGTGTGTGTGTGTAGTGTTATGGTCAGAATGCTTGTACTCCATGCCCCCAAATTCATATGGTGAAATCCTAACCTCAAAGATGATGGTATTTGTAGACAAGGCCTGTAGGGGGGATCAGGTCATGAGGGTGGAGCCATCATGAATGGAATTAGTGGTAAAGAGTCCCCCACAGAGCTCCCTAGCCTCTTGAATCTTCCAGGATACAATAGGAAGCCTACAACTCAGGAGCTGGCTTTCTGACCTCAGCCTTCCAGCCTCCAAAACTGTGAGCAATACCTTGCTGCTGTTTATAAGATACCCAGTCTGTGGTATTTTGTTATAGCAGCCTGAATGGACTAAGACATATATGCATATGTAGATAGGTACCTAGGTAGATAATAGATGAATAGATAAGACAGAGATAGATTTCCACGTAACTAACACTCCAATCAACATGTAGAGTATTGTCATCACCCCAAAAATCCCCTTTTATTTCTTTCCCATCTGTGGTCCTCTCCTCTGGAGTCAAACACTATTCTGATTTTTATCCCTGTGAACTAGTTTGGTTGTTCGTGAACTTCCATATAGATGGAATGACATAGTAAGCACTTTTTCTTTTTTGGGCTCTTTTAGTTCTATGCCATGTTTTTGAGATTCATCCATGTTGTTGCAGGTATTGGTCATCTTTTGTTTTCATTCGTGGAGTATTCCATTACGGGACTATAGCACATTTTATCTGTTCTCTTGTGGATGGACATTTGAGTTATGCCCAGTGTGGTTTGTAATTTACTTTAAAGTACTTCAGTTGAGAGAGTATGGTGTATATACTTTTGCATTAGATGCCTTTATTCTACATCTTAGCATATGGCACATTTTACAGGCATTTCCAAGCTTATATGCATAGGGTTCAAGAATCTAATAAACCTAGATTGTATGCTTCAGAATGGAATTTTAGATTCTAAAAGATAGGGGCACGCCTGGGTGGCTCAGTCGGTTAAACGTCTGCCTTTGGTTCAGGTCATGATCCCAGAGTCCTGGGATCGAGTTCCGCATCGGGCGCCCTGCTCAGCAGGGAGTCTGCTTCTTCCTCTCCCCCTCCTCCCTGCTCATGATCTCTCTCTCTCTCACACACTCTCTCTCAAATAAATAAATAAACAAAACAAACAAATCTTGGATTCTAAAAGATAGATGATAGATAGATAGATAGATAGATAGATAGATAGATGATAGATAGATAGATAGAAGTGATAGATAGTTCCAAAGTAGCCCAATACAGAGTAGATTCCTAGGTTTCTTTGTTGCCTGACTCCTGCTAGTGAAACATTGGTGCATTTGTCCTGAGGGGACCTTTCCTGTATGTGCTGTCAGAGCACTTGGAAAGACAGAGGGTTGGCACTTCTTGAGTTTACTCACTAGTTTATAAACTGTTATAACTGTTTGATAATAAATGTTTCTATGTGTGAAAGAATTTGTTCTTAGATTTGTTTTCATTGCAACGTGGTCATGATAGTTGGGAAAGAGTACCACCAACAATTGGAAGTTACTAATATTGACCAAAAAAAGCATGATGGTTTTGAATGACACAGCTGGCTTAATACAAAACAATATATTTTAGGAAATTTAATTGTAATACAGAATCATTATAAAGCAAAGGCTGGTTTTGCTTTTTTTTCCCCCCCATTGACCTAACCATCTTCCAATGGCCCCAGGTGAGAGGTTTTCTTTAGCAAGGGTTTATAATTTATACAAACAGATACACGTTACACGTTAACTTCCCATTTCCAGGTCAAAAGAATCCAGCTGAGTCACAGTCCATATGTACCCAGGAAGACTCACATTTGCCTGATGCTTTTATAGATATGATCTTGTAGGTCTCAGGCTTCTCACCTACTACCTTGTTCTTTCTTCATTGCCTGCCAAGGAATGTCTTGAGGGTTATTTTGATCCTACTCTATGTTTAGAACCATGTCTTTGCATGGTTTTCAGTTTTTTGTCTGTTTGCTGGATATTTTGCTTGTTTTTTTTTCTTTTAAGTTTTCTTTCTTTCTCTTTTTCTCTCTCTTTCCCTTTCTTTCTTTCTTTCTTTCTTTCTCTCCCTCTCTCTCCTTCCCTCCCCTCCCCTCCCCTCTCTTCTCCTCTCTTCTCCTCTCCTTTCCTTACCTTACCTTCCCTTTCCTTTCTTTTTTTTGAGACTTCAATAACAAATGGGATTGTTGGTCGAATTATATGGGCTGCATTTACACATCTTATCACTACCTTTCCCTCAAATGAAAGTTTGCCATTCACATGCCCTTATTTCCTAATGACCTCATTCATGCCAAAATTGGAACTTGGAATCTGAGGTCCAGATTTTTCTCTGACTCAGTTTCCTGTGTTCTGAAAGAAACTCCTTTTTCCTATGTTAGTTGTCATTCTTCCTTTGTTAAGGCTTAAGTGGTGTTAAGGTAAATTCTCATGTTATCCTCTAATGCCAATTTGAGCCTTTTAAAATATTGGAAGCGCTCCCACCAATGAATTGTGTTCCCACAATTTCATAGCATCATTCATTGCTCTCATTTCACAGATGCAAATACAAAAACACATCCTTTTGTACATAGCAATCATAAATACTTTCCCAAGGTCAGGAATATTTGTGTCAGGAAAGCCTTATTTTACCAAAGAACAGGATGTCCTGATAAACTTAATACTCTGAGAATTATCATTTGTACCTATCAAGGTTCCCATTGTGAAGTCTTTTACTCTCTCCACTGAGAAAGGGGTAAATCCTTGGTCCATCTTCACTGCCTTCTAAGGGATCCAAGTATTAACTCAAGGATTCACAAATTGTGAAAGACAAATATTTATATCACAAGGGAAAAGAAGGAAACTAATAATTGAGCATTTTGAAGGTTATTCTTATGTGTTAATCCTAGAGCTATTTCTGCTTTTTTTTTTAAAGATTTTATTTATTTATTTTGATAGAGAGAGAGACAGCGAGAGAGGGAACATAAGCAGGGGGAGTGGGAGGGGGAGAAGCAAGCTTCCCACGGAGCAAGGAGCCCGATGCGGGGCTCGATCCCAGGACCCTGGGACCATGACCTGAGCCAAAGGCAGCCGCTTAACGACCGAGCCATCCAGGCGCCCTGAGCTTTTTCTGCTTTGACCCTAATTTTTTTTGTTTTGTTTTGGTTTAGTTTTTTTGTTTTGTTTTGTTTTGTTTTTGACTTTCATCTTAATGTTTGCTTTTGTCAGCTCTAGAATTTCTGGTTTTCACTATTGGCTGGACTCCTGTGCTAGTCAGTTTTTGGTTGGCCTTATTTTTATTCCTTTTTTTGGTGGTGGGGAAGACATAACTCCTTACCTCAGCCCAAAGCTGATTCTGACCCAAAGGATTTACTTCTGGAGTCTTGTCACTTTATCAGTATATCTCATGTGTTTACCTGAGAGTGCTCTTACTCCGTGAGAAGTTAGTGGGTGTTTTGTAGACAAACAAACAAACAAACAAAAAACCAGTACCAGCTGTTTTCTACTTCAGTAATCGAAATATAAATTAAATATAAGAAAAGCAGAAAGCATATCTCTATAGCTCTTACTATTCACAATAATTTACCTTTCAAAATGAGAAAACCAGGAACTTGCAAGTAGTTGATGCGATTATGACATTCTGTTCAGAAAAGACTTCCTGACAAAGTGTGGATTTTCCATAATTCAGAATCAGGCTCAGATCACAGAACTGTCACCTCCCAAGAGTGACTTGTCAGGGACTCTTTGAAGATTGTAGCCTGCAAAGGTTGGGTCCCAGGGACTTTGGAGTCAAATATATTAGTTCAAATTTTTTGAACAGCTGTGATATCCTGAGTATATTCCTTACATGTTTGAGATTTGGTTATTTGCTTTATAAACGAGGATCCAAATATCTATCTCAGAACGTAGTTGTAAAGTGCTGGGCACTAGTAGCCTAATATATACACAAATACGTATAGCAGATAAGATGGAGTAAAAATGGCTGCTTTGATTATCCTGGAAATGATTATAAAGCAGAATTTATAGAAAAACAATATCTGCTAAGAGACTCAGAAACTTATAACTTGTAACTCACATGAACAAAATTATATTTAGGAACTTTCTTGTGCAAACATAGAATAGTAGAGACAATCAAATCTAGTATGCAACTTTTACATGAGGCAGGTTTGATGACCTAAGGTTCCCATCTCATGAGATGAATATACCTGTATCTAGAACCACACAGATGGAGACAGACAGAAGGGGCATTCTTTCTTTTTTTTTTTTTTTTAAAGATTTTATTTATTTACTTGAGAGAGAGAGCATGAGCAGGGGAGTGGGGCAGAGGAGGGAGAAGCAGGCTACCAGGGAGCCCAACCCTGGGGCTCGATCCTGGGACCCTGGGATCATGACCTGAGCCAAAGGCAGACACTTAACTGACTGAGCCACCCAGGCGCCCCAAGAAGGGGCATTCTTGATCTGAGGTGAGCACTGACAGTGTGACCTTTCAGATCTTTCTGCACCCCTGCTCCCTGACACGTTCTTGGGTTATACTAAGACCTTCAGTGTGGGTCTAAGCATGTTTTGCTGGTCTTTGAATTATGCTCTCTCATTAAGAGAATGGTATATTTCTTTTCTAATCAATTTTTCGGAAAGCACACTTCTGTTCACACTTATGTGCTAATATAGTTGGGAGACTCAAGATGGCAATTCAATTTCTGATTATTCACATATCCAAAGTGTGATGACTAAGGAGTATGTCAGAAGGTTCTCAAATCACATCCACTTAAGCAGGAAGGAGTAGCATGGTTGTTAAGTGATGGGTGGGGGAAGAGCTGGGCAGAGCTCAGGGTGGTGGCTGAGGGCCAAACTTTGTTGAAACTGCTTTAGGTCACTACAGCCTGGCCACTTAAAGTTAAAAAAAAAAAAGGTATGTTTCTGATCATTGATTGCCTAAACCTCTTTCTTACGAAAGTAGACCAACATCTTTAGTTTTTTGGGCTTCCTTCTTCCCCCTTAACTCACCCATTGTCACCTTTCCTGGTATATCCAGAATCAAGCCAACTTCCAGAAGCTGACTCACTGAATGCCCAAGGCACATGTGTTCAGGGTGACCGATCCACCCAGGTTCCATTTTCAAAAGCTATTTCTGACAGACTACTTTTCATTTTTGCCCCTGATTCCTGTTGTTACCAGCTGGAGAATGAGAGAAACATAGAGACACGGAGACTGGGGCATAAAGAAGATATTTCACAGGGGTAATAATTGAATATGAAAATGGCTATGCCTAAAGAGATTATATTGTTAAGGATTCTCCACATACTCAAGAAATATACATTCTGGAATATTTTCTTGCATATCAGGAACCATTACCATTGCTTGCATGATTAATGATATATTCTTGAAAAATGTGTTCATAAGAATGCTCCTTATTTAAGAATATTGTCTTATAATTATGTGCCTCTTACCTCTGCAGTGTTTCTCTTCTGCCCCACGGCTTCCCCTTTTCGGTTCTCATTCCTCTGCTGTTTCTTTGACCTCTTCCTCTCTTTGCCCTTTGGCTCCAGCAAGAGCAGTGGGGACTGTGACAAAAACAAATTAAGCATGCCTTGAAATGCTGCAATGAGGACAAAGTCAAAACCCATGAACCACAGCTAAATAGTTGAAAGGTATAACTAAATTTGATGTATCAGTCATTTGGCGAATTGGCTTTTCCACGAATTGGCTTTAGGCAAACTGTCCACTCAGCAAATTGACTTCTAGTGAATTCATCTAGACCCAGGGTGTTCTGAAAAGAGACTGGTGAAGACATGGAACTTGGAAGAGATTCATTTTTTGCATGTAAATTGCTCTGGGGACCGACAGTAAAATGTAGTTCTGTACAAGCAATTAGTGGCATGACTCAGGTGATCCCCAGCCTGGAAATGTAGGTGCTCTAGTTATGTCCGACACTGATGATCGACCATGACTCAATAGCTCTGTGTTCATTGGGAACCTCACCAATTTTACTGCAGTTAGGAAATAAGGAGAATGAGCCTGGCAAAATTTCTGCGATGTGTTTGACCCAAATTGCTTTTCAAATAATTGGCCACAAAGATTATTAATGTGCTTATTTAAAATGTTTGGCATATTTTAAAAATATGAAACCCAGGGGGTGCCTGGGTGGCTCAGTTGGTTGAGCGTCTGACTCACGATCTCAGATCTCAGGGTTGTGAGGTCGAGTCCCGCATCCAGCACTGCACTGGGCATGGAGCTTGCTTAGAATTCTCTCTCTCCCTAGGTCCCTCCCCCCCACCCCCGCTCACTCTCTCTCGCTCTCTCTCTCTCTCTAAAAAAAAAATTAAAATTAAAAAAATATGAAGCATTATATGATTCTTGTTTGTTTGGTGGTCCTGGCTGAAATCCCAGCGCTATAGCTCAACTTCAAAGAGTTACCAGGTGTTAAGCATTTTATTCGGTTCTCTTATTCAATCATCACAAGTCTAGAAGGAAAACACTTTTATAACGCCCAGTTTACGAGGGAAAACTGAATTTAGTGAAGTTAATCTGATCATAATCTTTCCGCTAGTATGTAGGGATTCAAAATTTGAACAAAATAGCATTGCTCAGTCTAGACCAGCACTGTCCAGTAAAAATAGAATGGGAACCAGACGTGATTTTATGTCTTCTAGGAGCCACATTTAGAAAGTAAAAAGAAATAAGTGAAATTAATTTAATTTTAATAGTATATCTTATTTAATCCAGTATGACCAAAATGCTATAATTTTAATATGAAACCTTTATAAAATATTAATGAGATATTTTGTATTCATTTTTTTCATATTAAATCCTTGAAATCCACTGTGTATTTTACATTTACTATACAGTACATCTCAATTCAGAGTAGCCATATTTCAAGGATAATGGAGAATGTAAGTCCTGCTTCTCAAAGAGTGTTCCATGGACCCACAGCATACTATTACTCACAAGCTTGTTAGAAATGCGGGCTCTCAGACTTATGCCATTTCTACCAAATCAGAATCTTCCTTCTCATGAGATGTGCAGGAAAATCATGTGCATGTGAAAATTTGATAAGAACAGCTCAAGAGCCCGTGCTTTTCACTATTTTACTGCTGCTGGTCCAAGATGCTCATTTGTTGCCTCACTGCACAAATAGATATTGAATATCTCCGACGTGGCTACTCTGCAAGGTAACATGGATGGTGGTGTTACATTGTGAAAAGTGCATTGGCTTAGGGATAAGGTAGATCACTAGCTGTAATATCTTATGATTGTGCACAACTTTTAACCACAATAAGCCTTAATGTCTGCATCTGTAACATGGAGATGACATTGACATTGGTTGCCTATTAAGTATCACTCTTCTCTTCTTTGGTCACAGGCCCGGACATTGTCTCCAGGAATAAATGTGTTCCTCAGTCTCCTTGTAACTAAGTTCTCACCAATAAGATTTTAGCCTAAGTGTTCCTTCTAACTTCTGAAAAGATTCTTTAAAGTTTCTGACACAATTGAGAGTTAGATCCCCTTTCCCTTCTTTTCTCTTTCCTTCTGGAAAATGAACATAATAGCTGGAACTCTAGCAGCCATACTGAACCATGGGCTGATCTTGAGAATGGAAGGCACACACGAGGATGGTAAAGCAGAAAGATAAAATGCTCCCAGATTCCTGGCATCCATGCATACACACCTAATTGCCTTCTTTGTATCTCTTTTCTGTGTTGACAGATAAAATACGTTAATATATGTATACCACCCTAATAGGCAGTAAACATTTTCTTATAGATGTGAGAGACATGGTACTGGTCTTCAAGGAGCTCAAAATAGAGAGTGGACAATAAAGTAAATAAAAATTAACAATAAACATTTATTTGGCATGCCATGAACTATTTCTTGCCTTGGGCATGCACACATAAGTGCCTATCTAGTGGCCTACTAAAATCTGTAATAGTATAATATTGTCACTAATGCTAAGTATGTCTATGTCTAGATAAGACTCCTTCCTCGAATTAGCGATGAGATGTTGCCAGTAGCAGTGATGCTTCTTAGTTAAATCTGTCTCTATTAAATTGCTTTAATGTTCTTATGTGGTGTCCGCAACCTTAACAACATTGCCAAGATAGTAAGATTTTGGAATCCCGTACTCTGGATTGCTGCTGGTCATTTAGGAGGAACTATATCTACTTTTTATGATCACTGGCCATAGAAGAAGGAAGCAGAGATTTTATTTAGGTACACTTATCATCCAGTTGTTCGTTTTGAGGTGAAGGATATCGTGGGCGTGAACTCTTAGAGTATGTGCTGGGATATGACATAGAAAACAGGATCTGTCTACCTCATAAAGTCTCAGAAGTATTAGGAGAGAGAAATACATATAAGTATTTCAGGGGTAAAAAGTGTGTGTGTGCAGTTTTAGAATATATATTCAAAACATGTGAAAGAAGATGCAGTGCCCCCCGAACACTTTCCTAATATAAAATACAAAATATCTTCCTGATGAAGAGTCAGAAAAGACACACTGATTTCGAAACAAGAATATAGTCCCTTTAGAAGGCCATACCATAAGATTTGAAGGGGGAGGTCTGAGATTTTTTAATTGAGGAAATAGGTTAAAACAGTTGAAGTATTGATCAAGATGTTTTGTAGCTTCAAAAATGATAAAAATAAGTAGCACCAAAGAATCAACCCCGTATTGATGCTGGCAGTTTGGGAGTAGAGTATAAACATGTGGAGTTACACACCATGTAGGTGTGTACTCAGGGGGCGCCGTGCACAGCATAGTGTGGGGGAATGGTGCCTCCAGGAATGATACAGTACCAGTCAGCACCATGCAGGTGCCCAGGGACCTTAGATGTCTCTCTTCAACACGCAGACTGAGAACACAAGGAAGGAACAGTTTTCATATGTGAGACTGAGTTTCTTTCAGCTGTAAAATGAGAATAAGAAACTTACCTCTCAAGGCTCCTCCAGGCTGTTCTATAGAGATGAAGGCTTTTAAGAACAGCAACGTGCCCTCAACCTGGAGGTAACATCATTCATAGAAATGATGATGTGACTTGGTCATTGAAAAGGAGAACACGAAAGAGACACTGGGGTTACTGAAGGGAGGGCAGGTCCCGTGTCGTGTGGGGTGAGTTGTGACCCAGAGTTAAGACAAGGAAATGTCATAGTCACTGCGGCAGACACCCCACACTCCACCCACATCCCCAGATCCCTTTTACTCAACATCCTTGCTCCCAGTGGGGGGTTCCTACAGCTCCCTTCGGAGGATGCCCCTCAGGCTAATGGTGTCATCTTTCCACTTTGCATGGAAATTTGGAGGTGCTTAGGAGAGGATAATCTCTAGGGAAGACCCCCCACCCTAGGATTGACTCTTGCAGTTGTATGAAAGCCTACCTCTCCTGCCTTGAGGCCAGCCAATGGTGTTCTGTAACTTGGTCTCCAGAGTTCTTGCAAGCTTAGGTTGAGGCTGAGGCTTTGCCTGAAGTCACACACGCTCTTGGACTCTTCCTATCCCTGTCCTGCTTCCTCTTGCCCTTACCTTTTTTCTCCTAGAAGCTTCCTTAATAAGCCACTAGCACATAGTGCATGTCTCAAAGGCTGCATCTAGAGAACTGGATTGGACACAAACATCCACCAAGGAGAGGCATGTTTAGAATGGGCCCTGGGGTGATAGGATGATGACAGAATGTTCCCACTTGCTAAGAACCCAATGTTGGAGATCTCTGGATAAGTGGATGTCAATTTCAAAAGCGAGCCCATTCTGCCACAAAATCAGGATGGTCCCATAAAATTTGATTCATTTTTAGGTTACTGATTTAGGGATTCTATATAAAGTTACAGGCTAGAAAGAAAAGCTAATCGTTTACACAATACAGATGTCACCTGGAGCCTGCTGCACAGGAAAATTAGGTTAAACTTGGTTTAAACCCCAAGTCCAAGTCCTGAGAAAGTGAAGCCCGGCCAGCCGTCTCTGCATGAGTCAGGCCCCACTTCCATGTGCTTCTCGTCTTTTCCTTTCACCCACATCATTCCCTCTTCCTGCTGATAATTTCAGCACTCTCAGTGGCTTTTGAATTATTGGAGAAAATGGAGTCACAGACTTTGTAGAATACCTCATAAATAAACACAACCATAGCAGAGATCTTGCAGACTAAAAAAAAAGAAAGAAAAAGAAAAAAGGGAAGAAAAAGGCTGCCTAGAATAGAATATGGAGCAGAGAGCTAATAGCACCTCTTGGGTGAGAGCAGAGGTGGTATCCGTTTGCTCTGCACATAGCTTTGTTTTATCTACGAATATTTGCAAGTTGAAAGCTACTAAGTAGGGGCGCCTGGGTGGCTCAGTCGTTAAGCGTCTGCCTTCGGCTCAGGTCATGATCCCAGGGTCCTGGGATCGAGCCCCGCATCGGGCTCCCTGCTCGGCGGGAAGCCTGCTTCTCCCTCTCCCACTCCCCCTGCTTGTGTTCCCTCTCTCGCTGTGTCTCTCTCTCTCAAATAAATAAATAAAATCTTTAAAAAAAAAAAAAAAGAAAGTTACTGAGTAGAAGGACATATTTTAGGTAAAAATGAAGAATTCCAGACCAAGAGCATAAGTGCATGCTGTATATCATATATACGTATATAGATACAGACAGATATGAAGGAAATATTCCAAAATATAAAGGTGGCTCTAAGTTTTGAGGTGATGCATGATTTCAAATGCTTTCCTTTTTATTGAGGTAGAGCATATAGTAAACTGTGTCACTTAATTCATATTTTAAACATGTATTCCCCATGTCACCATTATCCAGGTCAAGATATAAAACACGTTGAGCAACCCAGAAGTTTCCATTGTATCTCTTTTCGTCAATACCACCCCCTACAGTCCTCTACACCCCTGAGAGGGCTACTCTCTGATTTTTATCATATTAGGCAATGTTTTACCTCGATATACTCGTGTTCATATTTGCAGGATTTTCTATAGTGAACATGGATTGTTTTAATAATTACCGCTTAAAGAAAAGTCGACAAAAAGATAGTTTATCTAACAGTCTAGGTGTCTCATATTAATGAAGAAGGTGATTTCTAGAAATTCCAAAGTACAGGCCACTAGCAAGGAGAAGCGTAGGACAGTAGGATATATTTGCCAGTGGGGTAAAGGGAGCAGAAGGGGATTCATAGCAAGAGGGGTCCAGTTGTCGAACGAGGCCTGAATTTAGCTCCTGTGCTTTTGCTGTGAGGAGGACTGTGATCCATGGTCTCATCACTCATCACTCTTACAGAACTTTCGCTTTCTAAGCAGTAAAATGGGATTACAGGTTTTAAGAATCTGACTCTCACTGATGTAGTTCAGACCCATGTATTTCCAGACCATCGTTATTCAATTGAAGACTTTGATGTTCCTGAGGAGAGGCAAATTATTGCCTCTGAAGAGCTTTGCTGGCAGAAAGGAGCACATCACTGCTAGGGTGGTTCACTAATTATTTTCAAGTCTGTGCTAGAGTCTAAAGCAGCCAGACTGAGAGAATCTTCATTACATCTGTAAAGCCCTTCAATTTGGAAGGGGATCTGGTGATGAGGAAGTAACTATCTTGCCACAATTGAAAATATTCTTCAAAGCACCTTCTCTTGAAGGTTTCAAAGTTGTGAAGAATTTCTTAGACTCTGCGGTAAGATTTTTAAAAAATTGCCTTTTGCTGTCCTACCACCATTTTCGAACTTCTGACAGTTCTTAAATAGGAGTTTTTGTGCTGGTTCCTGGGGGCATTTTATATTAAGATCATTCATTTGTCCCTGCATTTTAGAGGCAGAAGAGGAGAAGTATGGTTTCTGGGATAGCAAGAAAACAAATTATTTAGTAAGTCCCATATTAGCACCTTGGCCTTGGAAATTACATATCGTAGCTTGAAATTTAGTGTCACCTTTTTAATATGATGTGAAACAATATTTGAAAGTGAGAATAAACAAGAAATTTGGAGTCAAGCAAGGCCCCATTCAAATCACATGGAAAATTATCTCAGACAAATTGCATTTAGTCAGCACCTAAGCCTAACAGATTTATTTTTTTCAGCTGTAAATCAGAAATAATTCAATTTTCTCACAGAATTATTGTGGGGATTAAATTAAAAAAAAAAAAAACAGAAAAAATCTAAAGCATCAAATAGACATTCTAGAAATGTCAATTTCGTTTCTCTCTACCTTTAATGATATAACCTAAGGAAGCGATACCCAAGGAAGTAGAAGAGTAATAAATTGAGGAACAGATATTTTTTATTTAGGCACAATGGGTTATCAAAAATCATGGATCTTCCACATACTTGTTGTGCAACCTTGGATAGGTTACTTACCATCTCTGATCTATGGTATCCTCATTTAGAAAAAAAGATAGGGATTAATTACTAATTTTGTAGGTTAAGAGAATTAAGTAGTAAGAACGCCTATAAAGTTCTTAGCCAATGTCTCACACTTAGGAAAAAAATCATTAAAAAGCAGTTTTTGTTATTTAGACTAGACTTTAGTTGCTATGGCATTATTCACACAAGTGGGGAGGGGATACTAATATTTTCATATTACATTAAATGAAACTTCTTATACAGAAATATGATGATTTCTCTAAATCTGAGAACATTTCTTAAGGATGGTGCTAGAACCTGAGACACAGTATTCAAAACCCTTGCTCAGTGTTTACCTCATTGACTCCTTGGAATTACATTTCCTTATTTTTTGTTTGTGTTTGTGGGTTTTTTTGTTTGTTTGTTTGTTTTTTTGAGAGAGAGAGAGAGCAGGAACAGTGCGGGGAGAGAGATGGGGGGGAATCTGAGCATGGAGCCCGATGTGGGGCTTGATGCCAAGACCCTGAGATCATGACCTGAGCCAAAATCAAGAGTCAGATGCTTAACTGACTGAGCCACCCAGGCGCCCCTGGACTTACATTTCCTTCCTAATTTGGCATTGGCTTACTAAGAATCTCTTATTTGACTCAGCATAATACCCTCCAGTTCCATCCACGTCGTTGCAAATGGCAAGATTTCATTCTTTTTGATGGCTTCATAATATTCCATTGTATATTTATACCACATCTTCTTTATCCATTCATCTGTTGATGGACATCTTGGCTCTTTCCACAGTTTGGCTATTGTGGACATTGCTGCTATAAACATCGGGGTGCACGTACCCCTTCAGATCCCTACATTTGTACCTTTGGGGTAAATACCCAGTAGTGCAATTGCTGGATCATATGGTAGCTCTATTTTCAACTTTTTGAGGAACCTCCATACTGTTTTCCAGAGTGGCTGCACCAGCTTGCATTCCTGAATTCTTAATCTCAGGAAACAAACTGAGGGTTGCTGGAGTGGTGGGGGGTGAGAGGGATGGGGTGGCTGGGTGATAGACACTGGGGAGGGTATGTGCTATGGTGAATGCTGTGAATTGTGCAAGACTGTTGAATCACAGATCTGTACCTAGAAACAAATAATACATTATATGTTTAAAAAAGAAGAAGATAGCAGGAGGGGAAGAATGAAGGGGGGGAAATCGGAGGGGGAGAAGAACCATGAAAGACTATGGACTCTGAAAAACAAACTGAGGGTTCTAGAGGGGAGGGGGGTGGGAGGATGGGTTAGCCTGGTGATGGGTATTAAAGAGGGTACGTATTGCATGGAGCACTGGGTGTTATACGCAAACAATGAATCATGGAACACTACATCAAAAACTAATGATGTAATGTATGGTGATTAACATAACATAATAATAATAATAAAAAAGAATCTCTTATTTGAGTAAGGACACAGAATTCTTAATGTTATCTGGAAATAGGTATTTCTGTATAGAACGGAACTCTTTAGAATCATTCCTAAATGTGTAAGTCTGTAATGGGTTCAGTCTCGAGGAGGGGAAACCTTTGTATTGTTAAACCATAAAGGGAAATTAAAGGTCCAGTGAGGAAGACAATGGAGATAGCATCCAGTTTCAAAGGCAAACATTGTGTCCTCTACTCTTGAAACACCTTTATTAAAAGAAGGGTTCATTCATACATCCATTATCACTCATTAGAATCAATTTGTCTTTTGGTGAACTATGTAAGACAGTATTTTCTACAATTCATAAAAACATCTTATTCTCTCTTTAGGCACAGATCAGTTCATGATCTGAAAGAATGAATATTTCAATAATATATCTAGCCTTATAACTGTGTTTTGTTTTGTTTTAAGTAGACTATTTTTAGAGCAGTTTTAGGTTCATAGCAACATTGAGCAGAAAGTATAGCCTGCTCCATTATCAACATTGTGCTCTACAATGCTACATCTGTTCAATCTATGAACCTACACTGACACATCATTATCACCCGAAGTCCATAGTTAAATTAGTGTTCACTCTTGGTGTTGTATAAACTGGGTTTTGACAAATGCATAATGATATATATCCACTATTGTGGTATCACGTCTCATTGCTCCTAAAAATCCCCTGTGTTCTCCCAAGTTATCCCTCCCTCCCCTCTAACTCTTGGCAATAACTGTATTTTCACAGTCAACAGTGTACCTTTTCCAGAATATCATATGGTTGGAATTATATAGTAAGTAGCCTCTTTGGTTTGGCTTTTTTCACTTAGTAATATGTATTCAAGTTTCTACTATGTCTTTTCCTGTCTTGACAGCTCATTTCTTTTTAGTGCTGAAAAATATTTCATTGTCTGGGCATTCCACAGTTTATTTATCAGCTCACCTCCTGAAGGACATCTTTGTTGCTTCCAAATTTTGGCAACTATGAATAAAGCTTTTATAAACATCCAGGTGCAGGTTTTTGCATGGACATAAATTCTCAGGTCATTTGGGTAAATACCAAGGAGTGAAATTGCTGGATTGTGTAAGAATATCTTTAGTTTTGTAAGAAACTACCAAACTGTCTTCAAAGTGACTATATCATTTGGTATTCTCACCAGCAAGGAATGAGAATTCCAGTTTCTCCATATCCTCACGAGCATTTGGTGTTGTCAATACTTGTCTAGAATATGTCTTCATGTCAGTTGTTCATATCAGTTTTCCTTTTTTTTTAATTTATTTTTTTAAAGATTTTTTTATTTGACAGAGAGAGAGAGCAAGCAAGAGAGCACAAACAGGGGGAAGGGCAGAGAGAGAGGGAGAGGGAGAAGGAGATTCCCTGCTCAGCTAGGAGCCCAACATGGAGCTCGATCCCAGGACCCTGGGATCATGACCTGAGCTGAAGGCAGATGCTTAACCGATGGAGCCACCCAGGCACCCCTCAGTTTTCTTTTTAATTTACTTATTTAGTTTTCCACTCATTTCAGGAATATATTCTATTATTACACTGATGATATTTTCCCTTTCATTTTGGGGGGTTTTCTTTTTTAAGGGCTCCAGTTATATTTTTGGTGGACACCTTTATCCACTATGATATCTATTTTCTTTTCTGTAATTATTATTAATATATCAGTCTTTTTTTCTCTGCATTCTATATTTTATCTTTAGTTTTTTCTCTTTGTCAGCAGTTTGATTGTCATCCATGCTTATTTATTTGTTTGTCTAAAAATATGTATCTAATTTATTTGTAATTGTGAAATTTTTGTCCTCAATTTTTTTCTTCAATACTGAAATCTCCATCTTAATCTCATCTTGTTCATTTTTTCTTTCTCTGTATTTTCCTCTTATCTTCGAACCCTTATTTCTTAACTTCAGGGTCTTATTTAGTTTATTTATAGCCCAAAGCATCTTCTAGGAACTTTTTCTTTTTTATGAAGGCTTATATTTTCTTCCAGAATAGTATTCATCTATCTTTGCCATATTGTAGGTCTATTCCTCATTATTTTATTGCACATGCTTGGAGAGATGCATTATACCTCCCTCTCTTTTTTTTCTTATACTGGATAGTATTGTCTGGGTTTAAAGCAGAGTGGGTGAATTCTCAGTGACTCCCTTTCCAATCCAGTTGAAAACTGTTTTTATTTTTTTATAATTTAAAATTTAAATGTATTGTTTACGTAGCGTGAGGGGTAGAATAGTGTGGGAAGCAGTGGGGTGCTGGAGCCTGCTCATACCAACCATGAGAATAGTTTATTAAATTTTCAGTATTTTTATGAGATAGTTGTTAAGAAAATATGGCCATTACTAAAAATTAAATTATGTTAGTTTACATATAAATATATTACATTAAAAACACAGGTACACATCCTCAAAACTCATCTTTCCTCGTGACTGTATTTTACTATTACCCATGCTATTGAGGTTATTTTGCATTCAATGACCTCACATTTATTGGTTGAAATTGGCCATGATCAGAGTTTTTACATCATGGAAATTGTCAAATGTTACACATCAGGCCCCGACTTATTGTTTTTTTGTTTTTGTTTTTTTTTTGACAATCTAGACTCAGTGAGGTGATGGAGAGAATATTAATAATGCAGGTAAAATTTAAATGTGTTGTGCCTTTTGCCATTACATTATGATTAGCACAGATAATAGAGAAAATATATTTCAGTATTTGGAAACTACTATCTCATTCAGAGAGAAGTTGTTCACTTTATTTACAAATGACAAATATCTTTGTAGTTTCACTTTATTCCTATTTAATAAAATAAAGAAAAATATCAATGAACGTTCCTGTGGGAAATATATTCATTTATTAATTGCAAGCTTAGTCTGGTCATGGGTACAAGAGTTCAGCAAAATTCAACAAAAATATACTATGAGAATCAATTGACTCTGGCGTATATGGCATAATTTATTATTACTTGTAAATAATAATTGTAAATATATTATTTTTATTTTTTTAAAGATTTATTTCTTTATTTTAGAGGGAGGGAGAGTACGCACAAGTGGAGGGGAGGGCAGAGGGAGAGAGAGAGAGACTCTCAAGCAGACTCCCCACTGAGCAGGGAGCCTGAGTGGGCTCCATCTCATGACCCTGAGATCATGACCTGAGCTGAAATCAAGAGGATGCTTACCTGACTGAGCCACCCAGACACCCCATCAATTTATCATTTTTAATATGTTATATATCCTTCATATCAATACAAATTTTATAAACATTTATGTGTTATATATTATAGAAATATATATATATTTTTTATATATATGTATATATGGGGTTAGATGCACCGTTATTAGTGAACCTAAGTGTTGATCTTGCTTCTCATAGCCAAGTTTATTCGCCTCTGTTGGACTGTATCCTGGGGTAATATTCAAAATATTTAACAACCTGAAAGACAAGCACTGACTAATCAAAACAGAACCACTGGATATTAGTCATAGCATCCTGCTCCCATAGAAGGGTACTTTTAGGACTGAAATTTTTTTTTTCCAATTTACCCTGAGGCACTGGAGCTTTCCATTCAGTTAGTGAGTCAGCCAGGTTATTCTTTTATCCCATTTTCATTACTTTGTCCTCAGTAATCATTACCACTTTCTCTCCTTGCCCTGCTCTCGCCATGAAACGGGAAGAACTTCATGAGTATCTCCTCCCCCTGCTTACTGCCTGCTCCTCTGAAGATTTTACTGCAGTCCTCTCCTCCTCCCCCTTCTCCTCTTCCTTCTTCCTCTTCCTCTCCTTCTCTTTCTCCTTCTTGTCATCTCTGTCTAAATCTCTAATTGCCAGAGACAACTAGATTGGGAAGTTCATAATCCTTTTGCTTTTCTATTTTCCTCTCTTTCCTCTAAACTTAAAACCTCCAAAGCTTGTCTGTGCCTCTGCTTGGACTCAGAGGTGGTCAGGGTGGAGTTTTTGTGGAAATTGTTACTTCTCCTTCTGGAACTGATGATAGTAACTGTCCTTCCACTTCTTTCCAAGTTGGATATGTGTTTTAAGAGTTTCGTGTGTTTGTGTGAGTGTGGATGTGTGTTAGGGGAAAAGGGAGGGACATGTTTGCCTTCCTTTCTTCTTACATTGCCCCTTGCATGGCTTCTGTGGAAGGCAGGCTTTGGAATTGCTTGGATGCTTGCCAGGTCCAGTATATTAGCTTTCTATTACCAAATAAGAAAGTACTACAAACATTCATGGACAGCTTACAGTGTCCATGGGCCAGGAACCAGGGCTTTGTTGGATCCACCACTCACCACTGGTGAGCTTGGAGAATGTTCATTTTATTAATAAATTGGCAGACTTAATTTCTTTGTGGTTGTATGACTGACCTCCCCCTTTTTTACTAGCTCCCAGCCAGGGGCCACTCTTAGGGACCCAGAAGCCATTCTCAGGCCCTTACCCCCAAGCTCTGTAGACAGTTTGCAATATGGCTGCTCCTTTTCATCAAGTCAGCAGGAGCTCTTGTTTCTGATACTTCACCTTCTTCCACTTGATTAAATCAGGTCAGTCCAGGGGCACCTGGGTGGCTCAGTCATTAAGCGTCTGCCTTCGGCTCAAGTCATGATCCCAGGGTCCTGGGATCGTACCCCGCATCGGGCTCCCTGCTCCGTGGGAAGCCTGCTTCTGCCTCTCCCACTGCTTGTGTTCCTTCTCTTGCTGTGTGTCTCTCTGTCAAATAAATAAATAAAATCTTTAATCAATCAATCAATCAATCAATCAATCAGGTCAGTCCAGGATAATCTGTCTTTTGATTAACTCTAAGTCAACTGGTTAGTAACCTAATCACAAGTGTGATATTCCATGATATTTATAGGTTCTACCCATACTTACTTAAGGGGGCGGGGGTCATTAGATAAGGCATGTGTGTACATCAGGGGCTGGGAATTTGGGGGGCCCTTTTATAATCCTGTCTATCATACTCAGCCTTGCCAATTGTTAATACGTTCAATCTTTCTTACTGGCAACCAACTTATTCTATATTCTTATGATTGCCACTAGTCTATTTTAGCTGGATTTTTTTGTTTGTTTGCTTGCTTGTTTTTCCTCTTGGGCTATAAGAAAAGGAAGATTCTGAGGTTTGGCTTTACTGTGCTATTTCAATCTTAAGTAAATAACTGCTTCTATTTATTATTTGCTATATTTTAATGTTCTCAGTACTTTTTGCATATAATGGAGCAATATTTGTGCAATACCTCTTGATGGATTTTTGATAATCCCTTTTATTTCCTTCTTCTGCACCCCTTTGCAAATTTACACCTCAGTCATGAATACTCTCATGCCAAGAGAAGAAAAGGGGGTTAACCTTAGAATAAAGAATTCCAAGGAAGACATGATGTAAGGAGAGCCCTCAGAGAGGAAAAGCAAATAGCACCTGTTCAGATGGGAGGAGAAAAGAGATTTGGAAAGATCCTTATGAAGTAAAGATAAAGCCTGAGTCTCAGTAATAGAGTGCTCCCTCTCGTGGGCTCTAGATACATTGAGAAGTAAACCAAGGACAAGATGGGCAGTGGCTGAGAGGATGGCCATGGTGAGAAGTGAGGTGACTGCTGAATCCCTGACAGTCTGTACCATAAGAAAGAGCTGAACTGGCACCAAGGCAGTGATGTGGGGAAACCACGTCTTTACTGTGCCCAGAGGCCAGCCCATGAGTTCCCATGAGTTACAGCATCTGGGAACGCTTCTGAAGTGGATGCAGGGAAGGCAGGGCCCAATGCCTAGAGAACAGGCACAAGGAGCTACACTTCACCTGTGGGTCAGTAGAAGCCATGGGGAAACATAGTACGGGGAGAGAAGACTCCCTGAGGCTATGTGAACTTTCTCCTTGTCTAGATGCCATCTTTGGAAGAAGGTGGGAGAGGAAGCGCTCTTTCAGAAAGACATGCAAACCTTATTTTACCCCCAAATGAGACTGCTTATAAGAGAAGAAACTTGTAATTGGAAAGTTTGCCATTATTTCTGCCATCAGTGGAAATAAGAATGGCAAAAAAAAAAAATTGTATTTGTTATAGAAATAGAGAATCTAAATTCCATGTACCTTCCAGGTTGTATTGCACTGAACTGTGGCCCTCGTCTTCATACATTATCTCATTTAACCATCCAGAAACTATTACTATTCTCATTTCAGAGAAGACAATACCGAAATTAAAGGAATCTCAATAATTCAGGCAATATCAAAAAGCTATTAAGTCAGAGATGTGAGATTCTGTGTGACCCCAAAGCTGCCTATCTTAATCATCTTGATTTATAATATAGGGTACATATTATTTCAGTGACAATTTGAGTGACATCAATATGGGCTTCAGTTCTGGAGTTGGTATATGAATTTGTCATTTGCACTCCTAGATATTCACAAAATATATTAATTTTTAAAGCTTAAAGGAGCATATTCAACTGCCAGTTGGTTTTCTTTATATCTATGTCCATATCAGGACTTAGTTATTGGTCCTGCCTGCAGACAAACAAGTCAGGCTACAGTAAAGATGCTTTCTTCAGAATTCTTCTCTCTCTTTTTTTTTTTATTATATTACATTAGTCACCATACAATACATCATTTGCTTTTGATGTGGTGATCCACGATTCATTGTTTTCATATAACACCCAGTGCTCCATGCAGTACATGCCCTCCTTAATACCCATCAGCAGGCTAACCCATCCCCCCCACCCCCTCCCCTCTAAAACCCTCAGTTTGTTTCTCAGAGTCCATGGTCTCTCATGGTTCATCTCTCCCTCCAATTCCCCTCCTTCATTTTTCCCTTCCTTCTCCTAATGTCTTCCATGCTATTCTTTATGTTCCACAAATAAGTGAAACCGTATGATAATTGACTTTCTCTGCTTGACTTATTTCACTTAGCATAATCTCCTCCAGTCCCATCCATGTTGATGTAAAAGTTGGGTATTCATCCTTTCTGATGGTTGAGTAATATTCCATTGCATATATGGACCACATCTTCTTTATCCGTTCATCTGTTGAAGGGCATCTCGGCTCTTTCCACAGTTTGGCTATTGCGGACATTGCTGCTGTGAACATTGCGGTGCATATGGCCCTTCTTTTCACTACATCTGTGTCTTTGGGGTAAATACCCAGGAGTGCAATTGCTGGGTCATAGGGTAGCTCTATTTTTAAATTTTTGAGGCACCTCCACACTGTTTTCCAAAGTGGCTGTACCAACTTGCACCCCAACCAACAGTGTAAGAGGGTTCCCCTTTCTCCACAACCTCTCCAACATTTGTTGTTTCTTGCCTTGTCAATTTTTGCCATTCTAACTGGTGTAAAGTGGTATCTCAATCAATCCTTCTAACCCTTCAAAATGATACTACACACCTCTTTTTGTATTTCTACAGTGTTTAGTTCCAGATAGTACCTTTTACCTATCACTGTGCAAGAACTCAAGCCCAAGGAGGCAGAATTATGGTCAAATCTGGTCTACTTCCATCTGCCAACCTTTGGCACAGACAACATCTGTCTTAAGATCCAGTGTAGCCCTAGACTGCAAATGTCTGATTGCCCAAACTCTAGACTTTAGAACCTGAAGGACTGGAACTGTCTTGGCCTAGCTTAACTGTTTCATCCTGTCCTTAATGACCTCATTTCTCGGTGTTTTTCATGCTCCATTCCATGTCATTCGTTTTGTTCTTTCTCTGAATGTCAGTCATTTTACCCATAGGCAAAGGGTGTGATTTACTAGACCAAATCATGGTAGGTATTTGCTAACTGCTGCCTTTTAAATTTGGCGGAAGTGAGTGGAAAAAGATTCTGATATTTTCTGAACTGCACCCAAATACAAAATAGAAATCCAAAATGTTCTGGGAAAATATACCTTCTCATGGCTTAAAATTTATCCATCTCTCAATGGAAACTATTTAGGGATGCATCAGTATTTAGCTCCGACCTAGATATTTAGCCAAAATGTGCTCATTAGCTTCAACCTCAGCATTGGCCTTTGAAAAATTCAGGCTGAAGATTCATGTGCAATTTCATACCTTTTCTGGTATCCCTAAACATGTGGTAGACCCATGTGATGACAAGGTTCCCATCATCCCTAAACAGCATAACTAGAACAGGAAAATGAGCAAGGAATTGCATTCCAATTCACTATTCATATATGAATATTCATTTTCAGATATAAGTACATATTTCAAATGTACCTTGAAGTGAAAAATCTTCTCATGTGCTTTACATATGATAAGACATAGCAGTCATTTACATATATTTATTATTTCAGGCATAAAACGCTATAATAATTAATAATGATTTTGGAAATTTTAATGTCACATGCCAAATATTATTAAGAACTTATAAATGATTAAATGAATGGAAAATGATTGACAAAAATACTACCACTACAAGGGACTATGTTAGCTAAATAACTTAGAAAGAATGTTATATTTTTTTGAATTAAAATATATTTTTAAAGTTAAGTAATAATGTGAGGCAGAAAAATAAGGTCTAAATTACATCATGCTTCTAATCTTTATAGGATTATCTGGCATATTAGTATTCACAACATTAAACAAGATAGCTTTTAATAATTGTATTTTTTTTTAAAAAGAATTGTATTTAATTTTCACGTATTTAATTATACTTAGGCCCTAAGACTGTCAAGAAGTCCTATTGAGGAATTGTTCCCATTTTATGAGAATGAGTCAAAAGAAGAATGTCAAAAAAAAAAGAAGAAGAATGTCAACTTACCCAACTTTTTATAGAATGGAAAATCAGAAAAATGTCATGCAATTGTCATTGCCAACGGAACAAACACGAAGGCTCTGAATGATTCTGAATCACAAGTATTCAACTTTTCGCACTCTCAGCTGTGTGTTTGGAAAGTAATTATAGCAATGTGTAATAGAACAGATTTACTGGCTGTGAGCAGAAAGATAGTAGCTGTTTTCCTCATTCTCTTTAAGCCATAGAAAAGCTCCATGACACACTAGAAATGTTGAAACTTCTTGTCTGCACTTCTACAAAATGTTCAAACAAGATGGTATAGCAACTAAGGAGTTTAAAACAAAAAACTGCTTGCAATAAAGGAAGTCTTCATACTGAACTTTGCAAATAAGAAAAGCAAATTAACAACAGATGAGTGCTTGAGAGAACAGGTTATCTGTTGAAATCTTCTAAAGAATAAAACCAATTCATGTTTCTAGAGAGTGAAAGCATTTCTTATGTGTATCATACAAGAATAAAGAGTAATCATTTTTTTATTCTATTCTAGGAAAGATGCATGGATTGAGAGCAACTTCATAGAGAACCAGAGGAGTTAGTCCCAAGCAATGTGCCAAGATTTATGCCAGAACCTCCATGAAATTTAAGCAATTTCCAGCAAGGCTTCATTTCTCCCATTTCATAAAACTGTTCCTGATAATCATGTATGTGCTGACCTGTTTAATTAGTTATTCAGCACAGGAACAAACATATTTCTGACTGAGTGATAGGATTCACCAATTATGTTAACTTATGAGGAAAGGACATTGGGAAGTTTTAGAATACACACTGGTGTTACTTGCATAAACAAGTTATTACCATAAAAAAATGTTTCCATACATGTTCAGAAATGCCTTGTGTCTTTTTCTTTACCAGTACCTGCTTCAGAGAAACTTGACAAGACAACAGAGACTCCAAGAAAAGTCAGTTACCTGAAGCTTTCATTTTGAGTCTAAGGAAAAGGAATTCTTCATCTTGAAAAGCCTGAGTTTTAGCAAACTTCTGTTGTTTAGAATTGAGCCCTTCCCTTCCAAAATGAGCAGGAACAAAACAAGCAAGGAGAGGGGCGTCCACAGGGGTATATGGTGAAACATGTCAGATTTTGAATTATTAGACATTTGGGTTTGCAATCTTAACTCTGCTACTTCATGGCTGTGTGACCTTAAAGTTTTCTGAGTCTCAGTTTCCTCTTCTATAAAATGGGAATAGTAATAGGCTCTACTGTATAAGATCATTATTAGGATTAAATAAACTAATCTTTATAAAATGCTTGCCAGTTAGCTATTACTGCATGACAAACATCCCGACATTCATAGATTAAAAGAAAAACTAGTTCTTATTTCTCCTGAGACTGTGGGCGAGCTCGACGATGCTGCTTGTACCAAGCTTGGTTGATGTCACTTGGTTCACCCACATATCTGTAGTCAGCTTGCAGTTGGCTGGTCTAGATGGCCTCATTCACAAGCCGGGAGATTTACCTGATGTTGGCTGGCTATTAAAGTGATTCAGGTAACTGGGCCACCTACCTCTCCTCTTCCAGGTGCTTGGCTCAGGCTTGTTCTCATAGCAGAGACAGAGGTTTCAGAGATAAAGGGAATATATTCAGGGCTTCTTGAGACCGAAGCCTAGAAGTGGCACATTACTTACACCATATTCTATCCATCAAAGCAAATCGTATGACCAAATCCAATATCAATGGAGGAAGGACATTATACCTCCAAGAGAGGAACTGCAAAGTCATGTGGCAAAGGTCATGAAAACCATGGAAACCTAGAGGTGTGAATAATTGTGATTATTTATGCAACATGGCACAGTGGTTGGCACACCATAAACATTCAATAAGAGAGGACTCGGATTTTTATTGTGGAGTAGATTGGAGAGGGTAGGGAGAGAGGGAGGTAGGGTGGGGGGGGATGCTGGCTTAAGAATAGGGTGCAGTTGAGAAACTACAGTGGTGCTCTGGTCTTTGGAATCAATCCTGAACTCTGAGGGTGTGCTGGACACGAGCTTCCTCCATATCTCTAACTGATCAAGGTAATCAAATAGGATGTCTGTATCATTCTTTCCAACTACGGGGCACTGTTCAAATATTAAGAAATCCCCAAATTCTGTCTCTGTAGCTGAGCAGAAAATGAATAATCCTGTATTCCCCAAGGAGCCTTCTTTGTCACAATGGCAAAGTGATTCATCCACCCAAGGTCACTGGTAAATTGAAATCTGAGCCAGGACTTTGAAGGAGTTACTATCTCGCAGCTAAGTGTTTTGACAAGGTGGGATGAGCCAGGTTAATAGAAAAAGCCACTTATAAAGGGGATATTCTTTATCCACACACTTTGCTGGAAACCTTAACATGAAGATTGATAGCAAGTTGGAAAAATTGCAGGGGAAAAGAGAAAAGCATTGCTGAATACAAGAAGTATAATTTGGTTTTAAAACACCTCATGAACAATCAATGGGACCTACTGAATGGGCCAGAGGGCGCTGTAGTGGAACAGAGCAAATAGAAGAGTTATTTTAGGAAAAGGGAAACAGGGACCCAAATTTGGTCTAGGAAAATTCATTATAAATATGTCACTCATTGCAAATGAAGAGAAACATTGCAATCCTCTACCAGCCAAGCCCAAAGCAGGCATAGATCTAACCCCTGTTCACACGCACTTAAGGAGCATGCTCAGATTTTTTTTTTTTTTAATGCCAAACTGACCCCTCCTCCTCTCTTTGGCATATCACATGAAGACTTGCTTTATGGATCCTTATTTTCTTGGCCACAATTATATTATATTTAAGGAGGCATAGAAGAGTCCAAGTTTTGAATATTGTCTACAACCGTCCCTCCCACAGCCTCCTCACCTCCATCTGAAAGAGGCCTCAGAAAACTAGATGTCCTGGCAAGACCTCTACCCCCCACCCCACTTCTCTACCACTCATGGCCTCAGGATGTGTATCGGACTGCAGACTGCCAGAAATAATACAGATCTGCTTCTTATATTAGTTTCCGTCAAGCAGCTGATTTCCAGGATCCCCAGGGCATGTGCCATGCTCAGGCATAAATGCTAAAGGGCTGTGTGGGGTGGGGGAGCATCTCAGCTCCCAGCCTCCAGCATTGTTTACCTCTTGCCAGGTCTTACTTTCTAAGTAGCACTTATCACCAACCGTCACACATGTTTTACTGTTTTATTTACTAAGTCATCTGTTTAATGTGTTTATTTTCTCTCCCTGGTATAATATAAGAAGATTGCTATGTCCATTTTGTTTTATCCTGTATTCCTAGTAGCTAAGATAGTGTATGGCTCACAGGAGGCATCGATAAATATTTCTTAAACTAGTAAATGTCAGCACATGCCTGTGTAAATTTAGAGTTTGGGTAAAAAAGGTCTAGGAGGCACAGTATTATATTAATATGGACATATTATATAACTCTGAGTGCCAGTAGAAAGGTAACAGGTACTGGAGTCAGATAGAAGTGGGTTTCAATCCTGCTAATGGAATGTGAGTGAAAACAATTTGGGTCACTTCTGGACGAAGCATATTATAGATAGTAGGTGATGCTGTAATACCCTTTTGCCAATGCATGGTGGTCAAAATGGACCCTCTGCCACCTTGGTTCCTTGAGTTACTACAGAAGGCAGTGACCCCTGCTGACCTGCAGTAAACATGTAACACAAACGGGAAATAAATAAATGTCATGTTAAGCCACTGAGGTGTGGGCACTGTTTGTTACTGAAGCATAGTCTGGCCTACCCTGACTCATACACTGTGTGGCTTAGGAGGTTTCTATGAAGATATTGACGCTATCCAATAGAAATAATAAGGCTTCCCACACAAACTATAATTAAATCAAATAACATGTATAAAGCACTTAGCATGACCCTTTGATTCATAGTAGGTCTTCAGTAAAATTTAAAAAGATAATAACTACATACAGTAGAGATCAAATATCTGCAACCTGTTACCAGGTTTTTCACCCTTCTGAAATCATGTGTGCATTCAATATCCAAGGAAAATAGTTCCAGTCTTTATACTATGGAACTTTATACAGTGAATGCAGAATGCAATGCCTTCCCCGGTATTCTTCCAAGGAAATAGCAATGGGAAAGATTGGAGGATGGTTGCATTCTTTTGGTTGCTGTTGTCAATGCTGCCTTCAAAGTAATTTGCACTTTCCCATTTGCTCACACCCTCTTTGATTTACCAGCTGTTCCATCTCAATGAGTTAAGTTCCATTTCACTCCAACACATGGATGATGCCTTCTCTTCTTTACTGACTCAGCTCCTAAAGTCAGTGCCTTCAAATGGTTAAAGTACCTGTTATTCAGAGAAGTAAGATTCATCTTGCGGTGTCTATTGCAAATCCTGCAATAATATTAAGCACATGACAAGGATTCAGTAACTACTTGTTGCTTACTTACTTGTGTGCTACATTTGTTTTTTCACTTAAGTCAGGGGTTAGCAACTTTTTTTTTTAAATCAAGGGCCAGATGTTAAATATTTTTGGCTTTGTGGCCCATACAGTCTCTGTCACAACCACTCAATCGCTGTTGTTGTGTGAAAGTAGCCATAGACATTATGTAAACAAATGAACACGGCTGTGTGTCAATAAAACTTTATTTTTTTAAAATATTTTTTTCAGATTTTATTTGAGAGAGCAAGAGAGCACAAGCAGGGGGAGGGGCAGAGGGAGAGGGAGAAGCAGACTCCCCATTGAGCAGGAAGCCCCATGTGGGGCCCGATCCTAACACCCTGGGATCATGACCCAAGCCAAAAGCAACCGCCCAACCAACCGAGCCACCCAGGCACCCAATAAAACTTTATTGAAAATAAGGGCAACTACTGGATTTGATTCTCAGATTGTAGTTGGATGACTCCTGATTTAAGTCATTCCAATTGCCTCTTACCAGAGAACATGTACATTTAAAACATTTCCAGAGATATTTTCTTCAACTCCCCACCATTTTTATTTAACAACTTTAGTAGCCATCTGCTGTACCCTAAGCTCTGTGTAATTTTCTGATCTATGAGTCAAGTAACCAACAGTCCTGCCCTCTGGGGTCTCTTCATCCCTCAGGAGGGCCGAGATGGAAATACAGATAATAATTCAACTTGGTATGGGGCACCTGGGTGGCTCAGTCGGTTAAGTGTCTGCCTTCAGCTCTGGTCATGATCCCAGGGTCCTGAGACCGAGTCCTGCATTGCACTCCCTGCTCCACGGGGAGTCTGTTTCTCCCTCTGCCTCCCTCTTTCTCTGTCTCTTATGAATAAATAAATAAAAATCTTAAAAAAAATTCAACTTGGTACGACAATCTCTATAATAAAATCTTTTTTTCTCAAAATGCAGGAACCTGGGTATTGTCCTAGAGAGTTTATTCCACTCTTAAAACCTCCCGGAAAAACTGACACGCATCAGGCTGCTGATCTCACAGTATACTCTCTGAGGCAGGAATTTGAGGAAGCCATCATTTCCATCTTAAGTAGAAACTGAAACCCTTTTTTTTTTTTTCCTTTTAATTACTGGTTGTTTCTGACCTTAGAAAAACAGGAAGTGAAAGGAATCAAGAAACACTTTCCAAACAGAATTCCCTTCAATGCTCAGGGCTTAGATTTCAGTGACAACACCCATGGATGACAGTGTCTTTCCCAAATCACGCGGGTGACTATGAGACAGAGGGGTGGCCACCCCAGGTGAGCCGCGCTGCCATCACGATGTTACCAGATTCGAGGCTTTCTCCTAAGACATTTAAGAACACAGAATACTTTTTAAAGTACTCGCTCCTTTATTTGCCATTTGTAGAAAGCCCAGTGAGCACTTGAGCAGGGTGAAGAAAGTGCAGACTGTTCTTCACTCGTAGGAATACTCTGATAACCGCAGCAAAGTGTGGAGTAAGCCGAGAAGGAAGCAAGCACTGCAGTCCCGCCAGCCCCTGGCCCAGCTTCTTGATGGCTGTACCAGATGTCTGAATCAACCTCGGCAGAAGGGCCAGGTGTTCTTTTAAATTTGAAATTGCAAGCAGAAACATAAGACCTTTTTTTGTCTTCTTTGAAGAAGCATTTAGAGGATAAAAAAATGGCAGCTGTCGACCTGACTTGGAGTGAGACTTCTCAGCCAAATCTCGGTGAGAAAACCATTTCCCTTTCCCACTCTGAGTGAGTGGGGGGTCCCCATGGTTGCAGACTTCTACCCTCTCTTCCTGACCACAGAGAAGTGCTCAGCTGATCAAAGAGGACAAATGCTCCAAGGAGACCCCTCTGCCTCCCCACCTGGAGGACGGGCACACCTCCCAGGGGACCTGTTTCCTCTGGACTGTCTCAAGGGGCATGACAGCATCTTAAAAAATGTCTGGACTTGAAAGGCAAAAAGTCAACCTTCAGATTTGTGTTCAGGAAGAAAGAAGACAGGCTGGTCAAAATTATATCCACTAGACATGCAGTCAGTGAGCCGGCGTGCTTTTTATAAGCCAACAAACATAAAAAACAAGACGTGATGCAGTCCATTGGCTGGATTAGAAACAAGGACACTGCAAAAGGATTTACCAAAGGTGGCTTTGAATGGGTCTACTCTCCTTCCAATAGACTGTTCTGTCTGTTGAACACATTCTTCAGAGGCTCAGGTATTCTAAGTTGTTTTTTTGTTTTGTTTTGTTTTGTTTTGTTTACTATTTTAATGGGCCTTAGCCAGACATATTCTTGTGGCCCCAGTGAATGTTCTATAGCTAAAATACTTCAGGGATTGGCAAAAAGCCTGCAATATACACCTCCTGGAAGTGTTACTTCATCATGCACTTGCCTGGAGTAGCAATTCTGCTTCTGTAAAGAATTTCTGTAACCTTATTACATTCACCTCCAAGAAAAGATGAACAGTAGGGAGGCGTGCAGAAAGGCTACTTGGTGACTCAGCCCGCAGACCTCGGAATGAAGTCACTCAAGAAGTTTGCATTAGTCTTGACCCTAGATTTCTCATTGTCCAAATCAGCACAGTGACCTTAACTACCCCCATCCCTACGCACACGCTTGTTCTCAAACATCTCACACAAAGACTTCTGTCCATGTCCTAGGTGCTGCCTCGAGACCCACCTGCCATTTCTTACGTGTCCTGTGCTATTGGTCTGGGTTTTGGAATCATTCTTGCTTTCAGCCCATTTAAATTTAGACGTGACCTTTTAAAATCCCCTTTGCTTTTGCTGTCCATCAACAGGGTTGTAGAAATTAGTTCCTGTGGCACTGATGGAGACAGCCCAGCGAGTACTAAGATTTCTGTTGCTTTGGAAACGAGGTGGGGGCTATTTTCTACCATGATAGTTCTTGATAGACTTCCCTTCCCGAAAAAAGACTAGGTTGCTGGTTTGGGTGATTACAAAAGGACAGAGCTGAACATGGGGTCCTGAGGCCTAAGAGGAGAGGGTAGAATCTTACCTGGGAGGTTGAGGCTGGCATGGCTGAGAGAACCATTTCAGGTCAGACACTTGTGAAAAACCAAAGAGGGTAGAGCCTTGGGGAGATCAAACAGAAATATTCAGAGAAGGGGACACAGTCTAGGAGTATCTACAGCTTTATTGGCAGGGAAACCACAGGGCAGTGGTGCATAGGATTCCTTTGGGTTAAGAGTTGGAAAATATAGTTTGTGGCCTATGGAGACAAAGAGCCAACCTAGACAGCTCACAATTAGAGCCTGTTTCTATTCTCAGCTACAAAATTAGCTAATTTGTCATTTATTTGCTTTTCTCCCAACCATGCGATGGCCAATTATCACCCATTTTGCATGACTGGGTAGTAATTTGAACATAAATTTAGGGAGGCCTAAGGAAAGGAGTTAAGAGTATTCCAATTACTGGAGCCAACTTGGCACTCCCGAATATCTCCCTCTCCACTCATGGGTTAGTCTCTGTCCCAAAATGACTTTGAAAAGTTTACTTTACCTCTCTCAGCCTCAATTTTATCATCTGTAATATGAAGATCGCCATATCTATCTTGCAAGGGTGTTTAAGGTTGCATGAAAGAATGAGCATAAAGCACTGAGCCACTGAGTGATGGATACAAGGTAAATAGTGCTCAATATTCCAGCTCCGGGGACTTTCTCCAGGTTCTGCCTCTTATCCTCACATCCTGAGCTGACAGCTCTGCTCAAATGTCTAGGTTCTTTCTGTTGATTTGAACGTTTCTGTGACAACCTAGACCTCGTACATACTCTGTCCCTTCATCTGTCCTAGGTCTTGCTTACCCTCAGCTTCCTGTTGTACTCATTCAGCTCTATATTTAGAATTCCTTGGACACAATTTCACCTGTTTATGGTTTCATCTCCCAGATTCCAGACAGCTGTGGCATCTCAGAGATGCACAATGGCCAGGTTAGTTATGGTCTGATATGGCAGCATGACAGCCTTGGCTATGGATGACATTAACTGGCAAAAAAAAACACTCACTGCACAGGGTTGTGAGTAAGATGATGGTTTGAAAGCTAGATGGTCAATTCCAAAAGTATAGAGTTCCTAGCAGAACTTCTTAGGAGGATCATGGAGTATGTGTACTATATACCAAGTTTTCTAATGCTGTTTGGGATTTCTTTTTTTTTTTTTAAGATTTATTTATTTATTTGAGAGAGAGACCAGGGGTAGGGGCAGAGGGAGAGGGAGAAAGAACCCCAAGCAGATTGCCTACTGAGTGCGGAGCCCAGTGTGGGACTTGATCTCATGACCCTGAGATCATGACCTGAGCTGAAACTAGGAGTCAGACATTTAATTAACTGAGCTACCCAGGTGCTCCAGGATTTCCTTTCTTTCTTTCTTTTTTTAAAGATTTTATTTATTTATGAGAGAGAGAGAAGAGAGAGAAGATTGAGAGAATGAGAGGGAGGAAGGGCAGAGGGAGAGTAGACTCCCTTCGGAGCAGGGAGCCCGATGTGGGACAGGATCCCAGGACCCTGGGATCATGACCTGAGCCAAAGGCGGCCACTTAACCAATTGAGCCATCCAAGCACCACTCTTTGGGATTTCTTAATTTTTTAATATACTAGGGACCTCAGAAAAAGGAAGAGGCTGAAGCTTCTCTTGGACATGAGAAGCACCAGGTTTATAAATCAGGTATCAGATCTGTCCTCTTGCATTAAACATTTAGGCTAGCTCATAGGCCATATGCATATCAGCATGGTGGTGGCAACAGCATCTCATTTTGGTTAATAGTAATCAGTAATCTTGTCAAATTCAGGGTGGGATTCTTATTTTTAGGATAACATATTGTGGTAGGATAAAAAATGTGTCCCTGAGATATCAGGTTCTAATCTTTTTTTTTTTTTTTTTAAGATTTTATTTATTTATTTGTCAGAGAGAGAGAACGCACAAGCAGGGGGAGTGGCAGACAGAGGGAGAACTCCCCGCTGAGCAGGCAGCCTGACGTGGGGCTTGATCCCAGGACACTGGGATCATGACCTGAGCCGAAGGCAGAGGTTTAACTGACTGAGCCACCCAGGCATCCCAGTTCTAATCTTTGATACCTGTAAATGTTACTTTATATTGAAAAAGGGTCTTTGCAGCTGGGATTAAGTTAATGATCTTGAGATGGGGAGAGTATCCCAGATTATCTTGGTGGACTCTAAATGTAATCACAAATATCCATATGATTGAGAGAGAGGGAGGGAAGATTTTTACTATAGACAGAAGAGGAGTAGGTGATGTGACCTTGAAAGCAGGAAGGTGGCCACAAGCCAAGGAATGCTGGCGGCCACCAGAACCTAGAAGAGGCAAGAAACGAATCCCCCTCTAGAACTTTAGGAAGGAGTGCAGCTCTGTGGACACCTTGAATTCAGCCCAGGGACAGTGACTGGACTTCTGAAACTATGAGAGAATAAATTTCTGTTGTTTTAAGCCACTAGGTTTGTGGTTACTTATTACAGCAACGATAGAAACCTAATACACATGCTATTTCTCTAATTATGACACATTTAAGGCCTTGGGTTCAACCTCTTATATATTAAAATGTCTCTCCCTATCTATAAAACAACTCTGGGCAAAGTGTGCCCATGCAGCAGAAGAAAATACATATTGACTTCTGCATAAGAGGAGATACTTCATGTTTCAAAAAAAAATCTGATTATAAATAACATGTATGGGAGGTTATATAGACAATATAAAATAAAGATGAAAATAAAAAGGAGGCATGGTCCCATCATCCAGAAATAATCTCCATTTTTTGGAATGTGACACATATCCTTTCAAACTTCTTTCTCCAGCTACACATACACCCACATACACGTTTGCACCCCTACTCACATTTATATAATCATGCTGCATTATGAAAATTGGATCAATACTATATATTTTATACTTGTTTTTTCTACTGAATATTTTATGGGATTCATTTCCAGTTAGTAAATATACATATATCATCATCATTTTTAATGGTTGTATAATATTCTAGTACATTGCTGTACCCTATTTTTTTTCAGCAAATGATCAATTTCTTGGACATTTAGTTTCCAGTTTTTATTTTGATGAGAATCCTCTGCATATATTTCTCTGAACTGGTCTGAACATTTTTTTCTGGTACAAATTGCTAGAAGCAACACCGCTGAGTCAAATAAATATATATATATATATATTTATACATAAATATATATAAAATATACTTTTAAATGTATTATTTAAATATTTATATATTCATGTATTATTATATATTATAATATATACTTAATATATTATAATATATAATATTATAATCTATACTTTATATATTATAATATAATTATAATATATATTAAATATATTTATGTTATATTTATATAATATTAAATATTATATAAAATATTTAAATTTAAATATTTTAAATATATATATACATATATGTTTGTAATACTGATGCATAGTGTCACATTAGTATTTCCAGGTTTGTACCACTCAATTCCCCAAACAACAGTACAGCTTTGCCAATAGTAATTTAAAAAATTAACGTTTGGGGCACCTGCATGGCTCAATCGGTTAAGCATCTGCCTTCAGCTCAGGTCATCATCCCGGAGTCCTGGGATGGAGCCCTGTGTCGGGCTCTCTGCTCAGTGGGGAGTCTGCTTCTCCCTCTGCCCTTTACTCCGCTCATGCTCTCTCACTCTCTCTCTCTAATAAATAAATAAAAATTTTTTTAAAAATTTAAAAATTAAGGTTCTGTGGTTGCAAGCAACAAAAAAGAATGCTAACTAACGGAGAAAAAGGATGTAGTAAAAGGGGGCTAAGGTGGCTCACAGATACAAAGAAAAGACTGAATGGCCAAGAAGGGGGCTATTCTTCTCTCTAGAGTTCTTCCAGAAGGGGATGCTGATCCATCCCCTTTTTATTTCTTTGTGATTCAAATTCCCAGAAGGTAAAACTGGATTTCCAGAGCTTGGCCCCGTGCTCACTCCCTGGACCAATCACTGCAGGGCAATGCGATATTACATTTTGATGGGCCATTTCCCACCATAGGCTAGAACAATGAAGAAACAGCAGACCTCCACAGTGTGCACATCAAAGAGAGGCCATCTGTGGGATGAATTCTACTTTGTGTCCAGTCTTCCAGTGGTCCATTCCAAGACCAAATTAACTGGAGCTAAATCTGCAGAAAGAGAGCTATAAGACATTCACTTCTTAGAGTGTGAATCACCTGAGAAGATAAAGAATGACATCAAGATTCCTGAGAATATCAGCCGATAATGTGGAAGCTAAAGGGTAAAGGAAGGCGACCAAATTTCCCTGAGTCACACCTGTTAGGGGTTCCGCAAATCACATTCTGTATTCTGTGTAGTCTCCTGCATGCGATCATGCTAATGGTATACTCTGAATAAACCTTGTGGACTAGAGAAAAAGTACCTCTTACAGAATGAAAGGCATATTTCTTTCTAGATGATCTTCATGCTACACTTCGTAGGGGATAAAAATTTGACACAAACATTACTAAACCTCAACTCCATTATGAATACTGAACTCACCTCAAATTTTACTCACTCCACCCTTCCCAAACCTATTCTTTTATCTCTGTGGATACGGTGCCATTTACCAGGAAACCTAAGTTCTGTGTTTTTATTTTTTTTCTTGACTTTTTCTTCACCTCCACATCCCATTCATCTCTAGATTCCACTTAACAGTAATGGATAACACATTCATAGCATTTACCATATGCCAACTAGGGTTCTACGCTTGTTACAAACATTAGCTTATTTACTTCTCATTACATTTCTAGAAACTACTATGATTATCTTCGTTTTGCCGACAAGAGAACTAAAACACAGCATCCCAAGTCACAAAGCTAGAAAGTGCTAGATCTGGGATGCCGCCTTCAGGCAGTCTGGCTCCAGAATCCACGCTCTTAACTCTTAGAGTTTATGTTCTAACTATTTTTTGAATCTCTCATCTTTTCTCCCTTTTTCTTTGCTCAAGTCCTTATCAAAACTCACTTGAATTCGGTCTTAATTGTGGTGGCCATTATATGAATCTATATATGTGATAAAATTTCATAAAACTATAGATATGCAAAAGTTGATAAAATTTGAGTAAGGTCTGTAGTCTAGTTAATAGTATTGTGCAATGTCATTTTCCTGGTTTTTATTTTATTTTATTTTTTTTAATTTTTTTTTAAGATTTTATTTATTTATTTGACAGAGAGAGACATAGTGAGAGAGGGAACACAAGCAGGGGGAGTGGGAGAGGGAGAAGCAGGCTTCCCGCTGAGCAGGGACCCTGATGCGGGGCTCGATCCCAGGACCCTGAGATCATGACCTGAGCCGAAGGCAGATGCTTAACGACTGAGCCACCCAGGCGCCCCTCATTTTCCTGGTTTTGATACTGTATTATAGTTCAGTAAGTTGTTACTGTTAGGAGAAGCTGGGTTAAGGATACATGGGATCTCTCTAGTATTTTTGCCGCTTATTGTGAATATATAATTATTTCGAAGTAAAAAAAAAAAAGTCTTTTTTAATTAAAGTAAAAAAAAAAAAAGGAAGTCTTTCTGTTTTTCATCTCCATGTCCTATTCTCCAATTCTTTTCTCACTATGGCCAGAGGGATCTTTCTGATTTCCTTCCGTCGTTTCCCTGGTTCTTCCACATCCCCTATTGCCCTGAAGGATGAAATCTGCATTCCTTAACATGTTTAAAGACCTGGCCCCAGGCTAGGTCTAGAATTCCACCTCCTGGCCAAGCCCTGCATTTAATATTGCATTTCCATACTGTACTCTCAGTAGAAATAATTTTTCTTTCCAGAATGTATCCTGGAATCACTGCTCTGGGATTTTGCTCTTTTGCTTTTCCTCATTCCCGGAGACCTTTCCCAAGACCCCCCTCTGCTGATGCTGCTTCATCCTGCAAGCTGAGTAGGGCTCAGAATTGCCTTCTCTGGGACTCTTTTCCACACCACCTTTCTTCCTCACCTGAGTTGAGTTAGATCCCTCTGAGGTCCCCATAGCACCTGATAAGTGCCTCCATCTTGGCATTTCCTAAGCTGGGTCACATCCACTTATTAGTCATCTGCCTCCTGGCACATTCCCTGAGGACTAAAACAAATCTTCCCTACCCAGCGCCTGGGCGGCTCAGTCGGTTAAGCATCTGACTTGGTTTCAGCTCAGGTCATGATCTCAGGATCATGAGATCGAGCCCCGTGTCCTGCTTCGTGCTCAGTGGGAGGTCTGCTTGAGATTCTTCCCCTCCCCCTCTGTCCCTCCCTTTCTGCCCCTCCCCCTGCCCCTCCCCCTCTGCTTCTCCCCATTTGTGCTCACATGTGCTCTCTCTCTCTCTCTAAGATAAATAAAATCTTTTTAAAAAATCTACCTTACATTCAGGGCCATATAGTGGGCCCTGAATAAGTGTGCTTCTTGAGTGAAAGAAAAATAAATGGATCCCTGGGTTGACCACTTTCTATCTTGTCAAAGGTCTTCATTCACTTGACACTAAGTCAAATTCCTTTTTTTTTTAAATCATAAAACAATTAATGCACTTTTATGCTGCCATTCCCAGGGACACATTTTAATTTTTCTTTTTAAACATTTTAAGTGACATTTGGGAGAGTTCATAAATATACAGAAATAATTTCAAAGGCTATCAGTTTATGGGAATATAAAAAGTGCATGGTATTGCTTCGATTTTGAATATTTCTATAGGGAAATACATTGGGTTCCCATTTATTCTATCATCCCAAGCCTGATCACTTTATGCCATCCTCCCCCTATCAAGGCTGCTTTTTATGCCAAATAAAGCATACATATAGTTTCAGTTTCTTTAACTCCCAATGTAAACTTAATGCTTTAAATATTTGGAGTTTTCAGTTTATTTTGTCATGTTTACATTCTACAGAAACTTAAGGCAGCTCCAACCTTCAGTATGTTTTCTTTTAATCTTTCACGTATCCTATGGCACAGACACTGTCCAGGAAAAAAGATCTCACCAATTTGAAGTTTGTCTTCTTTTTGATATACAAGGTACGACCTTTTGGTTGGATGTGACCAGAAGTCACTTACAATTATTTGTTGATGGTCTGAGATACTTGAGTATACAGAGGGAGTAATAGTTAATGGTGAGTAAGTTCAGCCAGATCCATTTCGTTCTCAGCAAGTGTCTCCAACTAGTTTGACCATGTGGCCTCTTCCAGAATGTCCCAAGCAGAGTTAGATCACCACCTTTCTTTCCTTTGAAGCCCAGCTACAGTCCAGGGAAATTTAGGACACATGTTCCAGATGTCTCACACTGAAATACGTTTGGTTATTGTGGTTAAATATACTCTCTCCAAAACTAGGATCATTCATGAGGGAATTCTGAGGTGATTTTGTGGCATTTGTTCAAAATAGAAAAGAATGATTTCCTTAAAGAGTAAGGAAAAGAACTCGAGGCAAAGAGTATTAGGTTGAGACTTAGAACCTACATAGCCATCATGAGTTGGCGCTCTGCAATCTGGAAATGCCTTCTGGTGTTGTCAAAATGTTTGAAAGAGAAGTCCATGCTTTCTATGCTGATGTGCTCTTTAAAATGCAGTTCTAATGCTAGGTCTCCTGAAAAGTCTCTGTGTAGATTTAGTCATGTACTCCTCTGAACTCCTATAGCATTGGTCACAAGAACAAACCCTATTACATGCAGGTGCTCTTCTAAGCACTACAGATACATTACTTCATTTCATCACTAAAGCAACCTTTTGAGGTAGATACGATATTATCATCAACTGCATTTTTCAGATGAGGACACTGAGGCCCAGAGAGGGTAGATAACTTGTCCAAGGTCACACAGCTAGGAAGTGACAGAGTAGCACTAAACTCAGGCAGTGTCGCTCCAGAACACCAGTTCTAATCCCCATGTTATGTCACTTTCCATTCCATTCATGCCTCTGCCAGAGTGCTGACCCTGCTAGAATACAGTTCATGGTTGTCTCCTTTGCTGACTGCAAAGCCTTTACCTTATTTCATTCCTATACAAATGCCAAGAAAGTACTGCCCATTGCTGACAACACAAATAGTTGTTGAATTAGTAAATGTTCCTTCTGCTGATTCAATCCTTTGGATTATCAATAAGACTTAAATATAGGTACGAGAATAGAAATAAGGAAAAGCAAAGTTGGATACAGCCTTATTGTGTGCAGTAGGGAACAGCATGTTCCAAGATCCTGTGGCACGAAGGAACATGGGGAGCAAGAAGAAAGGAGCAAAAGGAGGATTCATGTAACCCTGGAATCTCACTGGCTCTGTCCTCTGTCCCCAGTGTTTATGAGTAATCTGGAATTGGCTACAATTGACAGATTTCTGTTTCAACTTGTTCTTTGGAATAAATTTTGTTGCATTCCCATCAGGATAATAAAATCATAGTCCAAATGATTCCCAGTTTCTGTTCCCAAAAAGACGCCATTCTATATAATCAGGCAATGGACATTTGACCTTTCAAACTCCTTGTTGTTTTTTTTTTCTCCAAAACATTCTAAATTGAAAACTCTGAAAATTAAGGAATCTTGGAAATTTAGTGCTTACCCTAGTGCTTGAGTCCAAGCTCTGATAGCTGCCATCACCGAGCTACCAAAAAGAAATAGCTGCTGAGAGATAAAGAATGATGACAGTCATTTCTTTCGGAAATTTAAAAAGCTGAACTTCCTTTCCAGGAATAGGGAGAGCTACTTTATGCTCTACATTACCACAGGACTGAGAGAATGCCCATGGAATTTCTTAGGAGGAGGAACAGATCTTGTTCTTTCCTTAACTTTTAAAAATAGGTCAGGACTTCAGAACTGAAGTACATGTTTATTTTGTTGTCCCAATTTATCCTCTTCTATTTTATAGCCTTCCTGTTTGTGTGTGTCTCTCACAGGGAACCACATGGAAAACAAATGTCTAGTGAGCACTTTTTCCTCAGAAATAAAAATGTAAAGGCAATAGGCATTCCTTAGTAAGCCTACTGTCAGGGGAGATGGGGTAGGGAAGCAACTTTCAAACATGTTTTTCCAGAAACCTAGATAAACTGTGAAAATAATTGGAGTTGTCTCATGAGGGAAGCCATAAAATGCCATGATGTTGAAGTGAATGAAGGATTAAGAGACTCTGCAGAGGGCACACCCACTTCCCCAGCACTTTATTGTGCAATGCCATGTTTTCCGTGTAGATGGCTTTGTTCTGCAGGGAGAGAGGTGAATGGATGGCAGTGCTGTGGGTGCTAGATGCCTGGCGGGTTTCCTAGAGACCATTGAGATAATTAAAAGGCCCAGTACCTAGAAACAAACAAACAAACAAAAACACAAAAAACTTTGATCACAAGTATGATATGGATGAGGTTGCCACGGTATGACTTGCAAATTGGGTTGCTTTTCTTTGGTCTCTTCTTTGGTACTGAGAAGTAATGATATTTAATACTGGCTGGAATTGTGTTCGAAGCAAACTTTATTTGAAAGCCTTCACATTTTATTTTATTTTGTGTTTTATCTTATTTTATTTTGCTGGCGGTGACTTGGAAGACTAGTGTTGGATTTTTTGTGTGTGTGTGTGTTGAATTTTTGAAATGATGAAGATCTTTACCAGGATTTACTAAGCTGAGATGAATATGTCTTAAAGATGACTGAGCTTTGGTGCAGGATGTTATCTAATGGGCTCATACTGTGTGCTTTACCTGTGGGTCTCATTAATTACGCCCATTCTGCAAAATCACACCACGTAGTCCCCACCTGACATGGTCACGGGTCATCATTATTTCAAATCTTTATCTGGCATTGTCTTTTAAACCTTTTTAAATTTTGTAATAATTTCAGACTAACAACAACATTTCAATAACAGTGCAAGAATTACTGTTTACTTTCTACTCAGGCTCCTGCAAATGTTAACCTTTATTACATTCATTATTTACTTTTTCTCTTTCTCTCTTTGAATGAGACACTCTACGTGGATATCTCATACCATCTTAATATTAGCTTTTTAAGTTGCTGCTAAAGATCTGAGTTGCCCCTGAATTTTTGTAGTCTAAAATGTCATGCCAAGAATGAGGTAGTTTATCCATTTTCAGAGCACTAAATAGAATGCAGTCATCGCTTGCTTATCCAGCAAATGTAAATAAAACACTAAGGTAAACCAAAGAATGTCAGGAGGTGGTCTGATGAGAAACAAAGGTAGGAAAAAAAATGAACCTAATTCCTGCTTCTTTGTATCTGAGTTTCAGAGACATCTTATTTCAGAGGAGAAGGCGCAGCTGAGCTGAGCATATCTGTGTTATGCAGATCCATAGGTGCCCCTTAGCCCAAGGAAGTGAGAAGCAGTAAGAGGCAGGCAATTAAAGAGGCAGAATATAAATTTGGTGAGTGTAGGTGAAATCAATACTGATGCACAAGAATAAATAGAGTTTTGATTAGTGTAATTATTTTTTGAAATCCATGTGCAAAATAACTGCTTGCGAAGCTAGGACTGAAATATAAAGTACCAGCCCCACACCCCCTCACCTCTGCATTCTGCTTGCTCTGCTATCTTCACAGAAGCAGTGTGTGTGTGTGTGTGTGTGTGTGTGTGTGTGTGTGTGTATGTGAGAAACAAACTTCTTCAAGTCATGGGAAAAAATGAGGATATGATGAAATACATTTTTATATTTATTTATTTATTTTTATGATATACATTTTAAAATAAAAGCAGTCATCATACTGGCTCAGTTGTGTAAGTCAGGCAGACATCTCATATATAGACTATGGTCATAGTCTATATCCTTTCCTAGAATGAGCATATTTTGTATTTTTATGATCCATTGGTATTCAGGTCGCTTCATGAATAAGGACAATTTGTTATATCTTTTGGTATTGTCAGAGATCAGCCAAGAGCTCCAATTCATTCAATTGTCATTCTTATTTGTTCATAGTTAAATATTCAAGAAAATGTTTTCATTTAATTAATTTGACATGTTGATATATTGCCAGCAATTGTTATAGTTTCATGGAACAAGACAATCTGTGTGGTTTTACTCAGATCAAGATAAGCATCCTTCCTTTAAACAAGGCTCCTGATGAAATCCTACCCTAAAAACAAAAAACAAAACACAAAAACAAAACCCTAAATGATAGAGCAGCAACATGATTTATGGAGCACCTACTATATACCGAAGAGTGTTCTAGGCACAATACAGACCTCATTTTATTTAGTCCTTAAACAAATTACTAATGAAGACACTATCCTTTCAATATTGTAGTTGAAGTGATCCAGGCTCAGAGAGGAGAACAGAAGGTCACTGAACTCGTGGGTGATAAACTCAGGATTTATCCTGTAGTTCTCTCTCATGTCAAAGCCCGAGTCTTTGTTCATTCTGTTAAAGTGCTTCTCATGCTAATTAAAAGAAAATAAATGTGTCAAGAAAGTATCAAGATACAACAAGGATCTTTCCCATCAAACTCTGTCCCTTTATTTCATATCTTGCTAAAACTGGAAGCAGGGCCGCAGCTTATGGTTGTATGGTTTGTGCCCTGCACAAAGGTGCCTGCCCAAGGGGGAGAGTGGGAGCTGACCCACAGTTCTTGCTTGGCCCCTGTCTGGATCCTTCCTTGTCCACTCACATGGAGCACTTCTTCTGATACGCAGCAGTCAACTAGAACAAACACTGCCCCTCACACAGATCACCCATCTCTTCTGCTTAATTTTTAGACCTCTATTAGAATATTTCTTGGCAACTCATTCTTATGTTTTTAACTGACCATAGAAGTTTCAGGCTAGCTTAACTCAGAATGAGCCCAGTGATATAACATTATTCTTTGTCTCCAGCTAATCAGAAGTCTGCTGTAATTTGCTGTTTGCTCAATCCATGCTTTTCTTTTCCTCATCTCGAAAGGAAGCCCAGTTGTGCAGTCTGGGGTCTCATAAGTGAATCTCCATAGTCATATGTATCACTACAAATAATTTTTCTAGTCCAAGACATTATTTACTTTTTACTCTGCATTTCAAAGAAGCACCTGGCCACTGTGTTATTTGAAATATATATGGAATGACTCTTTCACTATATGCAAATAGAATAATGATGGCTCACACTCACCTTTTCTCGCCTGGATGTGAACACAACATCAACAACAAAGATTTTAGAACTTATTCTAAAAGATCATGTATCCCCACAGGTTTCAGTAAGATTTAACCAAATGTGAAAACTTGGAACAATTTAAAGTGGTTCCTCCACGGTCACAAAAATGAGTGACTTTTTCCTTCAGTTATAGAGCATTTAAATAAATACATTATAAGGGAATTAAAGTTCACACTCGAGGATGAGGAGCAAGAGAAGAAAGTAGGAGGCCTTTCAGGAGCACATAACGTTGAGGCCCAGAGCTAGCATGGAAACACAAAATTAGAATTCGCTTTGTTGTCTCCTTCCCCTCTCCCCACCTGAGTCTCTCATTTGCTCATTTGGTAAATATTTACCAACTATCTGCTACGTTCAATGAATGAACTGAATTTTCTTCAAGCAATGAACAAGAAACACAGTACCAAACCTTATAAAGTATAGAGACTATTGGGAGGAGACATCAAATAATTTTAAAAAATAATTAATTGCCTGGGCCCTGCCAATAAGGAAAGTATGGGATATATGTTAGACAGGAAATTGTAGCTTGAGGTCAGTCTTCCACACAGCAGAGGTCTCCTCTCCTCTCTTATCTACTCACAGCGCTCTGGGGATATCACCAGTTATGTTTCAGAAGCAGCAGGAAAATGTCATTTGTGAATATGGAATACTGTATATGAAAATTATAAAGTCGAAATATGTTTGTAGTCATCAGAATATACACACACATGCATACACACTCTTAACTTCTGTAAACTATTTAAAGACAGACAAGGACATTGGCTAAAAATGTTAAGTGGAAGTAGGACTGAGAGTGTCCCTAGAGGCATCATTGCTGACAGTAAGGAGCCCAGTGCTCAGAGCTGCCTGGGGAGACCCCACAGACAGGCGGGACTGATCATTTGCCCGGATGGAGCCCTTTCATGGACCACTTCCCCGCTGTGCGTTTCTGAGCACCTTGTTCATCTCACTCACAGAATAGCCCAAGAAAGCTGTTGGATTTGTTGGCTTATCTGTGGCAGGATCCATCCTTCGAGCTTTTGCCTTTTCAGTTCCTATTTCCTTGACTTTGTTCTCTGGGAAACTAGAACTGGGAAAAGGACACAAAAAGCATTTAAGGAATCCACATTCCCATGCTCTTCTGCTCTTTCTTCTCGGTTCCCGCTACTCTTAAGACAAAACTGTCCATTACTAAGGAAACAATGGTTAAGTTTAGAAATTTAAACCTAAAGCACTGGCTCTTTGAAAATTCTCATATGGTCTGGGAGGTCCGGAGGAAATACTATTTAAGCACGAACTTATGAGCTGGTGAGAGTTAGGTAAGGGAGAGCAGGGGAGAACACTGAAGGGAGGAGAAATAGATACAGGAACACATTTTATGAAGCATGGTGCATTCATCAGAGCAACTGGAGGAGGGCGTGGCTGGAGCGTGGCTGGGGTGTGGCTGGGGCGTGGCTGGGGCGTGGCTGGGCGTGGCTGGGCGTGGCTGGGCGTGGCGAGAGTGACTGGCATGATGAGGCCCTGGAGTTAGGGGGAGGCTAAAATCCTTCCGGGCAACCTTTAGCAATTTAGACTGTATTCTAGAATAACAGAATGCTCTCCAAAGGCTTTACTGAAAAGTAATCAGAAGAAAAGGGACTCAGGCCAATTGGAGCATGATCAGCAACGCAAGTTAGCAGATTCATGCCTTCCATTACCATACAAAATAAATGTTGACATCCAAATTAATGTTCGAGCACCTTCAGCACTTGAACTTTCTCCACACACAATACAGATGAGCCTTAGGTATCCTCAGATTGCCTTTGTCTCTTCGGTATTCACCCACAGGTCAGGGTATTTGTGGAAGAAAGTTTTCAACCCCATGACAAAAGGACAAGAAATAGCAACTCGTGTTTCAAAGCCATGAATAATTGGGCAAGACACCCAGTAATTTCAGCCAAAATAATGCTGTGCTTATTTTTCGTGGGACAAAATATAAAATTCAATTAGAATTTCAAAATCAGCGCCTATTTAGGGGAAAGTCTTTAACATCATTACAAATCTATTTTAGAAAGGTAAATGTAAATTGTCATTTAGATTTAAGTGCTTTTCCATCAAAGTATATAATGAGCTTGGCTAAGGTGATTTCAGAACATCAGTGTGAACATAATTAATACATGGAAATGTATGAAAAATGATCATGAGAACAGAATTAAATATTGGGAATTCATAATGCAGAGCACGTTGCAAGGGCTTAACATCCATAATATTCCTCATTTTCAAGGCAACACTATTATCGAATATGAAAACGATTTAACATAACCTTGCAACTTTAGGCCAGAAAAATTGATAAAATGTCACTCATTTGCACATTTTAGATAAAAGTGAGTATTAGCACTCTGACTGCCTATTCTCAGAAATGCTTTTTCACCCAGGACCTAGAACATCTGGAGCACAAGCAGTGCTCAAGTTGAGTATGGACTCCTAATGTGGTAAGTCTGTAAATCTTTTCAATGACCTAAGTTAAAAAGTACTTCTTTAAAAAGTGCTATTAACACAGGGCTATGCCTAGCCCTTTGCCAGGTGTTCTGAGAACACAAAAGATGCAGAAAATACCATTCTTGCTTTCTAGGAGCTTACAATCTATTTGAACACAGTGTCTGGGGAAAATGGCCACAGTGCGCGGTTGGAGGGAGGGTAGTTCTAAAATCATAAACCCTGATAAGGAAAATTTTACTTTACTGATCAAGGTTATATTGAGATGAGGACCTGCATTTACTTAGCACTTTATCATTCTTTCATCTAGCAATTAGTCATTTAGCACTGACAGTTCTTGGATTTGTTTCTTTGTATCTCACTTACCACTATAACTAATGTTCAATGTCATACATTCAGGAAGCAGCAGGATGGAGTTAAAACTTACTTCTACCCACCTCCAAAGTCTGAGGTGTTTCCTTACCTAGAGAGTGGTCATTTGTTGTTTTATCTGGCCCAAACAATTCCTTTCCTTTTTTAGGTAGGTGCTTCTCCTCCAAGGTCATGATTCTGCAAGGAGTTTCCAATTCCCAAGCTGCAGACCCCTGGCCACGTGTGTAGGTACGTGACCTAGTCATTGTAACCATCTCCACTCCTATTGTTTCAGACATGGATGTGGAACTGAGCCAAAACAATAAGGGTTCTTTCCCAAATAGTTTGTGTTCAAGAAGGCAGAGGAGACTTCTATTTCCCTTGACATGTGGTTGTAAGATACAACACTGAATCTGCTTGTGGCCAGGGATTCAGACCTGGGAAAAGATTATGCAAGAGAAGAAATTAACATTCCCTGAGAAATAGACAAGAGGTGGAAGTGAGAGCAGGGGGAAGGTGGGAGTGCTCGTGGAAGGATGGCCGGAGGAAGGCATAGGGCAACCCAACAGTGTGTATATCCAATAGAGCCAGTTCTTCCTACTCCTTCCCATGACTTGCTTATGAAATGAACACATTCCCTATATTCGCTTAAAATGATTTAAATTATACATCCTGGTTCATATATCATTGGCATTCAGCTTGTAAAATGGGCAGCATTTGGACCCCCACACTGGGTTGGAATCCTGGGCTAAGTGTTTACTAGCTGACTAAACTTAACATCTTGGGGTCTCAGTTTTCTCATCTGCAAAAGGGGTTAAATGTTTCTATCCTATGTTATTGAAAAGATTGCACAATGTAATGTACATGGTATATTCGATAAAGTGCTCACTGATTAAACAAATAGTTTAATGCAATGATCCTTTTTTTCTCTATAACCCTCAGTATCTTTTTTTCTGTGTCCCTCACAGCTTTCCATCATCCTTTCCAACTGGCATTCTTGAGAAACATCTGTTTAGCTAGAAGGTAAAGAGTGACTTTAAAAGTTTCTGTGCCAAGGGTGACCATGCAGCTTTCCTTAATTCAGACCACAAGCAGCAGAAGTCAGCTACGCACATGAGACCACACCGCCATATTTCCCCCTTGCCATCTTTCCTATTTGCCCCGTTCTCTCATTACCCATGACAATTTTACATAAACTCAACCAGGAAAGCCAATTGAGTATAAAACACATTTCTGACAATGTGAATCAACTACCATAGAACTATAAAGTTGGAAAAAATCTTAGAGAAACGACAGCGAACCAATATTCAGTCATTTTACAATAGAAGAAAGAACGGGAGAAAACACTGAGCTGAACCTTTATATATGCTTCCTCATTCAACTCCTCATCATGAGAAGTAAATATTATTACCTGATTTGGTAGGTGTGGACACTGAGGGTCAGGGAAGGGAAGTCATCTGCCTGAGAACACATCGGTGGCGTGTCTTACTCCAGAGACCCGCCCTTCACCTAGGCTGTGTTTTTTTCCAGTAACAAAAGAGCTGATGAGTAGGAGTAAACCAACCTTAGTGATAAGTCTTAGGAAAAGTTTTTGCTCACAAAGGGGCTTCTTGGAGAGTAGGACTTTTCAGGATAAAAATAAAATCTGAAATTTCATTTGGGAGAACTTTCTTAGCTAAAGAGTTGAATTCTATTTTGCTCTTATCACCCTTCCCCTCTGTTTTAAGGCTTTCATTAAAAAAAATTAATTCCATGTAAGTTTAAGGAATATCACTCTGATTTGTAGCATTTTGAAATGCTACAAAATGTGGCTGAATCTTTCAAAAGGGCCAAATGAAATGCTGCCGCAGGGAAAAGGTGAGGTCTTCTAGAAAGGGGAAAGGTCTGTTTTTATTTCACTGTCTCTGAGCCATGCACTCACTTTCCACATGTGGGTTGTTCTTTTTCTTTTTATTTTTTTAGGACCTGATGTTCTATTGTTATGCCAACTTCTTTGAAAAAAATTCCTGCACACAAGAACCTGGAGTGGAGGAGGGTTGGGGGGACTCTTCAAAGCAAAGAACTAGAACTTGGTCTTCTAGCTTTTTTATTCCCTCTTCCTTCCCTCTGTCTTCTTTCACCAACCCCTCCCCCTCATACACACACTCATACTTTTCTGTAAATGATAACTAACAATAAATTTGATTATGCAAATTCTCCAAAGTATCTCAATATCTTCCTTAGAATCTGTTTCAACTCCTTCCTCTGAGGACAGGCAATTTTCCATAGATAGACCTATAACTGGAATGTTATGCCCATATCCCAAGCCAAGATTTCATCCTCCTTTGCAAATTGAAATGCCCTGTCCGTGTATTTAATCTTGTTAACAACAATCATCATCACCATTATTTAGATGCTTTAAGAATGTAGAATTTCCTTCATATATTTTTGAGACAGATTTTTTTTTTTTTTAATTAGCATAGTGTTTTAAAAACTTAGGCTCTGGAGTCTGATTTTCCTGGATTTGAATTCTAGCTTTCCCACTTCTAGCTGTGAGTCCTTGGGCTAATTGTTTAATTGCCTTAATCATCAATTTCCTCATCTGTAAATCAGGAAAGAGTAATACAGGTCTCATAGAACTATGGGAAAGTTAAATGAGCCTATGGATGGAAAATAACCTAGCAAAATGAATGGAACATAGTATGTGCTGCATAGAGTTAACTATTCTCCATCACTATCTTCTTCTTCACCATCATTTTAATGTAGGATATTGATAAAAGAATTATATAAAATAAAAGAATAATATGCACAAATCATTGTAAGGAGAGTTCCCAATACTGACTTTTAAGTAATTTAAAGCAGTCATAGGGATCTGTGTCATGATATAAAGCTGCAAATATGGCAGCAAACTGGTACCCAGTACTTCTGATTCAACTGATGTTGCAATGGAAATGTTTTGACAGAGACATCGGTTACCTGGGGTACGCCATCACTTTCATAAATAGAGCATGTCAAACAATGGCTGAGCCAAAGCACATGTTGGATGTTTGAACAGGACACATCCACACTGTAAGTTCAACTTTCAGTCACCACTTCTTTGGCTGTTGCTGATAGAGGGATTGAAACTTCCTTTCTAGAGCACCGTGGGTTGTGAGCAGGACTGAGAAGCCATGATCGCGACACAACTGTTGAATGAACAGTATCCTCAGTATCTGCTACATTCCAGCCCTGTGCCTGGTTCTGAAGGGCAGTGGTACACAGGGTCGTGTCCCGGCTCTCAAGAACATTATGACCATGACTGGGTGGGAGAAGAGAGGCCTTTAAAAAGGGGGTATCAGTCAGGTTCTGCTGCAGTAACGATGAGTAGCAAACCATCCAAAATCAACGACTTAGGCTAAAAAGTATGTACAAGGGAGATAAAGGAGCATGTAACCCAGAATTTCTCAAAATTTTTTTCATTAATGCCCACTTAAGGAGTCTTTTTAGTTATTTTTTTCTAATGCATTCCCAAAATGAAAATCTCATACCACAGATAAATTGTATGTCTGTTTATGTACTATATGTATATCTGGGCTTTATATATAAAGATAGTAGGAGTCTTTTGCCTACCGAGAACAAATTTTCACCCCGTCGTGGGCAACATCTCCCCATTAAAAAATGTAGGGTCTAAGCTACCTTAGAAGGTTTACAAGAAGTTTCAAGAGACTATAATACTTGGGTTGCATCTTGGAGGTAGCAGGAGGTTCTCAAACAAAGAAGAGGGAAGAACATTCCAGCCAGTGGGAATAGAAATGGTACCATGGCTCAAAGAACTTTCCGTATTTTGGAAACTGCTAGAGTGGTTGGAATGTTGGGCTGAAGTCAGGGTGTGGTGTGACAGAAACCTTGGGGGGGTAGGCATGTAATGATTCAGAGCTATGGTGAGGATCTCACCATAAAATCAACATTTCATTTTTTTCTTGACCTTTCTTGCCTGCTTACACTCTAGTCACGGAAACAACTTTGTTCCCGAGGGCAACTGTCCCTCACTTTAGCCTTTAAAATGCTCCCACAATTGAAGGGGAGGGCTCCTAGCAGCAACGAGGCTAGCAACTGGGGCTTGAAACCTGCTATTCTCCTTCCCAATGGGTCAGCTGGGAAATCAAGGGAAATGAATCATTGAAAACAGCTGTGTGGGTTGACCATGCTTTGGCAGAGGGCCATTGTTTGCCAGTAAAAGTAGCGGCAGAAATCAACCTGTACTGAATGTTACTCACACATTTGGCTCAACCTATGGTGAATTTCTTAAAAGCTGATTTAAAGATTGTTCCTGAATTTCACTATTAATGAGGAAGCCGTATCCTTATACCACAGAGTTATATTCGGATTGCTTATTAATTTGCAGAATTTATGTCAACTTTTCTATCTTCTTCTTCTATCTTTGCAGCTTTAGCAATTAAGAAAATCATTCCAGGAAGCAAAGAATGCATTCTCTTTTGGCAAACTTTTGTATGTTTGTATTTTCTAAACCAAAGATTTGGTCACAGTGATGTGACAAACATGAACCTCCCTAGGGGGTGGGGGGTGAGGAATAAGACAGTAAATTTGAAAAGTGGACTGTTCCAAAAAAAATCTGGACATAAATTCACTACATTTTAGGCTAATCTGGGACTTAGTAAAAATGATCATGTTACAAAACATTGAAACAATTCCCTGACCTATACCTAATTACTTTACTTCAATTTCCACTGAGACATTTTAACCCCTGTGAACAGCAAAAATCCCTCCACTGAATATTTGTAAAATTGAATTCCAAAGCCCATCTTTAGGTTTGGTTCCTATAATCTAACAGGGATTAGATTTGTGGCATGCTCTGATTTGTCTATATTTCTGTAACATATGGAGAAACAGGAAGCCCAGGACTGCTAAGTGCAGGAAATCATGCAGATACAATGTAATTGTGTTCAGATGTGATATTATTCCTTCTTCTGGGTCTTATTAGAGGCACTCTAATTAAAGGATGACAGATGTCGTTGCTGAATTCTTTTATTACTTATAGTTAAGGCTTCGTTTTTGGAGCATGGTACCATCTGAGTGGAAATAATCCATTAATACCAGGTTAAACAGAGACAAATAATAAAAATAAAATTAAACAGGAAGAACTGGGCCTCACTATGATTTAGAGGTAAAACTAAGTCCAACTCGTGACATAGGAGTTTCCCTGTCAGAGGCCCCAGTCTGGATGGGTGCTCCAGCTTTCCCAACAGGCACCCCCTCCCAGAGCCACCATCATGAGCATTTTTTAGCTCTTAGCACTGTAGCCAACTTCCCCTTCACTATCAATGTTCTTCTGACAGTGGGAACCTTCCTCTAGTTCAAGTTCAAGTGGATAACTTTGAGTCTTCCTCAGCAGTTGAATGCACTAAGGATGTCGAATGCACTAGAAAAAGAATCACAGAATCCTAGAAACTGGAGAGGGCTGGAGGGAAAGGCTGGTCCATATCCTTATTCTTTCCCTAAGGAAAGAGGGGGCCACAGAGTGACTACATTTTTAAATCAAGACTAACTTCAATTCTACTGAATTCTTAAAATTAAAAAATCTGTTCTGTATGGATTTCTTTTTCCCCTTGGCTTGTTTTTGTCAAGAACTGAGGTGGTTTTATGAAGAAATTAATGAAGCTTCAACTTTAAGACTTTTCCAAAACGATGGGAAAGGTTTCAGAAAGGCCAGGTCTTTAGTCATGTTTTTGTAACATGGCTCTAAAAATGCTCTGTTTTAACTAAAACTAGACCATGTCTCTTTCCACTCTGACAACATCTCCATCATACTGTCCCTTATAGCATGTGGCAGCAGTTTGGGGTTCCAACTAAAAGGGTGTTTAGTAACTCATACTTACATAATTTGCTAACATGGTTGTGTATTTATTGGTAGTTGTACCATGGTAGGAATGGCTTCTGGAAATACTCCCAGTTCAACTGTGCCAACTTACCCAGAGCTGTGCCACACAGGTGCCCAGGTTCTGGAGGTTGTATTTTGAAGTGAGGGTATCTCGTGGCACCTGGCACAAGAAATATGTAGATTGTGGAGCAGAAACAAGGCTTAAAATGTCCAGTGCTAGAAATGAGTCTATATAAAGAAAAATCTTGGGGCACCTGGGTGGCTCAGTCAGTTAGGTGTCTGCCTTCGACTCAGGTCATGATCCTGGGGTTCTGAGTTCAAGCCCCACATTGGGCTTCCTGCTCAGCGGGGAGCCTGCTTCTCCCTCTCCCTCTACCTGCCACTTCACCGGCTTGTGCTCTCTCTCTGTCAAATAAATAAATAAAATCTTAAAAAAAAAAAGAAAAGAAAAGAAAAATCCTCCAAATCTTACAGCTCATACAAGGAAGAAACTTCAGACATATTTTCTCAAATTTGATGTCCCAAATTTGATGACTTTGCCAATAAAAAGTTGTATAAAGTTGAGAAAGACTTTTCCAAATATCAAAAGTAAAAAATAAATCTTGATCAACCAGGCCAGATGAAAGACTACATTATTTTTATATTCTATCTATAAAAAGATACGTAATAAAATTGCTGTCATAAAAAGAAATGATCAAAGATTTTACTGTCAAAAATGTAAGGAAAAAGTATTACACAGTGTCAAGCAGTTAATTAGTAAAAATATTTAATTTTTCTAGATTTTGTCATTATTATAGCTGCCCATTTGATTAGATTTGTAGGTTGTTGTAATTTATTTTCTTATTCTAAATATTTACTTTTGTTCCTAATTTGTGTTTGTGATTTTGTGTTCTTTTACTTTAAAAGGGCCTCCAAACTGCATAAGCTTCAGCATGTGTGGAGGTTTGGAGCCTAAAAGAAGTTGGGTATGATTAACAGCATCCAAATGGCCCCTGAAAGGTCCTAGTCGCCTGGTACTGATGTTCCTATGGAATTTCTTTCTCTTGAATGTGGCTTGGACTTGGAGACCAACTTCTAACAAATAAGCTTGGACTAAAGTGATGGGATGTCACTTTGGAATTTACATTATAAAAAGAAAACAAGACTATACTTTTCTATTGGGTGTCTCTCTGAAGGAAGCTGCTGACATGTGATCAGCCCTATGGAGAGATGCAAAATAGCCAAGACCTGATGTCTCTGGCTCATAGACAGATTGCACCTGAGGCCTGCCAACGGCAACCACGTAAGTATGCTTGGCATGGAATTCTTCCCCCTCTGTGAGCCTCGAGATGCAGCCTGACAAACACCTTCATCATCCAACCTTGTGCAAGACCTGAGCCACAGGCATCCAGCTAAACCACACCCAGATTCCTGAGCCACAGAAATTGTGAGATTATAAATGCTGTTTGGAGTAGCTAGGTTGTTGAGCAATTTGTTATGTACTAATAGATGATTAATATATTGGGGAAAGATAAAGATAATTTAATCAACTTGTTAAATCCTTCTTCTCAGATAGCATGGAAGGAATATTGTCTTGTTTAATGAAATACCATTTCCTGATACTGCTGAAAATCCATTTCCTTGTTTCTCTTTATGTTCTGATACAGGGCTCTGGGATACTCATGAATAAGCATAATACTCACAAAGTTTGCCCTTAGTAGTTGCTGAACAACTCATAATATTAAAGAATTTGCATTGTTCTTAAATTTGTATGTATGTGGCTTTAGGTGAAACATATATGAAATGTGATAAGCTTGTTTTCACTGTAAACTAGACAGATTTTAAATGTTAGAATTAGGGAATTTTACTTTTAAAAAAAACATTGTAAAAGATTTTCTTCTGTATTCAATAACATTTTTAAAATTCAGCTTTAAATAAATTTCAGTGTAAAACCAATATTCACGATTTCTAATTGTATTTTGCTTGTTAAATTAGTATATAATTTTTAATATTTTAGAATAAAATATCTTTTTAAAAGCATGTGCATAATAATTTTATTTTTAAAGGTTTTACATTTATTTTACTTTACTTTTTTGATGAAATAATATTTAAATTTGTTTATTTGGAATACAATTACATTTAATTTTTGATCCTGTAGATGCTTAAAACAAAATTGTGTTTGGACGCCTGGATGGCTCAGTCAGTTTAGCCTCTGACTCGTGATTTTGGCTCAGCTTATGATCTCATGGGTGGTCAGATGGAGCCCTCCCTATATCTGGCTCCGGTCTCAGCAGGGAGTCTACTTGATATTCTCTTTCTCCCTCTCCCTCTACCCCTCCCCCCTGCTTGAGTGAGTGCTCTCTTTTTCCCCTCTCCCTCTCTCTCAAATAAATCTCTAAAAAATTATGTCAAAATTTGATTATTTACATAGAGATTTTGCCAAAATGAAGAAAATATAATAAATTTAATGAAATAAACATATCAAATGTTATGAATTACATATATCTTTATTTCTATCATTCACTTAAACATGGCTGGCAGGTCAATACAACACACAAAAACACACATTGATAATTAAATCCAGTAATGTTTGATATTGTCTGTCATATAAAAACCATAACTTTATATACAATTTTCAAGTTTGTCATTACAAAGATATGTTTCAGAGTAAGAGAATGGAATATATTTCAATTAATAGTTTGTTCTTTTGATTTATAATTTTAGAATATTTAGCTGTATATCATGTGGATATCACTGGTAATCTTGCTCCAGGTCCTGCAAATATTAGGGATAGGTGTGCCCTTTTTGACAACTCTATTTAAAATTTCAACATCATCCATACCCTCCATATACACTTCTTCACCTTCCTAGATTTACTTTTCTTTAAAACACTTATCAGTATTTCACATGCTATACATTTTGCTATACATTTTACTTTTTATTTATTGTTGCCTTTTTTTTCTTTACCAGAATGCAAGTAAGCTTGATAAGAGGAGGGATTTTTGTTGTGCTGCTTTCACCGCTATATTCTCGGCACATATAACAATGTCTGGAACATACATGGTACTCAATAAATTCACATATTCATTCATTCTTCAATCACAAAAATATTTATTGAATATCCCTTATGCTTCAGACACTGTTGAATTCTATTAATTAGTACTTGAAAAGTGAAGATAAAAAAGGACATGAGAAGTTGTACTGGCTTTTAATTAGAGAAATAAATGAATGAGGTTATCTCATCCCAGGGCCACAGAGTTTTCTTGAAGGGCGTAGAGTATAAGCCACCAACCACTCCCATTTCCCACTAGGGGATCCCATTCAACCACTGGTTTCAATTTAAAATCACATTATTTCTTTGTCACCTGTTTTAGAATACAAGAAGTGACTCATAAATTCTTTAATCCCTCTTGGCAGCAAGGTTGTTTCTGGGCCCACATAGTTAATTGTTGCCTCAAGAATCATCCCAGAGTAAAGATGGATGTGAACCAGCCTTAAATGGTAAGTCTCATTGTTTTAGGCTACAAAGGCTTTTATGTGGCTAAATTCTTTTTCCCCTACAAAGGGAATTCACACATACTCCAGACATCAAAGGCTATCTGTAATTAAGCAAGATCTTATTGTAAGGCTACTCATGTACTTTTGTCAAACAAAATAAAAACCGAACTTGGTTCTGAAGCTAAGTACAGTTTTGTCATTATCTCCTGTCTTTATAGCAATATAAGTAGTGTTGCTTTTAAAAACAACAAACAGACTTAGAATCCAGAGTTTTATTTTCTGCTCTGCCACTATTAGCTATGTAACCTTGAGAAAGTTACTAGAGGTTATGTATGCTCCATAAATGGTAGAAAAATTTCAAGAGCTTTTAAAATCGGAATATATATTTACAAATTAATCTATTTATACTTTTTATTGAATATGTCGTATATTTAATAGATTTACAATTCAATATATTTATAATTTATATTCAGTATATTTATTTCACACATTCATTTCCTATTTTATGCAGAGCAAGGAAAGAGGGAAGATATAAGGCAAGCAAACTCTGCTTAAAAAATGAGAATCACTTGTTTAATCCATATTGATTGATAGTAAATCAAGTAGATGAGAGGAAAAAGCCAATCTAATTCTGTATTTAATTGTCCATTCAGTTTAGTCAAATATCATTTGACCCCCACGTATGGACACAGAGAAGACCATCTGCCACGAGGTCTGTTGAATTCCCTGATTGCCAGTAGTGCTGGGCAACAGCCTCTGCCTAAGGACAGAAATATGTGCAAAGAAGGGATTTGAGAGTCTGATAGTTAATCAAAGGCCCAGATAGATGTGCAAAGGTTTTCAACTTAGACTGCTTATAACAGCAAGAAATGGGAAATAAATTAACCACCTATTAAAAAGAATTGGTTAAATACAATGTAATAATGAGATATATCCATACGGGGTGATCATTAAGGATGATGTGATAGAAATAAATGTGTTTACATGGAAAGATGCTTAGGACATATTAGATGAGAAATTAACATGAACAGGGGTATAGCTGAAGTGATTCTGTCTTCATAGTAAGAACATTATATATGAATACATGCAAATATATTTCCTTTCTCTCTTCTTCTCTCTCATTCTCTTTCTCTACTTCCTTCTCTTTGCATGTATGCACACGCACACACACATCTACAGAGATACACAGAAATCTTTACCGCATTTATCGTTGGGTGGTGGAATTATGAATGATTCTATTTTTTATTCCTTATGCCTATACTCATAAAATTTTTAAATGAACATTATTATTTGTACACTAATATTTAAATGATAAACACATAATAAAAGCAGTCAATTGCTCTGCCTTCAAGCCTTGAAATTTGAGAAATCTTTAGAGTTTTCCAGATCAAGACTTACACTCCTAACAGAGAAGAGCTGATTCATCCTCTGTTGCCAATAAGGCATGACCACTTAGGGATTCTCCTGGCAATCCCGTTACTGGAGAAGTTCAATATTAGCTATACAATAATTATTCCTTAGTTTGACACCTTGTTGAATAATTCAAAACACTCTTCCGTGCCTCATTCCTTGATTCAACCATCTAGTAAATACTTACTAGACACCAAGCATGTATTTTATTATCATTTTATTTATTATTTTTATTAATTATATAGTAATATTAACAATCCATTATTTGATGATTATCATTTGATCATTATGTATTGAACACCAAGAACTTATTAAACTCAAGCCTGGTTCTATGTTAAGCAATAGGGCTATAAGAGGTGAGAAAAAAAACTAGGTACAGTCCTTTCTTCCATGGGAAGCTGAGAAGGTCATTCCCCATTTTGAAAAAGATTAAGCTACAGCACAGAAAGTTTAGGTGGGTAACCTGCTAAGTTGCTTAGCATTGACAAGATCACAGATCTAAATCTTATGCCAGGGCATTTTCCTGTATGCCACACTTAAATAAAACAAACATAACCAAGATAAAACCCAAATAGTCAGTTTTCTTCTACTATAAATTGGAACAAAATTAGGAAAATAAGAAAAATAATTGTCATCCAGAAGTTTGCTGCCTTGTAGCATTATCAACAGTAGCCAAAATATGGAGAGAGCCCAAATGTTCATCAACTGATGAAGGGATAGAGATGTTCACCACCTTACGCTAATTATTGTTAACAAGGTGGCATGCCAGAAACTTTCTATACCTCTATATGCTCAGTGTGCTTTTATAAAAAACAGGCAACTTATTAATTAATGTAAGGCATACAACAAAATACATACCTATTCACCTTGTTTCCATTAATGTGAGACTAAGTCTTTATTATAGATAATCCACTTAATTTTTAAAACTCATTGAATTATTCATAGTTCAAAAATCAGTGACACTCTCATACATAAGGGGGTTTCATACATAAACTATGAAATGTATCATTTCACTACACAAATTTTTACAATTAAGATGAAAGATAAATATTGCCCATAAGCAATATATTATTTTCATCATAACTGGACTTCTATTTGGCATCTAGGTTTCTCTCTACACTCTTCATATTGACAAGGTTATGAGATCTTCATTATTTATAAGAATCAACTTATTTTATAATAAAGAAGCCATAATAGTTTAAAGAATTAAAATGGACCACCACCTTCTCTCTTCTTCCTTGTCCCATCCAGTGTTTCCTCAGTGCTATTGACAAATGAGTTTGCCTCACATCAGATAATAAAAGCTGAAGGCAGATGCATGATAATTCGAGAAAAGTGACAAAAATATAACCCTTACTACATAGGAGTATATAAGATATATTTATTTTTAAATGCCATCCGTATATAGTATGTGTTTTTATGAGAGTTTTCTTAAAGAAAAGAGGTTCACCATGATGTTCTAAGACATACGGTAAGCAGCGCACACACGCACATACATGGAGGCCAATTTCAGTTGAAGGTCACTTGGACCTTTAATAATAGGTACAACTGGCTTAAACCATCTCCAGTTCCCTGGGTTAAGGAGGTACAGAGTCCTCACTGCATCTCTGCTGTGGGCTCTGAGAGTGGAGTTTATAATCTCAGCCCCACGACAGCCTTCCATGTCCTTGGACCTAATATAATCTCTCAGTCCCACTTCCACATTTACTTGACTTCAATCCCAGTTCATTTTTTTTTAATCTCTAAAGAGAATTCAAACACATCAAACTATTCATGAGCATAACAGACTTTCCTGGGGAAGGACAGCATAGTTCAGAACACCAAAGTAGGGCTTTGCTTTTCAGCAACAAAAACAGTTTTTCAAAGAATAAGTAAGCATCATTCCTCCATAGTGGCATTTCACTGGTCACACCAAGTCCCAGCCTCTCTCCATCTGTTCAGCTCCTGTCTTTCCATCTCAGATTTCCTACTCAGTCCCTCCCTCTGCACTGCTCTGGCGTTTACATTCTATCTGCTATCACACGGAGCATTGCCTTCCCCATCATACTCCTGTGGTCTTGGTATCTGGCCATACCCACATCACACCCGGTGGCCTGTTTCAATCAGCCTTATCCAAGTATTTCCCAGATGAAAAGACTTCTCTCCCCAAAGACTTCTGTTGTGCAAAAATTAAAAAGAAAAGAAAAGAAAAGAAAAGCATTTCTTTCTCTGCATAGATTTTGTCCCATTTTTATTCTAAGATGCACAATTCTCATATTTTAGCATTTCTGAAATCCAGATGAGTGTGTATATATAGTAAGAGTGAACTATTTTGACAATCAAAAGAATGTGAGTCTGGGCTAGAAGGTAGTGATAATGATTCAAGTAACATTTTTCAAAAAGAAAAGTAAGTTTGCTTTTGTCCTCCTGCCTCAAATGGCCAATGAGCTTTGTAGCAGAGACAGGCTGGTTTCTCTGTCCCAAGAGGATACTTACTTCTTACTTCAGAGAGTTATTAATAGGAGTCTTGTCAACTGCTGGGTCTTCCATTCCGAAAGGTCTGATGTGGCCACTGCATCTGTACATAAATGGCCAAACACTGTGTCTTGATGAAAATATGGGACCACTTGGACTCTGGTTCAGAGTTCCAGGTGCCTAATAATACAGGTCTGACTCACCTTAACATGGCCATTTCAGAGGAGAAAAGGGAATGAACTTCAAGACAGTGATGCTTCTATAAAACAATCAGAAATTAATGGTGCAGAAACTCATTTTTAAAATGTCAGAATAGATTGTGCAATCCTGTTGGAGGTCATGGAGAGGACGTGACTGCTGGTTGACCCGCAGGCTGGATCCAGGCAATGGGAGACCCCTTACTCCCTCCTCTGTCCTTGGAATGTACATTCCACCCACTGTTTCCACGGTGGGAGCTGTTTCAAGGACATGGCTGTGAAAGAACAATGCGGTGTTGAGACTACCTGCAAGGTACCCATGACAGAGCACACATAACGTGGTTAAAGCCTCTACATAAACTTTTAAGATCCTGGCAGTGGGTAGGGACATTTACTCATCTTGCGATCGCTCAAGACAAGTCTCATACCTAAGTTCCCTGACTTGTTCGACCTGCCACCTACCAATCTGGAGTGGCCGGCCTCTTTCTTCTATCTCTCCCTACCCTCTGTGAATGAGGGCCAATTTGTGAACCAACAAATCCAAATGTGCCCAGAGCTGCTGCAAAGAGATTTTGAATCTTTATTGCCAGGAAGTGGCTACCAGGTAATTTGTAATACTGACTATAGCACAGAAAACTACTAACAATATGATCAGTGGAGTAAAGAGATGGAAAGCCAAGAGGTGAATGCTGTAAGAAATATTTACAAATGGTGAGAAAGCAATTTGCTGTATTCTCTGAGCTAAGGTGGCCCTATTGTGGCAAACACGATCCGTGCTCTAGCCACAATCCCTCGGACCGGCCAGCTGTTCATGCCAAAGTTCATCAGTGTCTTCAGCTTTGTGCAGGAGGGCTTATTTTTTCCAAACCACAGAAGACTGCTCTGTCCAGAGCATAAGTAGCAAGTCAGAAATGTCAGAAAATTCACATTTCCTAGAACCAGCTCTCAACCCCTAACTCTCTGGAGTGAACGTAATTCCAAAGTATATGTTCTCCACAGACCAGTGTTTCCTCATGGCATTAAAGGTCCAGTTGCCCAAGTGATGGGTGGCTCCATAACCACCCCTTCCCTCTCTCACTTCCCCAAGCACCAGCTAGTGCTCCCTGCAACTCCCAGATAATTACTTACACTGAATTCTTGCCTCACATCTGCTTCTGGGGACCCAAACTCTGGCACCCAAAATCAGACTGGGGAATTTTTTGGTCTCTGTACATATCGTTAAGATTCTTTGTTGATGATCTTGGCTACTACAAGTGATTTGTCATTAGTTTTTGCAATTCCCATGTGCAATACCAGACAGCCATGTTATGAAGAAATGAAGTGCAAATTAGCTGCTGATGTCATTTTTTGTCACATTATTTGTACTTGGCATTTGGGTTGGTCTATGAGCATTGTTGAGAGACTTCAGTGTTTAAACATATTCATTTTTGGTTATTTATTTCAGTGTCTGTGGATTCATAACTTTGGCAAGTGATTTCTGTTTATTTTTAATGGCAGATGTCCATCTTAAAGTTAAAATTTTAAAATGTTGACACATCCACATTGTGTAGAAAATGATCATTAACTCTTAACCAAGGTATGATCTCATATTATTACTTCTCCCTTTTATTGAAAAAATACTTATGTTTTTATTATTTCCTCCAAGAACAAATCATACATTTGGTTGAGATAAAAAAATAATATATAGTAATAAAATAATTGTGAAATTTTTTTTAACTAAGAAGCTGTTAACTTTATGGTACTCTTATAATCAATGATGTCTTAAAATTCAGGAAATGCTTGCATATGTTGTGTTAGCAATATATGCTCATTATAAAATTTCCTAAAATAAAACCCCAAAAGTATAAAGAAAAAAAGCCATAATCTCAACACTCAAATATAAAGAGTATTATTATTTTATTTATTTATTTTTAAAGATTTTATTTATTTATTTGAGAGAAAGAGAGTGGCAGAGGCAGAGGGAGAAGTAGGCTCGCCACTGAGAGCAGAGCCTGACATGGTGCCCGATCCCAGGACCCTGGGATCATGACCTGAGCTGAAGGAAGACGCTTAACTGGCTGAGCCACCCAGGTGTCCCAACAGTACTATCATTTTAAAATGTATTTCCAAACATCTCCTTCTCTGTGTTTATACTCGTATATATGTATATACTCATATATAAATAAGATCATATAATACATATTATTTTATTAAATACTATTGTTACATAATAATGTTTCATGAATGTTTTTACACTTATTCAAAATGCCAATATCCTCCTTGACAAGAACGGATGCTATGCAGAGGTTGACTAGATGACCAGTGTATGGTAGTGATTGAGAGTACTTCTGCTTTGAAGTAGCAATCTTTGCCAACAGCATTTGAAATGTCCATCACTGTATTAAGTATTTTTAGTTGCTATGTTTTTGGAGAAGACTATCCAAGCATGTATATGCAAATAATACCCAAATTAACTCTCTAATGCATCAATCCTGATGAAGGGAGCAGGATTGTAGAGAGGTAAAACAAACCTGTCCTGAACTTTGGGGCAAGCAAGACATGCTTAGGCAAGTCCCCCAAAGTAGAGGACTTAGAACAGATAGGAAGCATGAGAAAAAACAAAGGTGGGACCATTCTTCCTCTAACTTACTGTGTAAGTTTGGGCAAATTTCTCGAGTTCTCTGTGCATTACAGTTTTATCCACTGCACCTAGAGGAAACTGACTCTTCTTTCACCATTTTGCTGGTCAAGATTTTATAAATTGATCAGTCTTTGAGTTCTGCCACACTGTAAGTAAACATGTGTGTTACTGTCTGACCAGCTTTCCTTCTGCTGTTAACACAACCCATCTCTTCCTTTTGGGGAACCACACCTTCCCCATTGTCCACCAGGAAGCTTGCGTGATGCTGACCCCACCTCTGGCTCCAGGGGTAGGGTATCAACCAGGCTTGGCCAGTCAGGATACCAAATCCCTTGAATCACAATGATTGGTTCAGAGGATAACATATGATTCCAGTCAGCCAATGAGCACCCTCCTTGGGAAAGTCTCCACTTGGGTTAAAAACTGGTAGAAGATAAGTCTGAAGCTGCCTATTGGCTATCTTCTTTATTGCTTGGGGGGAGCTCATGGAGAATAAAACAAGCAATAGGGAAACTACACAGGAAAGTAGATCCTTTCTGTATTTATTTGTGAAAGTTTTTCAACAGAGGAGGTCTACGGGCTCCAAGAGCAACAGTGACTCATGAACCACACTGTGGCAGTTATACAAGGTGGTAAATAGACTTCAGGGAGGCAGGACTCTGGGCAGGAAGTTTCCAGCTTCAGTGATGATTCCCATATTTCAAGCCTGTCGTGGAAGCAGAGATCCACCACTGTGGCTTGGATAATGAGGATGTCAGTACATTTGGGAACTGGCTATTAGAAGTCCTGCTCTTGCTGTCCACACACCCCAGAAACCTCCCGGATTCTGTTGAGAGCTTGAGAGAAGGGAAAGGCTCTAAAATGCCCACCTTTATATTTCTTATCCATTTCAGTAAAGGCTTGATGTTAGCCTTCAATTAAACTTTAAAAACTAGAAAAAATACAGAAATGTGATATATCTTGCACACTTGATTATTTAACTAGAACTCTGCCAACTGCAGAGCATGCTCCTCTTTCTCTCTCCCCTCCATTGCTTTGTTGACTCTGTACTGCCTGACACACTGTCCTGCATAAAATAGGTCTCAGGGCAGGGTGTGCTTGTGTGTGTGTGTGTATGTGTGTTTAAAGGAAATGAGAAGAGTTTGCTATTGTTAGGAGCAAACTGCTAAGGGGGTAGAGCAATGGGTGTGATGAAACCAGGGTTTCTGCTTCGTAGGGGGAGAGAAGATGCTTGGCCTCTTTCTTAAAACATTTGTAGTACGCAGGCAAGGATTTTGGAAGAAGACATTGCATGACAAGAGTCACAACACTGCAAGGTCACAATACTCTGGGCAAGGGAAGTGGCCCCTTAAGCCAGTGTGAATAGAGCTTGAAAGGAGTGGTGGGAAATGGGTTGATTTTAAGCGGTCTTGAAAGTGGTGCTAAGATGATGAACTTTATTCAGTAAGTAACTGGAGTCCATGGATGTTTCTTTTTTTTTTTTTTTTTCACATGAATAATCTTTGTTTTACAATAACTCTGATCATGCAATATAGGATATTGGTTCTTAAAGAGTGATCCCAGGCCAGTAGTATTGGCATCACCTGGGAACTTGTCTGAAATGCAAATTCCTGGGCCACACCCAGACCTACCATCTAGGTGTTTAATAGTCCTTCAGGTGATGATGATGCACACCCAAGAAGTAATGTGTGAAGGGGAAAGCGCCTTTCCTATGAGTCACTCGATGAAACTTGAATTTATTGCCTTTTAGATGTTTTAAGCCAAAGGTAAGTCAGCCCACAGTGTATTAACAGGCTGCCCACCCCATAAGTAGAGAAAGTAGAATTTATTCCTTCATGTTAAGGAACATATTAAAGTGCTGCATTTTTCTCCTTCTTTGCTGAATTCCACATGAACTATACAAAACACACCCCAACCTCAACTATTTTCTGGAGAAATAAAATAAGAGAAAGCAGCCTAGGGCTACAAGGTAGCCACAGGCTCCTCTCTTCCCCAGATTCTCTTGATTTCTAACTGGCTAACAGGGTTTCACTGTATTAGCCCCAGCTCTAGAGGCAGGTGGATACCTTCGAGATAATGTTCATTCATGTGAATGTCACACTCAGAGAGACACCAGCTTTGGATTTCTTCAGAGCTGGTTTCAAAGCTATTTCTCAAAACCTTCTCAAAATGTTCTTGATTTAATGCCCAGGAAATACTGGCAAGGATAAGGGGGCACATTCAGGAATGTTGGGACTGCCAGCAGGCAGGCAGGCTTAGCAGAAGACCTTTCTCTGAGTCCTGTCAAGGCTTAAACATGCTCTCTGGTGCACAGTGCTGCTGCTTTAGATCCAGGAGCCGAAGTCCTCCTAAACTGGGGGCTCATCCTGTGCTGTGGGGGTAGGACCAAGGAAGAGAGAGCCTCTATTCCCTTGGTAAGAGTCAACCAACGCTGCAGTCTCTAACCATTGGTTTCCAACTCACTGGCTCATGCACATTTTGTTTCATAGATGTCTTGTGAATGCAATCAGAAACTCCTGGAGTTTGGAGGGAATCCTTAGGCCATGAAGGACTCTCCTTACTTTCTTCTTTGATGGATGCTCCTGTGGTCCCTTGAACACTTCCAAAGATGGGCCCCACATTATTTTGAAGACTGTGAAGTATCAGAGTGTGAACATGTCCACGGTGGTAGACCACTAAAGCAGGACTGCAAAGGAGCTACCAAAGAATCAGTCTTAAGGCACAAGGGATCATCCAACTCACCCTATAAAGAGATTAGAGGTAGCCAGAATGGTGGGGAGCATTTCTTTAAAGAAGATTGGTGTTGCTATGCTGGGAGTCCCACCTCCCTCTGTAAAATGACATAAAATATTAGCATCATTGTGGGTAAGGATTTTTTGCAGAGTCAATTATATTATGCGTTTAGACCAAGGTTTCTGAACCTCAGCCCTAGTGACATTTTGGGCTGGCTAGTCCTTTGTAGTTTGGGCTATGTGTGCAGTATTAGATGTCTGGCAGCTCCCTGGCCTCTCCTATAGATGCAGTAGCACCTTACCCTCAGTTGTGATGATCAAAACTGTCTGTGGACATTGCCAATGTCCCCTGGAGGATAAAATTGTCCTTGGTTGAGAACCATTGAACTAAACTCTATTGTCCCTGAAAATTATTGTGTTCATGTATGTGGGGTGTGTGTGTGTGTGTGTGTGTTTGGTAAAACAGCTACCTGCTTACTGACCAGGAAAATGAGGAGACATATCTTGACTTCACACGATTCACGACTGAAAGACTTTGAAAAGCTAGTTGTTGGGTTGGAGTGTCAAAGATCACTTTGCTTTCTCTTCAGCAATGCCCCCTTTGCCTCAAGCCTCATTCCTATGTGTTATTCTAGACTTCACTCAGACATTCAGAACCACACCGTGGGAGGCGTGGGGAGCTCTGTGATCTATAGATGATACTGCTTGGAGTTGGGGAGGGAAGAAGACAGACTGTAGGGCCAGACTTCCTGGTGGCAGGCAATGGTTTTCTGTAAAGTGAGGGCTGACTTTCACATTATAGAAATGTTTAAGAGGAGACATTCTAGAGGACAAAGTTGAAGGTTGGGTCTCCATTCAAGGGCCAGGTATGGTAACTGGGGGCCTGGTGAAGAATTTAATTTTACTTTTTGCTGAATTATTGCTCCTTGAGAACTGTCAAATCCAATGTAAACAGTAAATGTTCTCGATGCCTCAATTCTTGTAGGTTACCCTGTTCTCTTAGATCTATTACCCTTCTACGGCCTGTATGGTGGTGCTGTGGGGAATTAAGGAATGAAGGAGGAAGGGGTGTGCTGGTGAATAGGCCATCATCTCTCAACTTCATACCCTCCTTCCCTCCATGGCCCTATAGCTGAGACCTTATTTCCACTTTGCCAGCTAGTTCCTTGTTAGCCTCTGACAATAGGGGTCCTAGAGGGATTCGGGGAGAGTGCAAGGCTGAAGAAGGGAGGAAGGGCTTGCTTCTTTCTCTTTGCTGCCTCCTCTCTGTGTCATCTGGGCAATGGTTCACCATCAGCAATGGTTGGCTTAAGAAGTATCAGTTGGGTTCCCTCTGCAATTTTTCCCTTTTTCCCTAAACCAGCGCTATGGTGGAAACACTCCGTCCCGACCAAAGGTATCAGTATCAGCTGGTTAGTGTTGCCACCTTGGAGAACTGTGTTCTGATTCTGTAGGAGACCTCTTCCCAGCTCTGAAGGCCTTGGTGCTGGCTGCAGTGCCCACTCTTCAGAGCTCTGAACCCCAAACTTCCAATAGCCCAATCCCCTTGCTTTATCCCCCCAATCCTGGGGGGGGGGTGGCAGCTGCCTCCTATGGTCGTTATAACTGCATGGCCTGGTTTCCCTTTTTGACTTTTTAGTCCTCTGTACATATTTAACCAACTCCTTATATTACATTCTCTTTATTAAAGTGACTGGTATGGTTTCTGTTTTGTTGACTGGACCTCAACAGAGAGATAAGGAAACAGGGGTTGGTTTACTTCATCTCTTTGATGAGACCAGCGTAGTGACAGCAGTTCTGCCTCAAGCTATTCTGTAATTCAGAGTGTTTCCAGCAAGACCAGCAGCAGAGCCAGCAAAGGGTTTCAGAGACAGCGCAGGAAGGAGCACGCAATGTCCAAAAGCAACTGCCAAGTGGACAGACCAGGAGCACCCATGAGAAAATCCCCCTTCCATCCCAAATCTACAAGAAATTATGGGCTAGCCTCACAAAATAGGATCTAACCAGGTAGAGAAGAAAATATCAGAGTACATCACATATAATAAGGAGAGATAGTATCTCATGAAACTTTGGTTCAGTTTTGTATATATGCATGCATGTGCATACTGGTATGTAATATAATAAAACACCTTTTCTACTGTGGGTCCGGAAAAAAAATTAAAGAGCAGAAGGGAGGCTGACATTTAGGATTCATGTAAAATCATGAGACTTCTGTGCTTTTTTAATTCCAAGATGAATGACCTGGGCAAATGGCTGTACCATCATTCAGTCTTAAGGGCTCTTTATACACCAGAAAAACTCTCAATAGATAATCCCAGGGCAGGAAATGGAGGGCCCAGGGAGGCCTGAGGACACATGGCCAGTCTGTGGTCCCTGGACCCTGCCTCCATTTCCTGAGGGTGCTGTACCAACCCTGGCTTCTCCTGAGCTCTTCCCATTCTTGCTCTACATTGGAACCATCATGTACTCACCCCACCCTTGTTCACTAAAATGAGTACAGAGTCAGAACCGACCACAGTAACTGAAATAAAGTTATATCAGGTTTTCAATTGAGAGACATGTCCTTTGAATTGCTTTAGGCCCTGTGTTAAATATTATTAGGTTTCACCCTATCCAGTGTTTTCTGGACTTTTGGGATTAGTGTTCTCTTTCTAAAACACGCTCTAGTTCTACTCACCACACACACACACACACACACACACGCCTTTATTATAATCCCGGGGACAGGTATCTGAGGTTACGATACAGGGGACCCCTCAGATACCAGCACCAGCCGGACAGCTCCCCCTCACCTCAGGAGTCTGGGTTTTGTCTAAAATGTCTGTTCACAAACTGGCCATGTTTGGGCAAGAAACTGGGAGGGAGGTCTCAGAATAAAAGGGCCTAGATCTAAACATTGAGAATGGGCTATTCTTCTAGAGTTTACTTTAAAGGAATACTATTACAAAAAGACTAGTGCAAACTTACGTACTTCTCAGGATCCCGGCTTCTGCTGTTGTGTGATTTTTTTTTACCAACAAGCTCCTCCTCAGGCCACCTGCCCTACCTTAGCAGCATCTGGCTCTGTGATTATACTGTGCATTCCTTAGAGAGCTTCTGTTCCTCCTTGGCATTCCATCATGCACACTTCATTGTGGGACTGAGTTGCACTATGTTGCTGAGCTTTTAGAAGCTCTTTCATGCTAGGGATAAGAAAAGAAATAGTTACCTTAAGTGTAATTAATGAAGGGCCCAGGAGATTCCACTCACAAAAGAATGCAGCAGGGCGGGGGGAGATATTATTTGGCTGCAAATTCACTTTGTTCTTCCAGCGTCTCTAACTCCTCAGCAACTTTTAAAATTCCAATTCTGTGTTGAAACTTGGACAAGATACATAGAGATTACCTGATCTAACATTACAGGCAAGGAAAATAAGAACCAAGGCATTTAAATGACTTATCTGAGCTCATTTTAACTGGTTATCAGCAAAGCTATTTGACATAGCATTGATTTCCAAAAGATAATTTGTCTTAGGAACATCAAATATAATCCATTGTTAAGCAGCACACCATATGGCAGGAGGGCTGCAATTTCACAAGCACTGACTTGGCATTGAACATTTAATTTAAAAGTTTGCATCAACTGGAAAGCTCCTAATGGAATATCTGGCTCAAGCTTCAAATGGCTTACCCCCACAATACACCACATTAATGAAAAGGGGCATTGTTACCCACACAGGTAGAGACACACAGCATCATTTCCTTGCTAAGGTGGTGGGCAAAGGGGCAATTGTGGATACAGTTGTATTTGTATTAAAAATGATATTTTCAAGAAGCAAAGATGAAATTATAGAGCTTAGGCCCATATGATATCTTAAAAAATGGCATGATCTCTGCTGCCCTGTTGGCATTTAACATACATGATTTCAAATGTCACGTGTGTTAATATATTGTTCGGTTGGAGAAAGGAGATGCCATACTTGTAAGTCACTAGTACAGTGCTTCTCAAACTTCAATGTCAACTGGAGATCTTTTTAAAAATGCAGGTTTGGATTCAGTAGGTCTGGGTAGGGCCTGAGATTCTCAGTGACAAGTGCCCAGCTGATGGGGACACTGTTGCTCCATGGCCCCACACTTTGAGTAACACAGATCTAGAAGGATTGTAGAGGAAGACGGAAAGATTGCAAACCCTAGAGACAAAACTGTAGGCACCTTGTTTCTACCACTCATTAGACAAATAATTTTACAATATCCTTGATCCATCTGAGCAGCAGTTGTCTGAATAAAATGGGATAATAATAATAATGATACTGTTCCAGGCAACTGAGAAAATAGCGAGCAAGTGGTTTTGAAAAGCCAGGCTGTATAAACAGGGGCTGCCTGTGGATACCATCCTACTATGTACCCTAATCCAAAGTCTGAAGGGAAAATATGGTAACTAGGTCGAGAAAAGTTCCTCAGAAAAACTCAGAGAGTGGATTTCTCTCCATCTGCACTTTATAATCAAATTTCCAATAGCTTGGTGGAGAGACAGTGTCCTGCAGGAAGTGGCTAATGTGCCGACAAGTACAAGAACACCTTTAGCTATAATGCATCGTGTTCGGTCTTGTTGAGATTTAATTCAACTGGTGACATTCATAGGCTGCACTATAAAAACAGCCCAGCAGTAATGGCTATGTGCGCTGTTTCCTTTATATGGACCCAGGACTCTGATGGGCTTTCCAGATGATGGTGGGTCTTGAAAAGCTGCCACCGCGGGCTGTGCAAACACACAGTGTGCCCAGGCGAACCTCTGTTTGGTTCGTGGGAATCTCACAGCTGAGCAAACGCAAGGGCTCAGTAAGGTCTTCCTTCCCTTCCATGGTAAACCAAGCAGGAAAGTGAATTCCTCTGGGCTAACCCACAAGATGCCTCTCTTAGGTAAATAGCAGATTTGTGAAAAGCTGTCTGTCCACTCCTGACCTGTTTACATCCCAGATAGCTTTCCGGGTGCATTTTCAGCTGCCAATGAATGCTGAAGCAAAGGATAGATTTATCTGTTAGACAGTGGTCCCATTCCTACCCCCTCTCTTTCCCCACTCACCTCCTACCCCTGACTACACACTGGGATATCATCTGAATGGAGACAATAAGATCACTTCCATTTACAATCTGTCCTATTTAAATGGAGTGGGAATTTTTTCATAGTAATAGCTCTCAACAACCCGTACTACTAATGGAAATGAGGCTACACTTTATTCTGAGTGCCTAGGTAACAATTTTTTCCTCACTAGAAAATATCTTAGTGATGCGAGCTCACACTCAGTGTTTATTTTATAGAACTACATTAAGACTAAAAGTGAGAATAAAAATGTCCCTTAAATTAATAAAGAGAGACTACCTCTAGCAAGTGCTCTACAAATATTTTCTCTTAGACCTTATCAGGGAAATGGGTATCCATAGAGTTTTTCAAATCCTAGCTCCACCTCTTTCTAGTTGTATGATCTTGAGCAATTAACTTATTATTATTTTTTTAAAGATTTTATTTATTTATTTGACAGAGAGAGACACAGTGAGAGAGGGAACACAAGCAGGGGGAGTGGGAGAGAGAGAAGCAGGCTTCCCGCAGAGCAGGGAGCCCGATGCGGGGCTCGATCCCAGGACCCTAGGATCATGACCTGAGCCGAAGGCAGACGCTTAACGACTGAGCCACCCAGGTGCCCCAGCAATTAACTTATTATTATACTTCAGCCCCTTCATCTGTGAAATGGGGGTAACAATAGCTCACAGAGTCATAAGATATTGCACATGTACGGTGGCTAGCACAGGACTTGGTAGGTTAGTAAATGTGCAAAAGTGCTAGTAATTCTTACCATAATTGTCTCTATGCTAACCTACTGACATCACAGTATTACCTATAGCCTAGCAGTACACATTTTCTGGGTCCCGGAGTCTGTAGAAGTGATTTTCAGCATCTTACAGATATCTGGATTAAGTCAACATTGATGCTCATAATCTTGTCAACTACCATTAATTGGGCAACACAGAACCCATGTATGAATTATAGGTATGAATTCCAGGGCAACCCTAAAGTGTATTACCTTCATATGCAGATGAGGAAACCAAGGTTTAGAGAAATACTTGGTAAGTTATAGAATTGGGATTTGAACCGTGAATGTCTAACCTCTGTGCCCCATGATCTGACATGCCAAGTCTAACTAGCATGTGTGCTAAAGCCCAGGTGTCTCACACATGCTTAGACTCACTCATACCCAACAACTGTACACTGCTGGAGTATTTGGGGACTTTTTTGGAGAGACACATTTTTTCTTCGAAAACAGTAGAATTTGTGGAAAAAAATTAAAATAAACAGTAGAATTTGGGATGGTTACAACACTTGCATATATGCAAAGAATTCCTTCTTTCTAAAAGGGAGGCTTCTAATAATCTCTCAGATATGCCTTGATTTGTAAGGAGAAAGATCCACAGGCAGGTTTCATTTGGCAGGGAAGATGCCTCCGTCTTCTTCAAAAATTTATCTGTGAGTCTTACCTTCATGGATCAGGGCAAGTACTTATGTGCCCATTGTGTCATCTCAGAAGGCTCCCATGGCCCCTGGATCAGATGGCCTCAACCTGCTCATCAATGTCCAAGTCCCTTCAAGGCAGCGCAAAACCATTCTGTCATTGGAGATTACGTTAAACACAAATGCCCCTGGGAAAACAGCAAAATGACATGTCATAGAGGCAGCATTTGTGAAATGAAATGAATCACGGCTTTTGAGCTCAATAGGCCTGAGTATGCAATCCGGATAGTATGGGCAAGTTTCCTTCAACTTTTCTAAGACTTTAAAATAAGTCTGATAATAATAGACCATTGCAAAGATTGAGTGAAATAACATTTCTAAAGCACTTAACTCAGCACTTGGAGTATACAGTAGCTATTGTTATTGCTAGGTACTTTCCAGAGAGTAATTTGGAGTGAAACATAAGGACTGCGGATACCTGTGAGATGTATGGCATGCTCCAGGGTGGACGAGCTGGGAAGTGGACAGAAGGATAACCATAGGGAGATGTAGGCTTCTGAAAATAGTTCACCTTCCTCCTAGGACTGCTCAGGTTAGCCCAGCTCTGTATGATCCTCAACTTTGATTGTGGATACTTTCAGAGTGTGCAGACCTGATTCCCCTTCAGCATCATCTCTAAATTACCAAGGAATATCAACCTGTTTAATGAATGGGAGTTTGTCTTGCTCAGTCTCTGAATTGACATTTTTCAGAAGTATTAGATATAAAAAAACTTATTTTAAACATAGATGATCTTAAAAGAAAATAGAATACATGAGCCCTAGGAAAGATGATAGGAATGAGCAAGAATTCCTTATAACTTGAGAGAGTGACTGTGCTCTTCTTGCCAGCAGCCTGTGGAACCCATCAAGTGCTTAGTAAAGGCCCACTAGGTGAGTGATTAAACTGGCATGTGACTCAAGGTTTTACTCAACATTCAGTGATGTGGCATGTTAAATTTTGGATTGTCCTCGGGCTTACTGTAAAATCCCTTTCCCAGATGTATGCACAGGCAAATACCTCTCACCTCAACTTTCTTTAGTAGAATTTTTTTTTCAAAATATGGTTAAAAAGCAAGTACTCCCTGAAGAACAACACTCTAGATCATTCTTGGTTATCGACTTGGTTGTTTTTCTGGGAGTATCTGCTAATATCCTGTTGGGACTCAGAAGAAGTTCATTTCTGATTGGAAGGTAGGAGGAGACAAAGTTAGAGAACACGTCGCCCTAATTCCAAGTGTTTGCAGTGGTGGATACTGGGAGGGGCAAAGAAGAGAGGAGAAGGCTCAGCAGGCACTGTGTTAAGGAAGACACTAAGTTTGTTTCTCAAACTTTAACTCCATAAGAATCGCTTAGAAGGCTTGTTAAAATGCAAGTTCCTAGGAGCTATACTCAGAACTTCTGATTCAGTAGGTCAGGGATGGGGGCCAAGAATATGTACTATTAAAATGCTCCTCAATGATACTGATGCTATTTTTCTGAGGACCACACTTCAAGTGGCACTGACAAAGATATTGGGCAGGTGTGTGGGGGAGTGCTCATGGTGGGGAAAAGGAGGGATACCAAACACTAAGGAGTATGTCTAGAGCCAGCCTTTAGGAGAGCATGGGGACAGATTTATATATCCTCCACACTTAGGGATGGGAACCAAGCTCTCCAGATTTTGCAGATGCTTATCCTCCACCAGAAATGACCTGAGGTCCTTAATCACATGATGAAGCCCAGTCATCTTTTAAAGACCTGTTCCCCCATCACCACTATGAAATGTTTCCTGACCCACCAAGGCTTATCATGGCCAATCTTCAGCATGCTCTCCCATCACTCTAATTGGACCTCTATTAACACTGCTCTGTAATCTCTTACTTGCATTTATCTGACCTCAAAACCATGTGCCCAGCAAATTGGAGTATATATATATATATATATATATATATATATGTATTTTTTTTAAGATTTTATTTATTTATTTGAGAGGGAGAGAGAGAGTGCATGAGCTGGGGTGGGGGGAGGCAGAGGGAGAGGGACAAACAGACTCCCCACTGAGTGTGGAGCCCAACTTGGGGCTCCATCTGAGGGCCTGAGACCATGACCTAAGCTGAAGTCAGATGCTTAACTGACTGAGCCACCCAGGCGCCCCCATATCATATTATATTTATCTTAGTACCCATTGCACCTAGAGTCATGTCTTTTGTATAGTTAACATGCAGTAAATTTTTGTGGAATTAGTGGAAACAGATTAGTGACTACCTTGGGCTCACTTCAAAGAACTAATCAGCTATCTTCTCTGCTTTACTGTAAAACTCCTCAAGCAGTCACCTATACGCGTGCCTCTACCTTCCTGCTATTCTCTATTAAACTAACTTCGGTTAAGCCTTTATCCACATCTCTCCATCAAATTAGCACTTAAAAGGTCACCAGTGACGTCCACATTGCTTAATCCCTGGCTCTCTGGGAATTCTCAACTTCCTCAACCAACCAACAGCATTGAAACTTTGATTTCATTGGCTTCCAACTGTATTTGTCCTTGAATCATCTCTTTCCTCTCTGACCTTCTTAGTATTTTTTTGCTGATTATTCCTTATCTCCTTGACCCCTTAATGTTGGACTGTGCCAGGGCTCAGTCTTTAGACTTCTTTTTTTTTTTTCTTTTCTGTCTACATTCATTCTCTTGGTAGTTGCATCCAGTCCAATCGCTTGAATGCAATCTCTATGGTGATGACCCCCAGTGTACCTCCAGCTTCAACTTCTCCACTGAATTCCAAATATATTTCTCCACCCAAATGACTAATAGACATTTCACATTTAACTAATTCAAATTCCAACCCTCCTGATCTCCACAAGCCCTATACCTGCTCCTCCCATAGACTGTTTATATCAATAAAGGTCAGACTATTCTCCTAGCTGGTCTACTTGAAACTTCAGAGTAGTCTTTGCCTTTTTATTACATGGAACCTGCAGTAAATCCCTCCTTTACTTTTGAAATACAATCAAAATACACCCAATTCTTACTAACTTCACTGTGTCTACACCAGTCTATCACCTCTCACTTGAAGTATTACAACAGCCTTGTGATCGAGCTCTTGTCTGGCCCATCTATGGTATATACTCAACAAAGCAGCACAAGTTTTAAACACCTGACTTTTTATCACTCCTTTACTCAAAACACTCCAATAGCTTCACATCTCAGGGTAAAAGTCATAGTTCTTATAATGGCCTACATCTCTGACCAGTACTCCTACCACTTTCAGCCTTGCTCGCCCTGCTCTGGCCACCCTAGCTTTCTTGCTGTTCTTCACACAAGTGAATGCTTGCCGTAAGGCTTGCACTTCCTGCCTCTTCTGTCTGGAATCCTCTTTTCCTGGATGTTCTCACTTCCTCTAGGTTTCTGCTCAAATATCACCTTATCAGAGAGGTCCTAACAAGTCTAATACTCACCCACATGAACACTCTATCCCTGTACACTGCTTTATTCTTCTGCATAGTACCTGATGTATTCTGTATTTTTTTAAAGATTTATTTATTTATTCTAGAGAGAGGGAGAGGGAGGGGCAGAGGGAGAGAATCCTCAAGGAGACTCCCCACTTAACGCAGAGCCTGACTTGGGGCTCTATCCCATGACCCATGAGATCATGAACCGAGTCGAAACCAAGAGTCAGACCCTCAACTGACTGAGCACTCAGGCACCCCTGATGTATTCTATATTTATTTTTGTTTGTTTTCTATCTGTCTCCACTAGAACAAAACTTTCCAAAGGCAGAAACTTTATCCATTTTGTTCACTACTCTATCTCCAGTGCCTAAAATAGTGCCAGGGATATGATTAAGTAAATGGAAGAGTAAAATGAGAGCATGTGGTTAGAGACCTATGGATCCTATTTCTTATTTCTGGCACTATGATTAGTTTAACATTCACTAGCACCTTGAGTCTAGGTGGTAACCATGACTAGATCTTACCATGGGGAGGGGTATATTTTATTGTTAAGTTTTATTGAGACCATATTTTTGAAAATGACAAAACCAGGAACAAAGGAACCTATATCCCTGAATCACTATGTGGAAGGCAGCCTGCTGAACCTCACTAGATGTGATATGAGCAAAAGATACCACGTGTTGTATTAAGCCACTAACAAGTGGGGAGCACTTGTTACAATGGTTGGCCTTTCTTAACCTTGAAAAATCCTATTAAAGCCAGAAGGTATTTAGATAAAAATTAATATAATAGGAAAATACTAGGCTCAGAAAGATTATGTATGTGATTTCTCTAAGAAAGAGTTGCCAGATAAAATACAGGGTGCCCAGTTAAGTTTTAATTTCAGATAAACAGAGAATAATTTTTAGTATAATATTGGGTGGGACATATGTACACTAAAAAAGCATTCAGTGTTTATCTTAAATTAAAATTTGACTGGGCATCCTGTATTTTCATTTGCTTAATGTGGCAACCTTAGTCTAAGGGGACTTTGTAACAGAGACTTGAACCTAATTTTAATTACCAACCCAATTTCCTTTCTACCAGTCTACCCAGAAAATCACCGGTACAGATATATCAGGAGGCGAAAACTCTCAATTTTTTATTTCCTATCTTCAGTTTACAAAAATACCTAACAACATTCAGAAACCTTGAGAAGCCATTCTTCTAGCTCACTCTCCCCAGAGAGAATTGTGGTTTGAATTTAGGATATGGCCTATGGCTATACCTAATTCTGTGTTCCATACAGCTCAGCTGTAGTGTTAATATCCAACAACTTTTCATTACCAGCACAAGTAATTATAACAAGATAATCCCAGTGATAATAGGAAAGGGTCAGTTTAAAGGTTAGTTCTGAAATTTAAAAGTGCTATAAAAAGTTCATTTGTTCTTGATGCTCATTTCCCACCAGAAACCACAGACCTCAGTGGAGCTTTGGTAAATCATCTCCATGGCAACTAGTTACCATCTTCATCATGGAATGAAGACTGTGAAATCCCCAAGAACAGATGCAGTATTTAAGTATGCCTTGCTGTCAAACAAACAGACAAAATTGAAACAAATACTCGCAAAATGTATAAATCTGAAACTGGATGACTTTCAAAATATTTTTTATTTTTAGGAGGCCATGATCATTAGGACTAATGAATTGCTTTATAAATCTCAAAGATCCCAAGTTTTCTTTTATAGTAACCTCACTCAATAATGATGATTTTATTTATGTATTTGTTTATTTAAAATATGTTATTTATTTGAGAGAGAGAGAGCACAAGCAGGGGAAGCACAAGCAGGGGAAGCATCAGGCAGAGGGAGAGGGAGAAGCAGGCTCCCCGCTGAGCAGGGAGCCTGAAGTGGGGTTCAATCCCAGAATCTTGGGATGCTTAACCAACTGAGCTACCCAGGTGCCCCAATAATGATGATTTTAATTCATTAAAAGTAAAAGAATGTAGAAATAAAATGTATAAATTAACTTATAGTCAGAGGAGTAGAAGTTTGAAATGACCAAACAGTTGCTAGAACATATATTTTTTTATTGTAGAACTTTTCTTGTATGCATTTAAAATGTAAATGTTTCACTTGAATTTTCAAGGATTTTTAAAGTACTGGGTTGTGCTTTAAATCAGGCTTTGGCAAATTGTGGAAAGAGTCGAGATGCCCTTCAACAGATGAATGGATAAAGAAGATGTGATCCATATGTACAATGGAATATTACTCAGCCATCAGAAAGGATGAATACCCAACTTTTACGTCAACATGGATGGGACTGGAGGAGATTATGCTAAGTGAAATAAGCCAAGCAGAGAAAGTCAATTATCATATGGTTTCACCTATTTGTGGAACATAAGGAATAGCATGGAGAACATTAGGAGAAGGAAAGGAAAAATGAAGGGGGCAAATCAGAGGGGGAGATGAATCATGAGAGAGTATGGACTCTGAGAAACAAACTGAGGGTTTTAGAGGGGAGGGGGTGGGAAGATGGGTTAGCCTGGTGACGGGTATTAAAGAGGGCACGTACTGCATGGAGCCCTGGGTGTTATATGAAAACAATGAATCATGGGTCACTACATCAAAAACTAATGATGTATTATATGGTGACTAACATAACATAATAAAATTAAATTAAATTAAAAAAAATCAGGCATTGGCAAACTAGTTCACTTGCTAAATGTTGTGTACTACTTTTTTTTAAAAAAAAAGTTTTTCAAAATATAACCACAGCCATTTATTCATGCATCCTTTATAGTTGCTTTTGTTCAACAAAGGCAGAGCTGAACAGTTATGACAGAGACCACAGAGCCTGGCAAAATATAAGATATTTACTATCTGGCCCTTTACAGAAAAAGTTTGCCTTCTTTAGATCCCTCAGGATCTGTCGTGGGACACTCTGCTCTTTAAAGTAATTTCACTTCAACACTAAGACCTGTGTTTTTAAGGATATGTGAGAAGATGTGACAAAATGCTCCCAAAAGTTGTTCTGGACCTACTGAAGTTGCTCGATGACATCATCAAGTCCTGTTATGAACTCCTGAGCTCAAGTGGGGAAGGGATTTTTCTCATGAAGATTCTGAAAAGAGATGATTAACTCTGAAATTAAAGGTGTGGGAGTCACCAAAAGAGGCTGGAAAGAAACAAAGGTGGTGAATGGGGGAACAGAACACACAAGACTGCCGTGAACCTCCAAGCAATGGTTCACCACTTGCATCGAATCTGCTAACATCCCAATAGACAAAGCAAGTTTCATGGTTGAGCCTAAAGTCAAACAGTAGGGAAGTAATGGGAGGAAGTGCAAAATCACATTGCAAAAGCACCATAGGGAGAATGGAAAAGAAATGAGGCCAGTAACCGAATCTTCCAATCCAACCCAACCTGTTGGCTAATGAGTTCCATACATAGATCTCTTGCTCAACTTTCTCCTTTCAAACCTCTTACAGCTTCATACATCCACTTTTGTCCATCTACCTCTCCATCTCCCCAACTGAGGATCTGGTTTGTGGGAAATACTCCACCCGTTCACTGGGAAATGAGTATTTCCATAAAACTCTTCCTAACTGGATGTAGTAACCCCTCTCTGATCATGAAGCAAGAATTTATTGACTCAGAGCCAAAAAACTTGTCAAAGTTCAGTGTTAGATTTAAAATTGTCTTAACTTTATTATTTTTTAAGTCTGAATCTAAAAGCCTTAGAGGATTTTGATTTTATTCCACCTTTGCCAAAGCTTTAGGAATTCAAAAAGTAAATCACATACCTCTCTCTTACTCATACACTCCTGCATTATGAAATTTTTTGGATTGGTACACCAGTGGAGGTTCCTGTAGAATACATTTCAGATTTGAAAATGGAGTCTCTTCACATGGGCTGTTCTACATATTTGTGAAAATGTCATGCTACATGTGGAGGTGGGCAGAGGAGGGGAAAAGAAGGGAAGAGAGTGGGGGGGAAAAGAGGAAGACCTTCATTGAGCTTGGGTGAAAATGTTAATTTTTACATGCTTCCCAGGCAGTGACTGTCTCACAATCATAATTTACCGTGGAACTCCTGCTGGCCTGGCCAAGTGCCAAATGACTACGAAATTATGTAGTTATCTTATCAATTTATCTCTGCTTTGTGCCGTCCCTTTCCATCAGCTGCCATGCTGCATTGATTCTCATTTGGAATCAAACCAAAGGCAATCATCTGTCTGTTGGGTTTGTCCAAGTTTTTGCCCTTTCTTGAGCTGAGAGCTCTGTGGCCTAAATTGTAAGTGTCCCCCCTGCCTGCCGGGAGGCATGACACAGCCCACCAGTCTCCGCGTAGAACAAAGGGCAGGAAGTTTTGGAGCGGCCCTGGCAAAATGAACCTGAACGCTGAGAAGCCAGGCTAGATGATTTCTCTGCCTGCTGTCAAGGAAAATGAGCCTTTTGTTGTCATTTTAAATTACTCATGTAGTTCGAGTTCAATAAGCCTTTCGCTGTCCCTGTATAACCACAGTATGCCACGATTTTATTGGCCCTGCAGCTGAAATTTAATCAATTTAAGTCTCTCAGTTCTTGAATGGCCCTCTGGCAAAAATACTGCTTGCTGTTCAAGGGAGTAGCAGGTAAGGACCTTGCTGAATGCTAACATGAGATTTCCTTGAGGTTGAAACAGAACTAACTTTTTTTTTTTCCTCACCACCTCTGTTATCCCAATCTTTGGGATTCAACTGCTGAGGCTGACTGACTACATATTAGGGTTAAATGAAGTTAGATCCCCTTAGTTCTTCACTGATTCATTCAAAGCCACTCTCCTGGGGCTCCTGGGTGGCAGTCGGTTAAGCGGCCCACTCTTGATTTCGGCTCAGGTCATGATCTCAAGGTGCTGAGACTGATCCCCACAGTGGACTCCACACTCAGTACGGAGTCTGCTTGAGATTCTGTCTCCTTTTCTCTCTGCCCCTCCCACTTGTGCTGTCTCTCCCTCTCTGTCAAATAAGTAATAAATAAAACCTTAAAAAAAACCCAAAAAACCAAAATCACTCTCCTATGTGTGGTGAGGGATGAAATGAACCTGGTGTTGTGGACCTTGTCTCTGGGGAGCTCAGATTTGCCTAAGGGAGGTTAAATGCATACACATAGAAATAAAACCAACATTCCAGAGGCTGTCTATGTGAGAACAAATAAACACTCTGGGAAATAATTTTTGGATGGGTTGGATTATATCAAGTTTTTCACATACTTTATATTCTGTAACAATGATTTTAAGTGTAATATTACAGGAAAGCACTAGATACTAAATAGATAAAAATAGCTTTCCTTGGGGGCGCCTGGGTGGCTCAGTCAGTTAAGCATTTGCCTTCAGCTCAGGTCATGGTCCCGGGGTCCTGGGATTGAGCCCCGCATCGGGCTCCCTGCTCAGCGGGAAGCCTGCTTCTCCCTCTCCCACTCCCCCTGCTTGTGTTCCCTCTCTCGCTGTCTCTTTCTCTGTCAAATAAATAAATAAAATCTTTAAAAAAGATAGCTTTCCTTGAAATATCTTCAACCTTGCCCTTCAAAGTGTGAATTAATGAGACACCCTCCCTTCCAGAGTCCAGTACCACTCTGTTACGCTCTACGGGTTATAATCCACAAATGTGACTATGTTATGAGTTCTAAGAAGGCCAGCATTTTCACTTAACCTGTACTCCTAGGGCAGAGATACAGCAAATCGGAGGCAAATGAACTACAACACACACACCCCCAGCAGGAACAGACATTGCTTACTGACCTTAAAACTTTTTTAGTCTGAGCCTAGATTTAGCTTGCAAACCTTCATCCCAATGCTCTAGGCAGCTGTAACCAACCTACTGTGTTGGCAAAAGAGAATAAATTGAGTTGCCTTTCCTGTCCTATCATTGAACATAGTTCTGGAAAAGGGTAGGTGCCCAGCAAGTGCTAGGTGAAGTGATTTTTAAATAATACACCTTTTATTCACAGAACAGCAAGTAAAATAGAGCCAAAAATTACAAAAGATCTAATGTGATAAGAAATAAACACAAAGCATTTCTATGTCTCTATACTTTCTCTGCCCCTGAGACCCTCCATATCCTTTAGATCATTCCCCCTAATGCTGAGAATTGGAATCATCCTGCTACATTGAAGGAAGCCTGCAAATAGATGCTTGTTCACATAAATGCTCCCAACAGCCCTTAAGAGGCTTCTTTGCATAATTGGAAGTGTGCACGAACTTTTTTTCACTATTCAATCTAAAATCCTGTCAAAATAACAAAGTAATGGGTTTCTATATGCTTTTGGATACAAACAGCAGTTGGACATTCATATTACTGTTTGGTTGGAAAAACTGGCTAAGAACTTAGACCCAACCAGCGCCAATTTATTGAGCAAATATTAAGTGCCAGGTCCTTTACAGGTGTTTATTGAATGAATGAAAGAAAGTATAAATTGTAACAAGTTGTCTAATATCTGTTCCTTTTTAAAAAGAACTCATAATTAAATATGGAAAATATGATTAAACATCTAATGTCTGTAAGGTACTTTTTTTAGCTCTTTTCTCTTCACTCGTGCTACTCTCTTTCTTGGTCTTAGTTGTCGTTTCTCACCTCCTTTACCTACCTGCATAATGGTTTCCATTCATTGAAGACTAATTCAATGTTATCTTCTCTATGGAATCTTTTAAACCCATGCTTACCAGCAGAATTTGATGTCAACTCATCTGTTCCCTTAGTACGTTGTTCATATTTCAATTACTGCTGAGGGTACCTTTAATTATTGTTAATAATTTATGTTTCCTTTCCGCAGTCAGATCCTTCAGGGTAGGAGCTACATTTTTCTTCATTTTTTTTTTTTTTATTCCTAGCATTGAGGGTTGGCACATACTATGGAAGAGTCTAGGTTTCCCGGATATCAAAGCCTATGGCAATGGCTTATGTGAATTTTTATTGGAAAATAAAATTTCAAGAAGCAGGAGGTAAAGACATGGTAGGACATTGAAAAGAGAAAAGAATTTGTTACAGAGCTGGCTACTATCTGCCATCAAATGTGAATGATTGCTTGATCTCACAAGGCAGTCTTTTGGCAGTCATCTGAATGATAGTTTTAAGACAATCTTTCATTGAAGAAAGGATGGAAAAATTTATATATTAGTTTTTGTCTTCCATTGTTGAGTTTTGCCCCAGATGGCCTGATGTGCTCACTTTTCTGGATTTTGCAAATGTGGAAGCCAACTAATTTCCTACAGTATTTAATGCCCAATCATCCACAGGGAAAACTCAGTGCAGGAGGAGATAGGACTAAACATGGATATAAGATGGGGCACTAGCAGGTCATACAAGCTAGAGTGTGTCTGAACCACACATAGTTGGTCTACACAGCAATGACCAAGGGACAAGGACAAAGAAGATCTCGAAGGTCTCATAAATGATGTGTGATTCATAGCATGTAAGTAATAGTATTTATAATTTGAATATAAGGTAGGCTATGATGATAGTCATAATGGAGGTCTATATCATGTGTCGTGGGAGCAATTAGCACTGCCAAGAGGGCCCATTGCAGGACATTTCAGGCAGAAGAAATTTCATAAGAAAAATAATGTGAAAAACACCTGGACAGTTCAGGAAGCAGAGAGAAACTCACTGAACTCGGATTATAGCTTGATTATAGGAGGGAATGAGGTTAGAAAGCTTATAAAAGTCCTTGAACTAATTCATTTGGCAGATATTTTACTGAGTACCTACTATGTTATAGATACTTCTCTAGGCACTGGAGAAACAGTAATGGACAAATCCTAGATTAAAGGGTTTGTACTTAATTCAGGAGAGAGAAGAGAGCCAGAGAAATTTTTCTTTCAAGCTAGGAAATTAAAACCTACATACTATAAGGCACAAAGCAGTGAAATGGCAATGTCCCTCTCTGTGCATCACCTGAGAAGGAATAGGAATCATGTTACACAGAAAATTCTATGCAGAGGGATACTTATTTTCAAATCTGATGTTAATCTGGAAGTGGCTTTTCTTGCCAGAGAGCATATGTAACCCTTCCACTCTCGACTGCTTGGTAGTAAGTGCTCTTTACTGAAGATAATGGACACCAGGCAGAGAACTCCACTTAGCAAATAAGTTGCATAAACAATAAGTGGACAATGTTTGAAATAAGTTAAAAAGATCGCCTGCCTTTGACAAAAAGTATTGAAGATATAATCTTCCATAAAGCACATTGATAAATAAAAAGGTATGTATTTAAAATAAACTTTGAGCAATATAAATGCAAACACTCAAATTGCTCCATACATTCAAAAATGATCTTTAAACCAAGAGCTAAAGAACTGTAGACCAGATAGAATGAGGTAAAAACAGTATAGATTATAGAAAAAGCAAAACAGCACATATAGAAGGAAGAAGCTATGCTGGACCATAATACCTAAATAACTCCTACAACTCAACAAGTAAAAGAACAATTGACTCAATTTAGAAGTGGGGAGAAGATTTGAATAGACGTTTCTCCAAGGCAAATACATGAATGGCCAATACATACAGGGAAAGATGGTCAGCATCTTTAATCATTAGGGAAATGCAAATCAAAATCACAGTGACATGATTATAATGGTAATAACAATAAAAATGGACAATAGCAAGTGCTGGTGAGAATGTGAAGAAGTTGGCATGCTTATACATTGCTGGTGAGAAAGTAAAGTGATGAAGTCACTTTGGAGAACAGTTTGGCAGCCCCTCAGAAAGTTGAATGCAGCATTATCATAGGCTTCCATATTTCCACTCTTAGGTATATGTCCAAAAGAATTGAAATCATACATCTACAGAAAAACCTAGACACAAATGTTCATGACAGCATTAATCATAGTAGCCAAAGAGTGGAAACCAGAGAAGCCAAAAAGTGGTAACTGATAATGTGTCTATCCATATAACAGAATATTATTCAGCCATAAAAAGGAAAGATGCTTTGATTCATGCTACAACATGGATGAAACTTGACAACATGCTAAGTGAATAAAGCTAGATACCAAAGGACATATATTGTATGATCACATATACATGAAATGTGCAGATAGGGCAAATCTAAAGATGGAGATCCTAGTAGTTGGAATTAGAGTGTGCACACACTGAAATGTATGGCTGGAGGATGGGATGGAGAAGCAGCAGCATGGATGACAGGGGGCCTTCTGTCCACCTATATCTTCAAAAACTCTTGCCTTCATATGTTTTTATCTTTTAGGTAGGTTATCCATAATGGTTTATTTTTCCAAATCAGTAAACTTACGAGCGTGAGAATGGGTGTTATCAAAAATCATGTCTGGAAAAGAACCTAAGGCTGTATTCAGTGGTGGCCATCATTGTCCCATTTCTTCTTACCACTCTGACTTAGAATTCTGCTGGCACCCATGTGTGGACTGTGCACTGCTCAAACCCAAGGAGTGTTATTCACATTTCAGGCATCATAAATTCATATATTTAGTAATGAAATTTCCTGGTACATGGCAGGAAAGTACTTATTTAAAATAAAAGTAGTATACAATTGACCCTTGAACGATGTGGGGGGTTAGGAGTACTGACCCCTCCCCCCCACCCACAGTCGAAAATCCATGTATAACTTTCAACTCCCTCAAAACTTAACTGCTAATAGCTTACTGCTGACCGGAAGTCTTATCGAGAACGCAAATAGTCGATTAACACATATTTTGTACATTATATTGTTATATACTGCATTATCAAAATAAAGTATGCTAAAGAAAAGAAAATATTAAGAAAATTACAATGAAGGAAAATACATTTACAGTACTGTACTGTAGCAAACAACAAAAAAAAATCATGTGAGAGTGACTCCACAGTTCAAACTCATGTTATTCAAGGGTATTTTGACAATATTTTCAACAGAATAGGATAAAGTATCTGGAGATTGGGACACCTCCTTCTGATTTCCGCAAGATGGTATAAGGGCTGGCAGAGGTTCTGTCAGTTCCCCCATCTGATTTTGTCACTTATCCCCTTCTTTCTTTTGAATCTGATTAGATACTTATTCTAGAACTTCTGGGTTGAGGATGTGTTTAGAGTCTTTTTGTGCCAGCTCAGTGTACCATCTCCATCAAGAGTCTACTACAGTTCTTTTAACTTCTTTAATATCATAATGTAATTGTGAATTCCTAAGAGAAGACATAGCATGCCAAGTTTCTGAAATGTAAGTGTAAATGAATTCAAAAAAAAACTTATGTTTTTCCAGGGGTATATTGAGGGCATAGTGCCTGGAATGATTTGGATAGAGTCTCTTAAAATTTACAGATGACAACATCCTGAGCCAGAGCGAAGGGACACCTATTCTGCCAACTACTGAGATAAAGGCTTAGGAATTGTGTGTAGAGTCACATTGGATATATAAACAGATGGACTTAGGAAAGAAGCTTTTGGAATCAAGCTTCTCAGCAAATAGGGGATCTAACTCACTGCAGAAAAGAATTCCGTGCTCTCTGGTTGCATGCTTCAGATCAATTGGGATGAGAACGGTAAAAATACTCCAGAATAACCTACTTTTGTAATATTTACAATGAAATAAGAATTAACATCTCCTCAAACCTCTTAAATTTTATCTGCAGCCATATTACGAGGGCAAGGTAGCAGAAGCTTGAGTCCTCTTTCTGTTTTGTGTTCATTTTCAACATCAATCATGAATATAATCAACTCTCAGTGAAAAGTGATATATTTTAAGGATCTGATGATTGAAAGGCTCATATTGTGGGGTGAGTTTTGAGTTCTCAGATGTGGATTCATAAACAATATAAAGCTATTTCTAATGGTGCTTGGTGATAATTTTGTTCTGAGATACTGAGCTTGCTATGAAGACTTGTTTATTTTAAATTGTGAAATAAATGGACACATTTCCCAGAACTCTTTAGATATTAACAATGAGAATGCTTTTGTGGTTTTAAATTATTTCATACTTGACAGCGCCAAAGCCACTTCCTGAACATGCTGATCCTTGGGTCCATCCATTTGTACTAAAATTATCAAATTTTACAACTTAAATAAACTTGAGAATGTGTTCCATTCACTTATTCTAATGAATTCCTTCCTAAAACAGAAATATTGTAAGTCAGTTAGGTGTAGCTACATTAAAATGAGTAGTGGTTATTAAGAAAAGCCATTTTAGATATTTTTTTTTCCTGCTACCTTAATTCATTCATCAAATATTTGCTGGGTGCTTACTAAATGCCAGGCTCTGTTTCTGTTTGCTTGTTTTGTGTTTTATTTAAAATTAATGACTGAGAAGGTAAAAGGTTTGCACCACCATAAAGTTGCTTTAAAATTTTCCTTCTTTTTCATGAGGCCACTATTACACTGTTTTTTTCTTTCTTTTTTAAGACATACCCTGTTTTTTCCTGATGACTTCAATATACAAACAAACTATTTTAGTCTGGTGGATTTTGTTTCATTCTGGTTTGTTTTTTGGTCAAGCAATGCCATTGCCTGAATTAGGATACCAAATCAAAGCCAAGATGAGATTAAAAATCTAAATGAATAAATATCATACGGGGATAACTACAAACGCAATCCTTCCTATAAATATTCCTGTGACTTATGCATACATTTGTGATAATAGATCTGATGAGGAAAACTGAAGAATTGCAAATTCTCCATCTAATGCAGCCCTATATTTAGGGGTTCAGAGGGGAAGAGGAGGCTTGGACACTTAAAAGGATAGCAGGTGTGAAAGGACACCAGCCGCCTTATCCTTCCCTCCACCATGTACTTCAGGGGGACTGGATGGAGCCTGCTCAAGGTGCCCTCATCCACCACAGAGCAAGACCAAGTTAAAACACATCCCATAATATGCTGCTACATTAATCACTTAGAACAGCAGGTCTTAACTGGGGCCCTATGGATAGAATTCAGGGGTGTTTGTTAACTTGGTTGGAAGGAAATCATATCTTAATTTTTACGAACCTCAAGCTGATATGTAGTAATTCCTTTAATTATGAATGCTGGTAAGAAGCCACAGTAGTTTTAGCAGTATCTATGACTTTGTCAGAGATATTTTTATATCACATTATAGTTGTTGCAGATATCCCAAGTATGGTTGACATATCACTACTTCAGAATTATGGGAGGATTAGCCCTGCCTCTAGATCATATCCTTCAATGCATGAATGTAAAAGTTATATGTATTACTATATCTCACATTTCCTTCCCTCCCAGCTTTATTGAAGTGTAATTGACAAATAAAACTGTAAGATATTTAAAGTGTAAAACATGAGGATTTGATATATGTATATATTGTGAAATTAAATTAATTAACTAAAGTAATTAACATATCCCCCCACTTCACATATTTACATTTGTGGGTGAGAACATTTAAGTTCTTCTCTCAGGAAATTCAATCACACAATACAGGGTTATTAACTATAGCCACCATGTTATACATTAGATCCTCATGCCTTGTTCATCTTATAACTGATAATTTATATCCATTTATCAAGTTCTCCCTTTCCCTCAACCCTTCAGCCCTTGGTAACCACTGTTCTCTGTTTCTATGAGTTAGACTTTTTCTAAAAGATTCTATATGTAAGGGATACTATGTAGTACTTGACTTTCTCTGTCTTATTTCACTTAACATAATGCTCTCCGAGTTTATATTTTATAAAAAAGGATTCCAGTTTCATTTGTTTGCATGTGGCTGTCCAGTTTTCTCAACATCATTTATTAGAGACTGTTCTTTCCCCATTGGATATTCTTGGCCCCTTTGTCATAAATTAATTGACTGGGTTTATTTCTGGGCACTCTCTTGTGTTTCATTGATTTATGTGTCTCTTTTTATGCCAATACCATACTGTTGTGATTACTATAGGTTTATAATATAGTTTAAAATTAAAAAGTGCAACATCTCCATCTTTGTTCTTCTTTCTCAAGACTGCATTAGCTAGTTGGAGTCTTCTGTGTCTCCATAAAATTTTAGGATTATTTTATTTCTGTGAAAAATACCATTTTGATAGCGATTGCATTGAACCTGTAGATTGTTTGGGTAGTATGGACATTTTAACAATATTAATTCTTCCAATCAATGAGCACAGAATATCTTTCCATTTATTTGTATCTTCTTCAATTTTTTTCCTCAATGTTTTATAATTTTCACTGAACAGATCTTTCACCTCCTTGCTTGAATTTATACATATTTTCTTCTTTTTGATGCTATTATAAATGGGATTGTCTTCTTAATTTCTACTTCTGGTAGTCTTTGTTGATATATAGAAATGCAACTGATTTTTATACATTTATTGTGTATCCTTCAACTTAATTGGAATCATTTATTAGTTTTGACCATTTTTTGGTGGAGTCTTCAGGGTTTTCTGTATATAATATCATGTTATTTGCAAAGAGAGGTAATTTTGTTTCTTCCTTTCTGGTTTGGATATCTTTTATTTATCTTTCTTGCTTAATTGCTCTGGCTGGGACTTCCAGTACTATTTTGAATAAAAGTGGTAAAAGTGGGCACTTGTTTTGTTCCTGATCTCACAGGAAAAACTTTTAGTGTTTCCCCCTTGAGTATGTCAGCTGTGGGCTTGCCATATATGGCCTTTAATGTGTTGAGTTACATTTCCTCTATAACCAGTTTGTTGAGAGTTTTTATTATGCAGACATGTTGAATTTTGTCAAATGCTTTTGCTGCATCTACTAAGATGATCATATGATTTTTATCCTTCATGTATCACATTTATTGATTTGCATGTATAAAGCCATCCTAGAATAGAACTATCTGTAGAATAAATTCCACTGTTTATGGTATAGGATCCTTTTAATGTGCTGTTGAGTTCAGTTTGCTAGTATTTTACTGAGGGGTTTTGGCACTTTTTTGTAGTTTTCTCTTTTTGAAGTGTTCTTGTCTGACTTTGGTATCACAGTAATGCTGGCCTTGTAAAGTGAATTTGAGAGTGTTCCCTCACCTTCTCTTTCTCAGAAGAATTTGAGAAAGATTGGTATTAGTTCTTTTTAAAATGTTTGGTAGAATTCATGTCTCATTTCCTTTTATTACCATTTTAATAACGGCATCTCCGTATAATTGGCTTTCTTTGTCATATGTGTTTTATCTTTATTATTTTTATTATTTAAAAACTATTCTTCAGAAGAATTCATAGGCTTTACCAGACTGCTGAAGAGGTTCATGCATACTTAAAATGAATAAATAAATAAATAAATAAATAAATAAAGCCTCTGCCTTAGAGTAAGACAGAAACAAAAACAAAAATATAGTTAGAGGTCTAAAAGGAAAAGACCACTTGGCTACTTTTACTCCAGCTTGCCTTCTGAAACCTCCCATGTTGCTCTCTATGGACCAGCAGGAATCACCTAGATAAGCTTGTTAAAATACTAATGCTAAGTCAGCAGGCCTGGGGTGGTGCCCAGGAATGTGCATTTCTAAGCTTCCAGGTGAAGCTGATCTTCCGATCCATCCATCATTCCGAGGAGTGAGGTTGTAAGTCTTGGCAAGTTTTATTTTTCTCTCTTTTAAAATGTTTACCTATTTTCTTTCACTCACCTGGTTCTAAGGTATAAATGGTATCTGTAAAAGCTGATAGCAGTTTATGTCATCAAATTTTGGAAATGGTGCTTTCTGGCTGGCTGGCCACATTACAAGCATTTTTCATCATCAGAAGAGCAAATATCTCTGAGAAGCTTTAAAGCAAAAAGCTGTGCTTCTGGCGAAAATAATTAGCATGAGGATTGTTAGCACCCTCTTCTTTGGGCAAGGAGGGGTGATGGTCTGGTGGGTTTTCTGGGTGAGGCATTTCAACAAGAATATAAGGCTGGGGGGGGTGCCTGGGTGGCTCAGTCAGTTGACCGTCTGCCTCTGGCTCAGGTCATGATCCCAGGGTCCCCCCATGCTTCTCCCTCTCCCCACTTGTGCTCTCTCACACTCTCTCTGTCGTTATCTCTGTCTCTCTCTCTCTCAAATAAATACATAAAATCTTAAAAAAAAAAAGAATATAAGACTGATGTTGTGTAGTGAAAAGGGTTTTTAAATCAAACTGGATAACCACATCCTTCCCCCACCCTTAGGAAGGTCACAGGATCACAATAGAGGCTTTAAAAATGTTCTGTGTATTGTTCCCAGTTTAGCTAAGCAATGACTTGATTAGACACATGGGTTTTATGTTTCCACATTTCCTATCGTTGGAAACTTTTGTGGAGAGGAAAGATCATTATCAAGGCAATCGACCATTGTCACAGGTTAGCGGTCCCTGGTGGCTTTTTCCAAACCTATCTCTAAGGCTTTGGTTTCCCAAAGCAAATTGGGAAACATCTGGTCTATCCAACCCAATCTCCTCATGTTGCATTCACAATCACACTCACTTTTGGCCTTAGCTAATCACTAATTTGTTCACGCAGCAGTCCTGGAAAAGAGGGCCCTGGGACTCCTCTTCCAACCTAATCTCTGGACGTCTAATTTCTCTGGTTGTTCATTAATGCTTTCCCAACTCACTCAATAGCCCAGTCTCATAGGTAGAAGCAACTTGCCTCAAGCACAAAATATGAGGTAAATTCAGAATTGAAAACAAGATGGAATTAAACCCCAGAAGTTTAATGATGGCTGGAGTAAGGGTTACTGTTTTCAAGAATTAACATGAATCATCCACAGCTCCTTCTTTCATTCAGTTACCGGATCCTTAGTAACTCAAATCTTTGCTTCCACTACTCAGCCCAACCATCATGTCCTGCCACCCTCCACGTGAGCCCAAAGTCCTCTCTGTTATATTCTCTGGTTGTGCCAGAACTCTGCTAAAATATTACATAGTCCTCCATGGCCTCCATGAGTAGTTAAAGGTCTCCCTTAATGGGGCATCTAAGACCCTTGGTAATCTGACCTTTCTTATCATTTCTTCTATTCTACAGCTCCAGTCAACCCACACTGCTCACAGTTCCCCAGATGCCCTGTGTTCTTACGATCATTTGCATCTTTGCCCAGACTGTTCCCTTTGCCTGGAACGTCACCCACTCCCTTACCTGCCTAAAAAATATCTGTATCTCTAAGTTGAGGGATGCTTGGCAAAAAGCCTGTGTTCATTTTGGAAAAACTTCCTCATGCTTGTGTGTTATTTGTAATAGCTCTGTGACCCTTATCACAATGCTGCTCCTGTCGTTCCGTCTATAGGATCACTCTGTTAAACAGAGCCACTAGAGCACCTGGTTGGGGTTGCATCCCTCTTTTCCCCATATTCTAACACAGTGCCTGACACATAAGAAGCACTACATCAATGGCTGGTAAGTGGTTGATTAATTATTTAGCTTATTTATTTTATCTCTCTCTCTCTTTTTTTTAACTACCTGAAAAAGATAGCTTAGCATAAAATGCAAAATGCTGATATGGCCACAGCTTTGTGAAATAAAGGTCTGAGGCATTGTTAACACTATGAAAAGATATAGAAATGTTTGTCTGTAAAAGAACATCCGAGCAGTGATTTTTCATCCTCTCTCTGGTATGACTAGATAGAAAAATTTCACTTGACCCTCAACCATTATTTATTTTCCCTAAAGATGGCTGGGCTCTATGTATAAATAAGCATGTAGACTTTTGGAGAAGTGAATATGCTCAGATTATTATTACTTGGATGGTTTTGCTTATTATTTTTCTCTACAGTCAGGTAAGAGTCCCATAGATGAGGGATGGACTTACTTGAGACAAAGAAACCTAACTACCCATTCTGGATTTACAGTGTCCTGTATTTGTCAGAAATGTGCCTTCCTGGGGAGACAGCTCATGGAATTTCCATATTTAAGGCCCCTCACTATTCTGAAAGGTCATTGTTTATTTTCTCTTTAATTTCTTCATTCTCAATGTATCCACTTTGTTAAACCTGAAAGAAGAAAAGAAAACTCAGTAAGGAGTATCCTTTCCTATTGCATTTTCAGCTCAGCAGAAAATCTCAGAAATTTTATTAAAAAGTGTTTTGATTTGAAACTTCATCCTATTGCCTAATCTGCTGACATGTGTATTTGACATGATTACTTGACCCCACACCAAACCCATCTCTTTGCTATATGACCTTCCAGACTCTTCCACTGTTGCTATTTCTTTCCTTCTCTGCTCCTATTATTTATTTCCACAAATCAATTCCATAGGTTGTGTCACTTAACTGTCACAATCAAATTACTATGTGGCAGTAATAAAAAGCCACCCATACAATTCAAGAGAGATATGTTACAAAGTCACCTATTTTAAAGAGTTTTCCCTGGGAAGGGGGTGATTTTGCAAATACCCAAAAGATTTTGAACCTCTATGGACCCAGGGCTAGTTTTGTTACTCAATATATTTTTTAAAAAAATGGTACCTGCATATATTACCACCACGCTTTCTTCTGAGGGTTGAATTATTGTCTGTTTGGAAGACAGGAGTGACTATTAAGTTATCACTTACTCATCTCCCTAGGAAAGTAACACTTGCCTTTACTGCCATTGACCCCTTTATGACCCTCCAAAACTTGATCAACATCAAATTTTAGCATCTGTTATAGTAAGACCAGAACTAGAGAGAACAAAACAAAAATCCAGGGGGGTGACATCATTACCATGAAGGCACTAGAAAGTAGGGCTCATAAAGGAAGATCAAAGCAACTGGAGTTTCTTTGATCAAGAGTCAAGGGAGAACAGGAAGACCATTCAAAGAAGTAGCTCAACAGACTTGGGAATTCGGAAACATGGGCGAAGAAAATCGTTAACATATCTAGAACTGCTGACAGAAGAAAAACAGACTTGACAATTTTTCATTTGCTTAAAGGTTCATGCCAGGTTAGAGAGGAATATTTTCACAAAGGATCCAATCAGAAGAATTTCATCTTGTGCTGCAGTGTGAGAGATTTTGGCCAACTCTTGAGATCATTTTAGGACACTGAGGGATTGGAATAAGATGGTGGACCACAGCTTTAGAGTTTACTATCATTCGTGGAGGACTATGCAGAAAAAGGTAAAAACACTCTCTGAAGTTTTGGGAAGAAGTAATATTCTCTTTAGTCTGAATTGATAAAATGTTCCTCCTCACTGATAAAAAGTGGTAAGAAAAGATACAACAAGTGTTCTTCTTATTTGACAATTCTAGGTAGTTGGTGAAAGTGGGTGGTGGGAAGGGAGGGTCCCAAAAGAAACCCAAGCTTTGCGCATGGTTAGGTTTCACATGATTCTAGAAATACCTAGAAGTTTGGTTGGAAGGACTGCTGAAATTATATTTGCCTCTGAGAAATTAGTTGAGAGAAAGAGAGAGAGGGAGAAAAACAGACAAATTTGGCCCATAAGCCAAAACTCAGTCACCAGAAATGAAGAGAAGATTCCGTATAAGGCATGATGATTACCTCTCCTAAGTGTTCCTAGGCCTAAAAGGACTTAAGTATAGAGAAATGAGATAATATTATAGGGCTAGCAGATAGAGAGAGGCCAAAAGTAAAGGTCTACAATGTATTTTGACTAAAGTTCCTCTAAGATGTTGGGCCACTGGTAAAATTACCTTCAGATCCACATGCCTAATATGACACAAAATAGGGAGAAACATGTGATCCCTATTTCTGCACAAAACAGGATGTGGCTTTAGTACCTTCAGGAATCCAGCACACACACTCTGGCATGTTGAGTGTCCCAGTGTCTTCACAACATGAGAGGTGTTTGCTGGAGGTAAGAAGATGGAGGTAGCAGTGCCAAGAGGGAGGTGATTGTAGCAGGTAGTGGTGGCGATCACTCCAGGCTACTTATCAGGCAGTTGAGGTTTTCACAGCTGACATTGAGGAAAGTCAGAATTCTGGGAGGAGCGCAGGCAAGACACCCTGGAAGTTGTCCCAAATAATTGGAAAATTGTTGCCAATTTATCAGTAGGTAGTAGGGGGGTGAAGCAAATGTTTCTGCATGCTGGGCTATTGTGGCAGAAGATACACTGACATATACGTACATTATACAAGTTCTAATAATGCCAACTCCATGAAATCTTAAGGCAAAGATGATCCTTGGGGCACTTGGGTGACTCAGTTGAGGTTAAGTGTCTGCCTTCGATCTCAGAGTCCTGGGATCAAGCCAGGTCGGGCTCCCTGCTCAGCAGGGAGTCTGCTTCTCCCTCTCCCTCTGTCCCTCTCCCACTCCCACTCATGCTCTCTCTTTCTCTCTCAAGTAAATAAATAAAATCTTTAAAAAAAAAGAAAAACACAGAGATGATCCTGACCAGTTGTAATTGAATCGGAAAAACAGTAGAGTCAATATTCATGGAGGAGGAAAAATATCAGGTTGGAGGAATAGTTTTTTTTATTATAAATATTATCCACTATCTATATCTATATATGTTGAGCATTATATTTTAATATACTACATTTTAAATGCATTCTCTCCTCTAGCCCTCACAAGAACCTTATAAATAATTATTGTATCTGTTATGATCCATTCAGCTATAATTAGAGAAGACCTAGCTAAAACTGGTGTGACATTAAGAATGGTTATTGTCTCATAATATATGACTGAGAAGCAGAAGCTGACTGGAGGAAGGGAGGGGCTAGCGCTGGTGCACTGATTTAAAAATATCAGTAAAGACTCAGGGTCTTCCCATCTTTCCATTACACCATCCTTTGTATACTTGCTTTTTTCTCCACCTTGTCTGTCATAGTTGCAAGATGGCTGTGGTTCTGGCATCACTGTATAGGTACAATTACTGGCAAAGAATAAGGGTGTTTCCTGCCTTGTATCTCAGAGGTCTCTAAGCAGCTTTCCCTGAGATCTCACTGTATTTCATTGGATTGAATCACCTGCAGGGGTGGTAGGTGCAAACAAAGCTGGGAATGCGAATAATGACATTTTCGATCTATACTGTGGGAGCAAGGCTCTACCAACAAAAATGGGGGATTAAGAGGGACAGAGAGGATAAAAATCTTGCCCCAGATAACAGACCTCCTAAGTGGCTAAGTGGGGTCTTTGCAACCATGCTATATAATGTACTCACTACAGAGAGTCAATTTGGGATCTAAACATCTCTTGGAATATCTTGGGGATATAAGATAACCAAGTATGGCCTGAGACTCAGTTATGCTCTACTGGTGTTTCTACCATTACTTTCTGCTTCCCTAGCTCAGCACCAGGCAGACTTATGGAGAAGACAGTGAGTTTGTTGCCTGCCCTAACTTCTATTCCTGGCTTTCCATTTGACATTGGAATATCTCATTTCCTTTGAGTAAATGGAAAAGTCCATCATTGCCATTCTAAATACACATTCTATATGATAAGTCCCTCTCAAACATCAAGGAAGCTTCTTGGATTTTAATACTTCTTTAAGTCTCTCAAAGGCTACAAGAAGGACATTTTGCTAAAGAACTAAAGAGCGTCAAAAGCTATCAGAAGAATTTCCTTTGTGCTTGCCATTGCAGATTCCTCAAAACCTCATTACTGCACTTGGAGCATCCCCTTAGTTTTCAAATGCTCCTTTTGAGCACTGATAATTTGCCAAGACATATCTAAGAGCCAAAAGAAAAGGAGATGGAAAATATGGTATCAGTGATATGGTGTGTATCACTGAGTACTGAAGCAAATTCCGAAATCCAGTCTGCATTTAATTGGTAGTATTGTACTCACTTTTTTCAACATTATTATCATCACAAGGCTGAGCATACTGACACCGTCAAATAACCAGGCAAATAAGGTTTCCAGTTTGGTTGGTAGTGCCGTAAACACTCTGGCCATGAAATAATATTGACAATCAGTTAAAAGAATCAAATTTTTGTATTTTTTAACTATCAGGCTATATTTGGCACTTTACTTTGTCAAGAAAAGTACTCTGACTTAGTAAAGTGAGCTTGTGAGGGCTTTCAAGCCCCAAAGAAATCAGTTTCACTCACTGATAACTCTATGACCTTGTACGCACCACCATCAGTGTTCTCAGTTGACAAATGAAAATGTTCATGGATTCACAAGGTTTTTATAAGAATTAAATAAAACAAATAAGAAAATATCATTTTTTTCTGGCAAGAACACAGTAAAACTTACTTCACTTTCCCCAGAACAGTTTCCTATTTTTAAGATTTATTCATATTCCTATTTTAATCATTTATTCATGTATTGTTTTTCATTCACTCATTCATTGGATATTTATTGAACCTCTATTCTTGTCAAGTTCAAGGCTAATCTCTGGGTATACAAATAACACAGTCAATGTATCAAAAGTCATTTGGTATAGTCTGGGAACAGGATAAGTAAACCAGGGTTTGCAAATTAGCAAACAGATTAGCAGACTTTTCTTTTTTTCTGTTTTTCTTTTTATTGCCATGAACACTTTTTTTTAACATTTTATATGTGAATGCCTTATGAAGGACACTTGATCTCCAATTAGCCAAAAGCCCACTGTTTTCTATGTTTTACATCCTGGTTCATCTCCCATTTCTTTTACTTTTTTAGACCCTAATGAGGTTTGTGTGTGTGACCTGGATACAAACAATTATTATGACAGAGTGGAAAGAGTATTAATGGACACAGCTTCAACTTGTTAAAACAATATCAGGATAGTGTTGCTAACTTTAGAGTAAATAAAATCGTGTGAATAGTCCCAAATGTAGCTTACTGGTGGGATTTACTTTGACTTCCTGACATCGAGATACAAATTCTGCAAGAGAAAAAAGCAATCACGTTCCACCATCTCTGTGAGAAACATCTGCCTCTAGTATGCAGATACAAGAAAACTTGGCTTGAAATCAAATTTTCAAGATGAATAATTCAAATGTAGTATATTTTGAGTGATTTTAACTAGAAAATTCATTAACTGGAAAAGAATTTTAAAACCATTCTAATAAGGGCATTTCAACCATCCAGCTTTTGTTTACATTTTAATTTCATTTTCTTTCATCTGTCATATATCTTATTTGAACTGCATAGTGATTTTTTTACATTGCAAAAAAAAGGACAGTTTGCCGAGGTGTGGGCAGAGTTTGAATAGGAGTCTGAATGCAAGACAGAAATTCATGCTGGTCCTGCATGCCAGGGAGTGTGGTTGTCTGTTCTGGCTTAAATGCCAATGGGGCCAATTCTGGGTCTGGCAGCTCACTAGCACATCCAGGACAGTGACAGCAATTCCACGAATTGCATATTAAAAGTTTCCTGCTCTTACTAGAAAAATACCTGGTAAGCAGGGGTCCCCTGCATTTCCATACTTGCCAGACCATTTCCCTGCCTAGCCTCCCTATGTCCACTTTTGCCTATCCTCACATATGAGAATAGCTGATACTTGGAGAAAAAAGACCAATGGCCAAATACATTATATGAAAATTCTTATTATTATGGGATATTATCACAGGACTTTGCTATATGTATTTCATTTTCTTTTAAAAATTAGATAGGCCTTTCTAAACTTATATTTCTGAGAATTGGCTTCATTTCTGAGGTCAGGGATTCTACCTTGCATTTCTTATGCCTTTTCTTCTCCGATGCATTAAATATAGTATTAAAAATAGTAGATATTCAATAATGTTGGTTTATAAATAAGTTGATGAATGATCAATATAAAATTAACATTGGAAAAAACAGTCAGCAATTTTACATTTTTAATTATAGCTGCATCCATAACTATCTTAATGACCTGAGAGGACCTACCAAATGCCCAGATTTTTCACTTAAAAAGCAGGGATCAAAATAACAAAAACAGGGGTCATAACATCTGCCCTATTCACCACATAGGGCTGTTGTGAAGATAGAATCAAACAATTGGTGTAAAAGCACAATTACACTAAGAACAGTATAGAAATGTCATGTGAACTAATAATTTTAATCATTATTGACAAAAAATGAATTCTTGTCAGACTGTGGCAGAATATGAGCAGGAGAATATCCCCTTTCACTGGGGCCATGCCATAGGCATGACATTTATACAATGACTTCCCCAGTGATTTGTACTCTCTAGGGGTAGATCATATAGATGGTCCCCACAGTGGGCTTAGCACTTCAACATATGTTTTTTTTTTTTAGATTTTATTTATTTATTTGACAGAGAGAGAGCACAAGCAGGGGGAGCGGCAGGCAGAGGGAGAGGGAGAAGCAGGCCCCCCGCAGAGCAGGGAGCCCGATGCGGGGCTCCATCACAGAACTCCAGGATCATGACTGGAACCGAAGGCAGACGTTTAATGACTGAGCCACCCAGGCACCCCTCGATATATGTTTTATTATGTTTTAAAGGCTGAATGTTCTTCAAAAATTAGAAATGGAAGGAAAACTTCCAAACTTATTCTCTGAGGCCAGAATACCTTAACCACAAAACCAAAGACCCCACCAAAAGAGGAGAATTACAGACCAATATCCCTGATGAACATGGATGCCAAAATTCTCACCAAAATACTAGCCAATAGGATCCAACAGTACATTAAAAGATTATTCACCACGACCAAGTGGGATTTATCCCTGGGCTCCAAGGTTGGTTCAACATCTGCAAATCAATCAACATGATGCAACACATTAATAAAAGAAAGAACAAGAACCATATGATCCTCTCAATAGATGCAGAAAAAGCATTTGACAAAGTAGAGCATCCTTTCTTGATTAAAACTCTTCACAGTGTAGGGGTAGAGGGCACATACTTCAATACCATAAAAGCTATCCATGAAAAACCCACAGTAAATATCATTCTCAATAGGGAAAAACTGAGAGCTTTTCCGCTAAGGTCCAGAGACTCTTAACTATAGGAAACAAACTGAGGATTGCTGGAGGGGAGGAGGGTGAGGGGATGGGGTAACTGGGTGATGGGCATTAAGGAGGGCATGTGATGTAATGAGAACTGGGTGTTAAATGCAACTGATGAATCACTAAACTCTACCTCTGAAACTAATAATACACTATGTGTTAATTAATTGAATTTAAATAAAATAAATAAATAAAAGTTGAAAACTCAAATTATTCCTGGAGGGATTATCCATAATAATACACAAATATTACTTATGGCCCAGAGCACAGATAGATCAGGCGGGAAGAAAGCCTCTTAGATCAGACAGACAAAGGTGCTATGCCTCAATCCAGGATTACTCTGAGGATGAAAAAGTGCCTCTGAAAATTTACCCTGGAGCCACATGATGAACCTGTCTCCTCCTCTCCCACTAAGACTAGTTCTCTAGGTGTCCCACTTCCCTCCCACAAACTCAAGAGCTCCTTCCCCTCTCATTCCATGCTCTATCTCTGTCTCTCTCTCCTTTTCTCTCATATTCATTCACTCTTTCCTGTCCTTGGGATTTAGGGGTAGAAAAAAAGTGTTGTAAGATTATGGTACCTTGCCTCTTTTTCTTCACTTTTGGATCATTATTAACAAGCTATCAGCTAAAATTTCCACACTAGGTATATCAGTTTCCCAGAGCCATCATAGCAAGTGACTACCAACTGGGTGGCTTAAAAAAAGAAAGGTTTATTCTTTCATAGTTCTGGATGTCAGAACTCCAAAATCAAGTTGTCAACAGTGTGGCAATCCTCTGGGGCCCTAGGAGACAATCCCTTCTTTGCCTCTTCCAGCTTCTGGTAGCTTCAGTCATTCTTTGACGTATGGCTGAATAATTTGAAACTTTGCCTCTGTCTTGCATGTGTTTTTTTCCCCCCCTCTGTTTCATCTTTATTTCTGGATCTTATTAGGACATTTATTGGATATAGGGTCCCTTTGGTAATCCAGGATGATTTCATCTCACAGTCCTTAACTTAATTATATCTGCAAAGACCATTTTTCTAGAAGTTCATATTCATAGGTTCCAGAGATTAGGATGTATACATATTTTTTGAAGAGCTACCATTCAACCCTGTACATTGGCCAAAGAAATTAAACGTGGATTAGAATTCCTCAAAGTCAGAATAAATCTGCTAACCCCTCTATCGCATATAATAGAAAAATGCTCTGAACATATATATGCAGGAAGCTCCTAATCTTGTAGTGAATATAGATAATTCTTGCCCCAACCCTTCTGATAATCTTATTTAGGGGATATTGTCAATATTCAGACTATATTAAAAATATTTTCTGGGACAATTAGTAAGGTAGAACTTTGAGTCTCCATGAGCCCCATTGGCATTAATAAGCTATTTAAAGAACACAGAGGATTCATTCACTAAAATGAATGCAATTACAGTCCAAGAAACAGGACTGTTTTTCTCTTTTCTAAACTCCATTAGGTGGGCAGCATATTTTAGGCAGGAGGAAGCCTGGAAATATTTACACTTAGGTCTACCAGAGCTCAGATTCTTACTCTGCCACTTACTCAGTGTGGGCCCTCAAGGCAAGTTATTTAACCTCCCCAAATCTCAATTTCCTTGGCTGTAAAAGTAATAATATTAATAGATAATATTTATAGAGTGCACACTATGTGCCAGACACTATTTTGAGTGATTTCACACATGTTCATTTTAAATCTTCATAACAGCATTATGAAGTAGTGGGGTCAACTTCTAGCTGCCTATCTCTCCTTCCTACTTCTCCAGTAATAGTTTTAAATGGGTTTATGGCCACCCAGACAGGGGCTACATTTCCCATTCTGTTTTGCAGAAAAAGGTGACCATGTGAATAAGTTCCCTCCAAAGGAATGAGAGCTGCATTGTTATGTGCAAACTCTGCATCACTTCCTCAAAAGATAATTTCTTGCTTTGGATTTTCACCATCACCTGATGCAGTTTACACCATGTGGGTGGATAGGGGCAATACTCAATCAGATGGCAGAATCACAAATTGAAACTTGTGTTGTGGATGGAAATGTAGAGCATGATTAGTTAGGACTGACTGCCCACTTCAAGAATGCTATGAAAGCTAAATAAATGTATATCTTATTTAAGTCATATTTTAAAATATCTTTACAGCAATTTAACCTATATCCTAATTAATACAGGTGGAATTGGGCGCCTGGGTGGCTCAGTGGTTAAGCGACTGCCTTCGGCTCAGGTCATGATCTTGGAGTCCCTGGATCGAGTCCCGCATCGGGCTCCCTGCTTGGCGAGGAGCCTGCTTCTCCCTCTAACCTTCCCCCCTCTCATGTACTCTCTCTCTCTCTCATTCTCGCTCTCTCAAATAAATAAATAAATCTTTAAAAAAAAAATACAGGTGGAATAATCATTCTCATTTTAGGGATGAGAAAACTGGACTCCAAGTAATTATGTGACTTGCCCAATGTTATACAGCTGACAAGTGGCTTCCAACACAGTCATGCATCAAACACAGTTATTCTAGCTCTAAACTCATGTTCCTAACTTATTTGAAGTACTGCTCTAATAATACCTTGGATGTTAGTAAAGATTAAACAAAATAATATAAATAAATCACCTAATTGATGGTCTTCCTTACCTATACTTCATAAAAGTATTCATTCATTCATTCATTCATTCATCTATCTGTTACAAATATTTTTAAGCAGATACCATGGACTAAGCACTGAGGAACAACTAAGAAACCATGCTTATTCTCAAGGAGATTTTTTTAGGGATATTCGATATATAAGAAATAAATCATTATTCAGCATGTTGTATATGCAACATGTATCAAGTATTTTTGTAACATAGAGCAAGTGATTAACTTTAGTAGTTGGGAAAAGAATTTTTAAAGGAAGTTTTTCAGTTAGATAGGAGGCACAAAGATGTGAACAACACATGCAAAATACGGAAGCAATGAAACAGCCTGGGGAGATGAGGAAAATATGAAAATAATCCAATAGGGTATGACGCTTAAAGTGTGTGTGTGTGTATGTATGTGGCATGTATATGAGTGTGTGTGTGTGTGTGTGTAGTGGGGAGGGTGAAGAGATAAAGCTGGAGATGCAAAAAGGCAAGATCTTGAATGGCTCTGTATGGCATAGTAAGTGGTTTGGCCATTACCTTGTAAGTATAAAAACTCTGAAGATTTTCAGGTAAAAGAGACATGTTATCAGACTTATGCTGTGCAGTACTTGGGGAGCAAATTTGGGAGATTGCCTAGAGCAAGATGAGCCTAGAAGCAAAGATCTTGGTAGGGAAACTCCCAACAGTTTAGTCAAGAATAATGAGAACCTGCTCAACAGCAGTAGTGGAAAGGTAGTAAGGTGAAGAAGAGTTGAAAATTTATTTGCACCTGGAGTTGAAAAAAATTATAGGTTAATTGGATTTAAGGGATCCAAGTGAGGATGGAGTATGACTTTTAGAGTCCTGACTTAGGTGATCAGGTAGATAATGGTACTACCATTTAAGATAAGGAAAGCAAGAAGAAAGACAGACTTGGGCTGTTGAGGAGCTCACTGGAGCCTTGAGGTAGAGGAAAGGTTGAGTGAAGAGACTGTAGGGGTAATTAAAGCCACAGCAGTGAATGGCAGAGGGTGTCTGGTTGAAAGACAAAGGACTAAAGAAAGAAAACTAGACGTAATGTGTTAGGAACAAACAGAAGTGGAGATTGTGGAGAAGAGAGAAAAATGGTCAGAGTTCCTGAAAGAAATCTAAAGATAATATGTGTCAAGGACTCAAAAGATCAGAGTCTCCAAGTAGGTCAAGGAAGTTGTCAACAGCATTAAAGGAGTTCAAAAAAATATAAAAACTGAGAAATGTTTTTAAATCAAATATTTATTAAGTATTCAATATAAATCAGATTGTCAAGTAACAAAATTTTGGTGAACCTTGTTGAAGTGAACTTTGTTTAACCCGGTAAAAGCCAGATTGCTTCATATTCTAAGATCATATCAGTGGAAAAACATATTTGCTCATAAAGTTTGTGTTCTTAGGCATGAGATAGAAAATAAATCTTGACAGGTGGCTAAAACCACATCAACTCCTAAACTAGTTCACACTATTGCATTTTTACTTTCCAATTCATCAGATGAGGAGCACTATCCTGTCCATGCATCAGATTAGGAGCACTATCCCATCCATCAGGGCAATGCTACATGATCTTTTCTTATTTTCATAGGGACAAACTTAAAAAAATTACAAACTCAGTGTTGAAAGTTAATGTTAAAACTACTTGTTTTTTTCAGAATCTAAAACAATTTCATACATATATATACACCAAGTTTTCATGAGTTAACATATGTTTAGAAAAAAAATAACATCATCTGAGTACATAATTTCATTTTATACATAACCATCATTTTATATATCTTCTATTCAAGTAGATAAATACCTAACATGTTTGTTAAGCAAAGGAGTGGAAGGTATATATAGTTGTGTGTAAAACAATCTTTGCCATGATCAACAAGTTCTGGTGCTTTTATTAATGATTCAGGTATATCTGTGGGTGTGCACACTTACATATGCTATAAACATTTCTTTGTAGTATGATCTGGTTGTGCCTCATAATGACTACTGCTAGTGGGATGCTTAATATGTAATAGGAGCTAAGTCATCAGCTGAGGATCCAAATTGAAAGTAAGTATTCTCACCCAAGCAAAGGGAATATACACTTACCTTTCAGTGGGCAGTAGAAAAAAGGGTTGACTAAGGAAAAAATACACAGTTCCAATGAGATATAGAAGAGTCATTCTTTGAATAATAATGATGGTCATTTGCCAGAATATATAGGAAAGAAAAAGGAAATCCTTTGAAGATATCAATTTACAGTAATACTATTAAAGCAAACTTGCAGTAATATATGCCAATTCAAATAAGTTAGGTATAATTCTTTTATTTAATAAATATTTGTTAAGCACCTATTATTGAGAAAGTGTCTATTGGTAAAATATATTAAGATGTCCAACTTCATGAAGATTAGATTAGTTATCTATCAAATTAGAAAAGACATTTGATAGCCGATGCTGATAAGTATGAATGAAAATCACCATTAATTACTAAGCTAAAAATAATTAAGGAGCAGGCTCTTCTGTATAGTGTAAGAGATTTTGTTTTGTATATTTCTGTTGTGAAATATAAACAACATACTAAACAACATATAAAAAACATACTAAAACTAACATTTGTAATGTTAGTTACAAAACATAAATAAAGAGTTCAGCAAATTTCTAAATTGAATGCCCATATCATCATCAACTGAACATTACTTGCATCACAGAACCAACAAACTCAACTCCCTCACTTTCTCTTTGAAGTAAACACCATCTTGAATTGAACATCAGTTACTTCTCTGCTTTTCATGATAACTTACTACCTAACATATATCCCAAAACAATATAGTTTGTCTATTTTTGAATTTTACATGAATCTAATCATATTGTAAATATTCCTTTTGCCTCACTTCTTTCACATTGTATTTGTTAGATTTGTTTGTATTTGTTCATATTCATAGCTGAAATACATTGTGTAAAAAGGCCACAATTATTGTATCCATCCTACTGGTAAAGGGCATTTGGTTTGTTTCCTAATTGGAGGTTATTGCAAACAATATTGCCAGGCACACTTTATGCATGGATTATGTCACATATGTGCATGATCATCAAATTTGCTAAGTCCTAGAAATGCTTTTTCCAAAGTTGTTTGATGAATTTTCTCCCCCACCGTGTATGAAGATACCTATTATATAATATGTAGTATGACTACACACACATAAATCACTAGGGATATTGATTGGATTGCATCAAATTTATAGACTATTTTGTGGATATTACCTTGTGGAAAACTTCATTTTTGTTTTATATTTACATTGGAGAAAAAATGTATATAATGGGAGTACTTTTATTTCTATTATTAAAATGAACTTGAAGGAAGAAAAGAAAATAACAAGAACTTAACCATGACATGAAGAAAGCAGCAAGTTTTGATGAAGGAAGTAGAGAAGTTGAGGCCAGTGAAGCATATGAGTGCTGCTAATGCAGGAGAGAATTAAGGAAAGAGATGAAAGAACCCATAGCATATCTGAAGATGAAAGTTCAAAAGGAACAGAGAGGGAGAAGAAGGAAGGATCCAAAATTGTTCCCCAAGCACATGTAATGCATGTGGGAGAGAACCATAAATCATGGACGCACGAAGAAACATCAGAGCATCTTGGCTTCTGAGCCCACCATGTATTGGCTATTGCATAGCACACTAAATGTTTTACCCTACCTTGTAGTTATTCAGTCTGAGAAAGGGAGAAATGCAGCAATGTGAAATCCATAGGATGAAATCTTTGGGTTACTCAAAGTTTTTAGTTCTATGTGCTGATATATAAATTCCAACTGATAACCAAAGCCTTATTTTTTGTATAAGACTGAAATTTTATTATTATGATTGTCTCAATGGACAATTACTTGCTTCATGGCTCTTACAACATATTAACACTTTGGACCATTAAAAAATGTTTACCAGTGTTGTGCAGATATAGTTGATGTAATAAAAGGCACAAATTTAAAGTGTAAAACTTGACAAGTTTTGACATATGTACATACTAATGAAACCATCAATACAATCAAGACAAAGTGCAAGTTTCCTCATTGACCCTTAAAATACTTCCTTCTGGCCCTCCTTACCCTTCTCCATCCTCAGACAACTGAGGTTATTTATAGTAACCACTTCTGTTACAATAGATTAGTTGGCATTTTCCAAAATTTTACATCAATCAATATGATCCTATAGAATGTGCTCTATTTGTCTGGCTATTTTCACTCAGTAAAATTAAATATCCATACTTATTGTCAAATATCAATACTTCATTCCTTTTTATTAACTAGTTCTAGTGTATTGTATAGATATGCCACAACTGTTTTTATGCATTCACCTCTTGATAGATGTTTAGGTTTCCAATTTGCATCTACTCAAATAAAACTACTAAGAACATTTGTGTACAATTGTAGGCTTTCTTTTCTCATGGATAAATACCTAGAAGTGGAATAGCTGGGTTATGTGGTAGATGGATTTTTAACTTTTTAAGAGATTTCCAAGCTGTTTTCTAAAATGGTTGTACCATTTTTACATTCGTATCAGCAGTATATGAGAGCTACAGTCATCCCTCATCCTCACTAACATTTGTTATGATCCGTTTCTTCAACTTTAGACATTTTGATAGATGTGTGGCATCTCATATGGTCTTACTTGCTTTTGCCTAATGAGCAATGATATTGAGTATATTTTCATACATTTATATATGTTTATATAGCTGAAGTGTCTGTTCAAATTGTTTGTGTATTTTTTATTAGGCTGTTTGTTTTTATTGGTAATTTTTGAGAGATATTTATATATTCTGGATACAAGTTCATGGTTAGATAGGTGATTTATGAATAGCTCTTTCAACATGTAATTTCTCTTTCATTACCATATTTGAAGTTTAGAAATTCTTAGTTTTGATGAAATCCAATTTAATTTTTTTTAATGGATCATGTGTTTGGTGTGTCTCTAAGAAATCTTTGCCTAACCCAAAGTCACAAAGTCTTTCTTCTATGTTTTCTTCTGGAAGTTTTATAGTTTTAAGTTTCACATTTATACCTATGATCCATTTTGAGTTAATTTCTGTATATAGTTTAAGGTATCAATCAAAGGTTTGTTTTTATTTATTTATTTTTTGCATATGGGTATCCAATTATTCAGTACCATTTGTTGAAAACACTATCTTTTCTCCACAAAATTTCCTTTGTAACTTCAATGAAAATCAACAGACCATATACATAATTTTAATTCTGAACCCCATATTCTGTTCCATTAATTTATTTGTCCATGTTGACACCAAATTTACATTGTATTGATTACCATATATATATATATATATATATATATATATATAGTGTGTGTGTGTGTGTATATACATATATATTATATAGATAGATAAATACATACGTACTACATTATTACATCTTGGAGAGTCAGGTTGTATAAGTTCTCCAAATTTATCTTTTTCAAGGTTATATTATTTTGCTATTCTTGGTGTTTACATTTTCATATGATTTTTAGAATCAATTTATCAATTTCTACCAAAAAAAATGTTTATTATGATTTTGATTCAGAATACATTAGATCTATAGATCAATTTGGAGGATTGACATCTTAATGAAAATGTCTTCTGATCTATTTACTTCAGTCTTTCTTAATTTTTTTCAGTGATTTTTCATAGTTTTCAGTGTACAGGTGTTGCACATTTTTTGTCAAACTCATTCCCAAGTATTTAATATTTTCATGTTATTATAATGGTAATTTTTTGTTTCAAAATCCGATTTGTTGTCATAGAAATGCAGTTGATTATTCATATTGGTATTGTACCTTGCAATATTACTGAACTCACTATTAATTCTCATAGTGATTTTGCATATTTCATTAAATTTTCTACATAGATGATCATGCTATCTTGCAAATAAGAGAGTTCATTTCTTTCTTTCCAATCTGGGTGCTTTTTATTTTTCTTCCTCCTCATCTTCTTCATCTCCCTTCCTCTCTTATTCAACTGGCTAGAGCTGCAGTACAATGTTGAGTTAAAGTGATGAGAGCAGGCATCCTTTGCTCCTGACTGTAGATGGAAAACATTCAGTTTTACTACTGAAAAGGGTGTTACCTATAGGTATTTTTAACAGATTTTATCAGGCTGAAGAATTTCACTACCATTCTTAGTTTTCTCTGTTTTTTTTTTTTTTTTTTCCCAATAATGGAATTTGGATTTTGTCAAATACATTTTGTGGATCTACTGAAATTATCATATATTTTCCTTTTATTGTCTGATAATATGGTGAATTATATTCAAGTGTTAAATCAGCTTTGCATTCCTGGGATTAACCACATCTAGTCATTGTAAAGTTAAGAAACTATCCATAAGACCACCCTCATTTCCGATCTCAATTACAAGTTTGGGGGCTCCAAGACCACCCTCTAGAAGGACTGACACCTCACTGAAAGCTGTTATACTCATGGTTGTGGTTTATTAGAAAGAAAGAATGCACGTTAAAATCAGCCAAGGGAAGAGACACAGGGCAGAGTCCAGGAAAGTTTCAAGCATAGATCTTCTAGTTGTTGTCTAGCAGTTCAACGATGGAAGGCACTACTCTCCCAGCAACAGTGTGTGGCAGTATGCATGTAATATTGCCCACTATGGAAGCTCACCCCTGCCTTGATGTCCAGACTTTTTATTGGGAGCTCTGTCATATAGACATAATCAATTGCCCAAATGGCTGACCTTAGCCTCCAGCCTCTCTAGAGGCTGAACCAATAGCACACAACCAAAAGCTTCCACCCTAAATCATAGTGTCAGATTGTTTGGCATGACCCATGGCCCCCAGGTAAGCAAAGGCATTATTATCAGGTAGGACATTCTAAGGGCTTAAAGATTATCACCAAGGAATCAAGGGTAGAGGCCAAACCTCTCTTTGGGCAAGGGTAAATTTTCTACACAACTGTGATATATTACACTTTTTATATTACTAAATTTAATTTGATAGATTGTTGTTAACAATCTTTGTATTTATGATAATGAGTGTTATTAGTCTATATTTTTCTTTTCTTATAATATTTTTGCCTAATTTGGATATCTGAGTAATATTGCTTACCTCATAAAATGAGTTGGAAAGAATTCTCAATTCCTCAATTTTCTGGAGGAATTTGTGTACAATTGATGTTATTTCTTCCTTAAATGTTTGGAAGAATTCTCCAGTAAAGCAATCTGGGCCTGGAGTTTTCTTTGTGGGAAGATTTTTAAATACAAGTTCAATTCATTAATAGACATAGAGCTATTCAGATTATCTGTGTCATCTTAATTGAGCATAGTATTTTGTGTCTTTCAAGGAATTCATCCATTTTATCTAAGTTGTTAATGTATGAGCATAAAGCTTTTTTATAATATTACTTTATTATCCTTTTTAATAGTAATTTACCTCTCTCATTCCTGATACCAGTAAGTTTTGTATTATGTCTTTTTTTCCTAATCAGTTTGGCTAGAAATTTTGCCAATTTTATTGATGTTCTCAGAGAAACTACTTTTGGTTTCGTTGATTTACTTTACTATTTTTTCTGTTTCCTGTTTCAGCGATATCTTCCCCGATATTTATTATTTCCTTTTTTTCCATTACTTTGCATCTATTTTTTTTTATTATTCCAGTTTCTTAAGATAGATAACGAGGTCATTGATTTCAAATATAGGAATTTAGTGTTGTAAATTTCTATTACAGCTTTCACTGCAACCCACATATTTTGAAATGCCTTGTTTTTATTTTTGTTTAGTTCACTTATCTTCTAATTTCATTTTTGAACTCTTATTTGACTTACTGGTTATTTAAAAGTGTGTTATTTTGTTTCAAAATACTTAAGGATTATCCAGAGATCCTCTATTATTATTTCTAACTTAATTCCATTGTGGTTCAAGAGTATACTTTGTATGATTGAATACTTTTACATTTACTCAGACTCTTTTTATGGTCCAGAATATGGTCTGTCATTAAAAATTTGATGCACACTTGCAAAGAGTGTGTATTCTGTGATTTTGAGGCTCGAGTGATCTATAAATATCAAACAGATCAGGATGGTTGAGAGTTTTGTTAACATCCATACTCATACTGATTTTTTTGTCTTCTACCATCACTAATTGGGAAAATGTTTTTGAAATCTTGAACTATAATTGTGGATTTATCTATTTCTCTTTGAAGTTTGGTCAGTTTTTGTTTCATGTATTTAGAAGCTTTTTTAGTTGCATAAACATCTAAGATTTTTATATTCTTGATGAATTATGTTCTCTTTATGTTGTCTCTCCTGGTTTTTTAAATTAATGTTAGCATGGTCTATTTTTCCCCCATTGCTTTTAACATAGAATTATTGTGTCTTTCCATTTAAAGGTTCATATGGCGGCCTATAGTTGGGTCTTGATTTATATCCAATCTGACCATCTCTACCTTTAATTGAGATATGTAGACCATTTATATTTAATGTGATTTTCAACACAGATTTGTTAAAATATATCAACTTGTTATTTGTTTTCTTTTGGTTCCACCTGTTCTTTGTTAATTTAAAAAAATAATCTGACTTCTTTTGGATTAATTATGATTCTAGTTCATCTGTGGCTTATTGGTTTTAGCTTTTGTTATTTTAGTGTTTGCTTCAGGATTTATAATTTTCATCCTTAACTTATCAGGGTTCATCCTTAAATAATATTCTACCACTTCTCCTTTTGTACTAGAACCTTTTATATTCATTTCTTCTCTCCTGGGTTTTGTGCTGTTGTTGTCAGAAATTTTACTTTTACAAATATTGTAAACCTTATAATACATTATTATTTTGCTTTCAACAATTAATTATCTTTTACAGAAATTTAAATAACAACAAACAATTATTTGTATTTACCTGCATAGTTATCATTTATGTATTCTTTAGCATAGATCCAGATTCCTGTCTGATACCACTTTTCTTCTGTTTGAAGAACTTCCTTTAGCACTTTTTTTTCTAATTCAGGTCTGTTAGAAATGAATTCTTTTGGCTTTGGTATGTTTGAGAAAGTCTTTATTTTACTTTCATTTTTTGCAAGGTAGTTTTGGTTGGTGGAGAATTCAAGTTTGACTTTTTCTCAGTACTTTAAAAATGTTGCTCAAATAAAGTTGTCTTCTATCGTGCATTGTCTTTGATAAGAAATCTGCTGTCATCCTTATGTTTTTTCTTTCCCTCTGTATATAATGTTTCTTTGCTTCACAGCAACTTTTAATATTTTCCGTTTTGCACTGGCTTTAAGCAAATAAATTATGATATGCCTTGCTGCAATTTTCTTCATATTTTTTGTCCTTTGAGTTCATTGAGATTTTTGGATCCATGGATTTATAATTTTTATCACATTAGAAAGTTTTCAGTTTCTATGTCTTCAAATATTTTGTCTATTTCACTCCCATTGTGAACTACAATTACATGTGTATTAGTTTGCTGAAGTTGTCCTACAGCTCACTAATACTCTGTTCTTTCTTTTTTCAGTATTTTTCCCTTTTGTTTCATTTTGGATAGTTTCTATTGCTAAGTTTTCATGTTCACTAAACTTTTCTTCTGTAATTTCTAATCTGCCTTTAATGTAATTTTCATCTTTAGAAGTATGATTTGGGTCCTTGTAAAATATATATCCTCATGTCTCTACTTAACATATTAAATCTTTCCTCTAGTTTCTTAAACATAGCAATTATAGTTATAATAACTGTTTTAATGTTCTTGTTGATTATTATCTGTGTCATCTGGATCATTCTGAGTCATTTTTAATTGGCTTATTTTTCTTCTCATTTTAGCTGTATTATTCTGCTTCTTCAAATACATGATAAGTTTTGTTTGGATGCAGACATTGTGAATTTTACCTTTTGGGTATTCTGATAAATATTCTAGAACTTGTTCTTGGATGTAAAGTAACTTAAAAACAAATTGATCAATTTAGGGCTTACTTTCAAGTTTTGGTAGGTGAAATGAGAGGCAAAACTCTTCTCAGTATTATTCCTGATACCTCATGAGTTATGAGGTTCTATACTCTGGTTGGTGGTAACAGACAGTATTCCTGGCCCTTTATGAGCTCCGATGATTTTTTCCCCTGTTTTGGGTGGAGGATTCTTCACAAAAATTTTCTGATCAGTACTTAGCTGGAGACCCAAGAGGGACCCTTTGCAGATCTCTGGAGATCTCTCTGTGAAACTCTCTCCTACTTTGTACTCTGTCCTGCACACTCTAAACATATCAGCCTTCCTGTACTCTCACCTCCATATGTCCATCACTCCAGTAGCTTATCCATTAACCCATCTACCTCTGTATCCGTCCATCTAATGATTACTCATCCCACAAACATATAATGAGAATTCAGTGGTTGTCTAGTCCTGGTGTACAGCACACAAGTAACAAGTGCCTGGAACAATGCTTTCAAACTTTAAAAAAAAATGATACTTTTTTTTTTTTTAAAGCAGTACACATGACAATCAAGATGATGATGTTAATGATGTCATCTGTTATATCCAGTGACCAGAACACTGGAAAGAGCTATACATGCAATATGTTTCACCACTGACTTTGGGATATGAGAGAATCACCACATTGCAGTGGGGTGTAGTTTTGTAGAGCATGCAAAATTCTTCTCTGGTCTCCAACTGTTTGTATACTTTGGACACAGAAAAGACAGACCATGAGTGAGATGAATATGGATACCACTCCTAGCTAATCTTTGCATCTCCGGTATTTAGCACTGTGATAGATGTGTGCTTCATCTTCAGTGAACATTTGTGGAACTGTGTGAGATAAAAATTTGAACAGTAAAAAGATCTATCAGGATCTTATATTAGGAAACTCATGGTCTATGTAAGGAAGGCCAAACTGCTCATAAAGTTACAATATAATGAGCTTCATGCTGTAATACACATAAGTAATAAGGAAGCAGAGTACAAGTACACAGGACAGAGAGAAGCTCCATGCCTGAAAACTTTGGAGAAGGCTCCTTAGGGACAGTGTTAATAGAAATGGCCCTTGAAGGAATAAGAACTCTCCCAGTGATGGGAGCAAAGGACACAACACGTTGGAAGAACTGACTAAGTACAGAGAGAGATGCCAGAGTCAGAGAGTGTGTGGCAAAAAGGAACTGAATTTTCAAGGGAACTGGAGGTGTTGAGCCAGGAAATAAGGTTGAATAAGAAATCTGAGCCAAACTGAGAAGTTTTTTTTTTTGTTTTTTTTTTTTCCAAATTGAGAAGTCTTATATGCCATGCTGAGAAGCTTGGACTTTGTCCTTGCTCAGTGGTTTCAAGCAGAGACATGGCATGATTCAATTTGCCTTTCAGATAGATAAAGCTGGTGACAGTGTGGAAAATGGATGTGAAAGGAAAGAGAGTAGTTAGGAGGCAGTTGCAATGCAGTATGTCACTTGTGCTAAGGAGTGATAGTGGGAATGGAGAGAGAAAGGCAGATTCAGAGATATTTTGGAAGTGGTGCAATTGACAGAGGTTAAAGGAGAGGAGGGGATTCTTGACAACCCTCAGCCTTCTAGTTTGGCCAATGGACTGAATGGGGAATTAGGTTAGGGATCCAGACACATTTCCAATATCAAGTCCTTAAGACCACTTTGCCGGCACTAAGACAGCATTCAATTGACCCAATTTGGTGCAATCCGCTTTCCTTTCCTCCCTGAAGCTTCCACTACTCACCACCACATACCCTCAAAATTGCCTGGGAAGCAAGACCTAGTCTCCCATGTTTTCTTTCTCTTCACTACACTCAGGAGAGAAGAATAAGCATTATTTCTCTTTAAGGAATGTACTGCTAGCCACTAGTTAAAAAATAAATAAATAAAAAGTGGAGGTAAATTTCTCTCATTTTGGAAAACTACAAAGTTCTAAAAATTCTTGTTCCTGGTGGATATTTCATGACTTCTGTCCCAGATGGTGTTTATGAGCCCTACTGGACTCTTGCAGTCTTCCCTTATCATGAGGGTGCCATCCACTAAACTTTTTCCCTGATACAACTTGTCTGTGTTGTGATGACCCATTTCTCACTTAAGTTTTCACCCCCTTCTAACAGGCCTCAGTAATATGACCGAATATGAGAGCAGATTGGGAGTTGTCTCTGCATTTGCTCTTGGTGGTCTCCAGTGAGCAATTAGAATTTCAGGCAACCACAACCTAGGAGTCCTATGTCCCAAGGGAACCATAGCCTTTCATGGGCATGGTGGGAAGAAAATGAACAAATTGCTGAGAAGGATGAGGAAGGAGAAGAAAAGTTGTCCTTTGGCAATTTTTGATTCCATAAGCATCGTAACAATTAGCAAATGTTTTTGATAGGCAGCTAGAAATAGGGGTTATTACTGAAATTGCTTCCCTAATGGTGTGAATTTAAATAAGTAATATTGTGAGAACTGCCTCTGATTCTCAATAGCATTCTATTAAGAATGGAGAATATAAAGCTCTCTTAAAATGCATTTTCTTAAAGAAAGTTATACAGAAAAAACCTGAACCAAACATCTGAAGAAGTGAGTTATACTCCTAACACCCACACCCCCAAGCTCATTAGCTCTAGGATATATAATGTCCTAGCATCTTGGTTTCTTAATCTCTACAATGAGAGGTTATGCTATTATTTAAACACTTGCCCAGTTCTGAAATTCTGTCATGCTATCTTTTCATTTTCCTCTTGTGCTTCATTAAAACTAAAGTGATAGAAATTAGTAGTTACCGCATGGCCATCGGAATTAAGTTGCACCACACATTTTCTAGGGATATTTTTTTCCTTTTCAGCTCTAAGTTGAACTTCAGTTTGATCTCCACATACCCTGCTCCCTTGCTTTTAATTTTGGAGCTAAGCTCTGTTTCTCTTCTGGAAGTTTGACTCTGTGATGATTATTAACACAGCAGCCAACAGGTGGCGCTGCAGGTCTGTGCAACTTAACTCTATGCTCCTGGACTTCCCCTGCTTGTTTCTGGCAATAGGGTATCTGCTCCTCTGTATTTTTTCAATTCAAAATACAAAGGGTCCAGTGAAATAGCCTAATAGTTCCCCAATTTGTATAAACCCCAAGGATCAATAATATGTGGTAGCTGCTTGCAAATGAATCCGACTGTGGTAGAGAAGACATTCCCATGGGAATATACTACCAGAAAAGTTTGAGTCCTACGTTGCTGGTATATATTAGAAGGGAGAAATCTGTGAGCATGAAAAGGCAGCAGTCCAGCCCAGGAACGTACAGCAAGATTCCATGCATGTCATGATGGCAACCAGGAAAGGTGTTACAACTATGTAGGTATCACTTTTCAGCCGAATTTTCAAAGCTACCATTTTTAATCAAAGAATCCTAGCATTTTGATCCCATAGTGTCCTCGGTGACAACTGAATGCAAGTGAACTCATGTTACAGATGGGGAAGCAGAGACTTAGAAATGCTGTGTGACCTCCAGGAAACCGTGACTATTTAATAGCAGATCCCAAAGTAAGACTGTGTTTGGCCCAAGTCCTCACAGTCTCTGGAGAACATCAACTGGTTCAGGGTAATTTTTGGACTCAGGCACATCCCCAAGCTTCAGTTTCCCCATTCATTGAAATAAATCTGTCTATCTTATCTATCATCTAGCTTATCTATGTATGTATATATGTGTGTATGTATGTATGTATGTATGTATCTATCTTTGTAATGTACCTGTCTCATGCATTTCATATTTACTAGGATAGGTTATGAGCATTGGAAACTCTTTTTCTGTGGTTGTCAGAATAAGAAGTCAGCTTGGCTTATAATTCAGTTAAATAATCTGGCAGACATCCTCTTATGACATTCTCTGTACCTCTTGGACAACTTGTACTAAATAAAGAACTTGCCTAGAATTCCTTTATTCAAGATCAATAAACTAACAGAGTGTAGCTGTTTCTGCCTTTAACCTACGGAGGAGCAGAGAGCGGTGCAGGAGGAGGGTGAGCACACATCTGCTTTTCGTCTCTGTGCCATTAAGAATAGGGCCTCTTGAGGGAACTGCTGGGCTTTTCCTTACTACCTTGGATCTGTAGCCTTGACTTCCAGAAGAGACTGGTTTTCACCTCCCCTCCACTTCTGATTTTCAGCCTAGCCCACGCCTTTGTCCCTGGAGGGAGGGTAGCAAAGATCATCTTCACTCCGATGAATATGTCTGTTTTCTACATCGTTCTTGGTCAAAATGGCTTAAGCAGCTGCCCGGGGATGTTAGGAGCATGGACTAAAGCTCTGTAGTAGTGGTTTCATTTCTCCTCCTTCTCCCAACCATCCCAGAAAAAGTGACCCAGTGTAAATTCCTGCAAGATGTCACGTAGAAAGAGAATATTTCTCTGCTAAGTGCTAAGTCATAACAATCATAGCTGATATTATATATCAGGTGTATTTCTCCACTTCTCACCGCAACCTTGATGACAGGCATTAGTAATTCTTTCCAGCTGAGAATGCTGAGATCCAAATAGACTAAATAAAGTTAACTAAACTCATGAAGTTATAATCTTACTGAGTAGTTAGTGTACTAGCTGCTTGTGCCTCGTACAACTACAAATGGTAGACCCAGGATTCAATTTCAAGTTTGTTGGACTCCAAAGCTGAGTATTCTTTGCTCGTGAGCTGACACAAATATGTAACCATAGCCTGGAAGCAGAATGGTCTAGATGAATAGGAAGTGTTTTAATGTTAAGCCCAGCTGTCTTCAGCTAAACCAGAACTGTTTAAGAAAAATTAAAATTAAAATTAAAATTTTCTAAAATTTAAAAAAATGATAATTTTCTCTTTTGGTAAATCTGCTGTGTTCTTAGGGAAAACATATATAACAATGTAAATATGTAGAAGAAATACAGAGCACAGCCCCATTGTTGCAACAAAACAGCTTTTCAAAATCAGACATCTGGGCCTATGAAATCTGAGTGGTGAGCCAACTTCATGGCTTGGGGTACTGGGCACAGAGTGAAGTCAGACACTTGAAATTTGAATCCTGGCTTTTTCTTCTCTGTGGAGAATCATTTTTCTATATTTGTTACTGAAATTACAAGTAAAAATCCAGAGCAGCCTTACTCTTCATCTTCCCTGTCTTGAGCACCTGGGGAAAGTATCATGCAGATGTGAATTATAAATGTTTATATTGCAAAAAGAAAAATGGTGATTATTTTCCAACTCAGATGTGAATTTCCACTGGGGTGATGTAGTTTCAAGGTATTTCTCTATTCCCTTAACAGATAAATTCTGTAACAGTCAAGAATGTTAATGGCTCCATGTAATTGAAAACTCCTATTAGCTTAAGCTGTTAGGGGTTTATGTTTCTCATGTGGCCATAGAGATAGATATAGGCAGTTGGTGGTATTGGTTTAGTGGCTTAAAGGCGTCAGTGCTGACATTTGGGACTCTCTCGGCCTTCGCTGCAGATCTGGACGTAAGATGGCTGCCCAAGTATTAGACAAAGTTCTGCATTCAAGGCAGGAAAAGACGGAGGGGAAGCATGACTTAGTCCGTCCTTTGTATTAGTGGAGGAAAACCTTTTCAAAAAACATGACAGCCGACTTCTGCTTACCTCTCTTGGGCCATAATTGCGTCACATGGCTACCCTTGGGAGCAAAGTACGCTCAGGAAGCGAGATTTTAGCTTTCGTGGCATCTAGGTGAAAGGGGGCACTGTTAGAAAATCTGCCGCACTTCCCGTCACCACGTGAGCGATGACCCAGGCGGTGTGTGCCTGCAAATACAAACAGGTACTCGCCATTCCCAATTCAGGAGCTCTTAAAAGAATGGGTGATACGGGCAGGTTAGCATTCACGCGTGCTACTCAACAAATACTTGTTAGACACTACGTCATACACTGAAAACTAGGCATACGGTCTGCTGATACAGAGGTTAAACTCTGCCACTTAGTAAGGTCCCTCCGCCCAGACCTTAACTCACTGGCCCGCTTGTGTAATGGCATCGGTAGCCTGGGGCTGGACAGGTAAAGGGGACAAGGAAGGAAGGTGCGTGCGCGGTGATGCCAGCAGCATGCTCAATACCCTTATCAATCGTGGGTCTCCTTCTGCCTTTCTCAGCAAATGCCCAAAACCCTCGTAGGGAGAAAAGACGTTTCAGCCTCTTCTCCGGCACCGCTGCTCACCTCTTTCCTAGTTCCTTGCAATTACCGGCATAATTGTTCAGAACGTGGAACGTTAAGGGGCCATGATTTCTAGCAGGGAAGGGAAATATATCTTTATAGGGTCCTGCCGAGGAGGTGCAGGTTCCTCTTTACCCCTTGGTGCAGATGGCTGTGTGGGGAACTTTCAGCAAGATATTTAGTGTAGACATGACCAGATTGTTCTCCTGTATATTTAATTTCCTTTCTCTGTATGACCGTCCAAATCACATAGAATCTCAGGTTGTCGATTTTAGAAAGAGGCGGGAGACCTTCAACTTAAATTGTAGGTACCAACCCAGCTTTTAACGTGGAGTTGTCCACGATCGGTATTAGATTCTTACACAGCTCTTAATAAAGGAAGCTTGGGTCCCTTTCTTGTATCATTCATGTGGATAGAGCTCCTTTGGGAATCCCATAGAGAGGAGATGGATACAGAGGAGGATTAGGGATTCCTAGTCTCTTAGAAAATATGAATATAGCCCCAAGCCCACATTCTCATCCAAAGTAAATTTGTACAGAGGACAGAAATAGGAGAATGTCCGGCTTGTGGAACTTGGCAGGGTCCTGTCCCTTGCTCATGCCTCTGCCCACCACTTTCTTAGCTTCTCCCCAGAGCATGGGAGTAGTGAATCTGACTGGTTAGAGTTTTAACACCTTGACTAGATCACAATTGCCAATGGGCAGTGCCTGTGCTCTCAAACAAAGGACTAAAAACTCAGGTTCCAGGCTGCTTCGGCCTAATTTCCTCTTCAAGTAGAAAAGATACAAATGTCAGTGAAGGTTCTCCTTAGAAGGGTTTGCAAACTCTAATTCTCTCCTCTGATACTTTGTATCTGAGTGGATAAATGAACTTAATTCTTCTCACTGTTTTCCTGTTATTCTTTTTCTTTCTTTCTTTCTTTTTCTTTCTTTCTTTCTTTCTTTCTTTCTTTCTTTCTTTCTTTCTTT